>NC_069077.1:62359749-62990190 GCF_025698485.1 Gossypium arboreum
GTGTAAGACATGTCTGGGACATGCATTGGCATTGAGATGAGAGCTAGTGTAAGACATGTCCGGGACATGCATCAGCCTCGGGATATACAAGCTAGTGTATGACCTATCTGGGACATGGCGTCAGCTTGTTGTGTGTCAGTGTAAGACCTGTCTGGGACACGGCATCGACACCGATAGAGGAGAGCCAGTGTAAGACCTGTCTGGGATATGGCATCGGTCTCGATATATGAAAGTCAGTGTAAGACCTGTCTGGGATATGGCATCGGTCTCGATATATGAAAGTCAGTGTAAGACCTGTTTGGGACATGGCATTGACTTTAATGTGCTAGCCAGTGTAGGACCATGTCTGGGACATGGCATCGTCATCTTATCCCATGTTTGGGGCTATTTAATATCCTGTAGTATTCCAATGGTTCAGCGAAAGATTTTTGGGTTTATGTCGAAATAAGAAAAGTTATAACCATGTGGTGAGTGGTACAGGTACCTACTTGAAATGCATGGGTTGTGGGCTCAGTCTACGTTATATGAATTGTATTAGATGGTGATGAGTAAGTTGTGCTTATCTCTTTTTATTGTATTCATGAACAAGCAATGAAATGTTAGGAGCCTATTGATGTATGATAATTAGTTGATGTTTATCTACATGAAACTTACTAAGCTTTATGCTTACCCCATTTCCTTTCCATTTTCTTATAGTGCTGCCAAAGTAGCTCGAGGATCATTGCCTACATTGGAGAAACCAATCACACTATCACTTGAAGCACTCAATATAGTTAGTTCTTTTGTTTTGATTATGGCATGTATAGGATCTTATCCTTTGAGTTTTGTGTCATTGTTAATTGGCCAAATGTGTTGGCTTAATTTAATACTTGACTTATTTTGTATAGGGCCATGAAAAATGGCCGATATTGAAAGTTATTATATGAATGCAAGAAAACCTTTAGTGAATGTGAAATTGTTGGCATGGTTGAATATGTATGAAAGGTATAAAGGCCTTTGGTCGAGAAATCTTGTTGTGATAGACTTGGTGTGATAGATTGTGTTTCAGGGTGGCAAAGGGCTTGGTAGATAGCCTTATATCATCCACACAGGTAGACACATGGGCATGTGTCTAGGCCGTGTGTGATATACAGTCAGCACCATGGGCATGTTGTTCGACTGTGTGTCCCCTGCACCTCGAATTTGGAAGTCAATATGCATGGTAGTAAACACACGGGCAGAGGCATACCCGTGTGTCTCAGCGGTGCGAAGGACACAGTCTCTGGCCTTGGGCGTGAGCCTTGGCCGTGTGCCCCTAATTCATTGCTAACGTCAGAAACAGAATATCAAGGTTTTTAGACACGGGCATGTCATGGCCCTGTGAGGGACACAGGCGTGTGTCAGGCCGTGTGAAAACCCTTATAGGTTTGAATTAGAAATTTAATTCACACGGGCTCGGGACATGGGTGTGTTCCTATAACACCCTTATCCCGTAATCGTCGCCGGAATAGGTAAGGGGTGTCACCGGACAGACAAAGTATTTTTGAACAACACAACTTCATAGATATCATATAACATTAATACATTTTCATTCATTAACAATTCATCCATTAAAATGGTCTATGAGACCTAAAACATACATTTAGGGAAGGTGAGGCCTAAACCGAACCCATTGAGAATTTTCAAAACTTAATCAAACTTTTCAAAATTGACAAAGTCACATGCCCGTGTGACTAGGCCGTGTGACTCACACGGGCACAAGGTACGCCCATGTGCTCCAACCGTGCAAAAAAGAGGTCCTATACTGACTTTTTAACACAGCCAACAGACACGGCCGTGTGCCATGACCATGTAAAATTTAGCTAGCTACTGACTTTTTCACATGGCCATAAGGTACGCCCGTGTTCCCTGGCCGTGTGGCACAATGCAGGCTTGGTTAAAGCCAATTTGCCACCCCATATGGTTCCAATCCTACAAGCATTAATATGCAACAATTATACCAACATTTCCAACCAATTCCATACTCAAATATGACCAAAACACATTAGAACATGGCATATTACCACACACACCAAAACAATACACAAACATATCATTTGCTAGCCAATTCAAATGGCATATCTTTTATACAATTCAAAACTTAATACATAGACATTCTAGCCTATACATGCCACACTTAACAATATTTACACTTTCAAAAGTACCAAAAATGACTTCAATAGTGTGGCGACTATCCTCGACTATCCTCGAGCCTTCAGTAGCTACGATAACTGTAAAATAGACAAAAATCACATAGAGTAAGCTACAAGAGCTTAGTAAGCCAAATTCAATGGATCTAATCACTAAAGCATATATATAGTACAAATCAACAATAAGAATTCATAGCCATTTCTCAGAGTAGTTCATAAGTTTAACCATCCTCGTTTATTTGTATTCATATTATATTCATTTTTAGGATATCGAACCTACTTCGCATTTGCTACTTCGCAGAAACAGAGTCTTTCATATTCAGAAATTAAATACGATACAAACGTACCTGTATAGATTATACATTTCATATATTCCTTACCAGATCTCGTACTTTTTCATCAAAAGGTTTAGAAACGATACAGATACTCATAAACGGGTATAATGCCAACATCCCGGACGTGGTCTTACATGTAATTCAGTATCGATGCCTCTATCCCAGACAGGGTCTTATACGAAATCAGATACGATGCCGATGTCCCAGACATGGTCTTACAGGTAAATTTCAATTCGATGCATGTGTCCCAGACACGGTCTTACACTATAATTCAGATCAATACCAACGTTCTTTTAAAGGCATACAGAACTTTTCAAATACTAGCATATTATCAAGTTTACTCAAAATCTATTCATCAGGCTCTCAAGGCCATCCAATACAGATTACAATTTATATACACAAAATTTATTCAATTAACATGTAATTGAAATTTCACTTACCTCAAACAGATTTCGGACGAACCGAGTCAACTATTCAACTACTTTGGACTTCCCTCGATCTAAGTCCGATTTTCTTTGTTCTTGATCTAATACAATACAAATTCAACCATTCAATCATTCAATTCATTCAATTTAATCCAGATACACATATTTAGGGCCTTTTCATTTTAGCCCTTATATTATCACACTTTGACAATTTAGTCCCTTTTTCTCACAAAAGCACAATTATGCAAAATTCACCAAGACTATAGCTTGGGCAAATATACATGACTTCCATACAAGCCTAAATAACACATTTAATTCACAATTTAGTCCTCCAAAACCTCATTTTCACAAATTAGCCCAAATAGCTCATTTCATCAAATATTCAAAAACAAAACATGATAATCCAACATATATCTTTCATAATCCATATAAGAGTACTACATAGCTCATATAATCATCAACAACACATTTTATAATCTCCAACAAAAAAAGAAATTTACACACGAGTTTTGAAGAACACAAAGCAATGATCACAGAAACATAGAAATCATAAAAAACCGAACAAAATGGACTAACCTATTCACCCATGCAATGGCTGAATACCTTAAAGCTTCAATGGCTTTCCCTTCCTCAACGTTTGGCTGAACATGCTTGAAAAATGGCTTCATTTTCATGATTTCTTTTATTATAATTAACATATATTACCTAATTACCTAACCATCCTTTAAAAAATTATCTATTTATTATATTGCCAAACCATGTCTCCCACTATCATGTAATGGTCCTATTGACATGCAAGGGCTTCAACTTTAACAAACCATAGCACTTAGGTACTTTAGCAACTAATAGGCAACTTTTACAACTTACGCGATTTAGTCCTTTTTGCAAATCGAGCACGGAAACAGACGAATTAAATTACAGAAATTTCACAGATACAAATTTACATATCACAGACACAGAAAATAATATTAAAAATATTTTTTAGACTCGGATTTGTGGTCCCAAAACCACCATTCCGACTAGGGTCGAAACTGGACTATTACAATTCTCCCCCCTTAGGGATTTTCGTCCCCGAAAATCTTACCGTTAAACAGATTCGGATATTGTTATTTCATTGCACTTTCAGGCTCCCATGTAGCCTCTTCTACTCAGTGTCTATGCCACAGTACTTTAACTAACGGAATTCTCTTATTACACAATTCTTTAATCTCACGGGACAGAATACAGATTGGTTTTTCTTCATAAGTCATATCTGAATAGATTTCAATATCAGATGGAGAAATTACATGCGAAGGATCAGATCTGTATCGTTGAAGCATCGATACATGAAATACATTGTGAATCTTTTCTAACTCAGATGGTAGCTTCAATCTATAAGCAACTAGCCCAACTCGCTCAATGATTTCGTACGGTCCGATGAACCTCAGACTCAGTTTGCCCCTTTTACCAAATCGGAACAGTTTCTTCCACGGAGATACTTTCAGAAACACTTTATCACCGATCTCATATTCTATATCCTTTCGTTTTAAATCCGCATAAGATTTCTGACGATTAGAGGCAGCTTTCAGACTATCTCGGATTATTTTCACTTTCTGTTCTATTTTTTTATCAGATCAACCCCGTAAATCTTGGTCTCACTGAGCTCAGACCAGTATAACGGAGTTCTACACTTTCTACCATATAAGGCTTCATACCGTGCCATTTTAATCCTCGATTGAAAACTATTATTATAAGCAAATTCAATCAAAGGTAGATATTGTTCCCACGTACCTTCAAACTAAGAATGCAACATCTCAACATATCCTCGAGTATCTGAATAATCCGCTCAATTGACCATCTGTTTGCGGATGAAAAGCAGTGCTAAAATGCAATTTAGTACCCAGAGCATCTTACAATTTCTTCTAGAATCGCGATGTAAATCTCGGATCCCTATCTGACACAATTGATAATGGTACACCATGCAGTCTTACAATATCATAAATATAAAGCTCAGCTAACTTATAAAGTGAATAATCAAACCTAATTGGAATAAAATGAGCTGATTTCGTCAAATGATCAACTACAACCCAAATTGCATCATTCTTTTTCAAATAGAGGCAAACCCGAAACAAAATCCATGGTCACCCAATCCCATTTCCACACCGGAATCATAATTGGTTGCAACAGACCTAATGGTACTTGATGTTCAGCTTTAATTTGCTGATAAACCAAACATTTAGAAACATAATTAGAAATATCTCTTTTCATTCCCGGCCACCAGTATAGTTGTTTCAAGTCGTTATACATTTTTGTGCTCCCCAGATGTACAGAAAATCTACTACTATGAGCCTCACTCAAAATCATCTGAATTAACTCTGGATTTCTTGGAACACGGAGTCTATTTATAAATCTCAAACAATCATTGACATCAACCTAAAATTCAGAATCACACAGAGTTCATTTAATTATCAATTCATTGTTAGATTTCTGAGCCTCGCAAATCTATTGTACAAACAAGGGTTTTGCTTTCAGTTCTGCTAAAACTGAACCATCATCAGATAGATTCAAATGAGCATTCATTTTACGCAAAGTAAACAATGATTTCCAACTTAAAGCATCAGCAACAACACTTGCTTTTCCCGGATGATAATCAATAACTAGCTAGTAGTCTTTTAACAATTCCATCCATCTTCTCTGTAGCAGATTCAAATCTTTTTGCATCATTAAATACTTCAGAATTTTATGATCAGAAAACACATGACATTTCTCGCCAGAAAGATAGTGACGCCAGATTTTCAGAGCAAACACAATAGCTGCTAACTCAAGATCGTGTGTCGAATAGTTCTTTTCATGTGGCTTAACTATCTTGAAGCATAAGCAATGACTTTACCTTCTTGCATTAGCACACATCCCAAACCAATCAACGAAGCATCGCTGTAAATTATAAATTCTTTACCTAATTCAGGTTGTACTAATACCGGAGCTTCAGTCAACAAAGTTTTCAACTAATCAAAACCGTTCTGACACTTTTCTGACCACTTAAACTTCACATCTTTTTGGAGTAATTTTGTCAATGGAGTAGCAATCATCGAAAAACCTTTCACAAATATTCTATAGTAATCCGTAAGTCTTAGAAAACTACGGACTTCAGATACATTTCTTGGAGGTTTCAATTTATAATAGCTGAAATTTTGCTTGGATCAACTCGGATACCAGAGGCTGATACAATATGACCCAGAAAACTAACTTCTCGCAACCAGAATTCACACTTATTGAACTTCGCATACAACTGTCTATCTCGCAGTGTCTATAGCACTATCCTCAAATGCTCGGCGTGTTCAGATTCATTACGTGAATAAATCAATATGTCATCAGTTAATACAACAAAAAATTGATCTAAATATGGTCTAAAAATTCTATTCATCAAATCTATAAAGATAGCAGGCACATTCGTTAATCCAAAAGGCATAACTAAAAATTCATAATGCCCGTACCTTGTTCTGAAAGCAGTTTTCGGAATATCAAAGTCCTTTACTCGCAACTGATAGTAACTCGATCTCAAATCTATCTTTGAAAACACATTAGCACCTTTCAACTAATCAAAGAAGTCATCGATCCTGGGCAGAGCATATTTGTTCTTTACAGTCACTTTATTAAGTTGACGGTAATCAATACATATTCTCATTGTGCCATCTTTCATTTTCACAAACAGAATAGGAGCACCCCAAGGTGAGAAACTTGGTCTAGCAAATCCTCAATCTGTCAATTCTTGCAACTGAGATTTTAATTATTTTAGTTCAGTCGGAGCCATTCTGTATTGAGCTTCGATATTAGAGTAGTACCAGGTACCAATTCAATGCCAAACTCGACTTCTCGATTCGGAGGCAAACCAGGTAGTTCCTTAGGAAACACATCAGGGAATTCACAGACAACAGGCATTGATTCAATTTTCTTGTCATCCACTTTTGAGTCTAACACATAATCTAAGTAGGCTTCACAACCTTTCTTTACATAATTCCTTGCTTTCGTTGCAGATATCACAGCTGGTAGCCCATTTAGATCACTAGACTCAATTCGAATTATCTCATCATTTGTACACCTTAAGTCAATGACTTTTCTTTTACAGTTCACAATAGCATCGTGCAATGTTAACCAGTCCATCCCCAGAATTATATCAAATTCGTCGAAAGGCAATAGCATCAGATCAGCAAGAAAACATGTATCTCGAATCATTAACGGACAGTTCTTCCAGACTTTATCAACTAAAACACTCTTGCCTAAAGGGTTCGATACTTTAATTACAAATTCAGTAGACTTTATAGGAAAAGTCTTAATGCGCACTAAATTCATACAGATATAAGAATACGTTGAGCCAGGGTTTATCAATGCAATCACAGAAGTATCATAAAGAGTGAAAGTACCAGTAATCACATCTAGAGACGAGGCTTCCTCACAAGCTCAGATTGCATAGACCTTAGCAGGTGCTCTGGCCTCAGATCTAATAGTAGTATCCCTAGTAGATCTTTGATCACCACTTGTATTTCTCGTGTTTCTGGAAAGTCTACCTCTAGCTGAGGTGTTACTTGGTCTCAAATTCTGTACACTCTCTTGCTCAGCAGGTTCAGTACAATCTCTTACAAAATGATCTAGGGACCCACATCAAAAATAGGCTCAGTCATTCAATCTACAATTTCCCGAATGTCTTTTACCATAATGTCTACACTCAGGTTTCTCAGATCAGACGTTAACACTTGCGACAGAAGTAACAGGAGCTCTAGTGTTCGAATATGATATAGTTCGATCTCTATTTGAATGTCCCACATTAGTATTTGAATGGTTTTGATCATCTTGGAATTTCTTTGATCCAAACTGAAATGATTTACTTGAAGATCTCTTTCTAGCATCTCTAGCTTCAAAATCAGCTTTTCTTTTCTCTTTACTTAATTCTTCAGCTTTACAAGCTCGCTCAACGAGCACAACCATTTCTTTAATTTCCAGAATTCCAACTAACAGATGGATATCTTCATTTAATCCATCTTCAAACCTTTTTCACATTATTGCTTCATTCGATACACATTCCCGGGCATACTGGCTCAATCTCACAAATTCCCGTTCATATTCAGTGACAGACGTTCGGCCTTGTTTAAGCTCGAGAAACTCTTTACGTTTCTGATCAATAAATCTCTGACTAATGTATTTCTTCTGAAATTCAGCTTGGAAGAAATCCCAGGTAACCCGTTTGCTCGGAACCATAGATATTAAAGTTTTCCACCAATGGTACGCCGTATCTCTCAAAAGTGAAACGGCACATTTAACACATTCCTCCGGATTCAGAGACATTTCATCAAACATTCGTATCGTATTCTCTAACGAGAATTCGGCTCTTTTAGCATCATCATTCGTTGTAGCTCGGAATTCTTCAGCCTCATACTTCCTAATCTTGTCAACTGGTGGTCTACTTGATTGAACTGGATTCACGAAAGTCATAACAGGAATTTGAGAAGGATTAACCGGGGGTAGAGGTTGTTGAACAGCCGGATTGGTTCTAATATATTGGGTGAACCAATCATTCATCATCTGATAGAAGGCTTGCTTAGCTCACGGCTGCTTGTTGCCGGTCGAGAATCATCTTGCACCGTCCCTTGTGCAGGAGCAGGCGCATTACTCTTAACATCATCAGCTACGGCTCTATCGGGATCCATTGCTATATCAAAGCACATTTCAAATGTTAGGATTCATCACACTATCACAGTTTTATACATATGGCATGCATAACTCGACTCACACACGCTATGGTAGTCCTAGAACCGACTAAACCATAGTTCTGATACCAATAACATGTAACACTCCTATACCGTAACTATCGCAGGAATAGTTAAGGGGTGACACCGGACAAACAGAGCATTTTCGAACAACACAGCTTCACAGATATTATATAACATTAATACATTTGCATTCATCAACAATCCATCCATTAAAATGGTCTACGAGACCTAAAACATACATTTAAGGAAGGTCGGGACTAAAACGAACCCATTCAGAATTTTCAAAACTTAATCAAACTTTTCAAAACTGACAAAGTCACACGCACGTGTGACTAGGCCGTGCCAAAAAGAGGTACTATACTGACTTTTTAAAATGGCCAATAGACACAGCCGTGTGCCATGACCGTGTAAAATTTAGCTAGCTACTGAATTTTTCACACGGGCACAAGGCACGCCAGTGTTCCTTGGCCGTGTGGCACAATGTAGGCTTGGTTTAAGCCAATTTTCCACCCCATGTGGTTCCAATCCTACAAGCATTAATATGCAACAATTATACCAACATTTCCAACCAATTCCATGCTCAAATATGACCAAAACACATTAGAACATGGCACATTAGCACATACACCAAAACAATACACAAACATATCATTTGCTAGCCAATGGCATAACTTTAATACAATTCAAAACTTAATACATAGACATTCTAGCCTATACATGCCATACTTAACAATATTTACACTTTCAAAAGTACCAAAAATGAGTTCGATAGTGTGGCGACTATCCTCGACTATGCCCGAGTCTTCAGTAGCTACGATAATTGTAAAACAGACAGAAATCACATAGAGTAAGCTACAAGAGCTTAGTAAGCCAAATTCAATGGATCTAATCACTAAAGCATATATATAGTACAAATCATTAATAAGAATTCATAGCCATTTCTCACAATAGTTCATAAGCTTAACCATGCTCGTTTATTTGTATTCATATTATATTCATTTCCAAGATTTTGAACATACTTCACATTTGCTATTTCGCAGAAACAGAGTCTTTCATATTCAGAAATTAAATACGATACAAACGTACCTGTATAGATTATACATTTCATATATTCCTTACCATATCTCGTACTTTGTCATCAAACGGTTTAGAAATGATATAGATACTCATAAACGAGTATAATGCCAATGTCTTGGACGTGGTCTTACATGTAATTCAGTATCGATGCCTTTGTCCCAGACAGGGTCTTATACGAAATCAGATACGATGCCGATCTCCCGGACATGGTCTTACACGTAAATTTCAATTCGATGCATGTGCCCCAGACACGATCTTACACGGTAATTCAGATTAATACCAACGTTCTTTTAAAGGCATACAGAACTTTTCAAATACTAGCATATTATCAAGTTTACTCAAAATATATTCATCAAGCTCTCAAGGCCATCCAATACAGATTACAATTTATATACGCAGAATTTATTCAATTAACATGTAATTGAAATTTAACTTACCTCGTACAGATTTTGGACAAACTAAGTCAACTATTCAACTACTTTGGACTTCCCTCGATCTAAGTCTGATTTTCTTTGTTCTTGATCTAATACAATACAAATTCAACCATTCAATCAATCATTTCATTCAATTTATTCCAGATACACATATTTAGGGAACTTTGCATTTTAGCCCTTATATTATCACACTTTGACAATTTAGTCTCTTTTCTCACAAAATCACAATTATGCAAAATTCACCAAGACTATAGATTGGTCAAATATACATGGCTTCCATACAAGCCCAAATAACACATTTAATTCACAATTTAGTCCTCCAAAACCTCATTTTCACAAATTAGCCCAAATAGCTCATTTCATCAAATATTCAAAAACAAAACATGATAATCCAACATATATATATTTCATAATCCATATAAGAGTACTACATAGCTCATATAATCATCAATGACACATTTTATAATCTCCAACAAAAATAGAAATTTACACACAGGTTTTGATGAATACAAAGCAACGATCACAGAAACGTAGAAATTATCAAAAACCGAACAAAATGGACTAACCTATTCACCCATGAATGGCCGAATACCTTAAAGCTTCAATGGCTTTCCCTTCCTCAACTTTCAACTGAACATGCATGAAAAATGGCTTCATTTTCATGATTTCTTTTATTATAATTAACATATATTACCTAATTACCTAACCATCCTTTAAAAATTTATCTATTTACTATATTGCCAAACCATGTCTCCCACTATCATGTAATGGTCCTATTGACATGCAAGGGCTTCAACTTTAATAAACCATAGCACTTAGGTACTTTAGCAACTAATAGGCCACTTTTACAACTTACGCGATTTGGTCCTTTTTGCAAATCGAGCACAAAAACAGATGAGTTAAATTACAGAAATTTCACAGATATAAATTTACATATCACAAACATAGAAAATAATATTAAAAATATGGTTTAGACTCAAATTTGTGGTCCCAAAACCACCATTCCGACTAAGGTCGAAACTGAATTGTTACAGTTCCCTTATGCTTAGGCTGTGTGAACCACATGGGCCTTTGGCACAGCCAGGTCAACAGGGCCACACGGGCATGTTGCCCTTCCACACGGGCGTGTGCCCTATTTGAAGTGATATTTTCCAAAGTTTTCATAAGTGATTGAATTAATCCTAGACCATTTCCAAAGTATGATTCGAGCCTCGTAGACCCATATTAGGAATCAACAGACTATGAACGAAAAATTTTAATTGACCTAGTTTTTACATTTTAGAAAAGATTGAATGCATGCGTTTAAGTCAGGTAATACCTCATGCCCAGCTCCGGTCTCAAACTCGGGTAAGGGGTGTTACATTTAGTGGTATTAGAGCTATGATTTAGTAGATTCTAGGACTAGCCTAGCGTGAGTATGAGTCTAACTATACATGCCATAATTGTATATTGATAGTGTGGCGACTCGTGACAAATTTTTTTTATATATAGTAAATGGATCCTGACGTAGCTATGGCAGATGATGTGGAAAGTAATGCGCCGACTCCTGTTGAAGGGACCGTGCCAGTTGATAGTGGGCCCGTGACAATGAGTCAGGGCGGAGGGGCTAGAAAAGCTTACCTTTATATGATGGATGTGTGGTACTCATAGTTTATTCCTGCGAATCCACATACTCCGCCTCCCCCACCTCCTCCAATTCCTCAACCCATTCATATAGCTCCTCAAGAAGCAGAAATGGCAAGAAGAGAGAAACCTCCAATGGATAGAATTAGAAAGCACGAGGTCGAAGAATTTTAGGCAAATATCGACGATGATCCAGAGAGGGCCGAGTTTTGGTTGGAAAATACCATCAGGGTATTTGACGAATTATCGTGCACGCTGGAGGAGTGTATGAAGTGTATAGTGTCACTCCTACAAGATTCAGCCTACCAATGGTGGAACACTCTCGTGTCAATCGTACCAAGAGAGCAAGTAACTTGGGGATTCTTCCAAGAAGAATTCTGAAAGAAGTACATTAGTTAGAAGTTCATCGATCAAAAGAGGAAAGAATTCCTTGAGCTGAACCAAGGCCGCATGACAGTGACGGAGTATGAGCGCGAGTAGTTTGTGAGGCTTAACAAATATGCGCAGGAGTGCGTATCTACAAAATCCATCATGTGTAAAAGATTTGAAGATAGTCTGAACGAAAACATCTGCTTACTAGTTTGCATCTTAGAGCTAAGGGAATTTATGGTGCTCGTTGAGATAGCATGTAAGGCCAAGAAATTGGCCAAATAGAAGAGAAAAGCTGACATCAAGTCCCAAGACTCAAAGAAAAGATAGATGGGGAAATCACATCAAACCTCATCCAAGAGATCGAGAGAGTTTCCTACTCAATCAAACGCATCAGTGGGATTCTCGAGCAAGAACAAGAATAAGCAGTATGCTATGAAAAAAGACCAGACCACTTTTATCGCGAGTGTTGGTAGTGCTTGCCCGAGTAGACCAGAATGTTCACAGTGCGGCAAACGTCATTTCGGTGAGTATCGAGGTAATGAAAGGGGTTGTTTTAAATGTGGGTCGTTGGACCATTTTATCCGTAGCTGTCCCAAAAGGGTCGAGAAAGATAAGGATCAAAGTGTGAGGTCGGGTAACGCTCCTTCAAGAGGTAGACCATATAAGAACCCAAGAAGTGGGGCTAGTCGTAGAGGTGCGCCTAGAGAAGCTGTTGTAAGGTCTGAGGGCAGAGCGCCTACAAGGACTTATGCTATACGTGCCCGTGAAGAGGCAGAGTCTTCTGATGTGATTACGGGTACCTTTTCTATCCATGATATATCTGTTGTTGCTTTGATTGACCCGGGGTGTACTCATTCCTATATCTATATGAAATTGATACCCCGTATGGATATGATAGTTGAGTCCACTAAATTTGTGGTGAAAGTGTCCAACCCGTTAGGCAAGTATGTATTAGATTACCAAGTATGTAATAGTTGTCCTTTGACAATTAGAGGTTATTATTTAATGGCTAACCACATGTTATTTCCATTTAATGAATTTGATGTAATCCTTGGAATGGATTGGTTGACTTCTTATCGTGTAGTAGTGGACAGTTGGGGAAAAGTTATTGAGTTGAAGTGTAAAAGTAGGGATGTTCTTCTTGTTGAATCGGGTAGAACGGATAGCTTGCCTGTGGTGATATCGTCCATGCCAGCAATGAGATATTTGAGAAAAGGGTATGAAGCTTACCTCGCTTTTGTACTGAATACTCAAGCATCGAAATTGAAGATTGAGTCAGTACCAGTAGTTTATGAGTTCACAGATGTATTTCCGAAGGAATTGCTAGGACTTTCTCTAATAAGAGAAGTTGAATTTGGAATTGAGTTAGTCCCTGGTATGGCACCTATCTCGATTTGTAACACCCCAAACCCGGCCTGGACGTTATGACCGGATCTGATGCGCCACATTGATGCGTTCAAAACATTCCGTATTACTTAGTTTGGAAAAGCTGAGTTGGTGTTGTAAAGACACTTTTAAAAGTAGGTTAAAGTGAATGGAAGCTGCGCACGGGTAGGAAACCGGGAAGAAGAGGAGGTGAGTCCGTCGGATTGCTTAAGTACCAAGCTCTCTCTTGGATCAATCCTAGACATGCACACCGCCATTGCCACACTCTAACATCTCGTATAATTTTGAGAAAACCGTTTGATTATGACCACTTAAGAAAATGATTAAGGTTGCAAATCGTTTGCTTAAAATATTTATTTTCTTTGGAAAACATTTACTTTATGGAAACTTTGCGGCGTCATCATGATCTTTTAAAAACAAGTAGATTTTATAAAACGAACCCTAGTGCTAGCCAGGTTTAATAACCCCAAAATATAAGTAATTAAAAAGAGCGACCTTATTACAACTTTAAGCATAATAAAATAATCCAAAATAAATATTAAACTTATTTAAAATCGGCAATCAATCTTCATGGCCACTCTGAATCCCGCCCACTCCAAGTCCACCAATTCTAGGGCTCACCGCAAGGATGGAAGAGGAAGGGGCGAGTTTGGGAAAACTCGGTGTATCTGAAACCCATCCAAAGCCCAATTCAGCTCGAGCCCATTGGGCCTAAGCCCTATTCAGATAACGATTACACGATGGTCAAGCCCTTTTTAGAATCTGATAGCAAGGCCTTAGCCCTTTTTACATAACAGTGTGGCCCATAGGCCTAGTTCAAGAACATGAGTAACAACAATAATAATGAATGCAAGCCCATCAGGGAGACTACTCAACCCACCAACCGCTACACCGCCTGCACCAACCCTACACACCTTGTGGGGAATATCTCAACCCACCCACCTACACACCACAGTTGCAACAGCAGCACTCAAATTCGATCGATTGAGGCAAAGCCTCCGATCGTGGATGAACCACTTTCATACTTCCTCCATTAATACCCCAACCCCATGCAATGAGATATTAATAAAAGCATATCATGTAAAATACAACATTGATTATTCATGCAGTTCAGCCAATTTAAACCCTAGGGGTATATTGGTAATTTTGCTCTTTAGGGGTAATTTCAGTAATTTTGTCTTTAGGGGTAATTTCGTGATCTACGCTACAACACAACCTAATTCAGTAATTTTTATCAGTTTTATGCAATTTGATTCCACCATCTACCTAACAGGCTAATTTGCCCATCTCTTACCCATATTGGTCCGTAAGCCCATTGGGCCTAGTTTTGGCCCATCGAGCCCCTTTTTCCGAAATACGTTAAAACGTCACACGAACTTGCTTACCACCTTGCGGTGCCAGATCTAACAATTACTCTATGCCTTGAGAGCATTCGCATACTCACATGATCATGAAATGCCGGAATTTCGGCATTTCGGCATTTCGGCTTTTGCCGAATTGAACTAAGAAAGGGTGTTCGGTACACACCTGATTCGCGACAACCGCTACTGAGACCTCTTCCGATGTCCTACAATTGATTAGCATAGTTCTTATTTACAAACTGTAATCACTAAACCCAAAACCTACTTATCCATGACCGAACCATGTCCCCGAAAGCCTTTGAAACCTTACCTTTTGCCAAAATCGATAGCTAGCTCAATCGATTGCTCCAATGAACCACGCCTTTAATTCAACGCTTAAGAAGACTCTAGTCACTGAAATAAAACATCAGTTAATGACCCTTAGAGCCATATGCCCAAATCGACACCTCCCTAGATTTTAGGGACTTGGCTTTTCAAAGTTGTAAAATAAGACTAGATCTGAAGTGATGAGCACTTACCACTTGTTCCTCTTTGATTTCTCGTAGATCGATGCGATTTATCCTCTAAATGATGGTAGAACTCGAATCTAGAAGATCTGAAGTTCGGCTATAAGTCCCTAAATCTATGGTATTTGGCTTTTAGGTGATGAAGAAGATGATGGTTTGAGGCTATAACCTTGGAGTAACGTTGCCGACGATATTAAGGGTTTAGAGAAGATGAATGTTGATCACAAGGAACAAAAATCTTGAAGGATTTGGCTTTGGAGAAATCGGCACAAGTAGTGAGTTTTCGATTTCGACCTTTTAATGGCGATTGGTGATGAAGGTTTAATGGAAGATGGGATCGACAAAGAAGGTGAATAAGATGGTCGAAGGTTTTGGCTAGAAGGAGAAGCATAAAGGAAGAGAAAACATGGAGGAAAGAGAAGAAGAAAATTCGGCACAATGAGAAATAGACTTGTGTTTTCGGCTTTTGTGAGAATTGAAAAAGATGAAAGAAAGTTTTCGGTGGCTAACCCTAATTCTCCAAGATAGAAAAGAAAAGAACCTAACCCTAATATTAAATTAGAGCAATCGGCCCATCTCTCTAAGGCCCTTGTCGAAATTTACTTGTGTGATCACATGCCTAGTACATGCCTAAAAATTAAAAGAAAAACAATATGCCTACCTTACAACTTGAACCTGGACCTCCAATTCCTTCCCAGCGCCACTTTTTAGAAACTTAGTGGCATCACCTTGCCACTTTACCAAGGCCTTATTTGTGTCATAACTTACGCAGTTCTTCTTAAAAGCCCACTTAACCAAATCTCCTATTCACTTAAAAATCCCACCTTGATATTTTACCGTGTTTAGCTTAGTCTTGGGCCTTCTAAAGGTCTACTAACACATTTAAGCATAATTCCAATATTTAGAACATGAAAATTTCAAGATTTACTAAAAATCACAAAACCCAAAAAAATCCCGAAAATCGTATGCTTACAACTAATATATTTTTTCCTTTCCAATAATAATAATAATTTTATAAATATATCTAATAATAAAATTTCAAATATCAATAATACAAGAAATAATAATAATTTTCATAAAATTTTCAAACATACATACAATAATATTTTTGTAATAATAATAATACTAATTAAAATTTCATAAAATTTAAAATATCCGTAATAATAAATACAATAAAAATTTTCTAGTGGTAATTTAATAAAATAAATTTTTTTTCGAAACGATAATATTTAAAACTTCCTAATTATTCAGGTTTTCTTCTATTCGAATCCCAGACTCAAAACCCAACTCTTCTAGGCCCCAAATTCAGGATGTTACACGATTGCTCCATATAGGATGGCTCCGATGGAGTTAAAAGAATTGAAAGTTCAATTACAAGAGTTAACAGATAAAGGTTTTGTGAGACCAAGCTATTCTTCGTGGGGTGCTCCGGTACTCTTTGTGAAAAAGAAAGACGGGTCAATGAGGTTATGTATAGACTACAGACAGCTCAACAAGGTGACAGTGAAGAACAATTATCCCTTGACAAGGATCGACGATCTATTTGACCAATTGAAAGGAGCCATCATATTCTCCAAGATAGACTTGAGGTCCGGTTATTACCAACTCAGAGTAAAGGAACTAGATGTACCGAAAACCACATTTAGGACAAGGTATGGGCATTATGAGTTCTTTGTCATGCCCTTTGGTTTGACAAATGCCCCTGTGATATTTATGGATTTGATGAACTGCATTTTCCGACCGTATTTGGATAAGTTCGTGGTGGTCTTTATCGATGACATATTGATTTATTCTCGTGATGTGAGTAAACACACTGAACATTTGAAGATGGTTTTACAAACCTTAAGAGATAAGCAATTGTATGCCAAGTTTAGTAAAAGTGAATTTTGGCTACGAGAAGTTGGATTTTTGGGACACATCCCGTCGGGTGACGGGATCAAAGTTGACCCAAGTAAGATCTCGGCTATCATTGAATGGAAACCGCCGAGGAGTGTGTCAGAGATTCGAAGCTTTCTGGGTTTGGCTGGGTATTATTGAAGATTTGTAAATGGATTCTAAATGATAGCTACTCCGATGACAAGGTTGTTACAAAAAGATGTCAAGTTTGAATGGACGAAGGAGTGCCAACAGAGTTTCAAGAAACTAAAGACCTTATTAACTGAAGCTCTAGTTTTAGTAACTTCCACAAAACGGTCCTTTTTGACAATTTCACCAAAAATCACTTAGTAAAAGTCGTTTATTTAATGCCCAACATTCATTTTCTACCATTAGACATAAAAAAACCTGCATATTACTCATGGGTAAATTTGTAAACATGAACCCTAGCTCAAAATAATGGTGCAAATAGATAGATCTTGTTACGAGGATTTCAAAAACGTAAAAATCATTAAAAACGGGGCTAGAATGGACTTACAAACGCGCTTGGAAGCTTAAAAAACCCTAGCTATGTCTTCTCCATGCAAGTTTCGGCCATGGGGTAGAAGATGGACAAAAATTGGCTTTTAATTTTGTTTTTAATTAATTTTAATTACTAAATGACCAAAATGCCCCTAACTTAAAAATATCTATTTCACCTATTTCATGTCCATCTTTGTCCAACAAATTAACCAATGGTCTAATTACCATTTAAGGACTTCCAATTTAAAATTTCATAGCAATTAGACACCTCTAGCTTCTAGAACTCAAGTTTTATACTTTTTACAAATTAGTCCTTTTTACCAAATTGAGTGCCCAAACGTCAAAATTTTAGAATGAATTTTTCACGAAATCATCCCGTGAAATTGTATACCATAAAAATATAATAAAAATAAGTTTTCTTACGTCAAATTTGTGGTCCCGAAACCACTGTTTCGACTAGGCCCTAATTCAGGATGTTACAAACGGTGTTACATACAAGCATCAAAACCAAAACATTTTATATCAAATTTTCAACCAATTCACAACCAAAACATACACCATTCATGACATATCATTATCAGAAAATTTAATACATGTAAGCCATACCAAATCAAGCCAAATCCTAAGCCAAAAATCATACCGAAATATATGATTCATAATCTCAATCTACTTTATTCATTCTCATGTCAAAATATTACCAATTCCAAAATATGCACATACCACAACTTACCAAAATTGACCATTTCATTTGGTCATTCAAGAGTGCATCAAAACATACCATTTTTGAACACAAAACATATACCAAAATTCATTCATAATCTCATCCATAGCCAAGCCATATCACATGGCTAGACATACACATTACAAAACATATTCAAATACTTCTAGCCTATACATGCCATACTTCAATATTCATATTTTCAAAAGGTATCAAAATAGAGTTCGATAGTGTGGTGAGGATCCTTGATGATTCTCGAGCTTTCAATAGCTTCGATATCTATAAAACAGTTGAAAACACACACAAAGTAAGCTTTCAAAAGCTTAGTAAGCCATAAACAAATAAACTTAACACATAACATCAATCTAGATCAATTCATTCATATAACTCAAGACAAAATACATTCACATAGCCATATGTCTCTTATAGTTTATATGATCATGATTCACATATATATATCATATCTCATTTTTATAGCAACTCATACTTATATCATATGTTCACAAAAGTACATGTACTTACCTTTCATTCTCAAACATGGTATACAATTCAAACGTAGTTGAATCAGATACTCATTCACATATTCATCCATTTTCTCAGAATTCTTTTTGAACCGTTCAAAATCAATAAGGATACTCGGATAGCTCAGAAAGCTCATACAATGCCAACGTCCCAGACGTGGTCTTACATGTAATCAAATATTGATGCCACTGTCCCAGACAGGGTCTTACACAAAATCAAATACGATGCTGATGTCCCAAACATGGTCTTACACGTAAATCATAAGTCGATGCCAACGTCCCAGATGCGATCTTACACGAAATCACATATCAGATCCTATGTCATGACATATGTATCCTAACTATTCCTATGGTTCGTACGGGGCTTTTCGGATGTCGAAACACTGTTGATGCTTTCACAATTTCATATATTTATCTTCTAAAGTCATTCATTACCTTTCAATAGCATATAATCATAAATAAATCAATTCAAATGAATTTATTTGTATATCGACTGACCTCGTACGGAATCGAACGAATGAAATCGACTATTTGACGACTTTCGACTTTCCTTGTTCTAATTTCGTTTTCTTTGGTTCTTGATCTATATAAATTCAAATTTGACTTATTCAATCTCACATTCATTCAAATAAATCCATAAACACATATTTAGGGAATTTTACAAATTAGCCTTCATATTTTCACATTTTAACACTTTAGTCCCTAATTTAGAAAATCAGAAAAAACACGAAATTTCCTTTTTCACATACTTGGTCGAATATTCATAGTGTTCATATAAGCCCACATATTCCATTTATTTTACATTTTAGTCCCTCAATTTCTCATTTTTCACAATTCAGCCCAAATTACTCAAATTTATCAAAATTTCAAAGACAAAACATGTTAACCCAACATCAAGCTTCCATATACTATCATTAAACTTCATAAAACTCATAGTTTCATTAATGGTATATCTTAAAATCATAATTAAATTTAGAAACTGAGGCATGGGCTTAGTAAAACACAAAGCAACGATCACAAAAATGTAGAAATTATTGAAAACAAATAAAAAACCATACCTTAATCACCAATATCAATGGTTGAACCCTAGCTTAAGTTTTCTTCCTTTTATTCTTTTTGATTTTCGGCAATATGAACACTAATGGCTTAGTTTTCATGCTTTTGTTTTACTTTAATTAATAATTATTAATTAAATACCAATTTTACCTTTATTGAAAACATTATCAATACATTAACATTAGGCCATTTATGTCCATTAACCTTTTCAATGGGTTAATAACAATATCAGGACCTTTGCTTTAGAAAGCCATGGCAAGTAGACACCTTTACAATATAGAAAGCCACTTTTACATATTACGCAATTAGGTCTTTTTATCAAATTAAGCACACAAACGATCAAATTTTCATACAAAATTTTCACACATACTAATTCACATATAATAAGCACGAAAAATAATATTAAAATATTTTTCTGATTCAGATTTGTGGTCCTAAAACCACTATTCTTACTAGGGTCTAAATCGGGCTGTTACACTCGAGGATATGTTGAGGTGTTGCATTCTTGAATTCGAAGGTATGTGGGAACGATACTTGCCATTGATTGAATTTGCGTATAATAATAACTTTCAATTAAGTATAAAAATGGCACCTTACTATTTGTAGGGTTGTAAATGCCGAACACCTTTGTATTGGACTGAGCTTAGTAAGAATAAGATACACAGGGTTGATTTGATCAAAGAAACTGAGCAGAAAGTGAAAGTGATTCGTGATAGTCTGAAAGTAGCATCAGATCGTTAGAAATCATATGTAGACCTGAAACGGAAAGATATTGAGTTTCAGATTGGAGACAAAGTGTTTTTGAAAGTCTCACGATGGAAGAAAATACTCCGATTCGATCGTAGAGGCAAATTGAGTCCAAGATTTATTGCGTCGTATGAGATTATTAAGCGTATCAGGTCGATTACTTATAGAGTGTTGTTTCCATCTAAGCTAGAAAAGATTAATAATGTATTTCATGTATCCATGCTTTGACATTATCGATCTGATCCTTCACATGTGATCTCTCCTTTTGAAATTGAAATTAAATCTGATATGACATATGAAGAAGAACCGATCCAGATTTTAGATGGCGAGGTTAAAGAATTGAGAAATAAGAAAATCTCTTTAGTGAAAGTCTTATGGAATCAGCATGGGATTGAAGAAGTTGTGTGGGAGCTTGAGGATGCTATGAGAGAACGTTACCCAAACCTATTCACTGGTAAGATTTTTGGGGACAAAAATTCCTAAGGGGGGAAGAGTTGTAACAACCCAGTTTAGACCCTAGTCGGAACAGTGGTTTTGGGACCACAAATCTGAGTCAAAAAAATATTTTCATATTATTTTTGGTGTTTACAGTATGTGATTATATATCTGTGAAAGTTTCGTGTCATAATTTTATCGTTTAAGTGGTTAATTTGACTAAAAGGACTTAATCGCGTATAATACAAAAGTGACTTGCTATATCTTAAATGTGCCTATTTGTTATGGCTTTTTAATTGTGAGGTCCTTATGATGATATTAGACCATAACTACCTGTAAGTGGACAATTATGACCATAGTTTAAGTAATTTTCAAGTTATAATTTAAAGGTTAAATTTGTAGCTAAGTATGTTAATATATATTAAATAAAAACAAAATAAAAATAAGCTCATAATATCATCACTATCATCGAAATTAAAAGAGAAAGAAAACAAATAACAAGTTTTAGGGTTCGGCTATATTGAAGATCAATTGAAGGTTTGTTTTTTCTATTTTCAATAATTTTTATGTTTTTGTGATCATTGTTTCGTGTTCTAGCTAGTCCATGCCTCAATTTATGAAAGTGTTGATGATTTTGAAAGATACCATTGATGGTTTCATGTGTTTTATGATGCTTGATGATGAATTATGAAAGTTTGGTGTTTGATATACATGTTTAATAAAGTGATTTTTAGTGAAATTGTCATTTAAGGGTTAAATTGTGTAATGATGAAATTGTGGGGTTAAAAGTGTGAATAAATGAAATTTTTGGGCTACTATAGGTCTCTATGAAATTCGGCCATGCTTGGGTTTATTGAAATTATGAGTGTTTTGTGTTGAGTTGAAATAGTGACTAAATTGTGAAAATGTGAAATATAAGGGCTAATATGTAAAAAGGCCTAATTATGTGTTTGTGGATTGAATTAAATGAAATATGTGATTAAATAAGTTAATTTATATTAATTTGGATCAAGAAAAAATAAAATCAGATTTTGATAAGGGGAAATCAAAAGTTGTCGAATAGTCGTTCCGGTCCGTTCGTCTCCGTATGAGGTAAGTTCATAAGTAAATAATTGTTGTTAAATTCATATGAAAATGTATTTAATTGTCCCGAATTGAATTTAGTAACTATATATGTGTATGCCGAATTGATATAAGTATGGGAGAAGTAACTACGAGCTTGAAATGATCGATTTACAATGTCTGAAAGTCCCGTACGAACCATATGAATTGTTAGGATACATATGTCACGACATTGGATTCCAATATGTGATTTCGTGTAAGACCACGTCTAGGACGATGGCATCGATTTGAGATTTACGTGTAAGACCATGTCTGGGACATTGGCATCATATATGATTTCGTGTAAGGCCCTGTCTGGGACAGTGGCATCAATATTTGATTTCATGTAAGACCTCATCTGGGACGTTGGTATTTTATGAGCTTTTCGAGCTATCCGAGTATCCTTATTGATTTCGAATGGTTCAACGGGTAATGTTGAGTTAAGATCGAATGTGAAATAAAGCTAAAGGGTTCAAGTACGTGCGAAGTTAAATGTTCATGAAAACAAGGTAAGTATAGTATTTGAGATGATGATATGAACTATGCATGTTGAAGGTATGATCATTATGTACATGAGATTGTTCATGTTCGACTATGTTGAAATAATCATGCTAATGTTCATTTGATAATTTATTTGCTTATGACTTACTAAGCTTTTAAAGCTTACTTTGAGTGTTCTTTCCATGTTTTTAAATCATTGAAGCTAGCTCAGACTCTAGGATTGTTGATCATCTCATTGGTATTTTGGAAGCTTTGCATATGTGGTATATGGTATGTATAGGCTAGTGTCATCTTGATATGTTTTGAGTTCTAGTTTTAGCCATGTGATTTGTCTTGTAAATGTTGATGTGAATTTGGCCATTTAATTTGGCTTAAGTTATGTGTTTGCTAAGTTAAATATATGATGTATATAATGCTTTATATGTTGGCTTATTTGGTGTGATGATGTGTTGGTTAGTTTGATTAGTTGTTAATTGATGTGCTTATGCTTGGAAGTTAGCATATTATGGTTTGATTTGAGATGAATATATGGTTTATGTTGAATTATAAAATAGGTAATAGGTTGATGGATAAATATATTTAGTAGTTATGTATGTTTGATGTTTTTGGTATAATGATATGGTATTTTTGGTTGTGGAATTGAGTAATTGAAATGGTTGATATTAGATGGTATAATATTTGGTTAATTGGCATGTTTTGGCTGCATATATATGCTTAGAAATGATGCAATTTGATGTGGTTTAGGTATGCTTGAGGAGGGTGAGAAATGTGACTTAAAGCAAGCCTATTTTCATTCCACATAGCTGGGCGCACGAGCGTGTGGCTCGACCGTGTGTGACACACGGCCTTGGTACACTGCCGTGTGTCCCCTAGGGTACCCTATGATTTAAAGTGAGTATATCCTATAGTTTTGACACGGCCTAGACACATGAGCATGTCTATTAATCGTGTGGGGCACACGGGCTAGCACATGGGCGTGTGGTCGGCCTTGTGATCCAAGTCAGTAACGTCCCTAATTTTCCTATGGCCATGGCACACGGGCGTGTCTTCGACCGTCTGGTACAAGTCAATATGTATGCTCTGTTTTCACACGGCCTGTGACACGGGCGTGTCTGGTAGCCGTGTGAGGCACATGCCCTGTTTCACATGGGCGTGTGACCTTTATATCTTTGAAAATTTTCTGTGTTTCCCAAAGTTTTTTAATGTTATCGATTTAATCACGAACCCCTTCTAAGCAGTTTTAAGGTCTCGTAGAGCCTTATAAGGGACATCGTAAATGTTTTGAATGAATTTCGATTATGAATGCTTAAGTGTATGTGAATGAAGTGTGTTATACGGTAATACCTCATAACCCTATTCTGGTGATGGATATGGGTTAAGGGTGTTACATTGAATTGGTATCAAAGCTACGGTTTAGTCGATTCTAGGACTAACAAGCGTGTAAAGTCTAGCTATACATGCCATATATATAAAATGTAATAGTGTGATGATTCCTGACAATTAAAATGTGTTTATCGTATAGTAAAAGGACTGCGATCAAGCCATAGCTGAAGATGTGGAAAGTAATGCGCCCGCTCTTGCTCAAGGGATAGCACTGATTGATTCAAGGACAATTACAAGTAGCCACGAAGGAGAAGCTAAGGAATCATTCTTCTAGATGACGAATGAGTGGTTCAATCAATATATTAGAGCTAATCTGGCTACTCCACAACTTTCACCCCCACCTAATTCTTCTCAGACACCTGTGATACCTCAAGTTATTGATCCTATGAGATTAAATAAGATTTCGGTTGATAAAATCAAAAAATATGGGGTCGAAGAGTTCAGAGCTACTACTGATGATGATGCTGAGAGAGCTGAGTTTTGGCTTGAAAATACAATATGAGTGTTTGATGAAATGTCATGTACTCCTGATGAATGTCTTAAGTGTGTTGTTTCACTTTTGAGAGATACAACGTACCGTTGGTGGAAAACATTGATATCAGTGGTTCCGAAAGAATGAGTCACTTGAGAGTTCTTTCAGACTAAGTTTAGAAAGAAATATATCAGCCAGAGATTCATAGATCAGAAACACAAAGAGTTTCTTAAACTAAAACAAGGTTGTATTTCTATTACGGAATACAAACGACAATTTTTTAGATTAAGTTAATATGCACAAGAATGTGTTTCGACTGAAGCTATAACGTGTAAGAGATTTGAAGATGGCTTGAATGAAGATATTCAGTTGTTAGTTGGAATTCTGGAAATCAAAGAGTTTGTGGTACTTGTCGAGTGAGCATTCAAAGTTGAAGAACTCAGGAAAGAGAAAAAAAATGGATTTGGAAGCTAGAGATTCGTGAAAAAGATCATCGAATAAGTCATTTCATTCAGCATCAAAGAAATTCTAGAATGATTTTAGCCGTTCAATGGCTACTACGGGTTATTCTAGATGTGATCGAGACAAACCACCTGTGAGTTCGAAAGCTACCTCAGTAGCTAGTGTTGGTAACATCAGGCTTAATCAACCTGAGTGCAATTATTGCGGTAGATGACATCTCGACAATTATAGATTGAACGACTAAGCTTGTTTCAAAACTGGATCGATAGACCACTTTATTCGTGAATACCCTAAGTTTGTTGAGCAAAACATAGTGCAAAATACAAGACCGAGTAATATGTCAGCTCGAGGTAGACCACCCAGAAACACGAGTAATGTGAGTGGCAGCCAGAAGGGAACTAAAGACATAGCTATTAGATCTGAGGCTCGCGCACCTGCCAGAGCTTATGCTATTCGTGCTCGCGAAGAGGCTTCATCTCCAGATGTTATTACAAGTACTTCCACTCTCTATGATACTAGTGTTATTGCATTGATAGATCCTGGATCGACTTATTATTATGTATGTAAAACTTTAGTATCCAATAAGACTTTGCATGTAAAGTCTACTGAATTTGTGATTAGAGTATCGAACCCCTTAGGCAGATGTGTCTTGGTTGATAAAGTATCCAAGAATTGTCCGTTGATGATTAGGGATTCTTGTTTTTCGGCCGATCTGCTGTTGTTACCATTTTGACAAATTTGATATAATTCTGGGTATGGATTAGCTAACACTACATGATGCAGTTGTGAATTGTAAACGAAATACTATTGATTTACGATGCCAGAATGATAAGATTATTCGGATTGAGTCTAATGATATGAATGGTTTACCGGCAGTGATATCTTCAATGTTAGCACAGAAATATGTGAAAAAGGGTTGTGAAGCTTACTTTGCTTATGTGCTCGATTCTAAAGTGACTAAAAAGAAAATTGAACTAGTACTAGTTGTGTGCGAGTATTTGGATGTGTTTCGTGAAGAATGACCGGGTTTGCTGCCAATCAGAGAGGTAGAGTTTGGTATTGAGTTAGTGCCAGGGACAACTTCGATATCGATAGCTCCGTATAGAATGGCACCGACTTAATTAAAAGAGCTGAAAGCTCAGTTGCAAGAATTGACCGATAGAGGTTTTACATGATCGAGTTATTCTCCCTAGGGTGCACCAATTTTGTTTGTGAAAAAGAAAGACGGAACTATGAGAATGTGCATTGACTATTGACAACTCAATAAAGTGACTATAAAGAATAAATATCCTCTACCACGTATTGACCATCTATTTGATCAATAGAAAGGAGCTATAGTGTTTTCAAAGATAGACTTGAGACCGAGTTACTATCAGTTGCGAGTAAAAGACTCCGAATGTGCCAAAAACTGCTTTCTGAATGAGGCACGGACATTATGAGTTTTTGGTTATGCCTTTCGGACTAACAAATGCCCCTACTGTTTTTATGGATCTAATGAATCAGATCTTCAGACCATATTTGGATCAATTTGTAGTTGTGTTTATAGATGGCATTTTAATCTATTCCCGTGATGAATCTGAGCATGCTGAACATCTGAGAGTTGTGCTACAAACTTTGCATGATAAGCAGTTATATGCGAAATTCAGTAAATGTGAGTTTTGGTTACGAGAAGTCAGCTTTATGGGACATACCATATTAGCATCAGGTATTCAGGTTGATCTGAGTAAGATTTTGGCTATACTAGAATGGAAGCCTCCGAGAAATGTATCAGAAGTCCAAAGTTCTCTAGGACTCACTGATTATTACAGACGGTTCATAAAGGGTTTCTCTATGATTGCAACCCCGATGACGAGACTACTTCAGAAAAATGATAAGTTATAGTGGTCAAAAAAGTGCCAGAAAAGTTTTGAGCAGTTGAAAGCTTTATTGACCCAAGCTCCAGTGTTAGTTCAACCAGAATCGGTAATGAATTCATAATTTATAGTGATGCATCATTGAATGGTCTGGGCTGTGTTTTAATGCAGGAAGGCAAAGTCATAGCTTATGCCTCGAGACAATTAAAGGCACATGAAAAGAATTACCCGACACACGATCTAGAATTGGTAGCTATTGTGTTTTCGTTGAAGATTTGGCGCCACTATTTGTTCGATGAGAAATTTCACGTTTATTTCAACCACAAAAGCCTAAAATATTTGATGTCTCAGAAAGATCTGAATCTACGACAGCGAAGATGGTTGGAGTTGTTCAAGGATTACGAGCTAGTGATTGACAACCATCCGGAGAGAGCCAATGTTGTTGCTGATGCTTTGAGTCATAAATATTTGTTTGTTTTACGTGCGATGAATACTCAATTAGCTCATCTAAAGACTGCTCAATTGTAGATGAATTGAAAATGAGACCATTATTTATACAGCAGATTTGCGAAGCTCAGAAAGTTGATAATGAATTGTTAGCAAAATGGGCTCAATATGATTTGATTACTGATTCAGACTTTCGAATTGATGCTGAGGGTTGTTTGAGGTTCGGAGATCAAATTTGTGTTCCGAGAAATTCAGAGTTAATTCAAATGATTTTAAATGAAGCTCATAGTAGTCAGTTATCTGTACATCTGGAAAGTACGTAAATGTATAATAATCTGAAACAGTTTTATTGGTGGCCTGGTATGAAGTGTGAAATTTCTGAATTTGTTTCGAAGTGTTTAATCTGTCAACAAGTCAAAGCTGAGCATTAGGTACCTTCTGGGTTACTATAGCGAATTATGATTCCCGAGTAGAAATGAGACATAATTACGATGGATTTTGTTTCAACTTTGCCTCTGTCACCAAGTAAGAAAGATGTTGTCTGGGTAGTGGTTGATAGACTGAAAAAATCTACCCATTTCATTCCGGTACGCATGGATTGTTCGCTCGATAAACTTGCTGAGTTGTATATCTCTAAGGTTGTGAGATTGGATGGAGTACCTATTTATATTGTTTCAGATAGAGATTCGATCATGATTTTGGAAGAAGCTGCCAGATGCATTAGGTACGGAGCTACATTTTAGTACTTCCTTTCATCCGTAAATACATGGTCAATCTGAGCAGATTATTCAGATACTCGAGGATATGTTGAGGTGTCACATTCTTGAATTCGAAGGTACGTGGGAACGGTACTTGCCATTGATTGAATTTGTGTATAATACTAGCTTTCAATCAAGTATAAAAATTGTAACACCCCTAACCCGTAATCATCGCCAGAATAGGTTAAGAGGCATTATCGGACTTATAACTCAGTTCAGAATGATAATTTATCAAATAACATTACATTTCAGTAACACCACTCATTCACATTCATTATATACTTAAATCAAGCATACAAAGCCTTAATCATGCATTCGAGACTAAATTGATAACATATAAAAATTTCAGAAACTTATAAAGTTTTCAACATTTCAAATATCACACGCCCATGTGAATAGGCCGTGTGCCTCACAGGACTAATAGACGCGCTTGTTTCTTAGACCGTGTGAAAACAACCGATGATTTTATCCGAGGATACGAGGTAAGTTCGTATAATTAGAATCGAACTTTTCTATACTTGTAATTGTTGAATTGAATGTTTATAATTGAAATACTTGAAATATAAATGTTTTAATGATATATTGTATTCGTTATTGAGCCTCGTTTGAACTATGTGAATTAATTGGATACTAGTGATGTATTATTGAGATTACCGTACTGGTTGAGCTCCTACATTTGTTGTAGACTCACCACAGCTCATAAGAGCTTACTATTTCATCTCATTGGAGCTTACCGATATAGCTCAATAGAGCTTACTGTTCAGCCTCATAAAGCTTATCGTTTATCAGCTCAGGAGGAGCTTACTGACCATGACTGGAAAGAGCATGTTTGATGATGAATTGATGGATTACTGACATTGTTCACTCAACTATCCTTTAAAGTTCTAATAGGTTCAACTGGCCTAAATACTGTTTATATGGATAATGTAACACCCTGAATTTAAACCTAGAAGTTTTGGGACTTGAGCATGGGAGCGGTTGATAGTAGCTTATAATATTTTGTTGTGTATGTAAATTTCGTTAATAAAGGCTTGTTTTAGTGGGTAAGTGTGCTGAGAAGTGTTGGAGAAGTCCTGGGTTCAAACCTGGACTCTAGCAAAAATTTTGGTTTAATGTGAATCAAACCCTGGGTGTAGTAGGTAGGCCTTAAGAATATTGTTGGAGAAATTGTGCCACAAAAAGCCTTGTGGTCTAGTGGCAAAGTAGCGCCACATAATAGGCAGGAAAGTGGCATCATAGAGTTGGTAAGGAGGTCCAGGGTTCGAAATTTATGGCAATCAAAGAGCATTTATTTTGCTAACAAGGGGCGACAAGAGTTGGTGTTGAATTTAAACTCTGATGATGGAGGGATCCCACATCGGGAAGCTAACATAAGAGTGGATGCGAAGCTGGCTTTAAATAGATAGAACCATGAGGAGAGTAAAGGTACCTTTCTTGGCTGATCCCTTTCACTTTATGGCGTGCTCTTTTGGTTTGGGCATTGGCTAAGAGTGCTCAGAGCGCGGATTAACTCCAATCTCCTATCAGGTGTGTATTTCTCACTACTCTAGCTGTAGGATGGCTACTTCGGGCCGCGAAGGGCCAAAAGGGGCCATGTGGGCCCAATGGGCCTACAGGCCCAATTGGATAAGTTGCTTGATTGTGTAGTAAATATTGGACTAGGCTTGGTGAATCTCATATCTGTGGCTAGATTTGGGCTAAAAGGGCCACACGAGCGTGTGGGCCCATTTGGGCCGAGAATGGGCTTTAGGCCTATTCATATTGTTATCCCTATTTAGAATACTTTAGTTTACCAAATTACTGAAATACCCTTAATTTGTAAAATTACCAAAGTACCCCCGATTTACAAAATTACCGTTTTACCCTCGATTTACAAAATTACTGAAATAACCCTATAGGGTAGAATTACTGAAATACCCCTATAGGGTAGAATTACTGAAATACCCCTGTAGGGTAGAATTACTGAAATACCCCTGTAGGGTAGAATTATCGAAATACCCTTGTAAAGTAGAAATACCGAAATACCCCTGTAGGGTAGAATTACCGAGATACCCTTGTGGGGTAAAATTACCATTTTACCTCTAGGGTGTTAAATGACTGTTTTTCCCTTGTGGGCAAGTGACTGACTTGGACTCTATGGTTGACGGATTTGATTGTGAATATATGTTGGTGATATGAATGACTTAACAGTGATTGTTTGATTCAAATATAGGCATGACATTCTGCATACATGAATGTTGCATGGTTGGGATTTTGTACTGAGGAAGATTTGATCTATTAGGATCGCATGGTTGCTTGACGACTGTGGATCCACCGGTGGCTTTTAAGCCCAATATATGATTATTGATGACTCTGTGTCGATCATATTTACCCAAGGCTGTGTACCGACTATATTACCGTCGCTGATGGCTATGTGCTTAACATGATACAACTACCAAAGGCTTAAAGCCAATTATTTTGATTATGGCTTTGCGCCAACCTACATATGGCTCTGTGCCAACCTGATTATGGCTTTGTGCCAAACGTATTTGCCTAAGGCTATGTGCCAATATATGGTTATTGATGACTCTATGTCGATCACATTTACCTAGGGCTGTGTGCCAGTTATGTTACCCTAGTTGATGGCTATGTGCCTAACATAATGCAATTATCGATGGCTTTGTGGCACGTATTCTGTTAAGTGGCTTTGCCACATTATCTATTTCTGGTGGCTATGCCACAAATATCTATTTTGGTAGCCCTGGCACAATATCTATATCTAGTGACTCTGTCACAATATCTGTTCTGGCAGCCATGCTGCAAATTTTGTGGTGTGTAGTGGATAGGTGGGTCGAGTTGTCTCCCCACATGGTGTAAGGTTGGTATGGGGGTGTATACGACTAGATTGGGTTGGGATTGCATTCACATTCTGATTCTAATTACATTACGATCATGATTCGATTACGTCACCTAATTACGATTACGATTACATTACCTAATCTGATTCGATTCATCACCTAATTACGATTACGATTACGATTCTCATTTTGATTCTAGTTCTGATGATATTTCTTATTGTGACAACCCGAATTAGGGCCTAATCGGAATAGTGGTTTCGTGACCACAAATCCGAGATAGAAATAATTGTTTTATAATTATTTTGGGGTTTATGATATGATTGCATGATTGTGTGAAAATTTCGTGATGAAATTCTATGCCTAAAGTGCTTAAATTGAAAGTAGGGACTAAATCGAATAAGTTGCAAAATTTGCATCCCGAAGTTTTAGTATGAAATTGTTTTGGAATATTAATTAGGAGGTCTTAAATAGCAATTTGACCAATTTTAAGTTCATGGACAAAATTAGGACATGGAAGGAATTTTGAAAGTTTAGTAAGGAGGGCATTTTGGTCATTTGGATATTAAATGAAATAAAATGGGAAAAATAACACAAAATTGATCATCATCCTCCTTAGTTGCTGCCGAATTCTCCCTCTCTCCATAGCTAGGGTTTCTTCAATTTTCAAGCTCCATAGTAAGTGATTCCAAGCCCGTTTTTAATGTTCTTCACGTTTTTGGAATCCCGGAAGCTCGATTAAGCTTATGCTAGTAATAATTTAACCTAGGGTTCACATTTGGAAAAATACCCATAGGTGAAATTTGTGTATTTTGATGTTTTATGATAGAATATGAGGTTTTAAATTATGTTAAATAACTTGTGCTACTCGGTTTTAAGTGAAAACGAGTAAAAGCAGCATAATCGGTAAAAATACCTATTGTTCATAACTATATGATAGAGTGAGAATTTGATGTTGTTGTAGAAGAGAAAATGTTCAGCATATCATAAAATATAAGAATAAGGGCTGAAATTAAATTCCGAGCCTAGGGGCAAAATTGTAATTTTGAAAAGTTAGGGGCAAAAATGTAATTTTTCCATGATGTGATTTTGGATTGAAATAAATAGTATGAGTATTAAATGAGCTAAATGTGTTATTATAGATCAAGAAAGACGCGAATTGATCTCGAGCAGGGGAAGGAAAAAGTTTGGGACTAAATTGCAAAATTTCCACATTTTGCACCAAGGTAAGTTTGTATGTAAATATTACAATAATTTCATGTACATTATTATATTTCAGCCTATTATATAAATATACTAGCTGATGTTAAAATATAAATCGACTATTGGAAGAATGGAAATAAATATAGAGAGAGATCCGGTTGAACATTGGAGAGATCGAATGAAATAGAGGGCGTAGCTAGGTCACATGTATGATCTTGAGTGCACATCATGTGTACAAGAAAGCTACGAGACACCTGTAGTAGCTAGGTCACATGTGTGATACGAGATGTATCCCATGTAGACAAGAGAGCTACGTGAAAGATAAATGTAGCTAGGTGCATGCGTGATTCCAAGTGAAGGACACCATGTAGACAAGAGAGCTACGTGAAAGATAAATGTAGCTAGGTCGCATGCGTGATTCCAAGTGAAGGACACCATGTAGACAAGAGAGCTACTGAGACAAATCGGTTGGGTCGCATGAGTGGTACTAAGTGTTCACCATGTGTACAAGAGAGCCGAACTAAGCGAAGTATGATGGTGGGGTGTGTCTTTGAAACCATTAAATATCGAGGATTGATCCGAATTGTTCAACGGGATGGTTTTGTGGTGATATTGTGGTTTGGACCTACACTTATGGTGAATGAAATGTGGTGAAAATGATTTGTGGTATATACATATATAAGATAAAATGAGGTTAGCATAAAGAATGTGTGAAAGAGTGAAATTAGCATTAAAACTGTTTTTAGATGGTAGCAGTGACGTGATTTTGAAAAATCACCAAAAATAGGAGGAATATAATTAGAGGTTGAATGAGATGTGAAATTAAAGTTTAATGAGTCTACTTTCATATAAAAGAAACAGAGCAAGCAAAGGAATTCTATATTTTGAGATATTTACAATTGTATGTGACTTGCTCAGGATGAATACGTGATCCCTGTTCCAACTTTGAAAAATCATTAAAAATTGTACAAAGCAAATTAAGAAATATAGTTTACATGCCTAAATTCCTTATTGAGACTAGTTTTAAATGAAACAGACTTCAGGGTTGTTTGAATTGTGTACTGAGAGAAATTCAATTTGTAGTGAACAGAGGTCAGATCAGTCGAGCTGTGTAACAGGGAAACTTTAACTAATAAACTGTACTAATCGGCTGAACCAAAATTATAGAAAAAATTAGCAAAAATCTTTATGAGTCTAGATTCAGGAAATTTTACGGATTTGAATTTCGAGTTTTGTAACTCGAGTTATGATTTATTTAGTGAATATGACGCAGCAGAGACAGCTTAATCAAAGTGGAATGAATAGTGAAGTTAAAGTAGATATACTTGAATTGTTGTGTAAACATGTTAGATTTTTTAATTAGTATTTACATACTTACTTACTAAGCTATAAGCTTACTTTGTTTCTCTCTTTTGTCTTATAGTGTTCTTGACTTGCTCGGGAGTTAAGGATCGTGAAGATCTATCCGCACTATCATACTTTAGGGTATTTGAACTAAACGTTTTGAATTATGGCATGTATAGTAGGCTTAATTATTTTGTTACGTGTCATATTTGTCTAGGTTTAAAATATTAGTTACAAATTACTCGACCAGCTAATTTGTACAAGCCATTAAAGTTGGCTAATATTGTTCAAGACATATATTATACGATGCACTATCAAATTGGATGACATATTTATATTTCGGTTATGTTTAATGGTATGTGTTATGTTACGGTAATACCTTGTATCTGTTCGGCGACGGTAACAGGTAAGGGTGTTACATTTAGTGGTATCGAGCCAGTTTAGTCGGTTCTCGGACTAATAAAGTGTGTGTAAAAGTCTAGCTATACATGCCATAAAAATATTGTGATAGTGTGGTGACTCGATTATTCGAATCGTGTTTTGTTTTAATATAGTAATGGATCCTGAAGGAACTGCGGTGATGATCTTTGCTAGTAATGCGCCGGCTCCGCACAAGGGACCGCGCTTTGGAAAATAGACCTGAGACATTTAGACAAGGAGATGAGGCTCGGGATGCCTTTCTCCAAATGAAGAACAATTGGTATCTTGAATTTATTCGAGCAAATCCAAATGCTCAACCTCCTCCACCCCTCCTATACCTCGGACGATTCTGTAGAATGCTCAAGGTATAGATTTGGTAAGAATGAACAAGCCTCCGGTTGACAAGATTCAAAACAAGGGGCGAAGAGTTTAGAGCAAAGGTCGATGATGATCCCGAGAAAGCGGAATTCTAGCTTGAAAATTCTACCCGTGTATTTGATGAGCTCTCACGTACACGAGGAATGCTTAAAGTGTCTTTGTATCACTTTTGAGAGATTGACTTACCACCGGTGGAAGACTTTGGTTGCGATGGTGCCAAAAGAAAAAGTTACTTGGGATTTCTTCCAAGAAGAATTTAGAAAGAAATACATAAGTCGGCGATTTATTGATCAAAAGCGGAAGGAGTTCCTTGAATTGAAGCGAGGGAAAATGTCTCAGAGCGAGTATGAGCGCGAATTTGTAAGACTCAGCAAGTATGCCCGAGAATGTGTGTCCACCGAGGCCATTATGTGTAGAAGATTTGAAGATGGGCTGAATGAGGACATTAAAGTGCTTGTAGGAATTTTGGAGTTGAAAGAATTTGTAGTATTGGTTGATCGAGCTCTTAAAGCGAAGAATTGAACAAAGAAAGAAGAAAAGGCGCTATTGAGGCCCGAGATGTCGAAAAAGACAGATAAGCAAGCCATTTCAATCTCAACCAAAGAGGTCCAAAGAGACAAACCCTCGAATGACAGTTTCAATTGGGGATTCACACAGAGATCGTGGTAGAGCATATTCGGGGTCTAAAGCTCAAGCTACTTCGTTGGCAAGTGTGGGTAATGTGCGACCTAGAAAGCCCGAGTGTCAGCAATGTGGCAGGCAACATTATGGTGAGTGTTGGGGGACCGAGCGAGCTTGTTTCAGGTGTGGTTCTCGCGAGCATTTTATTAGAGATTGTCCGGAGAAAGTTAAAGAAGAAAGATTTCAGAGTGCTAGATGAATACCACCGTTAGTAGAGGTAGACCACCGAGAAATCTTGGAGGTGGGACTAGTAGTAAAACGGTGATGAAAGATTTAACGGCAAGATCGAAGCTAGAGCACCTGCTAGAGCTTATGCTATACGTGCCGAGAAGATGCATCATCTCCGATGTTATTCTTGGTACATTTTCTCTCTATGATACTATTGTTATTGCATTGATTGATCCCGAGTCCACTCATTCCTATATTTGCATGAATTTAGTATCCAATAAAAGTTGCTGTTGAATTTACCGAGTTTACGATTAAAGTGTCGAACCCTTAGGCCAATATGTGCTAGTTGACAAGGTTTGCAAGAATTGCCCATTAATGATTCAAGGTCACTTTGTTTTCCGCCAACTTGATCTTGTTACCATTTGGTGAGTTTGACGTTATCTTGGGAATGGACCGGTTAACATTGTATGATGCTAAGGTAGATTGTAAACAAAAGACACTAGAGTTGAAATGTGAAAATGGAGAAATTCGTGGGTTGAAACAGATGAATCAAATAAATTGCCTATGGTGATTTCGCACATGTCTGCACGAAATACATGAGAAAAGGGTGTGAAGCTTATCCGCTTATGTAATGAATATTGAGTTGCCTCAATGAAATTTGAATCGATCTGATAGTCTGTGAGTTTCGGATGTATTTCTGAGGAATTGCAGGGTTGCCTCCGAACAGAGAGATAGATTTTGCCATTGATTTGTTGCGGGCATCTTGCCGATCTCGATTGCTCCATATAGAATGGCTCATGAATTAAAAGAATTGAAGGCTCGATTGCAGGAGTTAACGGACAAGGGATTTGTGAGACCGAGTTTCTCTCCTGGGTGCTCTGTATTATTCATAAAGAAGAAGGATGGTTCAATGAGACTTTGCATTGATTACCGTCGACAATAAGGTGACTATAAAGAACAAGTACCGTTCTTTAGGATTGATGATTTATTCAATCGGTTAAAGGGGCCACAGTGTTTTCAAAGATTGATTTGAGGTTTGGTTACTACCATTGAGAGTTAAGGAGTCGGATGTGCGAAAACCGCCTTTAGGACAAGGTATGGACATTATGAGTTTCTTGTGATGCCTTTCGACAACAAATGCTCCAGCTATATTTATGGACTTAATGAATCGGATCTTCCGACCATATTTGGATAAGTTTGTAGTAGTGTTTATAGATGACATTTTAATTTATTCTCGAGATGAGTCCGAACATGCCGAACACTTGAGAACTATATTGCGAGATCTTGAGAGAAAAGAAACTGTTTGCCAAGTTTAGTAAAAGTGATTTACGGCTTCGTGAAGTCGGATTTTTGGGGCATATAGTCTCGGTGATGGTATTCGGTGGATCCAAGCAAGATTTCGCGATCGTTGATTGGAAACCACCCAAGAATGTATCCGAGGTTAGAAGCTTTTAGGCTTAGCCGGTATTATAGACGTTTTGTTGAAGGATTTTCGATGATTGCCTCTCCTATGACTAAGTTGTTGCAAAAGAATGTTAAGTTTGAATGGACTGATAAATGTCAACAAAGTTTTGAAAAATTGAAAGCACGATTGATGAAGCACCAATTTTAGTACATTTGAGTCGGAAAGGAGTTCGTAATTTATAGTGATGCATCATTGACAGGCCTTGGATGTGTGTTGATGCAAGAGGGTAAAGTGGTAGCTTATGCTTGAGACGTTAAAACGCATGAGAAGAACTATCCTACACATGATTTGGGCGGCATTGTTGTTTTTGCCTTGAAGATTTGGCGACATTATTTGTGCGGTGAAAAATGCGAATTTTCTTGATCACAAAAGTTTGAAGTACTTGATGAATCAAAAGGATCTGAATCTGCGACAGCGAAGATAGCTTGAATTATTAAAGGATTATGATTTAGTGATTGATTATCATCCGGAAAAGCAAATGTAGTTCTTGGCGCCTTGAGCGAAATTTCTTTTTACTTTGAGAGCCATCAACACGGGGTTAGCATTGTCGATGATGGGTCAATCTTAGCGAGATGAGAGCTAAACCGTTATTTCTCCAGTTGATTTGTGATGCTCAAAAGAATGATAGTGAGTTGCGGATCATGAGAACTCAATGCGAATCGAGTTCGACTCGATTTTCGAGTTGGACCGGATGACTGTTTGATGTTTGAGACGGGATATGTGTGCTTGAAAAACGATAAATTGATTGAGAAAATATTACATGAGGCGCACAATGGCATTTATCGGTTCATCTGGTAGCACAAAAATGTATAATGATTTAAAGAAGTCAGTATTGGTGGCGGTATGAAAAGGGACATTTCGAATTTGTAACCAAGTGTTTGATCATCAACAAGTAAAAGTGAACATCAAGTGCCTTGAGTTACTTCAACCGATAATGGTGCTCGAGTGGAAATGGGACAAGATTACCATGGATTTTGTAACCGGTTTGCCTTTAACTCCTAAAAAGAAGGATCTTTGTTTGGGTAGTGGTTGATAGATTAACAAAGTCAGCCCACTTTATACCAAAGATGCGTACTGATTACTCACTTGATAAATTAGCGAATTATATATTGCTGAAATTGTGAAGTTGCACGAGTACCTATGTCTATAATATCGATAGAGATCCAAGATTTACCTCGAGATTTTGGAAAAAGTTACAAGAAGCTTTGGGTACAAAATTGAACTTTAGTACCGCATTTCATCCACAAACAGATGGTCAAGCGGAAAGAGTAATCCGTACTCGAAGATATGCTTAGATCTTGTGTTTTAGAATTTGGAGGTAGTTGGGAGAAATATCTATCTTTGATTGAGTTTGCCTACAATAACAGTTATCAATCAAGTAAACAAATGGCACCGTCATGAAGCCTTGTATGGTCGTAAGTGTCGAACTCCTTTATATTGGACCGAGCTTAGTGAGAAAGCAGATTCATGGAGTTGATCTAGTTAAAGAAACCGAAGAGAAAATAAAAGTAATTGGGATTGCTTGAAAGTCGCTTCAGATCGACAAAAGTCATATGCTGATTTAAAAGAAAAGAGATTGAATTTCGGTGGGTGATAAAGTGTTCTTGAAGGTGTCACCATGGAAAAAGATTACGAGATTTAGTCAAAAGGCAAGTTGAGTCCGCGTTTTATTGGGCGTCTGAGATTCTTGAGAGAATTGGACCGATGGCATATCGGTTGGCCTTACGGAAGAGTTAGAAAGAATTCATAACGTGTTTCATGTATCAATGTTGCGACGTTATCGTTCGATCCTTCACATGTGATTTCCCAATGAAATTGAGATTCGATCGGATATGACCTATGAGGAGAAACCAATAAAGATTTTGGCTCGAGAGGTTAAGCAGTTAAGAAATAAAAGTATAGCTTTAGTGAAAGTATTGTGGCACGGACATGGGATAGAAGAGGCTACGTGGGAACCCGAGGAAGCTATGAGGAAACAATACCCAAACCTCTTTCTGGGTAAGATTTTCGGGGACGAAAATCTCGAAAGGGGGAGAATTGTGACAACCCGAATTAGGGCCTAATCGGAATAGTGGTTTCGTGACCACAAATCCGAGATAGAAATAATTGTTTTATAATTATTTTGGGGTTTATGATATGATTGCATGATTGTGTGAAAATTTCGTGATGAAATTCTATGCCTAAAGTGCTTAAATTGAAAGTAGGGACTAAATCGAATAAGTTGCAAAATTTGCATCCCGAAGTTTTAGTATGAAATTGTTTTGGAATATTAATTAGGAGGTCTTGAATAGCAATTTGACCAATTTTAAGTTCATGGACAAAATTAGGACATGGAAGGAATTTTGAAAGTTTAGTAAGGAGGGCATTTTGGTCATTTGGATATTAAATGAAATAAAATGGGAAAAATAACACAAAATTGATCATCATCCTCCTTAGTTGCTGCCGAATTCTCCCTCTCTCCATAGCTAGGGTTTCTTCAATTTTCAAGCTCCATAGTAAGTGATTCCAAGCCCGTTTTAATGTTCTTCACGTTTTGGATTCGGAAGCTCGATTAAGCTTATGCTAGTAATAATTTAACCTAGGGTTCACATTTGGAAAAATACCCATAGGTGAAATTTGTGTATTTTGATGTTTTATGATAGAATATGAGGTTTTAAATTATGTTAAATAACTTGTGCTACTCGGTTTTAAGTGAAAGCGAGTAAAAGCAGCATAATCGGTAAAAATACCTATTGTTCATAACTATATGATAGAGTGAGAATTTGATGTTGTTGTAGAAGAGAAAATGTTCAGCATATCATAAAATATAAGAATAAGGGCTGAAATTAAATTCCGAGCCTAGGGGCAAAATTGTAATTTTGAAAAGTTAGGGGCAAAATGTAATTTTTCCATGATGTGATTTTGGATTGAAATAAATAGTATGAGTATTAAATGAGCTAAATGTGTTATTATAGATCAAGAAAGACGCGAATTGATCTCGAGCGGGGAAGGAAAAAGTTTTGGACTAAATTGCAAAATTTCCACATTTTGCACCAAGGTAAGTTTGTATGTAAATATTACAATAATTTCATGTACATTCTTATATTTCAGCCTATTATATAAATATACTAGCTGATGTTAAAATATAAATCGACTATTGGAAGAATGGAAATAAATATAGAGAGAGATCCGGTTGAACATTGGAGAGATCGAATGAAATAGAGGGCGTAGCTAGGTCACATGTATGATCTTGAGTGCACATCATGTGTACAAGAAAGCTACGAGACACCTGTAGTAGCTAGGTCACATGTGTGATACGAGATGTATCCCATGTAGACAAGAGAGCTACGTGAAAGATAAATGTAGCTAGGTGCATGCGTGATTCCAAGTGAAGGACACCATGTAGACAAGAGAGCTACGTGAAAGATAAATGTAGCTAGGTCGCATGCGTGATTCCAAGTGAAGGACACCATGTAGACAAGAGAGCTACGAGACAAATCGGTTGGGTCGCATGAGTGGTACTAAGTGTTCACCATGTGTACAAGAGAGCCGAACTAAGCGAAGTATGATGGTGGGGCGTGTGTTTGAAACCATTAAATATCGAGGATTGATCCGAATTGTTCAACGGATGGTTTTGTGGTGATATTGTGGTTTGGACCTACACTTATGGTGAATGAAATGTGGTGAAAATGATTTGTGGTATATACATATATAAGATAAAATGAGGTTAGCATAAAGAATGTGTGAAAGAGTGAAATTAGCATTAAAACTGTTTTTAGATGGTAGCAGTGACGTGATTTTGAAAAATCACCAAAAATAGGAGGAATATAATTAGAGGTTGAATGAGATGTGAAATTAAAGTTTAATGAGTCTACTTTCATATAAAAGAAACAGAGCAAGCAAAGGAATTCTATATTTTGAGATATTTACAATTGTATGTGACTTGCTCAGGATGAATACGTGATCTCCTGTTCCAACTTTGAAAAATCATTAAAAATTGTACAAAGCAAATTAAGAAATATAGTTTACATGCCTAAATTCCTTATTGAGACTAGTTTTAAATGAACAGACTTCAGGGTTGTTTGAATTGTGTACTGAGAGAAATTCAATTTGTAGTGAACAGAGGTCAGATCAGTCGAGCTGTGTAACAGGGGAAACTTTAACTAATAAACTGTACTAATCGGCTGAACCAAAAATTATAGAAAAAAATTATCAAAAATATTTATGAGTCTAGATTCAGGGAAATTTTACGGATTTGAATTTCGAGTTTTGTAACTCGAGTTATGATTTATTTAGTGAATATGACGCAGCAGAGACAGCTTAATCAAAGTGGAATGAATAGTGAAGTTAAAGTAGATATACTTGAATTGTTGTGTAAACATGTTAGATTTTTTTAATTAGTATTTACATACTTACTTACTAAGCTATAAGATTACTTTGTTTCTCTCTTTTGTCTTATAGTGTTCTTGACTTGCTCGGGAGTTAACGATCGTGAAGATCTATCCGCACTATCATACTTTAGGGTATTTGAACTAAACGTTTTGAATTATGGCATGTATAGTAGGCTTAATTATTTTGTTACATGTCATATTTGTCTAGGTTTAAAATATTAGTTACAGTACTCGACCAGCTAATTTGTACAAGCCATTAAAGTTGGCTAATATTGTTCAAGACATATATTATACGATGCACTATCAAATTGGATGACATATTTATATTTCGGTTATGTTTAATGGTATGTGTTATGTTCTGGTAATACCTTGTATCCTGTTCCGGCGACGGTAACGGGTAAGGGGTGTTACACTTATTCTATAATGGGCTAAGGACCATCTGGTACTATCTGTTATAATGGGCTAAGGCCCAATTGATACTAAAAGTGTAAGTAGGGCTGGGGCTAGACTTTTAATTCTTTTATATGACTGACTGTTCCTTTTATATAGTAGGGGATTTCGCACCGAGTTTTCATAAACTCACCCCATTTATTAACCTTTCATCTATTTCCAGCCTTAGGCGGATCGGAGCTGCGAGGGGCTCGGAGGAAGCCACATTGATTATTACTTTTAAATGTTTTTATGTGGGTTGTAGTAAAGCCGTTGTAATTTTCTGGATTTCAAATTTGGAATTTTATTTATTATTCTTATAATTGCTTGTATTAGAACACGGTTTTCCAAGGCAACTACTGTTGTTCAAAACATCATGCATCCGCAATTGTTTTTAAATTAAGCTTTTGCAGCTGCAAAGATTTTTACAAAGTTGTTAAGAATGTTAATCAGCTGAGGATTTCTAACAAGGTTTAAAAAGGGTATAAGTTTTTAATTATTATGAAGGGTTTTTAATGGAAACATGGTTTTCGAAAAATACTTCAATGTGACACTCCAGATTCGAGCCAAATTTCTAGGCCGGGTTTGGGGTGTTACAGATAAGTTACGGGTTATACATGATATTAATGTTATATGTATGATAGGTGAATTTTGGAATAATATAGAGTATTGTATTAACGGATGATTTATCTTTATGTTAAATAACTAACATGTGATGACTATGTGTGAATAGGTGATGGTTAAATTGAGCTGTTGGCATTTATATTTGTGTTGCTTTCATTATGTAAAAATGGTAAGTTTAATTTTGAATTATATAGGCTTACTAAGCTATAAAGCTTACTCTGTTTCTTTTTCTATGTTTTATAGAGGCTCGTTGCTTGCTTATTTCAGATAAGTCAGAGTTGCACGTTACACTATCCAATTTCCAAGTGGTATTTTGAACTTGTGAATTTCTGTAAATATGGCATGTATAGGCTAGTTAGATATTAGTAGTTATGTTTTGGTACCATGATTTGAGAATGATTTTTCATATACGTTAAGCCATGTGATTTGGCTTATTTTTGTGTCACGTTTTGATTGCATATATGTGCTTAAAGATGGTATGTTTTGGTATGGTAATGTTTGAATGAAAATATGCAAGTGAGGTATTGATATGAATTTGACAGATGAATGTATTATACATGAAGATGGATAGGTATTTGGATATGAACTTGCTATTTTTTGATATGTTAAATATTGTGTAATGAAATGATTATTTTAGTTTTCAATTGGGTTGCATAATTGTGGTCAAATATGATTGTAAATGCTTGTATTTTAGGGTGGCAATATGGATTTGTAAATGGCCTATTTTTGTCCACACGAGCAGAGACATGGGCGTGTGTCTCAGCCATGTGCGACACATGGTTAAGTTACATAGCCGTGCGTCCCCTGTGGTACCCTACAAATTAAGTCAGTATACCCTACAGGTTTGACACGGCTTAGACACACGGGCGTGTCTATTAGCCATATGGGTTCACACACAGGCGTGTGATTGATCGTGTGACATAAGTCAATATACCCCCTATATGGCACATGGCCTAATACACGGGAGTGTGAGGCCATTTCAAAGGGCATATAGGCTAGACACAGGGGCGTGTGGTTGGCCGTGTGACCCAAGTCAGTATCCTCTCTAGTTTTCACATGTCCTGGCACACGAGCATGTCTTCGGCCATATGACACAAGTCAGTATGTATGCGTATAAGTATATTCGGCCAAGATAAAGTTTATATATGAAAGTATTTGTTGTATATGAAACTGTAAGCTTGAAATTAAATGTGATTATGTTCTTATAAATTGGTTTGGTTAAATTGAGTTGATTATGTCATTGAGTTATTTATTTGCTTATGACTTACTAAGCTATGAAAGCTTACTCTGTGTGTATGTTTGCCTCTGTTTTATAGATTTTGGAGTTAAGTTACGAGCTCAGGGATCGTCAGCGAAGTTTATCACACTATCAACTATTTTCAGTACTTTATAAGTTTGAACTTGAACCTATGGCATGTATAGGCTAGATTATATTTGGATTTGTTTGATTTTGGTATGTGTATATATAAGCTATGCAAAAATCACTTGTTTATTTTGTTAAGTTTGGTTTTAAGGTTTTATCAAATTATGGTTATGTTTGGTTGTGATTTTAGTGATTTGGCTATGGTTTATACATAGATAAATATATGTAAACTTTGTTGATAAGCTTTGTTAAGGTGTTATTATGTGTTTTGGTATTAAAGTACATTCGGTTATGGCTATAGGTGAAATTATGGTTGGATATATGGTTGAGTAATATGCTTAATGAATGGTTGTGGCTTGATCATGTACTAATATAATGTGTATTTTAATGATATATGATATGCGTGAGATATGCTTGGTATCATGGATGGATGTATTCGAAAATTGAGATTGAAAATGGATTATTATGTGAAATGTGGTAATTGCTTATCGATTTGTCATAAACATGTGGTTAATTGAGTATGTATAAATGCAAAATGAGTTATTGATTATGGAATGCTACATTATGAATTGAATATAAATTTTGGCTATTATATGTGCAAAATCAAATTTGTATTCAATGAATTGATCTAAATGTATGATCTTTATTATATCGCAAGAAAGGTGATATTAACATGTTTAGATTCGGCTTTGATACTTTATAACATTAGACAAGTGTTTGCTATGTTATATGTATATATACATATTTGCGATGTATTTGATATAAAATGAAAATTATGTTTGACATGTTGGTTTGATTATATGAAATGTTACATGCATGTAAAGTAATAGAGTAAAATGAAAGTAGACATTAAATAAAGCATATGTATTTAGCATGTTTTAATATTCGGCTAAAGCTTTAGAAATTTACCATATGAATAGTAATTTATGTTTTATTAAACAAGATGGTTTGATGCAAGTTTAGTATGTGGCTTCATTAATTGTGTTTTAAATATTAAGTATATGTTATATGATGTTTCGTATGTATTAATGGAGTAGTAAATAAGTAAGCTTGGTTTAGACAAAACTTATAATAAGGTTGCATGTATATTTCATCTTGAATAATGAGTAATGAGCTATTTAATTCCTATGCTTATATTCGACCAGTTGATAATGATTTACAGTTGTATGTTTTTTGATTTATGTGTAACCTGTAATGTTTTAATTTGGTTAGTATACGTTCATATGTGGTGAATAAAATGATTAATTCCTATGTGTATCCATGAATGTCTGGAAGTTGTGTCTCATTTGGTAATAGCTCGTAACCCCATTCCAATGAAGGATACAGGTTAGAGGTGTTACATTTGATTGGTATTAGAGCTATGGTTTAGTCTATTCTAGGATTAACATAACACGTGTGAGTCTAGCTATACATGCCATGTTTTTTACTGTGATAGTGTGATGACTCCTGACATTTCAAAATGTATTTTTGTATAGTAAATAGATCCTGATCGAACCGTAGCTGATGAAGTCGAGAGTATAGCGCTTGCTCCTCCGTAAGGGACAGCGCCGCTTGATTCTCGACTGTCTTTGAGTAACCAAGAGGGAGAGGCTAAACAAGCCATTTACCAAATAATGAATGACTGGTTTACTCAGTATATCCAGACAAATCCGACTTCACAACAACCTCCACCCCCGACTAATCCTCCTCTGATACCTGTTATACCTCAAGTGATTGATCCGTTAAGATTACATAAGCCTCATGTTGATAAAATTAGAATACATGTGGCTAAGGAATTCAAAGCCACTAATGATGGTGATGCTGAGCGAGCTGAGTTCTGGCTTGATAATTATTATCCGCGCGTTTGATGAGCTATCTTGTACCCCTGATAAGTGTCTAAAATGTGCTATATCCTTGCTACGAGACACTGCATATCACTGGTGGAATATACTAGTATCAGTGGTTCTGAAAGAAAGGGTGACCTGGGAGTTCGTTTAGACTGAGTTTTGTAAGAAATACATCAGCCAGAGATTTATCGACCAGAAACACAAAGAATTTCTGGAGTTGAAATAGGGTCATATGACCATGACAGAATATGAGCGAAAATTTGTGAGACTCAGCAGATAAGCCCGTGAATGTGTATCACGTGAAGCTATAATGTGTAAAAGATTTAAAGACGGGTTAAATGAAGACATTAAACTGCTAGATGGCATTCTATAAATAAAAGAGTTCGTATTACTGGTTGAGCGAGCATGCAAAACTGAAGAGCTCGGGAAAGAGAAAAGAAATGCTGACTATAAAGCTAGAGATTTATGTAAGAGATTATCGAGTAAGCCATTTTAGTCGGCATCAAAGAGATTCTAAGATGTTTCTAGCCGTTCAGAGGCTACTACAGGTTATAATAGAAATAATTGGGATAGACCACTTGTGAATTCAAAAGCTACCTTAGTAGCAAGTGTTGGTAACATTAGATCAAATCAAATAGAGTGCAAACATTATGGTAAACGATATCTCGGTAGTTGTAGATTGCTTGACAGGACTTTTTAAAGGTAGATCGATAGATTATTACATTCGTGAATGCCCTGAGTTAGCTGAACAAAACACAGTACAAAATGCGAGACCGAGTAATATGTCAGCTAAAGGTAGACCACCTAGAAATATGGGTAATGTGAGTAGCAGTCAGAGAGGAACTAAAGACACCACAGTTTGATCTGAGGCTCGTGCACTTGCCAGAGCTTATGCCATTCGTGCACGCGAGGAGGCTTCATCCTCCGATGTTATTACTGGTACATTCACTCTCTATGATACTAGTGTAATTGCATTGGTTGATCCTGGTTCAACACATTCTTATTTGTGTGAGACCTTAGTATTCAGTAAGACTTTGCCTGTTGAGTCTACTAAGTTTGTGATTAGAGTATCGAACCCCTTAGTCCGGTGTGTTCTGGTTGACGAGGTATGTAAGAATTATCCTTTGATGATTCGAGATTCATTTTTTTGCGATTGATTTGATGTTGTTGCCATTTGACGAGTTCGATATAATTCTGGGTATGGATTGGTTGACTTTACATGATGCTATCATAAACTACAAAAGAAAGACTATTGATTTACGATGGCAGAATGATGAGATTATTCGGATTGAATCTAATGATCTGAATGGTTTACCAGTAGTGATATTTTCGATGTTAGCTCAGAAGTATGTGAGAAAAGGTTGTGAAGCTTACTTTGCATATGTGCTTGATAGTAAAGTGACCAAAAGAAAGATTGAATCAGTACTAGTTGTGTGCGAGTATCTGGATGTGTTTCCTGAAGAATTGCCAGGTTTGCCACCTATTCGAGAAGTAGAGCTTGGTATTGAGTTATTTCTAGGGATGACTCCGATATCGATAGCTCCGTACAGAATGGCACCTACTGAATTAAAAGAATTGAAAGCTCAATTGCAAGAGTTGACTGATAGAGGTTTGGGCGACCGAGTTTCTCTCCCTGGGGTGCACCAGTTTTATTTGTAACGCCCTGAATTTGGGACCTAAATGAATTGGGCTTTGGGCTATGGGTTTCATAAAATTTTTAAGTGATCAAGAAAATGACAAATGACATGTTGGCTTTAAGGGTTTAAGGAATTTGAACAGTCTAGGTGTGTTGGAGAAGTTCTGGGTTCGAGTTTTATGGTGGAGGAATTTTAATTAAATTATTAAAAGTATTAGGGTTAGGAGTAGATGGGCCTTTAAATAAAGATAGGGGAAAATGAAAAAAGCCTTATGGAAGAGTAGCTAAGTGACGCCACTTAGGGTGTAGGGAGGTGGCGTTAATGGCTAGCAAGGAGATCTGAGGTTCGAATCCTAGCTTAGTATTTTTAGGAGTTTAATTTTGGCCTTCTAGAAGGTTGGAAGTGGCGTGAAGATGGACTCTAAGGGGAGTGTTCAAAAGATAAAATTTAGGAAATAGATTGGGGAGTTATCAGGGAGAAAAATGAGGAGATGAGAAGGGGGAAGTGATGGAGCTGAATTGGGAATTGAGGGTCAGGCAATTTGGCTAGAGGTTATAAATATGTGCTGAGTTTGGGATCCTAGGCTAATGCCAAATTCTTTATTTTTTTTAGTGCCAATTGGCTTTTCCATATTAGTTAGCTGATTCTTTTTCCACTCTTTCTCTCCTCAGATCTCTTTTGATTTACCCTTTGGGTTAGTCGATTCCTTCTTCTACCCTTCTTCTTTAATTTGTGCCAAATAAACCTTATTCATCATATTATTTTGAAAGCCGAAAAGCCAAATCTCCCTTGAGCCGATTACTCTTTCGGGGTAAGTACCTTATCTCTTTTTCGGCTAGTATTGTTAATACCGATTACTCCCCTCCCTCACTATTTTTAATCAACTTTGGTAGGGAATTAGTATCAGATTTTGGATTTTAGCTCTCTACCGAATTGCTCCTTAGGTGTTTTGCGGTTTTGGTAAGTATTCCTCTCTTATTGGCTAAGGTTGGCCGAATGGTCTTAAGTGAGATAAGGGGGTGAATTATATTGGATGCTAGTCCCCTAGTATTTGGTTTTAATGAGTAAGATTAATGTAAATCTAGGGAGTACATGATCAAGAAAAAGCTATTACGGATTGGTGTTCAAGGTAAAGTTAAGGTGAGGTTTTGGCTTTTGGGTAAAATATGTACTCAGCATGCGATTAATTGAAGGGTGATATCGATTGTAGGTTTGGGGCTAAGGAAATCGCAGCACGCTTTATTACCAGCTGTGTACATACACTGCACGCACAAGTAGATTGGCAAAAGCTGAAATGCCGCAAAGCCGTCGAAATGCCAAAAAGCCAAAAGTTTGGCTACGGTAGTCTTGTGAGTGCACGAACACTTGTGAGGAGAAAACCGATAGGTTATCTGAGGCCCATGGGCGACTCCATGGACTTGGGCTGTGAATTGGCCAACCGGCCAAAATAGGCTTAATGGGCCCGATGGGCTGTTGGGCCCATAATAGGCCAAAAATTGATCATTGATGCTATGTGATAGAAATTCGTATGTGAGCATGAATATAATGTGATTTGGGCCTAATGGGCCACATAAATGTGATTTAGGCCTAAAGGGCCATATAAATGTGATTTGGGCCTAATGGGCCATGTGAATATAATTGGGTCTAGTGGGCCATATATAGGTATGTGAATTTGTCTGGGCTTTGTAAGGGGATTTGGGTCTAGTATATGATAACTACATAAAACTTAATTAATTTAATGCGACCATGGACAAGTCATAGGGTTAAGGTGTGGCAACGAGTGTATGCATGTCTAGGATTGGATCTAAGGAGAGCTTGGTACTTAAGCGGTCTTAAGGACTCACCTCCTCTTCTCTGGAATCTTACCTGGTGCATAGTATTCGTTCATCTTAGCTCACGAGATTTGTTAACGGGCCAAGGTAAGTGAAAACCGTAATAATGAGAAAATTACCAAAATGCCCCTAAGGGTGAAGATGACCAAAATACCCCTATGTGTTGAATGTAAGTTTTATGGATATGACATGCATATCTGCTGCATAGATATGATTTTCTGCTTAGGTTGCATATGGGTTGGGAAATATGGATCGGTGGAAGTATATGAGGATCGCATGGTTGCTTGACAATCGTGGATCCACCGACGGCTTGTAAGCCCATTATATAAATGAAGGTAGTTCTGCAACCGGGCTACCATGGATGTGTATCGGTTGGGTGGGTTGATATTTATATCCCCACCTGAGGTGTATCGGGGGATGGAGTTGGTGTGTAGCGGATGGAATTTTGGGATGGGATTGCACTGCATTGCATTGCATGTTTGATGTATGGTGATTATTGAATGTTTGTTACTCGTCAAGGGTTGTACACACTGAGTGTGCGAAAACTCACCCCCTCTTTTATTTTATTTTCAGGTGATGCTTAGTAGAAGGTTCGATGTTTGGAGGGACACTGGGTGGCCAGCTAGCAAGACAACTTTGGCTTGTTTTTCTTTTAAAAGCATATAAGTTTCTATTTTTTTAAGTACTTTTCAGACCAGAATGTAATAAGGCTTCCATTTTATTATTATTTGGATTATTATTTTTCTGCATTGTAATTACGAGAAATTGAACATAGACCTCCCAAATCATAGTATGTTTTTAACGTTTCTGCAACTAAATTTTGAAATGATAGGTTTTCATAAAATCATATGTTATAAATAGGTTTTTGTGATTGAAAAGAGAGTTTAATAAGTTTATTAAGGTTTCATATTTTTTTTCAAGGAAGGGTTTTCAATGAAAACAAGGTTTTCACTAAAAGACTTCAATGTGATGCTCCAAATCCGTCCATAACGTCTAGGCCAGGTTTGGGGTGTTACATTATTTGTGAAAAAGAAAGACAGAACTATGAGAATGTGTATCGACTATAGATAGCTCAATAAGGTGACTATAAAGAATAAACATCTGTTGCCACAGATTGGCGACCTGATCGATCAGCTTAAAGGGCCTACAGTGTTTTCAAAGATAGATTTGAGATTAGGTTACTATCAGTTGCGACTTAAAGACTTTGATGTGCTGAAAACTACTTTCGGAATGGGGTATGGACACTATAAGTTTCTGGTTATGCCTTTCAGACTTACTAATGCACCTGCTATTTTCATGGATTTGATGAACCGGATCTTTAGATAGTATATGGATTGATTTGTGGTTGTGTTTATAGATGACATATTGATCTATTCCCGTGATGAAACCGAGCATGCCGAACATCTAAGACTTGTGTTACAAACTTTGCAAGATAAATAGTTGTATGCAATGTTTAGTAAATGCGAGTTCTGGTTACGTGAAGTCAGTTTTCTAGGACATGTTGTATCAGCATCGTGTATTCGGTTGATCCGAGAAAAATTTAGGCTATACTTGACTGGAAACCTCCGAAAAATGCTTCTAAAGTCCGAAGTTTTCTAGGACTTGCTGGTTACTATAGACGATTCATGAAAGGTTTCTCTATTATTAGAACCCCAATGACGAAGCTACTACAGAAAGATGTTAAGTTTGAGTGGTCAGAAAAGTACCAGAAAAGTTTTGATCAGTTGAAAGCTCTTTTGACCGAAGCTCCAGTGCTAGTTCAGCCAGAATCGGGTAAATAATTTGTTATCTATAGTGATGCATCTTTAAATGGTTTGGGCTGTGCAGGAAGGCAAATCCGTAACTTATGCCTCAAGACAGTTAAAGCCGCATGAAAAGAACTATATGGTGCACGATCTAGAATTGGCAACTATTGTGTTTTCATTGAAAATATGGCGCCACTACCTGTTCGGTGAGAAATGTCACATTTATTCTGATCACAAAAGCCTAAGATATTTCATGACTCAGAAAGAGCTGAATTTGAGACAACGTCGATGGTTAGAGCTGTTAAAAGACAACGAGCTTGCGATTGACTACCATTCGAGAAAGGTAATGTTGTTGCTGATGCTCTAAGCCAAAAATCACTATTTACTTTGCCTGCAATGAATGTGTATATGGATATGTCTGATGATGGTACTATTATAGCTGAGTTAAAAGAAAGACTATTATTTATATAACAAAATTGCAAAGCTCAAAAAGTTGATAATGATTTGTTAGGAAAGAGGGGCCAATGTGACTTGAATGTTGATTCAAAATTTTGGATTGATACTGAGGGTTGTCTGAGGTTTAGAAATTGAATATGTGTTCCAAGAAATTCAGATTTGATTCAGATGATTTTGAATGAAGCTCATAATAGTCGATTATTTGTTCACCCGGGTAGTACGAAAATGTATAATGATCTGAAATAGCTTTACTGGTGGCATGGTATGAAACGAGACATTTCTGACTTTGTTTCGAAATGTTTAGTCTGTCAGCAAGTAAAGGCTGAGCATCAGCTACCTTCTGGACTGCTTCAGTCGATCATGATACTTAAGTGGAAATAGGACAGAGTCACGATGGATTTTGTATCCGGTTTACCGTCGACACCAAGCAAGAAATATACGATCTGGGTTATTGTGGATAGATTGACTAAATCGGCTCATTTTGTTCTGGTTCGCACAGATTACTCGCTTGATAAGCTAGCTGAATTTTATGTTTATCAGATTGTGAGACTGCATGGAGTATCTATTTCAATTTTTTCGGATAGAGATCCGAGGTTTACATCACAGTTTTGGAAGAAACTGCAAGATGCACTAGGTATGAAATTACATTTCAGCACTGCTTTCCATCCGCAAATAGATGGTCAGTCCAAACGAATCATTCAGATACTTGAAGATATGTTGAGATGTTGCATTCTTGAGTTTAAAGGTATGTGGGAACAATACTTACCCCTAATTGAATTTGTATAAAATAATAGCTTTCAATCAAATATCAAATGGCACCTTACGAGGCTTTGTACAGTTGTAAATGTCGTACACCATTATATTGGACTGAGCTCAGTGAAAACAAGATACACAGGGTCGATTTGATTAGAGAGTCTGAATAGAAAGTGAAAGTAATTTGCGAAAGTCTGAAAATAGTGTCAGATCGTTAGAAATCGTATGCTGACTTGAAACGAAAAGATATAGAGTTTCAGATCGGGGACAAAGTTTTCAGATCGGGGACAAAGTATTTTTGAAAGTCTCACCATGGAAAAAATACTCAGATTCGATCGTAAAGGCAAATTGAGTCCGAGATTTATTGGGCCCTATGAGATTATCAAGCGTATTGGGTCGGTTGCGTATAAACTAATGTTGCCACCTAAGTTAGAAAAGAATCATAACGTATTCCATGTTTCGATGCTTCGTATATGTCGATCTAATCCTTACATGTGATTAATTCGTCAGAGATTGAGATTAAGTCTGATATGACATATGAAGAAGAACCGATTCGTATTCTAGCTCGTGAAGTTAAAGAATTGTGAAATAAGAAAATTTCGTTAGTGAAAGTACTATGGTGTAAACACGAAGTTGAGGAGGCAACATGGGAGCTAGAAGATGCAATGAAAGAACGTTATCCAAACCTATTTACCGGTAAGATTTTCGAGGACAAAAATCCTTAAGGGAGGAGAGTTGTAACACCCCAATTTAGACTGTATTTAGAACGGTGGTTTTATCACCACAAATCTGAGCCAGAAAAATATTTAAAACTTATTTTTTGTGTTTATCATGTGTGAATTTATATGTGTGAAATTTTTGTGTTTTAATTTTGTTGTTTGAGTACCGATTTAATAAAAAGGGCTTAATCTCATAAAATAAAATTTTGATGGGTAAATGTGAAAGGGCCGAATTGTTGTTATCTTTTTAAATTGAGGTATTTATAATGCAATATAAGCATTGTTAAAGTGATGGGCGGTTATAACCATGAATTATAATGGTTTAAAATTTTATTATAACTGTTAAATATGTAAAATAGTAAATATGTTATTATTATAAAACATAAAATAAAATATCATTCATTTTGTCTTTTATTTTCCATGATCGAATACTAAAAAGAAAAAGAAAGAATAAGGTTTTCAAGTTTCGGCCATTGTTGAAGTTTGATTAAGATATGTAACTAGCTCAGTTTTTGATAATTTTTATGTTTTTGAGATCGTTGCGGTGTAATGTACAAAGCCCATGCTTGAATTTCTGATTTTGATGAATATTTTGAGTTATTTCATTGATGAATAATTGAGCTTTGTGATGGTAGTTGATGAATTATGAAAGATATGTTTTGGATTAATATGTTTTGTATTGGAATTTTTGATGAATTTGAGTAATTAGGGTTAAATTAAAAAAATAATAAATTGAGTGTAACACCCCTAACCCGTATCAGTTGCCGAACTTGGGTTAAGAAGTATTACTGATCATTTCACAGTTCATACAAATATGCATTACATTTTACAATTCAAAATTATAACCACATCAATACTCAAATAATTTTCAACTATCAATTCTTAAACTTCATATCGTTCATTTGATAACATAATTAAAACATAATTCACCTATTAGCTCTTCTGTCTATTCCCTGTCTATTCTGTTAACTTTGATATCACGAGCTAAAATTAGAATCGGTTCTTCAACATATGACATATCAGACTGAATTTCAACCTCGGTCGAGGAAATGTCATGTGAAGGGTCGAATCGGTATCGTTGAAGCATTGATACATGAAACACATTATGTATTTTTTCTAACTGAGACGGTAAAGATAGTCGATATGCCAGTGGCCCAATTCGCTTGATAATCTCATATGGTTCGATGAATCTCAGACTTAATTTTCCTTTTCTGCTCAATCTGAGTATTTTCTACATGGTGAAACTTTTAGAAATACTTTATATCCGATCTGAAACTTAATATCTTTCTGTTTCAAACCCGCGTACGATTTCTGTCGATTTGACACCACTTTCAAACTATCACGAATTACGTTCACTTTTTCTTCAGTCTCTCTGATCAGATCAAACCCATGAATCTTATTTTTGCTGAGCTCACTACAGTACAATGGTGTTCGGCATGTACGACCTTATAGAGCTTCGTACGGTACCATCTTTATACTCTATTGGAAACTATTATTGTAAGCGAAATCAATTAGCAGTAGATATCTCTCCCAGCTACCTCAAACTCAAGAATGCAACAACACAACATATCCTCAAGATCTGAATAACTTGTTCCGATGGACCATCCGTTTACGGTGAAATGCATTGCTAAAATGCAGCTTTGAACCCAAAGCTTCTTGCAATTTCTTCCAACATCGCAAAGTAATTCTTGGATCTTTATTCTAAACAATAGATAAGGGAACACCATGTAATCTCACAATTTCAGAAATATACTAGTCAGCTAATTTATCAAGCAAGAAAATTGTACATACCAGAATGAAATGAGCTGATTTCATCAATCTGTCAACAACCTAGACTGCATCTTTCTTTTTCAGAGATAAGGGAAAACCTGATACGAAATCCATTGTTACTCTATCCCACTTTCACTTAGGAATCATAATAGGCTGTAATAAACCTAATGGCACTTGATTCTCAGTTTTGACTTGCTGACAAATCAAACATTTCAAAACAAATTCTGAGATATCTCATTTCAAGCCGTGGCACCAATAAAGCTATTTCAAATCGTTATACATTTTTGTGCTTCCCGGATGTACTGATAAACAACTACTGTGTGCTTCATTTAAAATCTTTCGAATAAGCTCAAAATTTCTTGGTACACATATTCTATCACGAAACATCAAACAGTCATCAGGCCCTATTCAAAACTCTGAATTAGAAGCCAACTCACACTGAGCTCGTTTTGCTTGCAATTCATTATCAAATTTTTGAGCTTCACAAATCTGTTGTAAAAATAACGGTCTCGATTTCAACTCAGCTACTATCGAACCGCTGTCAGACAAAGCTAATTGTATGTTCAAAGCACGTAAAGCTAATAAGGACTTTCGACTTAAAGCATCAACAACGACGTTCACTTTCCCTGGATGATAGCCAATCACTAATTCATAGTCTTTTAGTAATTCCAACCATCTCCGTTGTCGCAAATTCACATTTTTTTGGGTCATCAGATATTTTAAGCTTTTGTGGTCAGTATAAATATGACATTTCTCACCAAACAAGTAATGACGCCAAATTTTCAATGCAAACACTATCGCAGCTAACTCTTGATCGTACGTCGAATAATTCTTTTCGTGCGGCTTCAACTGTCTCGAGGCATAAGCTACAACTTTTCCTTCCTGCATCGAAACACAACCCAGGCCATTTAACGATGCATCACTGAAAACTACAAATTCATTACCTGACTCAGGCTGAACTAACACTGATGCCTCTGTCAATAATGCTTTCAAATGCTTAAAGCTCTGCTGACACTTTTCTGACCACTCAAATTTAACATCTTTTTGAAGCAATCGTGTCATCGGAGTCACAATCATAGAGAAGCCTTTCACAAATCGTCTATAATAGCCGGGCTAGTCCTAAAAACCTACAGACTTCAGATACATTTCTCGGAGGCTTCCAATCTATAATCGCAGAAATTTTACTCGGATCAACTCGGATACCTACGATTGAAAACATATGTCCTAGAAAACTAATCTTTCATAGCCAAAACTCACAGTTGCTAAACTTCGCAAACAACTGCTTATCTCTCAAAGTTTGTAACATAATTCTCAAATGCTCAGCATGCTCAAATTCATTACGAGAATAAATTAAAATATCATCAATAAACACAACTAAAAATCGGTCTAAGTATGACTTGAAAATCTTGTAACACCTCTAACCCATAACCATCGCCAGGATGGGGTTACGAGGTTTACCGAACGAGACACAACTTCCAGACATTCATGGATACAAATAGGAATTAATCATTTTATTCACCACATATGAACGTATACTAACCAAACCAAAACATTACAGGTTACACATAAATCAATAAACATACAACCATAAATCATTAACAACTGGCCGAATATAAGCATAGGAATTAAATAACTCATTACTCATTATTCTAGACCAAATATACATGCAACATTATTATAAGTTTTGTCTAAACCAAGCTTACATATTTACTATTTCATTAATACATACAAAACATCATATAACATGTACTTAATAATTAAAACACAATTAATGAAGCCACATACTAAACTTGCATCAAACCATCTTGTTTAATAAAAACATAAATTACTATTCATATGGTAAATTTCTAAAGCTTTAGCCGAATATTAAAACATGCTAAATACATATGCTTTATTTAATGTCTACTTTCATTTTACTCTATTACTTTACGCATGTAACATTTCATATAATCAAACCAATATGTCAATCATAATTTGCATTTCACATCAAACACATCGCAAATATGTATATATAAATATAACACAGCAAACACTTGTCTAATGTTATAAAGTATCAAAGCCGAATCTAAACATGTTAATATCACCTTTCTTGCAATATATCAAAGATTATACATAATATCAATTCATTGAATACAAATTCGATTTTGCACATATATATATATAGCCAAAATTTATATTCAATTCATAATGTACCATTCCATAATCAATAACTCATTTTTCATTTTTACCTACTCAATTAACCACATATTTTGTAACACCCCTAACCCATGTTCGTCACCGGACTAAGGTTAAGAAGTATTACCGAATATATCACAATTCTTACTAACATGCATTACATTTTATAATTCAATTTTTATTATTTCACATCAATGCTTATAATAATATTGCCTAATGTCAAATCTTAAATTTCATATCATTCATATGACATCATAGATAAAACATAAGTCAGTATATTAAAAACATATTATATGTACAAAACATAATAAATCATCCACTTCTTTAATGATATTGAATGCCTAACACAAAAAAAAACTAACATTTCATTTCGCATTTGTGTACGAGCATATATGTATATATAGTCATTTAAGTTATTTTATATGGTATTATCAAATAGCATATGCGGCTTTTACAATTTCATTTTTTAAAAATGAAAATCAAGGATATTTCATACAACAATATAAACTTTATACATGTTTATCTACATCAAAATTTGAGTCATTATCGAGCATTAACAACCAAACATAAAAAGCCCCAACCAAACATATCAACAATTATTTTTACGATTCAAATCAAGTTAATATATTCAGCACCCTTTATTTATATAAATATATAGGATATGATATAAATATATATATCAATCGATATATCAAATCCGCTATACAATTATACCAATAAATGCCGAAATACAAGTTGGTTGTAACTACCTCATATATATTATCATTGTTACAACCAAAATTACTAATACATTATTATAAAAAAATTTATACTTATGTTATAAATTATACTACACAAAAAATAAGACATTAACCCCCAAATAGGAATTTAATCAAAATACGAATCTCACATGTCATGTAATAACCATATCAAACAAAATTATATCATGTTCGAGTTTAACTAAACCTGTAATACCAAGTCACATATAATACGTTGTCCGAATACAACCACCATATTTATATATACTTTACCCTATACATACCTTAACTGAACCAACAATATATATATTAATCCAAAATCATTAACCATTCCTAAAACATAAAACTCCTTCCACGAACATCATTCATGCATAGCACACAATACTATAACCAAAACGAATTTTAACCACAGCCAAGCAAAATAGAATTCAAGTATAAAGGTTAAGCCATTTTCGCATGGCCTTTATACAAAACTAAGGTTCATCATTTAAAACATATTCCAACCTATACATGCCATAGTACGAGTTTAAATTATGAAGGTACCAAAATGATTGGATAGTGTGATGATCTTGCTGACGACCCCACAAGCTTGTAACTTGATTTAAAATCTATAAAACATAAACACAAAGTAAGCTTTTTATAGCTTAGTAAGTCATAAGCAAATATACAACACGATAACATTATCAATAGGATTAAACCAAGACAAGTTATAATATTATGACACAATTTAAATCCAAGCATATAAAGTTCATATTACATATATATTCATTCTTAAATATCACTTTGGCTGAATGCTCTTATAACCAAATTATCATTATTACCATTTAACTTCCATAACCAAATAACCATTACAAACCTAGTTCACATACCATAAACACATAAGTTCATGTGCCACAACATAGTTTCATATACACATATTAGATATGTGGCTGAATATACAAAATCACACACACATATAATTGAAACTCATTCAATATTTTTCACAGGGTCAAATATACTTACCACATTTTAAATAGTAACAAGCTAATTCATACCTGTCTATTTAGCACGTTTACCCAATCGAACATAACTTATCTTTGCCCGATGAACCATTCAAAATTGGGTAGGACACTCGGATAATCACACATATATCGTACAATGCCAACGTCCCAGACGTGGTCTTACATGTAATCACATATCGATGCCACTGTCCCAGACAGGGTCTTACTCGCATACATATATCGGAATCACATATCGATGCCATGGTCTTACTCACACACATATATAGAAATCCTATGTCATGACATATGTATCCTAACTATTCCTAAGGTTCATACGGGGCTTTCGGATGTCGTAACTCGGTCGAAACGAATGCTTGAACATGGTTACCAAGCTTATACACATTCAGTAATAGCATGTATAAATTCATACATTACTTACCAGCATATATATTTATAATTTAACTACAACTAGGCATGTTTATTTGCTTATAAACTTACCTCGGACAATACAGAACGAAACAGGGCAGCTAGTCGACAACTTTCATTTTCCCCCGATCCAGATTCGATTTCTTTGGTTCTTGATCTAAACATATTCAAATTAAGCTCATTCAAATATATTTTCATTCAATTTAGTCAAAAAAGGTATAAATGGGCAAATTACCATTTTACCCCTGACATTTACACTTTTTTACAAATTAGTCCTTATTACACAAAACACAAAATATGCAAATTTCCCTAAACCCATGTTTGGCCGAATATTCCTAGTGTTCACTCAAGTCCATATATTTCATTTATTTCACATTTTAGTCCCTCAAATTATTATTTTTTTCAATTTAGTCGTAATTACTCAAAATCATCAAAAACTCAAATACAAAACATGTTAATCTAAAACATATCTTTCATTTTTCATCATCAAACAACAAAAATCACAAACTCTCATCAATGGCATAACCCAAAATATTCATCAAAATCAAAAATTAAAGCATGGGTCTTGACGATTGCTTAACAATGATCTCAAAAACGTAAAAATGATCAAAAATCAAGTAAAAATAACCTTTGAATTAAGATAAAAAAAATTAGGTAGAACTCTTGAATAAGAAAATTGATGGTTTCCTTAATTCTTCATAGGTTCACCCAGTAATGCAGTGCGAAGCAAGTGGAGGTGGAACAAGCCATTCGGAATACCAACCTTATGGCCACAACATGGATAACGAGCAATTAAATTACATGGGTAATAATCCTCGACCTCAAAATAATCCATATAGTAACACTTATAATGCAGGTTGGAGGAACCACTCAAATTTCTCATGGGGAGGCCAAGGAAATCAGCGACCACCTCCGGGCTACCAACAACCACCCTATCAATAGGAAAATAAATTGAACCTTGAAGAGATGCTCAAAAAGTTTATCTCTGTATCAAAAACCCATTTTCAGAACATAGAAATGGAACTTAAAAATCAACAAGCGTCAATCCAAGGGCTCAAAACTCAAATAGGCCAGCTTTCTAAACTAATCTCTGAATGACCACAAGGTAGCTTGCCAAGTAATACTGAACCCAACCCAAGGGAACAGCTCAACGCAATTAATGTTCAAAATGAAGAAGGATTTGTAGAGCCTGAGCCAGAACCGAGGCAAGAAACGGTGGTAAGCAAAGGTAAATGTAATAGCCCAAAATTGGGTCTAGTTGGAACAGAGGTTTCGGGACCACAAAATATGAGATATAAATAATTATTTTATGACTATTTTGAGGTCTATGATATGATTGCATGATTTTGTGAAAATTTTGTGAAGCAATTCTATGCATAAAGTGCTTAATTTGAAGTTAGGGACTAAATTGAATAAGTTGCAAAACTTGTATTCTAGAAGTTTCTAGTATGAAATTGGTTTCAAATATTAATTAGGAGGACTTAAATAGTAATTTGACCAATTTCTAAGTTATGGACAAAAATTGGACATGGATGGAATTTTTGGAAAGTTTAGTAGTAAGGGTATTTTGGTCATTTAGGGGTAAAATAAATTAAAATACAAAATTAAAAGCCAATTTTTCTCATCTTCTTCACCATGGACGTGTATACCAAGGGAGACTCCATGGCTAGGGTTTTCAAGCTTCCCAAGCTCAATTGTAAGTCCGTTCTAACCCGTTTTCAAGTTCTTTACGTTTTGGAGTCCGGTAACTTGATTTAGCTTATGCTAGCAATAATTCAACCTAGGGTTCATATTTGGAAAAATACCCATAGGTAAAATTTGTGTATTCTGGTGTTTTATGATACAATATGAGGTTTTAAGTTATGTTAGACAACTTGTGCTACTCGGTTTTAAGTGAAAACGAGCAAAAGGGCTTAATCGGTAAAAATACCTAACAGTCATAAGTATATGTTAGAGTGAGAATTTGATGTTGCCATAGAAGGGAAAAGTGATCATCATGTCATAAAACATAAGAATAAGGGATGAAGTTTAATTCCTGAGCCTAGGGGCAAAAGTGTAAATATGCAAAAGTTTAGGGGCAAAATTGTAATTTTCCAAAGTTTGAGTTAAGGACTGTTTTGAATAGTACATTAATTAAATAAGTAAAATATGATGTTTTAGATCCCGAAAAACGAGATTTGAACCTAGAATGAGCGAAAAATTGAAAATTGGGAAAGTTGGTAAAATGGCCGTTTTACTATCAAGGTAAGTTCATATGTATAATAAGCATTAATTTATTCATGTTTCAATGTAAAATTGATATATTTACTATGATCTCCGAGGTGTTGAAAGTATGTAAGTTGGTATGATAATAATACAACAATAATGTTGTAATTTATATTTGAAAGTTAAATTTAGTGAATTAATTGAATTATGTTAAATTAAATGATTATGGTGCCAAGTTTATGAATTGATTTAAAAATATGTCTATGGTACATGAAGTGCATTGAATTATCATACATAAATGTGATTTCTATGATTATGGATATTATGGGAAATTGTAAGTTCATATGATTTTAATAAGACAATGTGTAATTTAATGTTATTACGTTGATATTAAATGAGATGTAAGTTTATATGTAAGTAATACATCACTATTACTTGTATTATGATATTTTATAAAAATATTGGAAATATGTTCGTGGATAATTACTTGATTGGTGAAATTGTTGGGAAAGAGAGAAATCTGGTTGAACCTTCGGAAAGATTGGATGATACAGATGGTATGTAGCTAGGTCACATGTATAGTGCTAAGTGCACATCATGTGTACAAGAGAGCTACAAGACATTATGATGTAGCTAGGTCGCATTGGTGATACTATGTGTACACCATATAGACAAGAGAGCTACGGGATATATGTAGCTAGGTCGCATGCGTGGTTCCAAGTGAAGGACACCATGTAGACAAGAGAGCTACGAGATAAACTGGCTAGGTCACATGGGTGGTACTAAGTGTTCACCATGTGTACAAGAGAGCCGATGTAATATCCTGAATTAGGGCTTAATCAGAATAGTGGTTTCGTGACCACAAATCCGAGATAGAAATAATTATTTTATAATTATTTTGATGATTATGATATGATTGTATAATTGTGTGAAAATTTCGTGAGGAAATTCTATGCCTAAAGTGCTTAAATTGAAAGTAGGGACTAAATCGAATAAGTTGCAAAACTTGTATTCTAGAAGTTTTTAGTATGAAATTGTTTTGGAATATTAATGAGGAGGTCTTAAATAGCAATATACTTATTTTGTGTAAATAATTTTATGATATGGCCATGTTTGGTTGAGAAAATGTTTGATATTGATAAGTCATGGTGATGGCTAATTTAGATCATGTTTGATATTATGGAAGTTTAATAGGTTATCTAGTTCATAAAAATTCATGGAAAGATGAAACTTGCCTTAAAACAGAATATTGCTGCAGCAATGATATGAATTGGAAAAATCACTAAAAATAGTATAAATGGAACTAAATAATGAGTAAGTTATGAAATTGAAGCTTAATGAGTCTATTTTCATGTGGATTGAACAAAACAGGTATATAAAATATATTTTATGAGATATTTAAACTTTTGTGAAACAGGGCTAGAGTGATTTCTGGATCCCCTGTTCTAATTTTAAAAATTCATAATAAATTTTAAAAAAATAATTATAAGTTTTTCTTTATATTTACAGATTCCTTATTGAGTCTAGTTTTAAGAAAAAGAAACCTCGTAGTCATTGAAATTCTGTATAGAGAGATATCTGATTAATAATACACAGATGTCAGAGCAGTCAAACCCTGAAATAGGGGAGACTTTAACTAATAAACTGTACTAATTGGCCAAACCAAAAATTCTATAAAAAAATTTGTCAATAGATATATGAATCTAGATTTAGGGAAAATTTACGGATCTTGATTTCTAGTTTTGTAACTCGAGATATGATTTTTCTTGTAACTGTGACGCGGGTAGTTAGAAAGCTGTGAATGTAGAAACAAATGATTTAAAGTTCTTAATTTGATAAATTATGTTCGGCAACCCCTCAAGCTCGACTCCAGTGACGGTTTCGGGCGTGGGGCGTTACATTTAGTGGTATCAGAGCAGGTTTAGTCTGTTCTCGGACTACGCGTTGTTTGTACGGATTTTGCTATACATGCCATAAGTATGAATTGTGATAGTGTGACGACTTGACCTTTTAAATGAATTTTATATAGTAAATGGATCCCGATCTAGCTGTGGTAGATGAAGTAGAGAAATGTCATGACTCATTTGAAGGGGCAGCATGAAAACCCACCTCCTCATGTTGGTTAGGGAGGAGGAGAAAGGGATCGGAAGCCTTTCTCCAAATGATGAGTGCATGGTACACTGAGTTCGTTCGTACGAACCCAAATGTACGACCTTCCCCACCTCCCCCAATTCCTCAACCTATGCCTCCGATGCCTCAGGGAGTGGATATGATAAAATTTCACAGAACCCCCGTTGACAGAATTTGTAAACAAGAGGCTTAAGAATTTAGAGCAAATATTGATGATGATGCAGAGAAAGCAGAGTTCTGGCTTGAAAATTCTATCCGGGTATTTGATGAATTATCTTGTACACCTGAAGAATGTTTGAAATGTGCTACATCTTTGTTGAGAGATTCAGCCTATAATTGGTGGAAGACTTTAATTTCGGTGGTACCGAAAGAGAGGGTAACACAGGAATTCTTTCAAGAAGAGTTTGGAAGAAATATATTAGTGAAAGATTTATTGATCGAAATGTAAAGAGTTTCTTGAGTGAAGCAAGGTAATATGACGATCTCGAATATGAAAGAGATTTTGTTCGATTAAGTAAGTATGCTAGGGAATATGTTCCTCTGAAGCCAAGATGTGCCGACGATTTGAAGACGGGCTTAACGAAGACATTAAGGTATTTGTTGGGATCCTTGAACTAAAAGAAATGGTGGTACTTGTCGATCGAGCTTGCAAGGTGAAGAATTCTTGAAGGAAAAGAAAAGGTAGAATCAAACACGAAATTGGAAGAAAAGACCAATGAGTAATGCACCCTCACAAAGAAACCGGAAAGTCAAGAAATATGAATCCTCGTTCCCAAGTTTCATTTGGGCAATCATATGGAAATTTTAAGAAGCGAAATGTGGGTCCTAAATCTCGGACTACTTATGGCTAGTGTGGGAAATACGAGATTTGTTAAACCCGAGTGCCGTGTGGTAGAAATCATTTTGGTCCGTCGAGCAAATGAATGTTTTCGATGTGGTTCTCGGATCATTTTATTAGAGACGCCAGAGAGAGTGAGAAAGAAAATTTTCGAATATAAAATCTAGTGGTGCAGACTCGAGGGGAAGGTATTCGAGAAAAGCTGGAAGTGAAACAAGCAGTAAGAATGTAGCCAGAGATGCAACAGTTAGATCTGAAGTAAGAGCTCCAGCTAGAACTTATGCTATTAAAGCGCGTGAAGATGCTTCCTCACCCGATGTTTTTACCGGTACATTTTCTCTTTATGATACTAATGTTATTGCTTTGATTGATCCCGGTTCTACTCATTCATATGTATGCATGAAACTGGTGTCTAGTATGAATATACCTGTTGAGAACACAGAATTTATGATTAGAGTGTCGAACCCGTTAGGCAAATGCATGATAGTTGATAAAGTATGCAAGAAATGCCCTTTAATGATTCGGGGTCATTACTTTCCGGTCGACTTGATGTTGTTGCCGTTTGATGAATTTGATGTTGTTTTGGGTATGGATTGGTTGACATTGCATGATGCTATAGTAAATTGCAAAGAAAAGGTTATAGAATTAAAATGTGAAAGTGGTGAAATCTTGCGGGTTGAACCAGACAAATCAGAGGCAATATTTAGTATGATTTCTTCGATGTCGGCTCAGAGATATTTGAGAAAGGGTTATGAAGCTTATTTGGCGTATGTAATTAATACAAAAGAAGTTGAAAAGAAAGTTGAATCAGTGTCAGTTGTGTGTGAATCTGCGGACGTATTTCGGAAGAATTACCGGTTTGCCTCCGATCGGGGAAGTAGAATTTGGTATAGATTTGATATCGAGAACAGCTCCGATCTCGATTGCTCCATATAGAATGGCACCAACAGAGTTGAAAGAATTAAAGTCGTAGTTGCAAGAGTTGACTGATAAAGGCTTTGTGAGACCAAGTATTTCACCTTGGGGTGCTCCCGTGTTATTTGTGAAAAAGAAGGATGGTTCTATGAGATTATGTGTTGATTATCGGCAGTTAAACAAGGTGACAATCAAAAACAAGTATCTATTGCCGAGAATTGATGATTTGTTTGATCAGCTAAAAGGAGAGACATGGTTTTCAAAGATTGACTTGAGATCTGGGTATTATCAGCTACGAGTGAAAGAGTCAGATGTGCCTAAAATTGCTTTTAGAACAAGGTATGGTCATTATGAATTTTTAGTTATGCCATTCGGGTTGACAAATGCTCCTGCTGTGTTTATGGACTTAATGAATCGCATATTTCGGCCACACACGGACAGATTTGTTGTGGTGTTTATAGATGATATTTTAATTTATTCAAAAGATGAGACGAGCATCTTGAGCATTTGAGGATAGTTTTGCAAACTTTGAGAGATAAGCATTTGTATGCTAAGTTTAGTAAAAGTGAATTTTGGCTCAGGAAGTTAGATTTTTGGGTCATATTGTTTCGTGATGGTATACGGGTTGCTCCTAGTAAAATTTCAGCTATTGTTGATTGAAACCACCGAAAAATGTAACCGAAGTTAGGAGTTTCTTGGGGCTAGCTGGGTATTATCGGCGGTTCGTAAATGAATTTTCTATAATTGCTGCTCCTATGACTAGACTACTCCGAAAGGATGTTAAATTTGAATGGATGGAAGAATGTCAGCAGAGTTTCAAAGAATTGAAAAAGTTATTAACTGAAGCACCAGTGTTGATACAACCCGAATCAGGTAAAGAATTTGTGGTGTATAGTGATGCTTCTCTAAATGGTTTGGGGTGTGTCCTCATGCAAGAAGGAAAAGTGGTGGCTTATGCTTCGAGGCAGTTAAAACCTCATGAGAGGAATTATCCTACTCACGATTTGGAATTGGCTGCAGTGGTGTTTGCTTTGAGGATTTGGCGACATTATTTGTATGGTGAAAAGTGCCAAGTATATACCGATCACAAAAGTCTTAAATACTTGATGTCACAAAAAGACTTGAATTTGAGACAGCGAAGATGGTTAGAGTTATTGAAAGATTACGAGCTTGTTATTGATTATCATCCGGGAAAAGCGAATGTGGTTGCCGATGCTTTAAATAGAAAGTTGTTGTTTGCTTTGAGAGTTATGAACGCTCAGTTGAAAATTTCAGATGACGGTTCGATTCTAGCGAGTTAAGAGCAAGACCGATGTTTTTACAAGAGATTTCGAAGCTCAAAAAATGATCAAGATTTGCTAGCCAAAAGAAAATAAAGGTGAAGGCGACACGGGATCGATTTGAATCGGTTCGATGGTTGTTTGATGTTTAAAATCGGTTTTGTGTAGAAAAATGATGAGTTGATTCAAAAGATTTTGCATGAAGCACATAATAGTTGTTTGGCGGTTCATCCGGTAGTACGAAGATGTATAATGACTTAAAGAAAATGTCTTGGTGGAGTGGAATGAAAAAGATATTTCGAGTTTGTATCAAAGTGCTTAGTTTGTCAACAAGTGAAAGTGAACACGGTACCTTCGGATTACTTCACCTATTATGGTTCTGAATGGAAATGGGACAGGATTACTATGGATTTTATATCGGGGTTGCCGTTAACTCGGGGAAGAAAAATGCCATCTGGGCAATAGTTGATGATGACTAAATCGGCTCGGTTTATTCCGATGCGTCTGATTATTCTCTTACTAAGTTGGCTGAATTGTATATCCAGAGATTGTTAGACTTCATGGGATACCTTTGTCAATCATTTCGGATAGAGATTCGAGGTTTACCTCACGGTTTTGGCAAAAGTTGCAAGAGGCATTAGGTACAAAGTTAAATTTCAAAGACCGCCTTTCATCCACAAACTGATGGACAATCAGAGAGAGTAATTCAGATTCTTGAAGAACATGCTCAGATGTTGCGTATTGGAATTTCAAGATAGTTGGGAAAGGTACTTACCATTGGTAGAATTTGCTTATAATAATAGTTATCAGACGAGTTTGAAGATGGCACCTTATGAAGCATTATATGGTCGTAAATGTCGGACGCCATTGTATTGGACTGAATTCAAGGAAAATCAGATTTATGGAGTTGATTTAATAAAAGAAACCGAAGAAAAGGTGAAAGTGATTCGAGATTGTTTTAAAGTTGCTTCAGACAGAAATCTTATGCGGATTTGAAACGAAAAGAAATGGAGTTTCAAGTTGGTGATAAGGTATTTTTGAAAGTGTCTCCATGGAAGAAAGTCCTTAGATTTGGACGAAAGAGCAAGTTAAGTCCGCGTTTTATTGGACCGTATGAAATAATTGAAAAAGTTGGACCGATAGCATATCAGCTAGCGTTACCACCCAAATTAGAGAAGATTCATGATGTGTTTCACGTATCTATGATACGCTGGTATCGTTCGGATCCTTCACATATAATTTCACCGACAGAAACTGAACTGCGACCGGATATGACTTATGAAGAAGAACCGATTAAGATTTTAGCTCGAGAAGTCAAACAACTAAGAAATAAAAGTGTTGCACTTGTGAAAGTGTTGTGGCAAAAGCATGGGGTAGAAGAGACTACATGGGAACCTGAAGAAACTATGTGAAACCAATATCCACACCTGTTTATCGGTAAGATTTTCGAGGACGAAAATCCTTAAAAGGGGGGGAGAGTTGTAATATCCTGAATTAGGGCTTAATCGGAATAGTGGTTTTGTGACCACAAATCTGAGATAGAAATAATTATTTTATAATTATTTTGATGATTATGATATGATTGCATGATTGTGTGAAAATTTCGTGATGAAATTCTATGCCTAAAGTGCTTAAATTGAAAGTAGGGACTAAATCGAATAAGTTGCAAAACTTGCATTCTAGAAGTTTTTAGTATGAAATTGTTTTGGAATATTAATGAGGAGGTCTTAAATAGTAATATACTTATTTTGTGTAAATAATTTTATGATATGGCCATGTTTGGTTGAGAAAATGTTTGATATTGATAAGTCATGGTGATGGCTAATTTAGATCATGTTTGATATTATGGAAGTTTAATAGGTTATCTAGTTCATAAAAATTCATGGAAAGATGAAACTTGCCTTAAAACAGAATATTGCTGCAGCAATGATATGAATTTGAAAAATCACTAAAAATTGTATAAATGGAACTAAATAATGAGTAAGTTATGAAATTGAAGCTTAATGAGTCTATTTTCATGTGGATTGGACAAAACAGTCATATAAATTATATTATATGAGATATTTAAACTTTTGTGAAACAGGGCTAGAGTGATTTCTGGATCCCCTGTTCTGATTTTAAAAATTCATAATAAATTTTAAAAAAATAATTATAAGTTTTTATTTATATGTACAGATTCCTTTTTTAGTGTAGTTTTAAGAAAAACAAACCTCTTAGTCATTGAAATTCTGTATAGAGAGATATCTAATTCGTAATACACAGATGTCAGAGCAGTCAAACCCTGAAATAGGGGAGACTTTAACTAATAAACTGTACAAATTGGCTGAACCAAAAATTCTAGAAAAAAATTAGAAAATAGATACATGAGTCTAGATTTAGGGAAAATTTACGGATCTTGATTTCTAGTTTTGTAACTCGAGATATGATTTTTCTTGTAACTGTGATGCGGGTAGTTAGAAAGCTGTGAATGTAGAAACAAATGATTTGAAGTTCTTAATTTGATAAATTATGTTCGGTAACCCCTCAAGCTCGACTCCAGCGACGGTTTCGGGCGTGGGGGCGTTACAGCCGAACTATATGATGGGTGGAGCTATGTGCTGAAACCACCAAGTATCGAGGATTGATCCGAAGTGTTCAACGGGAGACTCTCTATGTATTGCTTTGTGAGTTTTGTGATGAATAAGTGCAGGAACTTGGTTATGTGAATGATGTGTTCATTAAGTGACCAGGATGTGGTAAGGTTATAAACAAGTAAGTTATACATGAGGATGATTTTATGGTGACCTTGTGATCATGGGCCTATATTTGTGATGTATGAAATGTGGTGAAAATGATTTGTGATATGTATGTTAAAATGAGGTTAATACAAAGAAAGTGTGAAAGAGTGAATTAGCAATAAAACTGTTTTGGACAGTAGCAGTGACGTGATTTTCAAAAATCACTAAAAATAGTATAAATTGAATCAGAGACTGAATGAGATATCACATTAAAGATTAATGAGTCTATTTTCATATAAAAGAAACATACAAAGCAAAGGGGTTCTATATTTTGAGATATTTATGTTTTTGTGAGACTAATTCAGAATGATTACGTGATCCCCTGTTCTGACTTTGGAAAATCACAAAATTTTGGAGAAAAATAATTAGAGTCTCAAAATTATATTTTTAAAATCCATAATGAGTCTATTTTCAAGATAAATCAACAAGAACATTATCCGAGTTACATCTTTGTGAGATAATTATTTTTAGTGAAGAGAGGTCGAATCGTCGAAAAAGTGAAACAGGGAAATTTTAATGAATAAACTGTACTAATTGGCTAAACCAAAAATTATGAAATTTTATGGTGGAAAGATATGTGAGTCTCGTTTCAGGGGAAATTTACGGATCTTAATTTGGAGCTCTGTAGCTCGAATTATAAATAATTAAGTGACTATGACTCGTGTGGATAGTTTGATGTGAACATTTATTAGTAAATTGTGAAATCGTACTTACAATAATGCTATATACATTAAGGATGTGGAATGGAGAGGAGGAGGAGGAAAATAAATATATGTGGAATACATGGAAACTATGGTATATGAAATATTGATATAATGAAATAAATGATATGTGTTTATAAGAAAACAAAAAGAGAATGTTATGTATCATGATATGTATATATATATATATATGACTAGTCTCAATGTAATGCTTGTTGGGTATGGAATTGAATTGAAATGTTTCAGGCAAACATGTTATTCTACGCATCTGAATCATGGTATTTTATAAAGATATGATCTAGCTTTAAATATGAATGCTTGATGATTAAGCTGAAGATATTTGGTAAGATGATAATCTTGGTATAAATGTATAAGTGGTACTATAATAAACAAGGTAAAATGAGTATGAGAGACACATGTATGATGACATACAAATGCTATGTTTGTGGTTTAATTGAGGATGTTTAATCATTAAATGAATACCATGTTATATGCTTTTGATTTTGTATAAGTGTGTAAGAGATTAAGGTTGACCAAAGCTTGGAAAATAGCCTAGGTATATTCCACACAGGCAGAGACACGACCATGTGTCTCAGCCGTGTATGGAACACAACTTTGGGACACGGGCGTGTGGAGCCTTAAAGCATGAAATTTCCAAGATTTTCATAAGTTCTCGGTTTTGTCCCAAACCCTTTCTAAAGTATGTTTTGGGCTCCGTAGACTCAAATAAGAGACTATGTGTAAGAGAATGAACGCTTTGAAATATGAATAAAATTTTATGGCTTGTATTTTAGTTTAATGTTTGTATGTTTGTGCAGTAGCGCCTACCCTTAGCCCGGCCTCGGATACGGGTAAGGGTGTTACATTTAGTGGTATCGAGCAAGTTTAGTCGATTCTCGGACTAACATAGCAAGTGTAAGAGTTTAGTTATACATGCCACAAATATGTGATAGTGTGATGTCTCCCAACACTAATAAGGACTATTTTGTTTAAAATGAAATATTCTCCAATTGAGCTACATCTGACCATTTTATAGCGATATTGAAGTATTTGAATAAAGTGTAGCTATGATGTGTTAAACTCGAAAAGGTATGAATAAGAATTCGTGATATATGTATATGTGATAATATGTGAGATGAAAGTTTATATAGTGATATATTTATTCATATTTGTTTGGCCTTCATATCTTTGTTGCATGCTTGACTAAATTAATTAGTAAATGTGATGATTAAAGTTATTCAAAATTCATAGAATGTATGAGTGAGTGCACTTGTTTGAAATGAGATAATTGGAAATTTTATGTAAGACAGGTATGAATAATAAATTGTTTGAAGTGGATAGTATGATTATAATGACATATGTGGATAATGAAAAAAATGTGTCATATAGATATATGTCAGAATCGAGTTAGAGACTGTACGACCTCACCCTCTTACCGATGAGGTGTATATAATGGAAATTCATGAGAATCATGTTGACTATGTTCCTAAGTGTGGAATCAAAGAGTTCAATGATAAAATAATTATAGATATGACTAGAGTCTGAGAATGGTTGAAAAGTGAAGGACAGAGTTAGAGAAATATCAGAGTTTACTGAGTTATCTTGGGATTCAAATTGATGATGAGTGTTTCGAAAGTATCGTCTTGAAAACAATTAGTTAGTAATGCTGGAAATTATGAGAAAGATACTAAACCTAACTCCGGTAAGATTTTCGAGGACGAAAATCTCTGAAGGGGGGAGAGTTGTAATAGCCCAAAATTGGGTCTAGTTGGAACAGAGGTTTCGGGACCACAAAATTTGAGATATAAATAATTATTTTATGATTATTTTGAGGTCTATGATATGATTGCATGATTGTGTGAAAATTTCGTGAAGCAATTCTATGCATAAAGTGCTTAATTCGAAGTTAGGGACTAAATTGAATAAGTTGCAAAACTTGCATTCTAGAAGTTTCTAGTATGAAATTGATTTGAAATATTAATTAGGAGGCCTTAAATATCAATTTGACCAATTTCTAAGTTATGGACAAAAATTGGACATGGATGGAATTTTTGGAAAGTTTAGTAGTAAGGGTATTTTGGTCATTTAGGGGTAAAATGAATTAAAATACAAAATTAAAAGCCAATTTTTCTCATCTTCTTCACCATGGACGTGTATACCAAGGGAGACTCCATGGCTAGGGTTTTCAAGCTTCCCAAGCTCAATTGTAAGTCCGTTCTAACCCGCTTTTCAAGTTCTTTACGTTTTGGAGTCCCTAACTTGATTTAGCTTATGCTAGCAATAATTCAACCTAGGGTTCATATTTGGAAAAATACCCATAGGTAAAATTTGTGTATTCTGGTGTTTTATGATACAATATGAGGTTTTAAGTTATGTTAGACAACTTGCGCTACTCGATTTTAAATGAAAACGAGCAAAAGGGCTTAATCGGTAAAAATACCTAATAGTCATAAGTATATGTTAGAGTGAGAATTTGATGTTGCCATAGAAGGGAAAAGTGATCATCATGTCATAAAACATAAGAATAAGGGATGAGTTTAATTTCTTAGCCTAGGGGTAAAAGTGTAAATATGCAAAAGTTTAGGGGAAAAATTGTAATTTTTCCAAAGTTTGAGTTAAGGACTGTTTTGAATAGTACATTAAATAAATAAGTAAAATATGATGTTTAGATCCCGAAAAACGAGATTTGAACCTAGAATGAGAGAAAAATTGAAAATTGGGAAAGTTGGTAAAATAGCCGTTTTAATATCAAGGTAAGTTCATATGTATAATAAGCATTAATTTATGCATGTTTCAATGTAAAATTGATATATTTACTATGATCTCCGAGGTGTTGAAAGTATGTAAGTTGGTATGATAATAATACAACAATAATGCTGTAATTTATATTTAAAAGTTAAATTTAGTGAATTAATTGAATTATGTTAAATTAAATGATTATGGTGCCAAGTTTATGAATTGATTTAAAAATATGTCTATGGTACATGAAGTGCATTGAATTATCATACATAAATGTGATTTCTATGATTATGGATATTATGGGAAATTGTAAGTTCATATGATTTTAATAAGACAATGTGTAATTTAATGTTATTGCGTTGATATTAAATGAGATGTAAGTTTATATGTAAGTAATACATCACTATTACTTGTATTATGATATTTTATAAAAATATTGGAAATATGTTCGTGGATAATTACTTGATTGGTGAAATTGTTGGGAAAGAGAGAGAAATCCCAGTTGAACCTTCGGAAAGATTGGATGATACAAATGGTATGTAGCTAGGTCACATGTATAGTGCTGAGTGCACATCATGTGTACAAGAGAGCTACAAGACATTATGATGTGGCTAGGTCGCATGGGTGATACTATGTGTACACCATGTAGACAAGAGAGCTACAGGATATATGTAGCTAGGTCGCATGCGTGGTTCCAAGTGAAGGACACCATGTAGACAAGAGAGCTACGAGATAAACTGGCTAGGTCACATGGGTGGTACTAAGTGTTCACCATGTGTACAAGAGAGCCGAACTATATGATGGGTGGAGCTATGTGCTAAAACCACCAAGTATCGAGGATTGATCCGAAGTGTTCAACGGGAGACTCTCTATGTATTGCTTTGTGAGTTTTGTGATGAATAAGTGCAGGAACTTGGTTATGTGAATGATGTGTTCATTAAGTGACCAGGATGTGGTAAGGTTATAAACAAGTAAGTTATACATGAGGATGATTTTATGGTGACCTTGTGATCATGGGCCTATATTTGTGATGTATTAAATGTGGTGAAAATGATTTGTGATATGTATGTTAAAATGAGGTTAATACAAAGAAAGTGTGAAAGAGTAAATTAGCAATAAAACTGTTTTGGACAGTAGCAGTGACGTGATTTTCAAAAATCACCAAAAATAGTATAAATTGAATCAGAGACTGAATGAGATATCATATTAAAGAGTAATGAGTCTATTTTCATATAAAAGAAACATACAAAGCAAAAGAGTTCTATATTTTGAGATATTTATGTTTTTGTGAGACTGGTTCAGAATGATTACGTGATACCCTATTCTGATTTTGGAAAATCACAAAATTTTGGAGAAAAATAATTAGAGTCTCAAAATTATATTTTTAAAATCCATAATGAGTCTATTTTCAAAATAAATCAACAAGAACATTATCCGAGTTCTGTACTGTGAGATAATTATTTTTTAGTGAAGAGAGGTCAGAACTTTCAAAAAGTGAAATAGGGGAAATTTTAATGAATAAACTGTACTAATTGGCTAAACCAAAAATTATGAAAATTTTATGGTGGAAAGATATGTGAGTCTAGTTTCAGAGGAAATTTACGGATCTTAATTTGGATCTCTGTAGCTCGAATTATAAATAATTAACTGACTATGACTCGTGTGGACAATTTGATGTGAACATTTATTAGTAAATTGTGAAATCGTACTTACAAGAATGCTATATACATTAAGGATGTGGAATGGAGAGGAGGAGGAGGAAAATAAATATATGTGGAATACATGGAAACTATGGTATATGAAATATTGATATAATGAAATAAATGATATGTGTTTATAAGAAAACAAAAAGAGAATGTTATGTATCATGACATGTATATATATATATATATATGACTAGTCTCAATGTAATGCTTGTTGGGTATGGAATTGAATTGAAATGTTTCAGGCAAACATGTTATTCTACGCATCTGAATCATGGTATTTTATAAAGATATGATCTAGCTTTAAATATGAATGCTTGATGATTAAGCTGAAGATATTTGGTAAGATGATAATCTTGGTATAAATGTATAAGTGGTACTATAATAAACAAGGTAAAATGAGTATGAGAGACATATGTATGATGACATACAAATGCTATGTTTGTGGTTTAATTGAGGATGTTTAATCATTAAATGAATACCATGTTATATGCTTTTGATTTTGTATATGTGTGTAAGAGATCAAGGTTGACCAAAGCTTGGAAAATAGCCTAAGTATATTCCACACAGGCAGAGACACGACCATGTGTCTCAGCCGTGTATGGAACACGACTTTGGGACACGGGCGTGTGGAGCCTTAAAGCATGAAATTTCCAAGATTTTCGTAAGTTCTCGGTTTAGTCCCAAACCCTTTCTAAAGTATGTTTTGGGCTCCGTAGACTCAAATAAGGGACTATGTGTAAGAGAATGAACGCTTTGAAATATGAATAAAATTTTATGGCTCGTATTTTAGTTTAATGTTTGTATGTTTGTCTGGTAATGCGTCGTACCTTAGCCCGGCCTCGGATATGGGTAAGGGGTGTTACAGTAAAGGTGAGGTAGATTATAATAAAAATAAACCAGTGACTGTCGAATATAAACCTCGTGTGCCATACCCCAACGCGACAAGGAAAGACCGCTCAGATGAACAATTTGGTAAATTCCTTAAACTCCTAAAAAAATTACACATTTACTTACAGTTTATTGAAGCTCTATCGTAGATGCCAAACGCAATGAAAGTTTTAAAAGAGCTTTTAGCAAATAAGTGGAAGTTGGACGAGGCGTCGCATGTGGAGCTAATGCAGTGTGCTCAGCTATTCTGCAAAATAAGCTACTGAACAAATTAAAAGATCCAGGGGTTTTACGATTCCTTGCTTAATTGGTAGTTTAGATGTTAATAATGCATTAGCTGATTTAGGGGCTAGTATCAACGTTATGCCTTACAACATGTTTAAGCAACTAGGTCTTGGGAAACCCAAATAGAGTAGGATGAGCATTCAATTAGTAGATAAAACTATAAGATTCCCTAGGGGTATTATTGAAGATGTGTTACTTAAAATCGATAAATTTATATTTCCCGTTGACTTCATTATTCTAGACATAGAGGGAGATAGCAACACTCCTTTAATTCTAGGAATGTCCTTTTTAGCAACTGCTAAAAAAATTATTGATGTTGGCACAGGTGAACTTACACTCCGTGTGGGAGATGAAACAATCACCCTTTAAGCTCGCAATTCCGGCAACATATTGAAAATTGAAGGTGATCGTCTAAACCATTCTATTAAAACTGACAATATGGTGCAACCTGCTTTGCAGGAAATGAATCTAAAGGAAGTACATGAGCCATTCTCAAGCAATAGTAGAAGGCCTATTCATGAAGATCGAAGGCTACAAATCGAGGAGCTAGATGAATGGCGAACGCATAAACTGAGAACACCCGACAAACTGAATCTACAATAGAACGAGCTCAATACCTTTCCAAATCAACTTAAGGTTGGAGATAGAGTCTTATTAGATGCCGCAGATCCCCACATTGTCGCTACCACACAAAATGAAGAAATCCCTCTTATGGTACTCAGCATTTTCCCATTCAGTACGGTCGAGGTGAGTTATCCCAAGTTCGGCACTTTTAAGGTAAACAACACCCGTTTAAAACCTTATTTTGATGAGATTGATAGCAGGAATGAGGAGTATAAACTCCTCAAACCACCATGATCATTCAACGGAGAGGTAAGTCGAGCTTAGACTATAAATAAGCGCTTCTCAAGAGGCAACCCGAGAACTAACTATATTAACTTCTTTAAAATTTAGTCTTCAACACCTAACTTACTAACAAAGCTCTTGAATAACAGGTTTTCCACAGAGACACGGCCAAGTACACGAGCATGCTTAGGGCCGTGTGAAAATAGGGAAAAGATTTCCCCAAACATGGGCTACGATAAAACACCACGGCCGTGCGACATGGCCATGGTCGAGCCTGCCAAAACAACACGGGCCTACGACACGCCCGTGTGGAAGAACCATGGATGAACCTGTTAAAATAGCACGGGTGTGAGACACGCCCGTGGTCTAACCTGTTAGATTGACACGGGCGTGGGTCTACATACACGGGCGTGGAAGAAGCAAACAACACCAGACACGACCGTGCGACACGGCCGTGTGCACCCACACGCCCAAGGAACACGGGCATGTACTAAATGTCAGACGTGCCCAAATTTAAAATTCGCGAATCATAAGGGCTAAATTTGGGGAACATGGGCGTGTTACCTGGCCGTGTGCCCCAAAATCTATAAAAACCCTGCACTATTCATTGTCTTCCCCACCCAAAAGCCCTAACCCTAGCCGCTGCAAGTCCACAAGACCTCTCCGCCACTCTCGTGCGCTGCATTCAACTCCATTTTTGCCGCTCATTCTCCCTTTTCTAGCGTTTGTTTACTTTTTCCCCTTTAATTGCACACATTTTTCATGTTAGTTATCATAAGTACTATGCATTTTTCATGATTATTTTTATCTTTCTATCACTCACATTTTATTCGTAGAACAAGTTGTTATCTTTTTCATGTTCAAATTTTTACTCTTTATATGATTTCTCTACTTTATTTGATTAGTTAGAAGTAAATATTCATGATTAGAACAATAGACATACTCATGCCTTTAGTGTTAACATTTTTCATCAGTCACACATGTTGCATTCCATGAAATTCGTTGCCATTTTTATGTCATACAATTGATTGCTTTGATTAACTTGTTAGTCTTAGTAGTTGCTGAAATTATTGTAATACCCCTTACCCGTATCCGACACCGGAATAGGGTACGAGGTATTACTGGACTTGAGTACTTGTAATCATTTAAAACCAAGACATAAAATTTCATAAATTTTAAACTTTTCAAACATATTCAAGACTATCTACATTAAATGACTTTATACAATAGAGACCTTCAAATAACATAGGTCAGTATTTTATGTAACACCCCATACCCGAGACCGTTGCCGGAGTCGAACACGAGGTGCTAACCGACTTAATTCATTTACTCTCATAGTCCATTTAAAAAATTTCCAGACGACTGGCTAACTGCGTCACTGTCACCTTAAAAATCATAACTTGAGTTCCACAACTCGAAAATCAGTTTCATAATTTTTTCCCGAAAATAGACTCATATATCAATCTACAGATTTTTTTCTAGAATTTTTGGTCAGGCCAATTAGTACAGTTTATTAGTTAAAGCCTCCCCTGTTACAGGGTGCGACTACACTGACCTTCATGCATTACGATTTGGATATCTCCCTGTACAGGGCTTCAATACTGATGCTGTTTGTTTCTATAGAAACTAGACTCAAAAAGGAATCTATACATATGTGGCATGACTTCTAAATGTCTCTGGTTAATTTATAATGAATTTCCAAAGTCAGATCAGGGGATCCAGAAACCGTTCTGGCCCTGTCTCACGAAAACTTTAACATCTCATAATATACTGTTCATATGAACGTTTCATTACTTTCCTATGAAAATAGATTCATCAAGGTTCGATTACAAAATTTATTCGCTATTTAATTCCATTCCTACTATTTTTAGAGATTTTCCACATCCACATCACTGCTGCTGCCAGCATCTATTTTTAAGGTAAACTTTACCTATTTCATGATCGTCCATGGATCAACTAGAGTTTGTCATACATATACCAAAAGTGATTATGAATAACCATTCCCATGACTAACCGTTACCAACATTTCCATACCTCTCGACGGACGACATACAAAATGATTATAATGCTATGATCAAAGTGTACTTAAGCCATTTTCGCATGGCTATCCAAATTTACACAAAACCGAAAGGTACATGACCTACAACAAAAGGGTAGTCCTATACATTAACCAAAATATCCTCTCACTACTAGTCTATTCTATACATGCCATAAGATATTCCAAAACGTAGCAGTACCAAACAGTGGATGGTGATAATGTGACTAGTTGCTGATGATCCCCGAGCCTGTAGCTTCCAAATGAGATCTATAAAACAGAGGATACAAAGTACATGGAATAAGCATTACAATGCTTAGTAAGTTTTAAGCCGTGTCAACGGATAACAATCAAATTATAACATAGTTGTTCGTATTTTTATTTCACTCTTCCTTCGGGCATACCATCCCCTTTTCTGAATATGCACGTCTTAACATATGTAATAGGCAGATAAATTCTCACTTGATGGTGACCTCTTATGATCATAGGTACATTACATATTTTTTTACCTGACTTTCCACATTGACCAAATGCACACTAATCATAGAACAGTCTCATTGCTTTACTCACATGTGCATCACATAACGACCTTGTGATTTAGTCTAAATCAAACTTAAATATAATCTCAAAATACATACCGACCAACTTAACGCATTGAACGATTTATTACTAATTGTCCTTTGTGAAGTCGCATAATCTTACACTTTACTTGAATCTTCAGCAAAACCTTTAGTTCGGGGCTTACCCGAACAAAATCTCCACACGTAGTCATCGGGTCATTAGAGCTCGGATATAGTACGAGCACGGCCTCTGGTCATTAATCGGTGATAATATTCTCGCATAAAGCCTGCGGGGTTTTAACCGGATATAGTACTAACACAAATGCCCTTGGGACTTATCACATTTATACACTTCCACATCCATCACGTTGGCCACTCGGCCCTATCACATATATACACTTTCACATTCATCACATTGGCCATTCGGCCTTATCATATACTTATCACATATATATACACTTTCACATTCATCACATCGGCCATTAGGCCTTATCACATATATATACACTTTCACATTCATCACATCGGCCATTAGGCCTTATCACATATATATACACTTTCACATTCATCACATCGGCCATTAGGCCTTATCACATATATATACACTTTCGCATTCATCACATCGGCCATTAGGCCTTATCTCATATATGCACTTTCCCATTCATCACATTGGCCATTCGGCCTTATCACATATATACACTTTCACATTCATCACATTGGCCATTCGGCCTTATCACATATATACACCTTCACATTCATCACATCGGCCATTAGGCCTTATCACATATATATACACTTTCACATTCATCACATCGGCCATTAGGCCTTATCACATATATGCACTTTCACATTCATTACATTGGCCATTCGGCCTTATCACATATATATATCTCATACATATTTCATATTTTTCTTGTACATCAATTTCAGCAATAGCTTATAAGGAACTCAAATAGTTTCATCAAAGTTTATAACAAAATCACATATTCACTACAAGCAGTTTTCCTGAGCAACAGTCACTAAATTGTTTATAACTGGAGCTACAAAACTTAAAATCAATTGCCGTTAATTTTACCCGAATTTAGACTCATGTATCTTTCATCTATAAAATTTTCAGAATTTTAGGTGTGGCCAATCAATACCATATTTTTCTTAAAGTTTTCCCCTGTTTCACTGTTCGACTAATCTGACCACTCCTCACTACGAATCAGATTTCTCATTGTACAGAATTCAAAATGTGTTATATTCAATTTCATTTGAAACTAGACTCATTAAGGAGTCTAAGCATATAAATTTTACCTTATAACCATTTTTTCCAAATTATAACGATTTTCTAAAAACAGAACAGGGATTTCGAGTCATTCGACACCGTCTCACACAACTTTAAATATCTCTTTATAGGAAATTTCTTTGCTCACACGGCCTCTTTTATAAGGAACTAGACTAATTAAGCTTTGATTACATATTTTATTCAGCCTATAATTCCACACCAACAATTTATGGTGATTTTCTAAAATCACGTTACTGCTGCTGTCCTAAGCAAATTATTACAATTTGCTCTTAAATTTCAAGTCCAAACACTTATGAACTTACCATTTGAGTTTAAAACATATCATGGCCACATCATATCTTATTAAATCAACTCATTATGTTCTATTATGATTGAATTTACTCAACGTTTAATCACTTAAAACTTACCTCGGATATTTTGAATAGTTGCGGATAGGCTACTCGATTGCTTTTTCTTTTCCTTTATCTGATTTTGACCCTCTTAGCTCTTGAGCTTGATTCAAACAAATAGATCTTATTTAATAACTTATCAAATTAGCTATTCGATTAAATACATGTATATTATACAATTAAGTGCGAATGATTTTATTAACTAGTTATTCAAGCATTATACATATGCTCTACTCATGCCCCATCGAACATAATACTAGCTTAATACCTTGCATATTAGGATTTCATAGACATCATTTAGTTTCACATAGTACACATATTGTCCCGAGATCGACACAAGAGTCAAACGCATCACTCAAAATGCGAAATCCAATTAAGTCTACCATTATAGCATTATCATATTTATGTACTTGGTAAGTTGGGTTTGAACATGTTTGGCACTAGGTGTCCAACCAAATATTCCTTGAACACTAAACTCAATTTATAATCTTTCCTAATTAAAACATTTAACACCGATTAGACATGTTTACAAGCCTAGGCTGAATATTATTTTAGACATTCGAGAAATCGTTTCTCAACTCGTGATTCACTAACTTGGGAGTTATTTTCTAACAAATTTTAACTTACTATAATACCGAATGCTACTCAAGCTTTAAGCTCATGTCCTTTCATTATTAAGCAAATGTTATAACATAACTAACATCCCCTTTTCAATTCGAACATCAACACATAAAGAAATTAAACACAAAGATTCATAGCCGAAACCTATACATAACATCATTCAAGGTTTAATCCCCTAAATTCATGCACAAAGCCGAACCTATTGAGAGATGTATATAAAACAATATACATTCAAGCACCTACGGCATTCCCTTCAATTTAATACTAAGACAAACCAAAAGATTTATTCATGTAAATTAAAAAATTTCAAGTTCATCTCTTTCACATATAAATACCAAAAATTAAGTATTAGTAGCTTAAACTCTATTAAACCTTAAAACATCAATCTATCCCCTACCATTTTCCCCCATGGCCGAATGCTCAAGACACCATAAAACTAAAAATTTTGTCATGGGCTATGTAATGAACTTAACATCTAACTCAAAATATGCTAAAAAAAATCCATAAGCTAACATGAATTTCTCACCTTATTCATGACTTAGAATCACCGAATGGTTGCTCCTCTCTCCTCTTAGAATCAGCCAAGAAGAAACAAGAATAAAGACTTGTTTCTTTCACCCTTTCCTTCTTTCTTCTTCTTCTTCTTGTACGGCTAAGAAGAACAATGTGATCTTTTTTTTTCTTTCCTTCACCCTTCATCCCCTTATTTTATTACTAACTCATTATTTTATTCTTTCCAACATGAACATTAGCACACCATGCTTAAAATATGCTATGACCCATAGCATGGCCGCCACTAGCTCAATTTTTGGGCAATTTGACATGCAAACCCTCACTTCTATAACATGCATTAACAGGCCACTTTACATTTGCCTAGCACACTTCTAAATTTTCTCACATAAGTCCTATTTACTAAATTTCACCTACAATTAGAAAAATTCAAATATGAAATTTTCACACATGCATATATACATATAGTAAGCATCAAACATGACAGCTAATTATTTTTATTACTCGGTTTTGTGGTCCCGAAACCACTTCCCGACTAGGGTCATATTAGGGCTGTCACATTTTAGGCCAACTCCTAGCAACTTAATAATAATTAAATGGGTCTCCATACATGCCAGAGACTTAAAAATACTTTAAAACCTTTATAAATCAATCAATAGTTTGATAGTGTGATTTAGCCTCTGGCGACCTCCAACTCGAGCTAACATCTGCGACACTATAGGAAAAAGGAAAGGAAGGGAGTAAGCATTATAGCTTAGTAAGTAAATATGTAAATATTAATAAACAATACATTATCATACATTAAACAAAGTCACAATATGTTCCCGGAACATTACCATCACAAACACACATACTTTCACTATTACAATTATAAACAGGTTCAAAATAAGCTGTCTAGCATAGTACCAGCATCTACATTATTTATTTTTGGAGCTGCAAAACTCCAAATTACAAACCGTTAATTTTCCTTGAAACTAGATTCATGTATATTCTTACCATAAAATTTTCAGAATTTTTTGTCTAGCAAATTAGTACAGTTTATTTATTAAAGTTACCCTTGTTTCACTGCTCAACTGCCCTGACCACTTTTCACTACAAATAAATTTTCTCTTCCTACAGAATTCATATAATGTTATCATTTATTTTATTTGAAACTAGACTCATTAAGGATTTCAAACATATAAATTATATCCCATAATTATTTTTTTACAATTTTTAATTATTTTTCAAAGTCAGAACAGGGGATCACGTAGTCATTCTGAACCAGACTCATAGAAACTTAAATATCTCAGAATATAGAATTCCTTTGCTTGCTCTATTTCTATTATATGAAAATAGACTCATTAAGCTTTAATTTGATATCTCATTCAGTCTCTGATTCAAGTTATACTATGTTTAGTAAATTTTTAGATTCTCATCACTGCAAGTATCCAGGACAGTTTTATTGTCAATTCTGATCTTTCACACTTCATTTGTATTCATCACTTATCTTCACAAAGTCATACACAATTTCATTTATTCAATTTCCTAGTTGAACACTTCGAAATAATAACAGATACGCGATAGTATCACACACAGTCCACCTTTAAAATTGAAGCTCTCTTGTACACATAGTGGCCTTCACTTAGCACCACTCATGTGACATAGCTTGATTGTACACATAATTTTGGCTCTCTTGTACACATGGTGTACACATAGTATCACCCATGTGACCTAGCCACTTTATCTCGTAGCTCTCTTGTTTACATGGTGTCCTTCACCTGGAACCACACATGAAACCTAGCTACATCTATCTCGTAGCTCTCTTATCTACATGGTGTACACATAGTATCACCCATGCGACCTATCTACCTCATAATGTCTCGTAGCTCTCTTGTACACATGGTATACATCCCGTTTTACTCATGTGACCTAGCTACATACCATCTGTATCTTTCGATTCCGAAGGTTCAAACGGCAAGTATCTCACTTTCTAATACTTTATTCCATTCTTCCAATAGTCAATTATGATTCAAAAATCAGCTACAATACATAAAATATGCTGAAATATAAAAACATAATAAAGATAATGTATTATTTACATACAAACTTACATACTTTCTCATTTCCATGTCGAATTAATATTGAACATTTAAAGCATCATAATTATACTTACTTTCAAAAACTTGACAATCATAGTAAATATATTAATTTTACATTGAAACATACATAAATTAATGCTTATTATACATATGAACTTACCTCGATACTAAAACGGCCATTTTACCAACTTTCCCGATTTTCAATTTTTCTCCCATTCTAGGTTCAAATCTCATTTTCCGGGATCTAAAACATCATATTTTTCTTATTTAATTAATGTACTATTCAAAACAGTTCTCAACTCAAACTTTGGAAAAATTAAAATTTTGCCCCTAAACTTTTGCATATTTACACTTTTGCCCCTAAGCTCGGGAATTAAACTTCATCCCTTATTCTTATGTTTTATGACATGCTGATCATTTTTCCTTTCTATGGCAACATCAAATTCTCACTCTAACACATAGTTATGAATAATAACAACTTTTACCGATTAAGTCGTTTTACTCATTTTTGCTTAAAACCGCTTAGCAAAAGTTGTTTAACATAATTTCAGCCTTCATATTCTACCATAAAACATCAAAATAAACACATTTCACCTATGGGTATTTTTCCAAATATGAACCCTAGCTTAAATTATTGCTAGAATAAGCTTAATCAAGTTACTGGGATTCCAAAAACATAAAGAACTTGAAAAACGGGGCTAGAACGGACTTACTATTGAGCTTGGAAAGCTTGAAAACCCTAGCCATGGCTTACCCTACGCTAATTTCGGCCTCCATGAAAAAGATGAGTCAATTTTGGCTTTATTTTCCCTTTTTATTTCTTTTAATTACCAAATGACTAAAATGCCCTTAAGGCCTTTTTTTAAAATTTTGTCCTATTCATGCCCATTTTTGTCCAAACGAAATATAATGGTCTAATTACCATTTAAGGACCTACTCTTTAAAAACCCATTTCAATCAAGTACTTATGAATTAGAACACATATTTTGCAACTTTTACAATTTAGTCCTAAAAGTCCAATTAAGCACTTTATCAGTAAAATTTCTTAACGATATTTTTACACAATATTTTAATCAATAAATAAACCTTAAAACTTAATTGGAATAAATTTTTTGACTTCAAATTTTTGGTTCTAAAACCATCGTTCCGTTTAGGCCCTAAATCGGGCTATTACAGCAACTTCTTCAAATAAGCCCTAATAGGCAAATTAAACATGCAATCTATAAAATTTCTTATCAATACTCTAACACATGCATCCAATCACTCAGTAAATCATAAAAAAAAATTAATCGAAATAAACTTTTCTATCTCAAATTTGTGGTTTCGCAACCACTATTTCATTTAGGCCCTATTTTGAGATGTTACAATTATGATTGTTATCTACAATTTGTCTTCATTTTACTTTGATCATTCCTCAAGATGAATTAATGGTTCTGATTGCAGGTACCATGTTGTTTTCACAAGGAAAGAAAACCACCGTACCTGCTTCCAAGAAATGGAAGGGAGCGTCATCTTCCACGGGTCCAACCGCGGAAATTCATCACCCTCTCCTGTAGTTCCCCCGTGGGCCCCAAGAAGAACTTTTCCAAATACTTCGGGCCCGACCTTTAATTGTGGGCCGCTGCATCGACTAGGCTGCCATAGAACAAGTTCAGTTGGCTGATGCGATTCGGGCCATCCTAACCACCGACCCTTGGGAGCTATTCTTTGGTATCATCGAGCCAACATACCTCGAGCTCACGATGGAACTATGCTCAACATTCCATCTTTAGACCGTAATGACGAACTACGATGATCCCGACACGGTCCACTTTTGCCTAGGCGGATTAGTCTGCCAGCTCAGCGTCTTAGAGTTCAGTACGGCGCTGGGCTTATATACGGAGGAGTTCAAGGAGGAGAATGAACTACATACTCTCACTCGCCACATACACTTCTCTCTTTCGAAGTGCTGGCACACTTTAGCCCCTGGCGTTGCCTCCTACAATCCTAGCTGCTCCAAGGCATTAGTTCTCCCACCATCCTTGAGGTACTTACACGCCATTTTGGCTCACATGATTACAGGAAGGCGAGAGAGCATCGGTGTCGTCAACACTCACGACGCCTACTTTTTATAGTGTATATCGCATGGGCACGTCATCGACCTTGCCTACTTCATCGCCCTCGCGATTCAGTACCAGACACAGCGGTATAGGAAGGGGGTCATCTCCATTGGCCCCTATGTTACTCGGTTGGCTCGACACTTAGGGCTCATCAGCATTGCAGCCCAAGAATTATCCTTAACCCTCATTGGTCAGATGTCTCCACAAGGCATCTCGAGCATTCTTAGCATGAGGATGATTGAAAAGCACCGAGGAACCTACCCTCCTCAATATCGTCTCGCCTAATCTACTGAGGAGGAGGCCTACGAGGACATTCCTGATGATGTCCCTCCGCAGCACGAGGACCCACCATCCCAGCCACCACCACCCTCTCGTCCAGTTCATGCGGCGACTTTATATGCTGACATCTCTGAGCGCCTCACTCGATTCGAGCAGCAGTGTTTTCAACGATTTGACAACATTGATGCTACTCTACAGCAGATTTGTCAGCACCTCCACATCTCATCGCCAGTCCCACCTCGGGAACCATCCAGCGATGAAGATGTTTAAAAACATTTATTTATTATTTTATGTTTTAATTTTTATTAAAATTACTTTTTATTTTTATTTTTATTAGGTTTTAGAATTTTATTTTTAATTATCAATTTCGGTTATTTCTTTAGGATAATTATTCTTCCTAAGATCCCTTAAAAAGTTCCTAATTTTATCACAGTTATATAGAGCTCTTAAGCTCATCATCGCATAGGAACTAAAAACTCCATCAGGAAAGGTTCTCTACGACTGCCATGTCTTGATCGACCACGATCATAGCTACCACTAGATATAATATTCTTTTGGTGCAGGACTTATGGACTAATGAACTCTACCACCGCCAGAGTATCCTCCTCCACTCTCACACCGATTACTCTCCAAAACTCCAGTTCGAGGAATTCATCATACAGGAAGTTTCACTTCTCTCCCTATCTTATTTTTATATTCTAATATCTAGCTTTGTACAGTGAGGGCAATGCACATATTAAGTGTGGGGGGTATTTATTTCATTATCAGAAAAATCCCTGAATGACTGCCTTGTTATCTTGGAAAGATTTCATATCATATTTAGGATAAACTTTAATTGATTTATGATTTTGATTGATATATCTTGAATTAAAACATAGGCATTTATGCATTGATTGTTTAAACTTTAAGACATTAGAGAATCAAGCATGATAAGTTGATTTTTAAGAATTTAAAATCTTAGGTTGTTTCCCCAAAGTTAGGTATTACTTTGAGTTAGAATTCACAAGTTTTAAACATCAAAAAGCCATAATTTTTGTGATATTTTTGAGCCTTTTGAGCATCTATTAATTCTTTCATGCTCATTTTTATTATTTCCTTGAGTGCGTCAATATCGAACTGTTATTCTAGAACTTGCTTGATTATGCATGTCAAGGCCACACCATTTGATTTGATATGTCAAAATGATTAAGGCACTTAGGATTAACCCACTCATGCCATGAAAAGCCTACCTCCACGATTAACCCCTAGTAAACCCCCTTGAGCCTAACAAGCCATTTCTTGTATTACTCTTAATATTAACCCTTAACCCATTATTGTTGAAATCCACTAAATTAATCCCTCTTTTTGTCTAGATTTGAGTTGAATAAATTGCTTAGCTATGTCTTGTTCTTAATAGTTAGTCTATGTTATTTAACTTGTTCTTAAAAAAAATGTATACACATTAGTAATTCCATATTCTGAGAAGAAGCCCTATTGTACGCAAGTGATGATTAACCCTTTTTCTAGTTAGGCAATTCTTCAATTCAATCTCAATTCTAACCCTTTCTTTCAGCTTGTGACCACACCCCCTAACCAATCCTCGTTACAACCTTCTAAAGACCTTTTGATTGATGTCTCATCTGAATTTATAGTGGTGGAGATTTGATTTTCATGCAAGCCTATGGTAATGACTTTTCATTATTGACTATTGAGTGCTTCATTTGTTGTCCTTAAACACCTCGAGTGATTTAAGTGAATCTGTAGTGAGGATGTGAAACTCTGTGATATTTGAATCAATTGTAATTACCTAGACGAAGGGAGACACCTATGTTTGCACGATTAAATACTCAACTTGGAATGTTTGAGACTTTTATGTTCTTTTAGTTGAATTCTCAATGTATGATTACCTATAGATTATTTTGAGATATTATCGATAGAAATTAAAAGTTGAGAAGAATTTATTTTGATTATGAGTTGGGAATTTTGCTTGAGGACAAGCAAATGCTTAAGTGTGGGGGTATTTGATAAACCATAATTTATACATATTTTTACCCCATGTTTAACGCATTTTATGGATGATTTTCCCTTAGAATTGGTGAATTCGATGCTCCTAATGCTTTAATTTCATGTTATATACATAAAAGAGCATAGGAGAGTGAAAGGAATGAGAAATGGGCCAAAAACGGAAAAAATGGGCCAAAGTACAAAATCAACACGGCCTGGACTTTCTCACACGGGCAGACCACACGGCCGTGTCAATTTGGCAAAATCGAAGCACGACTCGCATGGGTAGAACACACGCCCGTGCCATTCTAACAGGCTCGAACACGGCCTGAAATAATTGCACACGGGCGTGTCACACGAGTGTGTCCCTGCCAAGCCCAAGTTGAGTCCAATTCGGAAAAGGCCACTTTTGAGGGCTCTTAGGCATTCTAAAGCCTATAAATACAACCTAGAGGACGGAGCAAGAGGACACACAGAATAGGAAGTAAGGAATTACTCCAAGGAAACCAATTGATCCATCTTAGAAGTCGAATTCACCATCAAGACTGAAGATCTCTCCTCAATTTCCCCTTCAGGAGTTTTGGGTTTTCTTTATGTTTTGTATTCTTTAGTATTCTGAGATGTTTTCTTATTTAGTTATGAACTAAAACCCCTAAATACTTAAGGGGAATGAAACCTAAGACACATCTTGTTATTATTTTCTGAATTGTATGATAAATATTTAACTTGTTCTTAATTATGTGTTCTTAATTCTTGTTTTGATATCCCAGGATACTGATTCAAGATAAGCTCTTATTCAGAGGAGGAATAGACCCTGTCTAAAAGTACATTTGTCATATTTAAGCGGAGTTGTTTGCGCGCCTAGACATAGGGTGACGAGATTTTGCCGGATTGGGGTGAAACCTAGTAAGGGGATCCATAAATCGAGTTAATGTAACCCTAAGGTGTTAATTAGAGAAAGGTCTCAATTGTTCAATCTAGGGATTAGACGTTATTAGTCTTGAATAGGGATAATAGCATAACTTAGGGATCTCTACGGAACAAGTTAAATGAATAAATCGTCTGATTCGGAGCTAGAATAACAAGTGCAGTCTAGGTGGATTTTTCCTTAGGTATTGTCTTAATTCAATCGATTTTCCTCAAAGAAATTCCCCCAATTCTATTCTCTGTGAGTTCTTAGTTTAGATAATTAGTTAGTTAAAAACAAAACCTCTTTATTCCTAGGCTAGATAATAAAAAGACAGTCATTACTAATACTTTTAGTTCCTTTGGGTTCAACAATCAGGTCTTGCTAAAACTATACTACTGTTCGATAGGTACACTTTCCTACATCGCGATAATAGTTAGTTTCAAGAACGATTAATTATAAATATCTAAAACCTATCACGAAATCACGCGATCACCCTCCCTGGGACAGTGGCATCAATATGTGATTACATGTAAGACCACGTCGGGGACGTTGGTATTGTACGAATGTGTGATTATCTGTGTAACACCCCGAACCCGAGACCATCGCCGGTGTCGGACACGAGGGGTTAGCAAGCCAAGTTCACTTGTTTTGCCCATCCATTGGACATTTCCAGTCAGGCTGGAAAAACTGCATCACTGTCGTCTTAAAAATCATATCTCGAGTTTCAAAACTCGGAAACTGGTTTCGTAAATTTTCCCTGAATTTAGACTCATATATCCATCCATGGATTTATTTCTAGAATTTTTGGTCGGTCCAATTGGTACAGTTTATTAGTTAAAGTCACCCATGTTACAGGGATCGACTGCTCTGACCTTCGCGCGGTATAACTTGAATATCTCTCTTTACAGGGCTTTAATGCTGGTGCCGTTTGTTTCTAATGAAACTAGACTCAAAATGGAATCTGTAAATATAAGGTATGTCTCCTAATTCTTTCTGGATAATTTATAGTAAATTTTTAAAGTTGCGACAGGGAACCCAGAAACCGTTCTGGCCCTGTCTCACAATAGCTTTAATATCTCTTAACATGTAACTCCTATGACCATTTCGTTTCTTCCATATGAAAATAGACTCATCAATGTTCATTTACATAGCTGATTCACTATTTAATACCATTCCTACAAATTTTGGTGATTTTTCACATTCACGTTACTGCAGCTGGCAGCATCTGTTTTAAGGTAGGTCTTACCTATTTTGTAGTCTCCATGAACCAACTAGTCTTGCCTTACATAGGTCCACATATGATCATTTTAACCATGCCAATGGCTGATCATGTGACCAACATTCCCATTTCCAATTCATAGTCACATCATGACACCATATATATATATACAAACCGCAAATAGTTTAAGTTGATACTTCACTATTACGAGCCATTTTCGCATGGCCGTACACATATACATCATAACATATTTAAACCAACAAGGGTAGTCCTATACATGCCATTTCAAGTTCAACCAAGAATTTATACCAAAATGGGGGCTTGATAGTGTGGATGACTTCGACTTCAACGATCCCGAATCCGATTAATATCGAGCGAAATCTAGAAAACCGAGAGCCAAAGCAATGAGTAAGCATTTTTATGCTTAGTAAGTCTCAAGGAATATAATCAACTCTAATTACGTAAATACATTCACATAGTTAAATGCATCATTTCATTAATGCACATTCACATTCATACTTACTTCACCATCCCAACTCTTATGTTCATACACAAATAACGGCTTCATTAAGGCCGATAACTCGTTCCATCATAGGAGCGGATATTCACACGCTCTTACTCCTAGCGCAGCAAAGCACACACCGCACTTACCTTGTCATTGGGAAATTTCACAAGTGCATTAGCTGAAATTTTCCAGCAAGCTTATAATTTTCAAATCACATACCTTCGAGTTTAACCGGATGTCGCTACTCGATCAATCGCCTTGGGACATAGCCCGGTTATGGTAACCCGCACCAAGGCCTCACGGACTTAACCCGGATATCACGATTTGCACAAATGCCTTGGTCTTAGCCGGATAGAATGACTCGCACGAATGCCTTCGGTCTTAGCCCGATGTAGCCACTAGCACAATTGCCTTGGTCTTAACCCGGTTATAATTTCCAGCATAATTGTCTTGAGGCTTAGCCCGGATATCATTCAATTTCTCATGCACACATACATCAATAATCATTGGACATACATATTTATTTTCGTTACTAAGGCTCAAACACAATTATAATCACTAACATAATCGCCTTCGGACTTAGCCCGTATCATTCGAATACTCATACACACATAAATCAATAATCAATACATCCATATTTCATTCCACATAATTCAAGTAAGGTCACTTCTTGAGGACTTACCTCGGATGTTGTCGAACGGCTTTTACGGCTATTCGATTACTTTTTCCTTCCCCTTGTCCAATTGTGGCCCTCTTAGCTCTTGAGCTAATTCAAACAAATTCAATTTATCAAAACCTCATTGTGCTAGCTTATGGCCGAATATGACAAGGAATTTAAATGGTCATATGGCCACCCTTTAGCTTGAATACACAATGGTCATGCACATTTTATACTACATCAAGCAATTCAATACAATTTATTCGAGCATCAAGGAAAAGCTAAGGCCTTCAATAGGCTACCCAAGGCGAATATACTTGTCCATGTTGAGGCCAATTATGCACTTAATACCACACAAAAACAGCATGCATTTTACTAGTTAATGCTTTGCATATTGTAGCTCAAAACTTACAATATAGCATCAAGCACTCATATGTGTGCTAGGCCAATGTGCTTACAATTTCACAATTATTCTTCAACATCTTCTTCTTTAAACAAACTTATTCATCACTTCCTTCATAACCAAAACATCATGTGCAAACATATATATACATATATGAGCATGGCCAATTTCAAGGTGTCCATAGCCATCCAAAACACAAATTTTAACTAACATGCAAGAAGCATGAACCATGCTCATGAATGCATCATGGCGAATATGACAATCATGCTCCTTTTCAACTTCAATCATGATAAAACAAAAAAGCTCAAAATCTTACTCAAGAGTAGACAATCCATCATTGCATGCATCATCATCAAGCTTCACACTTAGCATGCAATGGCTTTATCACCATAACAACTTTGGCCAAATACCATTTCCATGGCTTAACAAAGATTTGAGCCATGGCTAACATGCACATCAAGTTAGCAACCAAAACATGCATGAAACTCCTAACACAACCTCATACATACCTTAATCTTGATGCAAACTTAGCCAAATCTCCTTCTAGATCTCTTCCAAACCAAGCATGAAGCAAAAATCCTCCTTCTTCCTTAGTTTTGGCTCAAAGAAAGGATGAACAAAATTGTTTTCTTTCCTTCTCTACAACTCACGGCAATGGGGGATTACCACACTCACACACATTTTTTTTCATTTTTTATCACCCATACACCTTTGTTTATTATTTCACCCTAATGCACCAACAAAACATGTTTCATGACATGTTTAGCCCATCCTCCCTTGTCATGGCCGCCACCACCTATAAAGGGGGAATTTGACATGCAAGTCCATTATTTTGCATGCATGCTTTAATTAGTCATCACACATTTCCTATCATACTTTCAAACTTCATTACTAAGTCCTTTCTTGTGGAATTCACCCTTATAACACTAAATCAATCATCATAAAATGTCATACATGAGCACACACATATTATAGGCATCAAAATAAATTTTAATTATTTTTATACCTCGGTTTTGTGGTCCCGAGACCACCTTCCGACTAGGGTCAATTTTGGGTGTCACAACTCTCCCCACTTAAGAAATTTTCGTCCCGAAAATCTTACCGTAAATAGGTTTGGATATCGCTCTTTCATAGAGTTCTCGGTCTCCCAAGTAGCTTCTTCTATCCCGTGCTTGAGCCATAACACTTTTACTAGCGGAACCCGCTTGTTTCACAACTCTTTCACTTCTCGTGATAGGATACGAATCGGTTCTTCCTCATAACTCATATTAGCTTGAATTTCAAATTCGATGGACTAATCACGTGCGATGGATCGGATCTATAGCGTCAAGCATCGAAACGTGAAAGACATCGTGAACCTTTTCGAGTTCGGGGCAAAATCAAACGATATGCCATCGGATCGACTCGCTCGGATATCTCATATGGCCCAACGAACCTCGGGCTCAACTTGCCCTTACGGCCGAATCGAGTATCTTTTTCCAAGGCGATACCTTGAGAAACACTTTATCACCCACGATACTCGATATCCTTACGCTTCAGTCCGCGTCGGCTTCGACGATCGGAGGCTATCTTCGACTTTCACGGATTACTTTCACTTTCTGCTCAAAGCATCCCTAATCAAATCCACCGAAAATCTTGCTTTCACCGAGCTTAGTCCAAAACAATGGTGTACGGCATTTACGACCGCATAAGGCCTCGTAGGGTGCCATCTTAATACTTGATTGAAAGTCGTTGTTGTAAGCGAATTCAATCAACGGCAAATACCGCTCCCATAAACCACTAAACTCGAGGACGCAACATCTTAACATATCCTCAAGTATCTGAATTATCCGCCGGATTGACCATCGGTTTGGGGGTGAAAGGCGGTCTGAAATGCAACATGGTACCCAAAGCTTCTTGCAACTTTTTCCAAAATCGCGAGGTAAATCTCGGATCTCTATCCAACACGATGGAAATAGGCACCCGTGTAATCTCACAACTGAGAAACATACAATTCAAATAATTTGTCAATTGAAAAATCCGTGCGTCGGGGACAAAGTGGGCCGACTTAGTCAATCGATCTACCACGACCCAAACCGCATCCTTCTTACTTGCGACAATGGCGGTCCGGATACAAAGTCCATTGTGACTCGATCCCATTTCCACTCGGGTATCGTGATTGGTGAAGTAATCCTCAAGGCACCGATGTTCCGCTTTCACTTGTTGACATATTAAACATCTCAAACAAAGTCGGAGATGTCTCGCTTCATACCATGCCACCAAAACCGACATTTCAAATCATTGTACATCTTCGTACTCCGGGTGGATTGCCATTCGGCTACAATGGGCTTCATTCAAATTATCGAAATGAGTTCAATTCTTTGGAACACACAGACGACTTTTGAACCTCAAACAATCGTCATCATCGATTTGAAACTCGAATCCTTGTTCAAACACACTCAAATTTCGCTTTTGCGCCCAACTCGTCGTCGACTTTCCGAGCTTCTCGAATTTGATGTATCAATAGTGGTTTGGCTTTCAATTCAGCTACTAACACACTATCGGATCGAATGATAAGTGCACGCTCATCGCTCGTAAAGCGAATAATGATTTACGACTCAAGGCATCCGCAACCACATTCGCCTTTCCGGGTGATAGTCAATGACCAGCTCGTAATCCTTTAACAGCTCGAGCCAACGTCTTTGTCGCAGATTTAAGTCTCTTTGGATCATCAAATATTTGAGACTTTTGTGATCCGAGTATACATGGCACCTTTCACCAAATAAGTAATGTCGCCAAATCTTTAAGGCGAATACGATGGCCCAATTCGAGATCATGAGTCGGATAATTTTTCTCATGTGGCTTTAATTGCCTCGACGCATAGGCCACAACTCGACCTTCTTGCATTAATACGCAACCTAACCCAAGTAGAGAGGCGTCGCTATAGATGACAAACTCTTTGCGGATTCGGGTTGCACTAGAATTGGGGCATCACCAAATAAGTTTTCATTGATCGAAAGTTTTTGGCATTTCTCCGTCCATTCGAACTTAACATCCTTTTGGAGTAACCGTCATCATCGGCGTGGCTATCATTGAGAAGCCTTTACAAATCGTCGGCAATAACCTAAGCAAGCCCCAAAAGTCGAACCTCGAGAATATTTCTGAGGCTTCCAATTAAGTATGGCTGAAATTTTATTCGGTCGACTCGAATACCCGATGCAGATACCACATGACCCAAGAAGCTAACCTCTCTTAACCGTAACTCACACTTGCTGAACTTAGCATATAATTGCTTATCCCGTAAAATTTGCAAACTAACCGCAGTGTTCAAAGATGTTCGGTCTCATTTCTTGAGTAGACCAAGATGTCATCAATGAACACGACTACTTAATCGATCCAAATATGGTCTAAAGATCCGATTCATTAAATCCATAAATACCGCAGGGCATTAGTGAGCCCAAACGACATCACTAGGAACTCATAGTGACCATATCTCGCTCAAGGCGCTCTTGGGTACGTCCAATCTCGGATTCGCAATTGATAATAGCCCGATCTCAAATCTATTTTCGAGAACACTGAGGCTCCCTTTAGTTGATCGAACAAGTCATCGATACGTGGCAACGGATATTTGTTCTTTATTGTCGCTTTATTAAGCTGACGATAATCGATGCACAGCCGCATGGTTCCATCCTTCTTTTTCACGAACAACACTGGCGCACCCCAAGGCGAAAAACTCAAGCAGCAAAACCTCTATCCACCAATTCTTGCAACTGAGCTTCCAACTCCTTTAATTCCGTTGGTGCCATACGATACGGAGCTATCGAAATTGGAGTGGTACCAGGTACCAATTCGATGCCAAATTCTATTTCCCGAATAGGTGGTAAACCCGGCAATTCTTCAGGGAAAACATCCGGGTATTCACAAACCACGCACAGATTCGGTTTCTTTTCGATTCCTCGTCATCGAGCACGTCGCAAGGTACGCTTCGCACTCTTTTCTTACATATTTTCGGGCCAACATTGCGATATTACACCGGGCAACCCCTTTAAGTCCGTAGACTTAACCCAAATTATCTCGTTATTCGCAAGACCTCAAATCGATAGTCTTGCTTTTGCAATTTACGACCGCATCGTGCATGGTCAACCCATCCAAACCAAGAATAACGTCGAATTCATCGAACGGCAAAAGCATCAAGTCCGCCGGGAAACAAGAACCTCGAAACACTAGGGGACTTTTCTTGCACACTTTGTTGACAAGCACGTAATGACCCAAGGGGTTTGACACCCGAATTACAAACTCAGTAGACTCAATAGGCAAAGTCTTCTTTGGATGCTAAGGTTTCACATATATAAGATTGAGTAGAACCAGGGTCAATCAAAGCAATCACATTAGTATTGAAAAGAGTGAAAGCACCGGTAATGACATCTGGAGAGGCAGCATCCTCGCGTGCGCGTATGGCATAAGTCCTCGCAGAGCACGAGCCTCGATCCGATGGTAGCATCTCTAGATCCTCTCGACCGCCAATCGGCATTGCCCATATTTCTAGGTGGCCTACCTCGAGCAAAGGTAGCACCCGAGTTTCCACTCGACTCACATTCTGCTCAAGCATCCTCGGGCAATCCTTCCTAAAGTGGTCGGCCGATCCACACTTATAGCAGAGCGATCACGAAACCAACAGCTCCCGAATGCCATTTGCCACAATGTTGACACTCCGCCCTCTCTCGGCGATCATTTCCACCATCGGCGATCAAGTGACTCGTGTGGTCACAGGGGTCGATCGCGTCCTCGTCTAGAAAAGCCCAAAGCGCCTCTAGATCGGTTCACATCATCTCGAAATCTCTTGATTGCTGTTGAAGAGACTTTCCGAGGACCTCTTTCGAATTCTCCGGTTCCCACATCAGCTTTTTGTTTCTCCTTTCTAAGCTCTTCGACTTTACAAGCTCGCTCAACAAGTACTACGATCTCGTATTTCGAGAATGCCAACGAACATCCTTATATCATCATTCAGCCCATCCTCGGCGTTTACATAATAGCTTGGACGAAATGCATTCTCGCGTGTATCGGCTAAGCCTCACAAATTTTCGTTCATAGTCGGTAACCGATATAGAACCTTTCTTAAGATCAAGAAATTCCTTCGCTTTTGGTCGATGAATCTCGATCGATATACTTTACTTTTTTTTTTTTCGAACTTGGTTTGAAAGAATTCCCAAGTCACTTGCTCTCTAGGTACCACGAAGTCGAGTACTCCACCAATAGTAGGTGGAATCACGTAGCAAGGAGATGGTACACTTTAAGCACTCATCGGTGTACAAGATAGCTCATCGAGCACCCACTAGTGTTGTCCAACCAAAATTCAGCTCGTTCGCATCATCATCATCCGTAGCTTTAAATTCAGTGGCCCCATGTTTTCAATCCTATCGATCGGGGCTTACTTGACCTTATTTGGTCGATTCTGGGAGGTATTGTAGGTGCGGGGTTGCATTTGTCGGGAATGGAGGTTGTGGGACAGTAGTGTTAGTTCGAATGTATTGATTAAACCATTCGCTCATCACACTATAAAAGGCTTGCCTAGCCTCATCATTCGGATTGCTGGCCATAGGTTGAGAGTCCGTCGGCGCTGTCCCTTGTGCGGAGCAGCGCCACACTCTCCACATCATCAGCTATTGCTCGGTTGGGATCGGGATCCATTGCTATAAACAAACTCAAAGTCAAATTGTCGAAATCACCACACTATCGATTCATCATTTAATGGCATGTATAGCTAGACCCCAAACACCTCACGGTAGTCCTAGAATCGACTAAACCGTGGCTCGATACCAATAAAATTGTAACACCCGAACCCGAGACCATCGCCGTGTCGGACACGAGGGTTAGCAAGCCAAGTTCACTTGTTTTGCCCATCCATTGGACATTTCCAGTCAGGCTGGAAAAACTGCGTCACTGTCGCCTTAAAAATCATATCTCGAGTTTCAAAACTCGGAAACTGGTTTCGTAAATTTTCCCTGAATTTAGACTCATATATCCATCCATGAATTTATTTCTAGAATTTTTGGTCGGGCCAATTGGTACAGTTTATTAGTTAAAATCACCCATGTTACAGGGATCGACTGCTCTGACCTTCGCGCGGTATAACTTGAATATCTCTCTGTACAGGGCTTTAATGCTGGTTCCGTTTGTTTCTAATGAAACTAGACTCAAAATGGAATCTTTACATATAAGGTATGTTTCCTAATTCTTTCTGGATAATTTATAGTAAATTTTTAAAGTTGCAACAGGGAACCCAGAAACCGTTCTGGCCCTGTCTCACAATAGCTTTAATATCTCTTAACATGTAACTCCTATGACCATTTCGTTTCCTCCATATGAAAATAGACTCATCAATGTTCATTTACATAGCTGATTCACTATTTAATACCATTCCTACAAAATTTGGTGATTTTTCACATTCACGTTACTGCAGCTGGCAGCATCTGTTTTTAAGGTAGGTCTTACCTATTTTGTAGTCTCCATGAACCAACTAGTCTTGCCTTACATAGGTCCACATATGATCATTTTAACCATGCCAATGGCTGATCATGTGACCAACATTCCCATTTCCAATTCATAGTCACATCATGACACCATATATATATATACAAACCGCAAATAGTTTAAGTTGATACTTCACTATTACGAGCCATTTTCGCATGGCCGTACACATATACATCATAACATATTTAAACCAACAAGGGATAGTCCTATACATGCCATTTCAAGTTCAACCAAGAATTTATACCAAAATGGGGGCTTGATAGTGTGGATGACTTGACTTCAACGATCCCGAATCCGATTGCTATCGAGCGAAATCTAGAAAACGAGAGCCAAAGCAATGGAGTAAGCATTTTATGCTTAGTAAGTCTCAAGGAATATAATCAACTCTAATTACAGCAATACATTCACATAGTTAAATGCATCATTTCATTAATGCACATTCACATAATCATACTTACTTCACCATCCCAACTCTTATGTTCATACACAAATAACGGCTTCATTAAGGCCGATAACTCGTTCCATCATAGGAGCGGATATTCACACGCTCTTACTCCTAGCGCAGCAGCACACACCGCACTTACCTTGTCATTGGGAAATTTCACAAGTGCATTAGCTGAAATTTTCCAGCAAGCTTATAATTTTCAAATCACATATCTTCGAGTTTAACCGGATGTCGCTACTCGATCAATCGCCTTCGGACATAGCTCGGTTATGGTAACCCGCACCAAGGCCTACGGGACTTAACCCGGATATCACGATTTGCACAAATGCCTTGGTCTTAGCCCGGATAGAATGACTCGCACGAATGCCTTGGTCTTAGCCCGGATGTAGCCACTAGCACAATTGCCTTGGGTCTTAACCCGGTTATAATTTCCAGCATAATTGTCTTGGGCTTAGCCCGGATATCATTCAATTTCTCATGCACACATACATCAATAATCATTGGACATACATATTTATTTTCGTTACTAAGGCTCAAACACAATTATAATCACTAACATAATCGCCTTGGGACTTAGCCCGGTATCATTCAATACTCATACACACATAAATCAATAATCAATACATCCATATTTCATTCCACATAATTCAAGTAAGGTCACTTCTTGAGGACTTACCTCGGATGTCGCCGAACGGCTTTTACGGCTATTCGATTACTTTTTCCTTCCCTTGTCCAATTGTGGCCCTCTTAGCTCTTGAGCTAATTCAAACAAATTCAATTTATCAAAACCTCATTGTGCTAGCTTATGGCGAATATGACAAGGAATTTAAATGGTCATATGGCCACCCTTTAGCTTGAATACACAATGGTCATGCACATTTTATACTACATCAAGCAATTCAATACAATTTATTCGAGCATCAAGGAAAAGCTAAGGCCTTCAATAGGCTACCCAATGCCGAATATACTTGTCCATGTTGAGGCCAATTATGCACTTAATACCACACAAAACAGCATGCATTTTACTAGTTAATGCTTTGCATATTGTAGCTCAAAACTTACAATATAGCATCAAGCACTCATATGTGTGCTAGGCCAATGTGCTTACAATTTCACAATTATTCTTCAACATCTTCTTCTTTAAACAAACTTATTCATCACTTCCTTCATAACCACAACATCATGTGCAAACATATATATACATATATGAGCATGGCAATTTCAAGGTGTCCATAGCCATCCAAAACACAAATTTTAACTAACATGCAAGAAGCATGAACCATGCTCATGAATGCATCATGGCCGAATATGACAATCATGCTCCTTTTCAACTTCAATCATGATAAAACAAAAGAAAGCTCAAAATCTTACTCAAGAGTAGACAATCCATCATTGCATGCATCATCATCAAGCTTCACACTTAGCATGCAATGGCTTTATCACCATAACAACTTTGGCCAAATACCATTTCCATGGCTTAACAAAGATTTGAGCCATGGCTAACATGCACATCATGTTAGCAACCAAAACATGCATGAAACTCCTAACACAACCTCATACATACCTTAATCTTGATGCAAACTTAGCCAAATCTCCTTCTAGATCTCTTCCAAACCAAGCATGAAGCAAAAATCCTCCTTCTTCCTTAGTTTTGGCTCAAAGAAAGGATGAACAAAATTTTTTCTTTCCTTCTCTACAACTCACGGCAATGGGGGATTACCACACTCACACACATTTTTTTTCATTTTTTATCACCCATACACCTTTGTTTATTATTTCACCCTAATGCACCAACAAAACATGTTTCATGACATGTTTAGCCCATCCTCCTTGTCATGGCCGCCACCACCTATAAAAGGGGAATTTGACATGCAAGTCCATTATTTTGCATGCATGCTTTAATTAGTCATCACACATTTCCTATCATACTTTCAAAGTTCATTACTAAGTCCTTTCTTGTGGAATTCACCCTTATAACACTAAATCAATCATCATAAAATGTCATACATGAGCACACACATATTATAGGCATCAAAATAAATTTTTAATTATTTTTATGCCTCGGTTTTGTGGTCCCGAGACCACCTTCCGACTAGGGTCAATTTTGGGCTGTCACAATCTGAGTGTCCTATCCAATTCCGAATGGTTCATCGGGCAGTGATAAATGTAATTATATGTGTAAATTGAGCTAAAATGATCAGGTATGAATTAGTCTATTTCTTACTTGAAATAAGGTAAGTAAGTTACTTGATGTTTGTTGTAAGTCTTGTATGAGGTAAATGAAAAATGCATGTGAACATGGTAAGTATACTCGGCCTTATGAATAAATGATGTGAGTGTTACAGAATTGATTCTTGAATATGTGTATAAACGAACATGTGTATTCTGCCAAATAACAAGTACATGTACATAATGTTATATTATGATTCTTGAGCTTGTTTATATGAGTATATGAATAATTGTTTAAATAATGACATTATGACTTTGAAAGTTGAAGGACCTTTGCTCAATTTGAATATGTGAGCATTCGACCAAGGTAGGAAATTTGTGTGAAAGTGTATTTTTTATGAAATTTGTAAATTTGAGATTAAGCATGTTTATGATAATGTAATTTGGTTAGTTAAAATGAGTTGACTATATCATAGGGTTGTTTATTTGCTTATGAATTACTAAGCTATAAAAGCTTACTCTGTGTATATGTGTGTTTCTGTTTTATAGATTTTGGATTCGAATTACAAGCTCGGGGATCATCAGCCAAGTCTATCACACTATCGTCTGTCTTCGGTATTTTAAATAGGAAACTTTCGAACCTATGGCATGTATAGGCTGGATTATGTTTTGGAATGTTGTATTTTGGTCTATGTATAATGGGAGCCATGCAAAAATGGCTTAATTTCTATACTTGAGTTTGGTATTTGGTTAAATTATGGTTTAAGTCTATTTGATTATCATACCGTGTGCCTTGGTTGATTATAATTTGTGTTATGTGCTTGTATTCGGAGGTGGTATGGATGAATTGGTTATGTTATATATGTTTGATCTTGGTCTGAGCTTATATCGAGAGTGTATCTAAATTGTATGATGTTTGTGAAGCTTATTATATGTTTCGGCCATATGGTGTATAATGGTTATTAATTGAACTAAAGTAGATCATGTGTTAGTTAGGTAAAAATCAAGACATGTGCATGGTGTGTATTCGTTGTTTACTTATGGACTAATTTAATGATATGAATGACATTTGATTTGCTTGTCATGGTAAATAAAACATATTGAGACTTACATTCATATGAGCGGATTGAATCGATGAAAAAGGACATGTGTACCTTGGTATTCGGTCATGATATGTTAGTTGAGCTCCTATATGTTGTTACATATATATATGTGTGTGCTTATATTGTGGTTGGTATGTACATGTGTATGACTATATAGAATTGTTAGTTACTTGTAAGTTTACTAATAGCTGCAGAAGAACTAAGTTAGCGGAATAGACGGGGAAAATAAAAAAATGGGTTTAATACTTGGACTTTAAAAAAATAGACAAGGAAAATATCAAAGAGCTGAGAAATAAGAGAATCACATTAGTGAAAGTATTATGGCATCGACATGGGGTTGAAGAACCTACATGGGAACCTATTCACTGGTAAGATTTTCAGGGACGAAAATCCCTAAGGGGGAAGAGTTGTAACAGCCCATTTTTAGTCAAATCAGAATAGTGGTTTCGAAACCACAAATCTAAAGCTAAAATATTTATTTTATTATTATTTTAATTTTTACATCATGATAGTATGTATGTGTGAAAATTTCGTAAAGAAATTTTATCGTTTAAATGATCAATTTGATAAAAAGGACTAAATTACGTAAAGTGTAAAACTTGAGTTCTAATCGCTCAAGGTGTCTAATATTTATAGAACCTTAAAGTTTTGGTCCTTGTGTGGTAAATAGTCTAATAGTGAGTTAGTGGATGATATTTGGTTTGGCATTATTGAAATATTGAATTAATAGTAAGGTTAATTTTGTAAAGTGGTAAACAAAGATTAATTAAGTAAAAATAAAATGAATTTGGTTGTCCTTCTTCATCATTTTTTAGTCAAATTTTGCAAGAAGAGAAGCCAAAGCTTTAGGTTTTCATTCAGCTAAGCAATTTTAGTCAATTAAGGTATGATTTTTGTCCCGTTTTTATTTATTTCTATGTTTTTGAGATCATTGCAACTAGTACTAGCTAGCCCAGGGACTATTTTGCAAAAATGTTAAAGCTTTTGAATGAACCCATTGATGAATATGTATGAGTTTTGAAGTTTGATGATGGATTTTGAATAGTTGTTGATAGTTAAATAAGTTTTGTAAAGTGATTTTTTGACAAAAATGTCAAAAAGGGATTAAATTGAGAAAATATGAAATATAGCGGTTAAAAGTGTGAATAAATGAAAATTATGGGTTGCTAGGGGCACTATGGTATTTCGGATAGCATGGGTTAGTCTTGAATTTCATTAATTTGTGATTTTGTGAAATAAAGACTAAATTGTGAAAAAATGTGAAATTTGTGGGGTAAAAGTGTAAATTTGTTTTAATGTGTATTTTGAGCTAACTTGAATGAATAAATGATTGAATAAGTTATTTTGAATATAATTAGATCAAGAATAGTGGAATACAGACTTGGATCAGGGAAAAGATAAAGTTATCGACTAAACGAATCGATTTGCTATTTTCACATCCGAAGTAAGTTCGTATGTAATAAGCATTGTTATAATAATGCTTTTAATGCTTTGATATTGCATAAATTGTATATACAGGACTACAATCATGTTTGATGGTGAATCAACTATATGTAGCACTTAGTGTGCGAGATCGAGATAGCTTCGGCTATATATGGCCCTTAGTGTGTGAGATTTCACATAGCTTCGGCTATATATGGCACTTAGTGTGCGATTTGAGATAGCTTCGGCTATGTACGACACTTAGTGTGTGAGATATCGATTATGGCACTTAGCGTGCGAGACATTGAGTATTCAGCAGCATTTTGTGTACGTATGAACTTGTTATGGATTGGTACAGACATGTATGTTATAAGCTTAAAATTGAAGAAGTTACAATGCTTGAATATAAGCTTATGAATAAGCAGTTGAAAGGTTTGTTAGTAATGATAAAGTACATGATATTATGCTTAGATTGATGAATGTTGTATTTTTGATTAGTTAAGTTTATATCATACGAGCATACTAAGCTTATTAATTTACTTTGTGTATTTTCCCATGTTTTATAATGATATCGAAGCTAGCTCGTTTTCGGGGATCGTCAGAGACTTCATCGTACTATCGAACATCTATTTTGGTACTTTTGAAGTTATATATATATGGTATATGGCATGCAAAGGCCTGAGTCATTTTGAGTATGTTTGATGAACATGTGTTTTTAGGCCGACTAAGTTGGCTTGTGATTATGAATTTGTTGATGTAGTATGTAACAGCCTGATTTAGACCCTAGTTGGAATAGTAGTTTCAGGACCACGATCCAACATTTAAAAAATTATTTTATTATTATTTTAATATTTACAGCATGATATTAGAATTATGTGAAAATTTCATGAAGAAATTTTACCATTTGAATGGTTAATTCGGTAAAAAGGACTAAATCGCGTAAAGCGTAAAAGTTACATGCTATTAGTTAAACGTGTTTACTGGCCTTGCTTTTTAATATGATGGCCTTAATTGGAAAATAGCCCATTTATGAGATAGTGGAGGTTAGTGGAGTGGCATTTGGTGTATTTATTAATGTTTTTAAAGGGTAAAAAGGTAAATAGGTTATTAAAGTTAATAATAAATAAAATAAAAGCTAAAATCATGCTATATTCTTTCATCTTCCACCGAATACAAAGAAAAGAAACAACCATGGAAGCATTTGAGGGTTTAGCCCTTGTTGTTTTTAATTGAGGTATGTTTCGAGCTCGATTTTTGATGATTTTTATGTTTTTGTGATCGTTGCTTCGTGTTCTAGCTAGCCCGTACTCTAATTTCTAAATTATTTGATGAATTTGTGAGTTTCCATTGATGAGTATTCATTCATTTTGATGATTGATGTTGAAATATGGAAGTTAGATGATAGTTTTACATATTTTACAAAGTGATTTTGAGTAAAAATGCAAATTATGGGTTAATTTGTGAAGTTATGAAATTATGTGGTTAAAAGTATGAATAAAGTGAAAAGTATGGGCTGATTTGAGATTTGGTAAAATTCGGCCAAGCATGGGTGTGGTCAAATTTTGATTATTTTTGTGTTTTATGAAATAGGGACTAAATTGCGAAAAATGTGAAATGTCAGGGGAAAAAGTTTAATTAGCCCATTTATGTGTTTTTGGATGAATTTGAGTAAATATGTGATTAAATAAGTTAAATTTGTATTGAATTAGATCAAGAAATGAGGAAATCAAATTTGGATCGGGGAAAGTCGAAAATTATCGAATAGTCATTCCGGTCCATTCGTGTTAGTACGAGGTAAGTTCATAAGTAAATAAATGTTGTTAAATTGAAATATATGTTCATTATATGTGCTGAATTGAGTTGTAAAGAAATATAATTGTGAAGATGAAATATGTAAAATGTGAATTGAATTTCAGGCAGTGAGTGTGCGATAAATGAAATAGCTACTGCTTTTAAAATGGCACTGAGTGTGCAAGATTATAACAGCATTGGCTGAGAAAAGGGCACTATGTGTGCGTTACCGATATAAGTTTGGTTTAATTTATTGGCCCTAAGTGTGCGATACAATTATAGTTTCAGCTAATTAATCATCACTAGGTGTGCGAGTTCGTTGAATGTTTAAGGACGATCGAATGAATTAGTGTTTCAAGCATTGGAGTGAGAAATATGATAGATAAGAACATAATGGTACAAGTATGTACGGAACCTATGTGGTTGATGATGTTAAATATGAAGTAGATGAAAAATTATGTAAATGAATTATGAAATGAGTTGGATTTGATAACATTATTAATACTATTTAAAAGATTATAGATGTGGAATAAAAGTAAGGCATGGCTTTGATGCATGAATGCTTGGTTCGAAAACTTGAACAGATAATGAAATAAAAAAAAGCTGAGTTGACTATATAATTCATGTATGTGAATTTGGTTTATGTGAATAAGGAAATTATGGATTTTCGAGTCTGTAAGTGTTTATAAAGAAGTTGATATAACTTTATGTATGATTTGTAATAAATGACCATGGTTTGGTCGATGATGAACTGAATATGTGTGAGTTTGATTTATATGAATGAGCTAACAGTTGTTAGTCAAGTTTGAAATAAGGGGTATACGTTCATTATTAAATAAGTTAAGTGAATTATTTAATATGGTTTCATGAATTTACGAGTACAATGAAGGTATATTTGATTGAGATTTGTTAATTTCAGTTTTTTTTATATTGGCCTATAAATATCGTTAAAATGATTTAATTGCTTATGACTTACTAAGCTTTCAAAGCTTACTTCGTGTATTATCCTATGTCTATAGAGTTTCAGAGACTTGCTCGGGTTGGAAGTTGGAGGAGACATCATCACACTATTCGGTTATCGATTCGGTAAATAAAAGCTTTAAGTTTTGGTAATGTGCCATGTATAAGCTAGTTTTGAGATGGTTCATTTTGACTTGTGTATTTATATGTAGCCATGCGAAAATGGCTCGCTAAATATGTTAATGTTTGTGTATATTTGGGCATTGTATGAGTTCATTTTGGGAAGTATGTTTTATGGTATGTATGTATGGTATAATCTTGGTATAAGATTGATATGGTAAATTTAGATGTTGATCATGTATGAGTAAATGAATTTGGCAAGATATTGGTACGTTTTGGTATAGAAAGTGAAAATGAAATTGATTGATGATATTATGGATTGATTGATACATGTTTGGAGTTAAATTTGACTGAAAATGTAGTATATTGATGCTTGAATGATGCTTGTAGGGAAGACTCAAATTGGGTGCCAAATTGGCTTTTCAAATGGCCTATTTTTGTCCACACGGGCGTGTGTCTCAGCCGTGTGCAACACATGATCATGTTACAAGGCAGTGTGTCCCCTGGGGTAGTCTTGCAATTTAAAGTCAGTCTTGAGCACGGGCTTGACACACAAGCATGTGGTCAGCCGTGTGACTTAAGTTAGTTTCGACCACAGTTAAGGCACAAAGGTGTGTCTTGTGGCCGTGTGGACAAGTCAGTATGTAAGCCCTGTTTCGCCACAGCTTAGACACACGGGCGTGTCTAATGCCATGTGCGGCACACGGCCTGTTCACACGGGCGTGTGACCTTTAAAGAGTTGAAAATTTTTCTAAGTTCTGAAACTTTCATATGTTACCGATTTGGTCCTGAATGCATGATTTAGACCTTGTATGCTCGATTTAAATTCATATTGAGTATGATGACTTATAATTATTGAAATAAGATGATATTTGGTTCATGATAGTTCTGATCTGAGTTACAAGTCTGGTAATGCCCTTTAACCTATTCCGGCGACGGTTATGGGTTAGGGGTGTTACATAGTACATTGTGTAAATGGCTTTGTTTTAAGTTAGGTAATTGACCTATATAGAGTGAATGAAGTTGAATTGATAAAGTATGTTAGAATGGTTTAACCATATGAATTATATATGTGAATTATGCTTAATAAGGCAAGTTGAATTGATAGGTAATTGAATAGTTAAATGGCATTGAATTGAGTATTGAATTAGTTGAAATGGATGTTGTATGATTGTGTATTGGTTGATGACTTTTAGCTACATATTTGTGTTTTAAAATGGTACCATTTTGGTTGTTTAGGTGAGCAGGAATAAGGGTAGCAAATTGACCTTGTAAATGGCATATTTTTGTCCACACAGGCAGAGACACGGTTGTGTGTCTCATCTGTGTGTGACAAGCGGTCATGTTATACGGCCGTGTGTCCTTGGTGATGAAATTAAAATGAATACAGTATGCTTCACATGGTCTCTCACACATGGGCGTGTGACTGGCTATGTGGTACAAGTCAGCATACACTCTAACTGGCACACGGCTTAGCACACGGCCTTGTGACTTGGCCATGTTGATAAGTTAGTATACCCTACAGTTTTTGCACAGCCTAGCATACAGCCTAGCACACAGGCGTGTGTGGCCACTTTGAAGGGCATATGGGCTAGACACATAAACGTGTGGCTGGCTGTGTGACCCAAGTCAATATGGATGCCCTGTTTCTACATGGCTTATGAAACGGGCGTGTGACCCCTGTATGGTTGGAATTTTTTTAAGATTCCAAAATTTTCATATGTTATCGGTTTAGTCTCGAACCACTTTTAAACCATTTTTAAGGCCTCGTTGGCCCTTATATGGGACAATATGATTGTCTTGAATGATTTATAAGAATGAATGCTCTATGATTGATAAATGTATGCTATATCTTGTGAATTGATCGGTAATACCTCGTAACCCTACTCCAACGAGAGATGTGGGTTAGGGGTGTTACAGGCACTCTCAATTGCTAGCATGTAAGTCCATTTTTGCTTAGTTTTTAATGATTTCTATGTTTAAGTGATCGTTGCAACTTGTAGTAGCTAGCCTAGGGACTAATTTGCAAAATTGTTAAAGATTTTGAATGTTGTCCTTGATGAATAAGTATGTATTTTGAAGTTTCTTGATAGATTATGAATGGTTGTTGATAGTTATACAAGTTTTGTTAAGTGATTTTTGAGAAAAATTCAAAATAGGGATTAAATTGAGAAATATGTAAATCGTGTGGTAGAAATGTGAAATAAATGAAAAATATGTACTACTAGGGGTTTAATGGTAATTTGGCTAGCATGGGTTAGTCTTGAATATCATGAATTTGTGATTTTTTGTAATAAGGACTAAATTGTAAAAAATGTGAAAGTTTAGGGGCTAATGTATAAAATAGCTCAAATGCATATTTTGGATTGAATTGAATAAATAGAGGAATAAATAAGTTGATTTTGATTACTTATAGATCAAGAAAAGAGGAATTTGGACTTAGATCCAGGAAAAAGCAAAGTAATTGAATAGTCGGTCTGTTTCGTCATTTCGTACACGAGATATGTTAGTATAATTGAACTTAAATGTGCATTTATTTAATTGATTGATGGAATTGAGATTGTATTTATCCTATTAGTTAAATTTGGATATCTTAAATTAAAAGTACGGTTTAAATAAGGCGAGTTATTAATTAAGACCATGGCTGGGCTATGGCAGTTAGAAGAATATAAGACCATAACCGGGCTATGGCATGTGAATGTTAGACCATGGTAGGGCCATGGCGATATACGTGTAAGACCATAGTTGGACTATGGCATCGAAAAATCAATGTACTCGTACCGTAAGCATTTATAAGCCTGGAGTGTTTTGGTAAAAGAATTGGTGAGAAATAGATACATATCGGCACAGGTATGTGCGAAAAACTATTCGAGTAACAAGTTAAAGAAGTTAAGAACTTATGGGTTAATATGTGATTAAACTTTATGGTAACTCATTGTTTGATGCCTTAAATGTAGTTTATGTTATCTATTTTGAAATGCTAATGAATGATGAGATTATTTAATATTTACATATAAACTTACTAAGCTTTATAGCTTATTTTGTTTCTTTTTCTATGTTTTATAGTATTTCGAAGCTAGCTCAGATTCGAGAATCGTCAAGGACTTTACCATACTATTGGACATCTATTTTGGTACTTTTGAAGTTGCGTAAATATTGTATATGGCATGTATAGACTTGAGTCATTTTGGAATGTTTGATGAAAATGTATTTTGGCCATTAGAGGTAGCTTATAAATGTTATGTGGTTTGTCGTAAATATTGCCATGTGATATGGTTGAGATATGTTTGTTGTGGATTGGTTTTGGATGATGAATTAGTTGAATTATGATACATGATATATATATTGTGAGTATTGACTAGTAAATTAAAGTGAGTATTGACTAGTAAAGCAATGTGAGTTGATAAGTTTTTGAATAAGTAAATGGCATTGAATTAAGTATTGAAATGGTTGAAATAGATATAGTATGATTTGTATATTGGTTGATGATTTTTGGCTACCTATTTTGTCTTGAAATGGTACCATTTGAGTTATGTAGGTACATGCAAATTTGGGTGGCGAATTGGGTTGGTAAATAGCTTATTTTTGTCCACACAGGCATGTGTCTCAGCCATGTGTGACACACAGTCATGTTACATAACCATGTGTTCCCTGGTGTTGAATTTGAAATCAAGCCAGTATGCTCTACACGGCCTCACACACGGGCATGTGACTTGGTCGTGTGGTATAAGTTAGTATACCCTATAGGTTTGGCACGGTCTAGCGCACGGTTTGGCACACGGGCGTGTATGGTCATTGTTTTAGGGCACATGGGCTAGCCACACGGGCGTGTGTGTTGGTTTTGTGACCCAAGTCAGAGAGTTACTGTAACACCCCAAACCCGGCCTAGACGTTACGGCCAAATCTGATGTGCCACATTGGAGTTAAAAATCTGTGTTTCGTTTTAGTGTTTTAAAAGCCATATATTTTGCTGAGTTAACAAAGTGTATGGAAGCTAGGCACCAGGTAGGTATCCGAGGCAGAGAAGGTGAGCCATGAAGGCTGCTTAAGTACCAAGCTCTTTGATTGGATCCAATCCTAGACATGCCCACAACCATAGCCACACTTTGTTATATCGAGTTTAAATTTGTTTAAGTGAACGACTTTGATAAATCGATTAATCGTGGTGTTGAACTCTTTTGGAAACAAGTATCATTTTGAAAACACGTCCTAAGTCTAACCCATTTGAATAATTATCAACCGTGTTTAAAGTTATTAAAGTTAAAATAATCCCAAAAGAAATAAAAGAAAAGTTAAAATGGCCTTATTACAAACCCAAAAACTATAATAATAAATAATATTTAATGGAAATTTAAAGAAAACCAACGCTTATTTAAAAGTCCAAAGACAATCACCGTGGCCATTCTCAATCCTCCGCCCAAGTCCCCACATCAAGGCTCACTGCAAGGTTAAGGAAAGGGGTGAGTTTGGAAACTCAGCAGCAACAAGCCCTTTCGTAACCCAAAACAATAATCGCTGTTGGGTCTAAGCCCAAATCCAATCTCAAACATATCTTGGGCCATAGCCCTTTTCATATTTCATATTTCATAACACGGGTCAAGTCTTTTCAAGTTTCATATTATCGGGCCAAGCCTTTTTATCAGAAATTGTGGCCCATAGGCCCATTTTTATCTCACATGTAATGTCAAATGAAAGAATGCAACCCATTTGGGGAGACTACTCAACCCACCATCCGCTACTCTCCACCCGTACCAACCAACACACCATGTGGGATTAACTCGCCCACCCCGCCATAACTCTCCACCGGCAAAGATAGTCTTTATCATATAACCGAGGCCTAGCCTCTTTTAATAATCGGGCAAAAGCCCTTTTAATAATCGGGCATAACCTTTTGATAATCGGGGCATAAGCCCTTTAATAATCGGGCATAAGCCCTTTTGATAATCGGGGCATAAGCCCTTTAATAATCGGGGCATAAGCCCTTTTGCACTTCTTCCATCCATATAAATTCCCAACCCAATGCATTTATGAACATCTCATGTGCATATCATACATATCATGTGCATATCATACATGTCATGTGCATATCATACATATCATGTTTATCAAAATCCCATGCATTAAGTTCATATATAAACCCTAGGGGTATAATGGTCATTTTCATATTATAAGGGTAATCTTGTAATTTTACCAAAATTAGGGTTTCCATGTTCATTAACATTTATAAACAATTCATGGGTGCAAACAAGTGATTCGGCCGCTTTTAGCGAAATCGAGTTATTGGGCCAAAAACCCTAATGGGCCCTACTTAGCCGATTTTGTCATCTAGGCCCATTTAGCCTATATCCATAATAGTATTAATAGTTTTAACAGCAATTTAATGATTGCTTTTCTAGCAATTTTACCCAAATGGGCTCGAAAGCCTATTGGGCCCTATTTCACCCTCGAGGCCCAACTTACCGTGAACGCCAAAAACACGCCCTTACTGCTTTCATTGTTCCCGATCATCATCTCATTGATTCTAACTAACTAGTGAGCGTTATTGCTCATAAGTCCTCGAAATGCCGAAATTTCGGCATTTTGACTTTTCGGCATTTATCACTTTAAGCTAAGAAAAAGGGTTCGTTACACACCTGATTTGTGATATTCCTCGACGAGATCTCCTACACGATTTCTCCTACCATCAGTTGTTAAATAGATCAGCTCGCAATAATTGAACCAAATCAAGAACTATCCAATATTAACACTTACACATTCGGCCACCCTCCATAATGGCCTTAGGCACCTTACCTTTGTCGCGATTGATGACTAGGCCTAGCTACTCCAAGTGATCCAAGCTACTCCAAGTCGACACTACACCTTGCTACTCCTTCAATAAATAAACCAAAATATTAAAAGAAGACCCCATAAAGTCTATGCCCATATTTGGCCATCTCCCTAAATTTGGGGTTTCTTTTAAAAAAGTTACACTAGGAATTGTTTAGAGTTTGAACACTTACCACGCCTTTCTCCTCTTGAATCCGGATGCCTAAAAGGTAAAGGAATCGAGCGCTAACTATAGAAAAGAAAAGAAAAGGTTGCTGGTCACAAAGAATCGGCACCCCTATCTTCACCGATTTGACTTTTTATGTATTTCGGTAGAAGTAGAGATTAAGGAAAGAAACAATGGTGAATGGAGGGAAATAGTGGGCTGTTTTGAAAGAAGAAAAGGAAAAAAAATGAATAGGAGGGAGGTAGATTCGCTGGAAAAGAAAAGAGAGAAAAGGCTACACACCAAAGAATAAATCGGCACAACTAAGGCCCTAATGCCAAATTACTAACCTAATACCCCTCTGCGAAAATCCCTCTCCAATCTCCCTTATTCGCCAACTCTATCTCCATATCACATCCCTAAAATCTCTCCCTTATCCCTCCTTAATTTATGCATTTGACTTGATCCAACTCTCCTCTTACGTAATCCACTTAGGTTCCAACACTTACCCTTCCCGCACATAAAAATAAATACTCTTATTTGCCAACACAGGAATCGAACCTGTGTCTTCCTCTATGCTCCACACGCCACCTTTTTAGGAGCTTAGTGGCATCACCCTTGCCACTTTACCAAAGCTCTTTTTGTGATACATTTTACCCACAACTTAATATAAGGGTACCTAGCCAGAACCCCTAACTCCTAAGTCCAAAATTTAAAAATTCTACCGGGTTTTGGCCAACTCATGGGCCTTCCATAGGCCCATTTACATACCCAAATTATGAATTCTATAATCACATACCAAATTTTAGAAATTTACTTAAAATATCAAGAATAGCGAAAAACCCGAAAATCAGGATGTTACAGTTACACAGGGTTGGACACGAGCTGGGACATTGCCATATGCTCCCATTCCGAATGTTCACACGGCATTTGACACAGACGTGCCTGGTCACCGTGTGAGAGACACGGCTTGGTCACATGGGCGTGTGTCCCTTATTTTTGAGAAAAATTTCATTGTGTTCTAAAAGTTTACAATGTTATCGGTTTAGTCCCGAACCACTCCCAATGCATGTTTAGGGCCTCGTAGGCTTGTAATAAGGACCATGTGATTGAAATTGATCGATGATTGCTTAAAATGTTAAAAATTTATGTAGAGTTGAATGTTTAATTGTTTATAACTTAGGTAATACTCTGTAACCCTTTTTCGGCGTTGTGTACGAGTGAGGGGTGCTATATTTATTGGTATCAGAGCTACGGTTTAGTCGATTCTAGGACTAACGTAGCATGTGTAAGAGTCTAGCTATACATTCCATATATAACCTGTGATAGTGTGATGATTCCTGACATTATAAACTATGTTTTTGAATAGTAATGGATCCCGAACGAGCTGTAGCAGATGATGTTAGAGTAATGCGCCAGCTCCCGCTCAAGGGACAATGCCTTTTGAATCTAGACTCGTGTCCGGTAGTCAGGGAGGAGCGGTTAAGGAAGCCTTCTTCCAAATGATGAATGAGTGGTTCACTCAATATGTCCGTACAAATTCGGCTGCTCAACAACCTCCACCCCTCCCAATTCCTCAACCAATCCCCGTAGCTCCTCAAGTTATTGATCCTATATGATTGAATAAGCCGGCAGTTGATAAAATTCGTAAGCATGGGGCTGAAGAGTTTAGGGCTACAATTGATGATGATCCCGAGAGAGCTGAATTCTGGCTTGAAAATACAATCAGAGTATTTGATGAGTTGTTGTGTACACCCGAAGAGTGCATTAAAAGTGTTGCATCCTTATTGAGAGACACTGTGTATCAATGGTGGAATACTTTGACATCAGTGGTACCAAAGGAACGGGTTACGTGGGATTTCTTTCAATCTGAGTTCAGAAAGAAATATATCAGCCAGAGGTTCATTGATTAGAAATCAAAGAGTTTCTAGAATTAAAATAGGGTTATATGTCCGTGACAGAATATGAACAAGAATTCATCAAGCTAAGTAAATATGCCCAAGAATATGTTTCAACGGAAGCTATTATGTGCAAAAGATTTGAAGACGGATTGAACAAAGATATCAGATTGCTATTCGGAATTCTAAAGTTGAAAAAGTTTGTGGTACTTGTCAGTTGTGTAATATCCTGAATTTGGGCTTAATCGGAATAGTGGTTTCGTGACCATAAATCCGAGATAGAAATAATTATTTTACAATGATTTTGATGTTTATGATATGATTGCATGATTGTGTGAAAATTTCGTGATGAAATTCTATGCCTAAAATGCTTAAATTGAAAGTAGGGACTAAATCGAATAAGTTGCAAAACTTGCATTCTAGAAGTTTTTAGTATGAAATTGTTTTGGAATATTAATGAGGAGGTCTTAAATAGCAATTTGACCAATTTTAAGTTCATGGACAAAATTAGGACATGGAAGGAATTTTTGGAAAGTTTAGTAGTAAGGGTATTTTGGTCATTTAGTTATTAAAATGAATTAAAAACAAAATTAAAAGCCAATTTTTGTCCATCTTCTTCATTAGGCCAAAATTTCAAGGGTTCTCCATAGCTAGGGTTTGTTTCAAGCTTCCAAGCTCCATAGTAAGTGATTCCAAGCCCCGTTTTTAATGTTCTTTACGTTTTTGGAATCCCAATAGCTCGATTAAGCTTATGTTAGCAATAATTCAACCTAGGGTTTATATTTGGAAAATTACCCATAGGTGAAATTTGTGTATTTTTATGTTTTATGATAGAATATGAGGTTTTAAATTATGTTAGACAACTTGTGCTACTCGGTTTTGAGTGAAAACGAGTAAAAGGGCTTAATCGGCAAAAATACCTAATAGTCACAAGTATATGTTAGAGAGAGAATTTGATGTTACCATAGAAAGGAAAAGTGATCAGCATGTTATAAAACATAAGAATAAGGAATAAAGTTTAATTCCCGAGCCTAGGGGCAAAAGTGTAATTATGCAAAAGTTTAGGGGCAAAAGTGTAATTTTTCCAAAGTTCATATTAAATGCTGTTTTGATGAATGTATGTATTAAATAAGATTAATTTGGTATTATAGATCAAGAAAAATGAGATTCAAGTCGCGATCGAGGAAAAGAAAAGATTGTGGACTAAATTGCAAAATCTTTATATTTTGGTACCAAGGTAAGTTCATGTGTAAATAATGTAGCATAATTGTTATTTTTAAGTTATTGATGTTAATTATATGATATGCTGATTTTTAATCGTGAAATATTATACTTTGTGGTTAATGTTGAGTAATATGCAAATTATGTTTACTATTTTGATAAATATGAATTGCTATCGAGTATCGGTTCCGATATTCCATGGAAGACGGAAAATGTGAGATCGAGGAAAAAAAAAGCCCGTTTGAACCTTAGGAATAGATTAGGATACAAGTGAAATGTCACTAGGATGGTTGAGCATCCGAACTCGTTGAGTTGAGTCCGAGTTCACTTATGGATGCAAATGTCCGAACTCGTTGAGTTGAGTCCAAGTTCGAGAGATGTAACTAGGCGTCCGAGCTCGTTGAGTTGAGTCCGAGTTCACTTATGGATGCGAACGCCCGAGCTCGTTCAGTTGAGTCCGAGTTCACTTATGGGCGAGTTACATGGTAGCTTGGCTACATATGTGGCACTTATGTGCAAACTTTCCATGTATCCGAATTATATTCCGATGTGTTCAACGGGTAAAATTCTACTCAAATGGAGGAATACTCGAGATGAAAGGGATGTATTGGTAAGTGTTGTGAAATGAATACTTTGAACAGGTATGTACTTAACCCTCGGGTTGAAAACTCGATATAATAACAATATGGTAAGATGATAAATGAAAATGTTTGATATTGATAAGTCATGGTGATGGCTAATTTAGATCATGTTTGATATTATGGAAGTTTAATAGGTTATCTAGTTCATAAAAATTCATGGAAAGATGAAACTTGCCTTAAAATGTAATATTGTTGCAAAGAATGACATGAATTTGAAAAATCACTAAAAATAGTATAAATGGAACTAAATGATGAGTAAGTTATGAAATTGAAGCTTAATGAGTCTATTTTCATGTGGATTGAACAAAATGATATATAAAATAAATTTTATGAGATATTTAAACTTTTGTGAAACAGGGCGAGTGATTTGGATCCCCTGCTCGACTTTAAAAATTCATAATAAATTTTAAAAAAAATTAGAAGTTTTTCTTTAGTCTAGTTTTAATATAAACAAAGCTCATAGTCATTTAATTTCTGAATCGAGAAATATCTGATTCGTAATACACAGAGGTCAGATCAATCGAACCCTGAAACAGGGGAGACTTTAACTAATAAACAGTACTAATTGGCCTAACCAAAAATTCTAGAAAAAATTTAGTAAATTGATATATGAGTCTAGATTTAGGGAAAATTTACGGATCTAGATTTCGAGTTTCATAACTCGAGATATGATTTTTCTTGTAACTATGACGCAGGTAGTTAGAAAGCTGTGAATGTAGAAATAAATGATTTGAAGTTCTTAATTTGATAATTATTGTTCGGTAACCCCTCAAGCTCGACTCTGGCGATGGTCTCGGGCGTGGGGGCATTACAAGTCGTGCTTGCAAAGCTGAAGAACTGGGTAAAGAAAAAAGAAAGGCTAATTTTGAAGCTAAAGATTCGAGAAAGAGATTAATGAATAAACCCTATCACTCCTTATCCAAGAAATCACGAGATGTTTTTAGTCAATCAAATGCAACGGTGGAATACTTTGATAGAGATCGTAGGAAGCAATCTACGAGTTCAAAAACTCTAGCTATGTCAATGGCAAGTGTGGGTAATGCTAGACCGAATAAACCTGAATGTGGATGATGTGGAAAATGACATTTCGAAGAGTGTAGAATGAATGACAAAGCCTATTTTTGATTGGTTCGTATGAGCATTTCAGTCGAGATTGTCTTGAGTTAGATGAAAAGATAAATCTCAGAATGTAAGATCAAGCAACACGACTATGAGAGGGAGACCACCCCGTAATGTTGGAAATGTGAGTGGTAGTAGAGGTGCAACACGAGATTCTGCTGTGAGATCTGAGGTTGGAGCACCTTCCAAAACCTATGCTATTCGCACTCGCAAAGAAGCGTCTTCCCAGATATTATTACTGGTATATTCTCTCTTTATGAAACTGATGTAGTTGCATTGATAGAACCCGAATCAACTTGTTCTTATATATGTGCGAATTTAGTGTCTAGTAAGAATTTACTTGTTGATTCTAATGAGTTTGTTATAAAAGTGTTGAACCCCTTAGGCAAATATGTCTTGGTTGACAAAGTTTGCAAGAACTGTCTGTTAATGACTCAGGGTTACTATTTTATGGCTAATTTAATGTTGTTGCCGTTTTGTAACACCCCAAACCCGGCCTGGACATTATGACCGGATCTGATGCGCCACATTGATGCGTTCAAAACATTCCGTATTACTTAGTTTGGAAAAGCTGAGTTGGTGTTGTAAAAGACACTTTTAAAAGTAGGTTAAAGTGAATGGAAGCTGCGCACTGTAGGAAACCAGAAGAAGAGGAGGTGAGTCCGCTTGACCGCTAAGTACCAAGCTCTCTTTGGATCCAATCCTAGACATGCACACCGCCATTGCCACACTCTAACATCTCGTATAATTTTGAGAAAACCGTTTGATTATGACCACTTAAGAAATGATTAAGGTTGCAAATCGCTTGCTTAAAATATTTATTTTTCTTGGGAAAACATTTACTTTGAGGAAACTTTGCGGCGTCATCGTGATCTTTTAAAACAAGTAGATTTTATAAAACGAACCCTAGTGCTAGCCAGTTTAATAATCCCCAAAATATAAGTAATTAAAAAGAGCGACCTTATTACAACTTTAAGCATAATAAAATAATCCAAAATAAATATTAAACTTATTTAAAATCGGCAATCAATCTTCATGGCCACTCTGAATCCCGCCCACTCCAAGTCCACCAATTCTAGGGCTCACCGCAAGGATGGAAGAGGAAGGGGGTGAGTTTGGGAAAACTCAATGTATACAGTAAACCCATCCAAAGCATAATTCAGCTCGAGCCCATTGGGCCCGAGCCCTATTCAGATATCAAGATACAAGAGGTCAAGCCCTTTTCGTATCACAGAGCAAGGCCTTAGCCCTTTTACATAACAAAGTGGCCCATAGGCCCAGTTCAAGAATATGAGTAACAACAGAATAATGAATGCAAGCCCATCCGGGAGACTACTCAACCCACCAACCGCTACACCGCCTGCACCAACCCTACACACCATGTGGGGAATATCTCAACCCACCCAAATTTACACACACACAGCTTGCAAGAACGCACTCAAATTTCATCGGTTGAGGCAGAGCTCCAAGACGTGGATGAACCACTTTCAAGATTTCCTCCATTAATACCCCAATCCCATGCAACAGATATTAATAAATGCATATCATGCAAAATACAAGAGTAATCAATCAAGCGCTTCACCAATTTAAAACCCTAGGGGTATATCGGTAATTATGCTCTTTAGGGTAATTTGGTAATTTTGCTCTTTAGGGTAATTCGTGATCTACGCCATCGCACAAGCTAATTCAGTAATTTTTATCGCTTTATGCAATTTGATTCCACCATCTACCTAATGTGCTAATTTTCCCATCTCTTACCCATATTGGTCCGTAAGCCCATTGGGCCCAGTTTTGGCCCATCGAGCCCCTTTTTCCGAAATACGCTAAAACGTCATGCGAATGTGCTTACCACCTTGCGGTGCCAGATCTAACAATTACTCTATGACTTGAGAGCATACGCATACTCACATGACCATGAAATGCCGGAATTTCGGCATTTCGGCTTTTGCCGAATTGAACTAAGAAAGGGTGTTCGGTACACACCTGATTCGCGACGACTGCTACTGAGATCTCTTTCAATATCCTACAATTGATTAGCACAATTCTTATTTACAAACCATAATCACTAAATTCCAAAACTTACTCACCCATGATCGAACCATGTCCCTAAAAGCCTTTGAAACGTTACCTTTTGCCACAATGATAGCTAGCTCGAATCCGATTGTTCCAATGATTCACGCTTTCAATCCAACACTTAAGAAGACACTAATCATTGACAGAAAACGTCAGTTAAAAACCCTTAGAGCCACATGCCCAATTCGACAGCCTCCCTATATTTTAGGGATTTCGGCTTTTCTTAACTTTGAAAAATAAGAACAGATCTGAGATGATAAGTACTTACCCTTTACTCCTACTTGATTTCCTCACAATCCGGCAGATTTATCCTTAGAACAATGGTAAAACCCGAATCCAGAGTTTGAAGAAGTTCCGCTACAAGCCCCTAAACCCGTGGTACTTTTGGCTTTTGGGTGGTGAAGAAGACGATAATGTGGGGCTATAACCTTGAAGTAGAATTGTTGTCAGGTATCTAGGATTAAGAAAAGATAATTGTAAATAAAAACAAAAGAACATAGGAGAACCGGCTTTGAAGAAATCGACACAAGCAAAGGATCACAGATTTCACTTGTTGATATTCGGTTAGCAATGAAAAGAATATCGGTTCACTTTTACTATAAATGAAAGAGAGGAAGAATGAGAGGTAGAGAGTTTGTGGAAGAAATAACAAAAGAGAAAATAGAGGATTAGCTTAAGAACAATTGGCAAGAGGAGAAAGAAAAGAAAAGAGGGAATAGATGAGAGAAGGAAAGAAAATAATTAAAAAAAATGAGAAAATTGTTCACTTTTGGGAAAAATAAAAAGAATAAGAGCAAAAAGAAATAAGATTAAGATTAGAATAAAATAAAATCCTTTTCCAATTTTAATTCCTTCCTTATCTCCTTAATTCATGGCCATAATCAAAGTTTGAATTTAATTCAAACTCCCACCGCCGAAAGCAGCAGCCCTCACTCACCGACTCCTCCTGCACTGGTACTGCTTTCAATTCCATACGGTCCTTCCCACGCACGCTCAGCAAAAGAATCACCTTTTTAGCATAGCGCTAATCGAACTTAGGACCCCAGTGTTGCCCAAAGACATCGCGCCACCGGACGGCATTTGTTTTCAATAATATACCATCACCTTTTATCTTAAAGGTTACTCGCTGAAGTCCTGCTCATTTTAAAATATAACATTAAAACATACCTTCGCTGGACTCAACCCTGCACCTCCGTCCGCCTAGCGCCCACGCCCATGTTGTCGCCCACGCACTGTGCTTCCTTCCTTGCTAATATATGGTCACAATAAATTATAAACCTTACCGCTTGATTCTCGCCCACTTTAAAAATAAAACAGATTCGCTCACGTTAATCGAACTCGCGACCTCTTTAACACACACATACGTTGCTTGTCAACGCACTACGTGCTCTCTTTGTGTCAAACTTCATTCAGAACTTCCTTTAAGGCCTATTCCAACCGCAACTCAGATACTAAAAAACCCAATTTATGACGCTGGTATCGAACCTCGCCTCCTTTCTGCCCAACACTCCTAACCACCGGGCCGACTCCTCCTTATGTTTAATTTTAGCCTAACTTATTAATAAACCTTAATGTCCAGATCCCTAAAGAAGCAAAAATAATAATTTTTTTGCTAGAGTCTTGGTCCTAATTTTTCCCACACTTTAAATCCATTGTAATTTATTTAAAAACTAAAACAATAATAATAATAATAACCATAATAATGAAAATTTCAAATACGATAATATATATATATTTTTCCTAATAATAATTATAATTTCCATAAATCAATAAAAATAGATACAAAGAAAATTTTCTAATAATAATAATTTTATCTCATAATACTAATTAAAATTTCATAAAAATTTAAAATATCCATAATAATAAATATAGTAAGAATTTCCTAGTAGTAAAAATTCTTTCTTAAACGATAATAATTAAAACTTCTTAATTATTCAGGTTTTCTTCTATCCGAATCCCAGACTTAAAACCCAACTCTTCTAGGCCCCAAATTCAGGATGTTACACGTTTGATGAGTTTGATGTAATTCTAGGTATGGACTGGTTGACATTGCATGATGCAGTAGTAAATTGTAAACGAAAGACAATTGAGTTGAAATGTCAGAATAATGAGACTCTCCAAATTGAATCGAATGATCTGAGTGGTTTACCAGTTGTAATTTCGTTGATGTTTGCTCAGATATATGTGAGAAAGGGATACGATGTATGTAACAGACCGATTTTGGGCCTAATCAGAATAGTAGTTTCGAAACCTCTATTCTGAGACTGGAGAAATTATTTTTAATGTTATTTTATGTGTTATAGCATGATTATATGAGTGTATGAAAATTTTGGTGTAATAATTTTAGCGATTGCTAGCTTAATTGAGAAAAATGGCTAAATCGCATAAAGGGCAAAAGTTTTGTTTTGCAAGCTAAATGTGTTAAATAGCTAGATAACCATAATTAGGGGTCTTTAAAGAGCAAATAGACCCTTAGAAAAGACTTGGCCTGCGATAGAGAGAAAGAAAGTAGAAAAGTCAAAATTTGTGGGTATTAGGTGACTTATTTAGTATTAAAATAAAACAAAAAAAAAATATAAAAATTTGACATCTTTTCATCTCTCTTCTTCCCTACCAAAAATACCAGCAAAGAGGGGGATTTGAAAGCTCAAAAATATCAGCCACTCTTCACCCTTACAAGTAAGTGATTTAGATAGCCTTTCTTGATGATTTTTGCATTTTTAAAACCCTTGTAACATGAGCTTTCTAATAAGGGGTCTATTTTGCAAAATGAATGAAAATCTAGGGTTTTACCATGAGAGCATCTATGATATTTGCTGAAATTTTATGGAATAAAATGAATCTTAGTTGTTTAATAAACAACTTTTGTGAATTGGTGTTCATGAAAGACACCTAAAAAGGACTAGTTTGTAGTAATTGTAAAATAGTTAGTAATGTGGTGAAATAATGGAAATTTTGGGTTGCTATATGAGTAAAAATGGTTTGGCTAGGTTTAATACATGAAGAAATTCGATAAAAATCAATTTTCGAGCGTAGGGGTAAAATGGTCATTTTGCCAAAAATGTGAATTTTTTATTTCTAAATTTATTTAGTGATTAAATGAGTGAATTTCATCATTTTAGATAAAGGAATCGAGAATTGGGCTTAAATCGAAAAGTACGATGTTATGGACTAAAATGGCGTAATTAGCCGAAATTGCATTCGAGGTAAGTCCGTGTGATTAAATAAGCATGATATCCATGCTATTGTTAATATGCTTGAAAATCTATCTTGCTATTATTATATTAAATTTTATGTTGATAATATTGTATATGAGAAAGTGATGCCAAATGTTAATAACATTTATGTGTTGATAGAATGCTTGGAAATTTGATGGAATATGATATTCCATTGAAACGAGTAAGTTGTACGTAAATAATGTAAATTAAGTGTTATCATGTATTATACCATTAGTTTGACATGAATTGTTGAGTTGTGATGAGAATGTGAATTATGAGAATTAATGTAACAAAGACTTTGATTGAACATTTGGAATAGACTTGATTATTCATACCATGACATTAGGTGATATGTGTGCTGGTGTAAGACATGTCTAGACATGCATCGGCCACATTATGAGAGCTAGTGTATGACATGCCTAGGACATGCATCGGTATTAAAACGAGAGCTACTGTAAGACATGTCTGGGACATGCATCGGCCTCGAGATATACAAGCTAGTTTAAGACCTGACTGGGACATTGGGTCAGCTTGTTGTGTGTCAGTGAAAGACCTGTCTAGGACATGGCATCGACACCGTTAGATGAGAGCCAGTGTAAGACCTGTCTGGTACATAGCATCGGCCTCGATATATGAAAGTCAATGTAAGACCTTTCTGGGACATGGCATCGACTTTGATGTGTTAGCCAATGTAAGACCATGTCTGGGACATGGCGTCGGCATCTTATCCCATGTTTGGGGCTAATGAATATCCTGTAGTATTCCAAATGGTTCAACGGAAGATTTATGATTTATAATGAAATGAAAGAACTTATGACCATGTGGTGAGTGGTACAGGAACTTACATGAAATTGATGAGATGTGAATTCAATTCATGTTGTATGATTAGTAAGGAATGAATATGAGCATGTAGGGTAACACATGTATGTATGCCAAGCTCATGAGAAATAATTTCAGTTTATGATGCACATTTGGTGAAGATGGAAATAGGTAATTCATGCCTATGAGAATGATTTTGTGATGGCCTTGTGATTATAGGTCTATACTTATGATGTATAAATATGTATCTTTACCAATATGGTGAAAATGAATTAATAAGGTGTGATAAACTTAGCATCATTAACTTACACTAAAACAGTTTTGGACAGCAGCTGTAGTCCGACTTTGAAAATCCACCAAAATTTTGGAAATCCAGTTTGTAACACCCCGAACCCGAGACCATCGCCGGTGTCAGACACGAGGGGTTAACAAGCCAAGTTCACTTGTTTTGCCCATCCATTTGACATTTTCAGTCAGGCTGGAATAGCTGCGCCACTGTCGCCTTTAAAAATCATATCTCGAGTTTCAAAACTCGTAAACTGGTTTCAGAATTTTCCCTGAATTTAGACTCATATATCCATCCATGGATTTATTTCTAGAATTTTTGGTTGGGCTAATTAGTACAGTTTATTAGTTAAAGTCACCCATGTTACAGGGATCGACTGCTCTGACCTTCGCGCGGTATAACTTGAATATCTCTCTGTGTACAGGGCTTTAATGCTGGTGTCGTTTGTTCCTAATGAAACTAGACTCAAAATGGAATCTGTAAATATAAGTTATGTCTCCTAATTATTTTTGGATAATTTATAGTAAATTTTTAAAGTTGCGACAGGGAACCCAGAAACTGTTCTGGCCCTGTCTCACAATAGCTTTAATATCTCTTAACATGTAACTCCTATGACTATTTCGTTTCTTCCATATGAAAATAGACTCATCAAGGTTCATTTACATAGCTTATTCACTATTTAATTCCATTCCTACGAATTTTGGTGATTTTTCACATTCACGTCACTGCAGCTGGCAGCATCTGTTTTTAGGGTAGGTCTTACCTATTTGGTAGTCTCCATGAACCAACTAGTCTTGCCATACATAGGTTCATATATGATCATTTTAACCATGCCAATGGCTGATCATATGACCAACATTCCCATTTCCAAGCCATAGCCACATCATGACACCAAATATATACATACAAACCACAATTAGTCTAAGTTCATGCTTCCCTTTTGAGCCATTTTCGCATGGCCGTACATACTTACATCACAACATATTTAACAAACAAGGGGTAGTCCTATACATGCCATTTCAAGTTCAGCCAAAAATTTATACCAAAATGGAGGCTTGATAGTGTGGATGACTTCGACTTCAATGATCCCAAATCCGATTGCTTCGAGCGAAATCTAGAAACTGAGAGCCAAAGCAACGGGGTAAGCATTTTTGTGCTTAGTAAGTCTCAAGGAATATAATCAACTCTAATTACAGCAATACATTCACATAGCCAAATGCATCATTTCATTAATACACATTCTTACTTCACACTTCATCATTATATAATTTCACAAAGTATCAATCAATTCAATAACTGAAATTCGTTAGTCGATTGAGCGAATGTTGCTCAAACATGTCGACTTTCCAATGCACATATAAACGTACCTCATTCTTTGGGCTTTTTGAGTGTACTCATTGAATTTATTACAGCAACCAACACTCACCTCCAGCCCAAGATTCTTCGGAATATAACCGGATATAACCATGTGCACAAATGCCTTCGGGTCTTAGCCCGGATAGAATGTCTCGCACGAATGCCTTCGGGTCTTAGCCCGGATGTAGCCACTAGCACAATTGCCTTCGGGTCTTAACCCGGATATAATTCCCAGCATAATTGTCTTCGGGATTTAGCCCGGATATCATTCAATTTCCCATGAACACATACATCAATTATCATTGGACATACATAATTCATTTTCGTTACTAAGGCTCAAACGCAATTATAGTCACAAGCATATTCGCCTTGGGACTTAGCCCGGTAGAATTCAAATACTCATGCATACATAATCAATAATCAATACACATCCATACTTCATTTCACACAATTCAAGTAGGGTCACTTCTTGAGGACTTACCTCGGATGTTGTCGAACGGCTTTTTCGGCTATTCGATCACTTTCTCCTTCCCCTTGTCCAATTGTGGCCCTCTAAGCTCTTGAGCTAATTCAAACAAATTCAATTTATTAAAACCTCATTGTGCTAGCTTATGGCGAATATGGCAAGGAGTTTAAATGGTCATATGGCCACCCTTTAGCTTGAATACACAATGGTCATGCACATTTTATACTACATCAAGCAATTCAATACAATTTATTCGAGCATCAAGGAAATGCTAAGGCCTTCAATAGGCTACCCAAGGCCGAATATTCATGTACATGTTGAGGTAAATTTTGCACTTAATACCTCACAAAAACAGCATGCAATTTACTAATTAATGCTTTGCACATTGTGGCCCAAAACTTATAATATAGCATCAAGCACTTATATGTGTGCTAGGCCGAATTGTGCTTGCAATTTCACAAGCATTCTTCCACATCTTCTTCTTTAAACCAATATATTCATCACTTAGTTCATAACCAAAACATCATGTGCAAACATATATATACATATATGAGCATGGCCGAATTTCAAGGTGTCCATAGTCATCCAAAACACAAATTTTAACTAACATGCAAGAAGCATGAACCATGCTCATGAATGCATCATGGCCGAATATGACAATCATGCCCTTTTCAACTTCAATCATGGTTAAACAAAAGAAAACTCAAAATCTTAATCAAGAGTAGACAATCCATCATTGCATGCATCATCATCAAGCTTCACACTTAGCATGCAATGGCTTTATCACCATAACAACTTTGGCCAAATGCCATTTCCATGGCATAACAAAGATTTGAGCCATGGCTAACATGCACATCAAATTAGCAACCAAAACATGCATGAAACTCCCAACACAACCTCATACATACCTTAATCTTGATGCAAATTTAGCCAAATCACCTTCTAGATCTCTTCTAAACAAAGGAAATGAAGCAAAATCCTTCTTCCTCTTAGTATTTTCGGCCAAAAGGAGAGAGCAAGCATGAACAAATTTTTTTTTTTGTTTCCTCCTCTTGGTTGCACGGCAATGGGGTATGCTACTCTCTCACACACATTTTTTTCATTCTTTTCTTACCCATGCTTATTTGTTTACTATTTCTCCCTAATGCCGAACAAAACATGTTTCATGACATGTTTAACCCATATCTCTTTGTCATGGCCGCCATCACTTGTAAAAGGGGAATTTGACATGCAAGTCCATTATTTTGCATGCATGCTTTAATTAGTCATCACCCTTTCCCTATCGTATTTTCAAAGTTCACTACTAAGTCCTTTCTAGTGGAATTCACCTTTATAACACTAAATCAATCATAAAAAATGTCATACATGAATACACACATATTATAGGCATCGAAATAAATTTTAAATTATTGTTATGCCTCGGTTTTGTGGTCCCAAACCACATTCCGGCTAGGGTCTATTTTGGGCTGTCACAACTCTCCCCTCTTAAGAAATTTTCGTCCCAAAAATCTTACCGTAAATAGGTTTGGATATCGCTCTTTCATAGAGTTCTCGGTCTCCCAAGTAGCTTCTTCTATCCCGTGCTTGAGCCATAACACTTTCACTAGCGGAACCCGCTTGTTTCGCAACTCTTTCACTTCTCGTGATAGGATACGAATCGGTTCTTCCTCATAACTCATATTAGCTTGAATTTCAATTTCTGATGGATTAATCACGTGCGATGGATCGGATCTATAGCGTCGAAGCATCGAAACGTGAAAGACATCGTGAACCTTTTTGAGTTCGGGGCAAAATCAAGCGATATGCCACCGGACCGACTCGCTCGATATCTCATATGGTCCAATGAACCTCGGGCTCAACTTGCCCTTACTACCGAACTCGAGTATCTTTTTCCAAGGCGATACCTTGAGAAACACTTTATCACCCACCGATACTCGATATCCTTACGCTTCAGATCCGCGTCGACTTCTCGACGATCGGAGGCTATCTTCGACTTTCACGGATTACTTTCACTTTCTGCTCAGCATCCCTAATCAAATCCACCGAAAATCTTGCTTTCACCGAGCTCGGTCCAAAACAATGGCGTCGGCATTTACGAATCGCATAAGGCCTCGTAGGTGCCATCTTAATACTTGATTGAAAGTCGTTGTTGTAAGCGAATTCAATCAACGGCAAATACCGCTCCCATGAACCACTAAACTCGAGGACGCAACATCTTAACATATCCTCAAGTATCTGAATTATCCGCTTGGATTGACCATCGGTTTGGGGGTGAAAGGCGGTCTGAAATGCAACTTGGTACCCAAAGCTTCTTGCAACTTTTTCCAAAATCGCGAGGTAAATCTCGGATCTCTATCCGACACGATAGAAATAGGCACCCGTGTAATCTCACAACTGAGAAACGTACAATTCCGCTAATTTGTCCATTGAAAATCCGTGCGTCGACGGGACAAAGTGGGCCGACTTAGTCAATCGATCTACCACGACCCAAACCGCATCCTTCTTACTTGTCGACAATGGCGGTCCGGATACAAAGTCCATTGTGACTCGATCCCATTTCCACTCGGGTATCGTGATTGGCTGAAGTAATCCTGAAGGCACCTTGTAACACCCCTTACCCGTTACTGTCGTAGGAACAGATACAAGGTATTACCGAACATAACACATACCATTAAACATAACCAAATATAAATATGTCATCCAATTTGATAGTGCATCGATAATATATGTCTTGAACAATATTAGCCAACTTTAATGGCTTGTACAAATTAGCTGGTCGAGTCTCAGAACTAATATTTTAAACCTAGACAAATATGACACGTAACAAAATAATTAAGCCTACTATACATGCCATAATTCAAAACGTTTAGTTCAAATACCCTAAAGTATGATAGTGCGGGTAGATCTTCGCGATCCTTAACTCCCGAGCGAAGAACACTATAAGACAAAAGAGAGAAACAAAGTAAGCTTATAGCTTAGTAAGTAAGTATGTAAATACTAATTAAAAAAAAATCTAACATATTTACACAACAATTCAAGTATATCTACTTTAACTTCACTATTCATTCCACTTTAATTAAGCTGTCTCTGCTGCGTCATATTCACTAAATAAATCATAACTCGAGTTACAAAACTCGAAATTCAAATCCGTAAAATTTCCCTGAATCTAGACTCATAAAGCTTTTTGCTAATTGTTTTCTATAATTTTTGGTTCAGCCGATTAGTACAGTTTATTAGTTAAAGTTTCCCCTGTTACACAGCTCGACTGATCTGACCTCTGTTCACTACAAATTGAATTTCTCTCAGTACACAATTCAAACAACCCTGAAGTCTGTTTCATTTAAAACTAGTCTCAATAAGGAATTTATGCATGTAAACTATATTTCTTAATTTGCTTTGTACAATTTTTAATGATTTTTCAAATTTGGAACAGGGGATCACGTATTCATCCTGAGCAAGTCACATACAATTGTAAATATCTCAAAATATAGAATTCCTTTGCTTGCTCTGTTTCTTTTATATGAAAGTAGACTCATTAAAATTTAATTTCACATCTCATTCAACCTCTAAGTATATTCCTCCTATTTTTGGTGATTTTTCAAAATCACGTCACTGCTACCATCTAAAAACAGTTTTAATGCTAATTTCACTCTTTCACACATTCTCTATGCTAACCTCATTTTATCTTATATATGTATATACCACAAATCATTTTCACCACATTTCATTCACCATAAGTGTAGGTCCAAACCACAATATCACCACAAAACCATCCCGTTGAACAATTCGGATCAATCCTCGATATTTAATGGTTTCAAACACACAATTTCACCATCATACTTCGTTTAGTTCGGCTCTCTTGTACACATGGTGAACACTTAGTACCACTCATGCGACCCAACCGATTTGTCTCGTAGCTCTCTTGTCTACATGGTGTCCTTCACTTGGAATCACGCATGCGACCTAGCTACATTTATCTTTCACGTAGCTCTCTTGTCTACATGGTGTCCTTCACTTGGAATCACGCATGCGACCTAGCTACATTTATCTTTCACGTAGCTCTCTTGTCTACATGGGATACATCTCGTATCACACATGTGACCTAGCTACTACAGGGTGTCTCGTAGCTTTCTTGTACACATGATGTGCACTCAAAGCATCATACATGTGACCTAGCTACGCCCTCTATTTCATTCGATCTCTCAAATGTTCAACCGGATCTCTCTCTATATTTATTTCCATTCTTCCAATAGTCAATTTATATTTTAACATCAGCTAGTATATTTATATAATAGGCTGAAATATAAGAATGTACATGAAATTATTGTAATATTTACATACAAACTTACCTTGGTGCAAAATGTGGAAATTTTGCAATTTAGTCCAAAACTTTTTCCTTCCCCTGCTCGAGATCAATTCGCGTCTTTCTTGATCTATAATAACACATTTAGCTCATTTAATACTCATACTATTTATTTCAATCCAAAATCACATCATGGAAAAATTACATTTTGCCCCTAACTTTTCAAAATTACAATTTTGCCCCTAGGCTCGGAATTTAATTTCAGCCCTTATTCTTATATTTTATGATATGCTGAACATTTTCTCTTCTACAACAACATCAAATTCTCACTCTATCATATAGTTATGAACAATAGGTATTTTTACCGATTATGTCGCTTTTACTCGCTTTCACTTAAAACCGAGTAGCACAAGTTATCTAACATAATTTAAAACCTCATATTCTATCATAAAACATCAAAATACACAAATTTCACCTATGGGTATTTTTCCAAATGTGAACCCTAGGTTAAATTATTACTAGCATAAGCTTAATCGAGCTTAGGATTCCAAAAACGTAAAGAACATTAAAACGGGCTTGGAATCACTTACTATGGAGCTTGAAAATTGAAGAAACCCTAGCTATGGAGAGAGGAGAATTCGGCAGCAACTAAGGAGGATGATGATCAATTTGGTGTTATTTTTCCCATTTTATTTCATTTAATATCCAAATGACCAAAATGCCCTCCTTACTAAACTTTCAAAATTCCTTCCATGTCCTAATTTTGTCCATGAACTTAAAATTGGTCAAATTGCTATTTAAGACCTCCTAATTAATATTCCAAAACAATTTCATACTAAAACTTCGGGATGCAAATTTTGCAACTTATTCGATTTAGTCCCTACTTTCAATTTAAGCACTTTAGGCATAGAATTTCATCACGAAATTTTCACACAATCATGCAATCATATCATAAACCCCAAAATAATTATAAAACAATTATTTCTATCTCGGATTTGTGGTCACGAAACCACTATTCCGATTAGGCCCTAATTCGGGTTGTCACACACCTGATGTTCCGCCTTCACTTGTTGACATATTAAACATCTCGAAACAAAGTCGGAGATGTCTCGCTTCATACCATGCCACCAAAACCGACGTTTCAAATCATTGTACATCTTCGTACTCCCTGGGTGGATTGCCATTCGGCTACAATGGGCTTCATTCAGAATTATCGAAATGAGTTCAATTCTTTGGAACACACAGACGACTTTTGAACCTCAAACAATCGTCATCGCCGATTTGAAACTCCGAGTCCTTGTTCGAACACATGCAGCCCGTTTTGCAACCAACTCGTCGTCGACTTTCTCGAGCTTCTCGAATTTGGTGTGTCAATAATGGTTTGGCTTTCAATTCAGCCACTAACACACCGTCGGATCGGACGGACAAGTGCACATTCATCGTCAGTAAAGTGAATAACGATTTACGACTCAAGGCATCCGCAACCACATTCGCCTTTCCCGGTGATAGTCAATGATCACTCATAATCCTTTAACAGCTCGAGCCAACGTCTTTGTCGCAGATTTAAGTCTCTTTGGGTCATCAAATATTTGAGACTTTTGTGATCCGAGTATACATGGCACCTTTCACCAAATAAGTAATGTCGCCAAATCTTTAAGGTGAATACGATGGAGGCCAATTCGAGATCATGAGTCGGATAATTTTTCTCATGTGGCTTTAATTGCCTCGACGCATAGGCCACAACTCGACCTTCTTGCATTAATACGCAACCTAACCCAAGTAGAGAGGCGTCGCTATAGATGACAAACTCTTTGCTTGGGACTCGGGTTGCACTAGAATTGGGGCTTCACCAAATAAGTTTTCGATTGATCGAAACTTTTTGGCATTTCTCCGTCCATTCGAACTTAACGTCCTTTTGGAGTAAGCCATCATCGGCGTGGCTATCGTTGAGAAGCCTTTACAAATCGTCGGTAATAATCGGCAAGCCCCAAAAAGCTCGAACCTCAAGAATATTTCTGAGGCTTCCAATTAAGTATGGCTGAAATTTTATTCGGGTCGACTCGAATACCCGATGCAGATACCACATGACCCAAGAAGCTAACCTCTCTTAACCAGAACTCACACTTGCTGAACTTAGCATATAATTGCTTATCCCGTAAAATTTGCAGCACTAACCGCAGTGTTCAAAGATGTTCGGTCTCATTTCTTGAATAGACCAAGATGTCATCAATGAACACGACTACGAATCGATCCAAATATGGTCTAAAGATCCGATTCATTAAATCCATAAATACCGCAGGGGCATTAGTGAGCCCAAACGGCATCACTAGGAACTCATAGTGACCATATCTCGTTTTGAAGGCAGCCTTGGGCACGTCCAATCACGGATTCGCAATTGATAGTAGCCCGATCTCAAATCTATTTTCGAGAACACCGAGGCTCCCTTCATTGATCGAACAAGTCATCAATACGTGGCAACGGATATTTGTTCTTTATCGTCGCTTATTGTCGACGATAGTCAATGCACAATCGCATGGTTCCATCCTTCTTCTTCACGAACAACACCGGCGCACCCCAAGGCGAAAAACTGGCGAGCAAAACCTCTATCCACCAATTCTTGCAACCGAGCTTTCAACTCCTTTAATTCCGTTGGTGCCATACGATACGGAGCTATCGAAATTGGAGTGGTACCAGTACCAATTTGATGCCAAATTCTATTTCCGAATAGGTGGTAAACCCGCAATTCTTCGGGAAAACATCCGGTATTCACAAACCACGGGCACGATTCGGGTTTCTTCTCGATTCCTTGTCATCGAAAGCACGTCGCAAGGTACACTTCGCACCCTTTTCTTACATATTTCGGGCCAACATCGCGATATTACAAATGGCAACCCTTTAAGTCCGTGGACTCAACCCGAATTATTTCATTATTCGCACCTCAAATCGATAGTCTTGCTCTTGCAATTTACAACCGCATCGTGCATGGTCAACCAATCCAAACCAAGAATAACATCAAACTCATCGAACGGCAAAAGCATTAAGTCCGCGGAAAACAAGAACCTCGGAACACTAGGGGACTTTTCTTGCACACTTTGTTGACAAGCACGTAATGACCCAAGGGTTTGACACCGAATTACAAACTCGAAGAGACTCAATGGGCAAAGTCTTCTGGATGCTAAGGTTTCACATATATATGAATGAGCGAAACCGTGGTCAATCAAAGCAATCACATTTGTATTGAAAAGAGTGAAAGTACCGTAATAACATCCGGAGAGGCAGCATCCTCGCGTGCGCGTATGGCATAAGTCCTAGCAGAGCACGAGCCTCGAGATCGATGGTAGCATCTCTAGATCCTCTCGACCGCCAATGACATTGCCCATATTTCTAGGTGGCCTACCTCGGCGATGGTAGCACCCGGGTTTGCACTCGACTTACATTCTGCTCATGCATCCTCGGGCAATCCTTCATAAAGTGGTCGGCCGATCCACACTTATAGCGGAGCGATCACGAAACCAACAGCTCCCGAATGCCATTTGCCACAATGTGGACACTCCGCCCTCTCTGCTATCATTTCCACCACCGGCGATCGAGGTGACTCGTGTGGTCACGGGGTCGATCGCGTCCTTGTCTAGAAAAGCCCAAACGCCTCTAGACCGGCTCGCATCATCTCGAAATCTCTTCGATGCTTGTTGAAGAGACTTTCCGAGGACCTATTTCGAATTCTCCGGTTCCCACATCAGCTTTTTGTTTCTCCTTTCTAAGCTCTTGACTTTACAAGCTCGCTCAACAAGTACTACGAACTCTCGTATCTCGAGAATGCCAACAAACATCCTTATATCATCATTCAGCCCATCCTCGAGCGTTTACATAATAGCTTCGGACGAAATGCATTCTCGCGCAGACGGCTAAGCCTCACAAACTTTCGTTCGTAGTCGGTAACGGACATGGAACCTTGCTTAAGATCAAGAAATTCCTCCGCTTCGGTCGATGAATCTCTGATCGATATACTTTTTTGAACTCGGTTTGAAAGAATTCCCAAGTCACTTGCTCTCTAGGCACCACGAAGTCGAGTACTCCACCAATAGTAGGCGGACTCAGTAGCAAGGAGATGGTACACTTTAAGCACTCATCGGGTGTACAGGATAGCTCATCAAGCACCGGATAGTGTTATCTAACCAAAATTCAGCTCGCTTCGGCATCATCATCATCCGTAGCCTTAAATTCAGTGGCCCCATGTTTTCGAAAATCGATCGGGGCTTACTTGACCTTATTTGGTCAGTCACCGGAGGTATTGTAGGTGCGGTGTTGCATTTGTCGGGAATGGAGGTTGTGGAACAGTAGTGTTGGTTCGAATGTATTGATTAAACCATTCGCTTCATCACACTATAAAAGGCTTGCCTAGCCTCGTCATTAGGATTGCTGGCCATAGGTTGAGAGTCCGCGGTGCTGTCCCTTGCGCGGAGCAGCGCCACACTCTCCACATCATCAGCTATCGCTTCGGTTGGGATCGGATCCATTGCTACAAACAAACACAAAGTCGAATTGTCGAAATCATCACACTATCGATTCATCATTTAATGGCATGTATAGCTAGACCCCAAACACATCACGGTAGTCCTAGGATCGACTAAAACGTGGCTCGATACCAATAAAATTGTAACACCCGAACCCGAGACCATCGCGTTGTCGGACACGAGGGTTAACAAGCCAAGTTCACTTGTTTTGCCCATCCATTTGACATTTTCAGTCAGGCTGGAATAGCTGCGTCACTGTCGCCTTAAAAATCATATCTCGAGTTTCAAAACTCAGAAACTGGTTTTGTAAATTTTCCCTGAATTTAGACTCATATATCCATCCATGGATTTATTTCTAGAATTTTTTGTTGGGCCAATTAGTACAGTTTATTAGTTAAAGTCACCCATGTTACAGGGATCGACTGCTCTGACCTTCGCACGGTATAACTTGAATATCTCTCTGTACAGGGCTTTAATGCTGGTGTAGTTTGTTCCTAATGAAACTAGACTCAAAATGGAATCTGTACATATTAGGTATGTATCCTAATTATTTTTGGATAATTTATAGTAAATTTTTAAATTTGCAACAGGGAACCCAGAAACTGTTCTGGCCCTGTCTCACAATAGCTTTAATATCTCTTAACATGTAACTCCTATGACTATTTCGTTTCTTCCATATGAAAATAGACTCATCAAGGTTCATTTACATAGCTTATTCACTATTTAATTCCATTCCTACAAATTTTGGTGATTTTTCACATTCACGTCACTGCAGCTGGCAGCATCTGTTTTTAGGGTAGGTCTTACCTATTTGGTAGTCTCCATGAACCAACTAGTCTTGCCATACATAGGTTCATATATGATCATTTTAACCATGCCAATGGCTGATCATATGACCAACATTCCCATTTCCAAGCCATAGCCACATCATGACACCAAATATATACATACAAACCACAATTAGTCTAAGTTCATGCTTCCCTTTTCGAGCCATTTTCGCATGGCCGTACATACTTACATCACAACATATTTAACAAACAAGGGTTAGTCCTATACATGCCATTTCAAGTTCAACCAAAATTTATACCAAAATGGAGGCTTGATAGTGTGGATGACTTCGACTTCAACGATCCCAAATCCGATTGCTTGAGCGAAATCTAGAAACCGAGAGCCAAAGCAACGGGGTAAGCATTTTATGCTTAGTAAGTCTCAAGGAATATAATCAACTCTAATTACAGCAATACATTCACATAGCCAAATGCATCATTTCATTAATACACATTCTTACTTCACACTTCATCATTATATAATTTCACAAAGTATCAATCAATTCAATAACTGAAATTGTTAGTCGATTGAGCGAATGTTGCTCAAACATGTCGACTTTCCAATGCACATATAAACGCACCTCATTCTTTGGGCTTTTGAGTGTACTCATTGAATTTATTACAGCAACCAACACTCACCTCCAGCCCAAGATTCTTGAATATAACCGGATATAACCATGTGCACAAATGCCTTGGTCTTAGCCCGGATAGAATGTCTCGCACGAATGCCTTCGGTCTTAGCCGGATGTAGCCACTAGCACAATTGCCTTGGTCTTAACCGGATATAATTCCCAGCATAATTGTCTTGATTTAGCCGGATATCATTCAATTTCCCATGAACACATACATCAATTATCATTGGACATACATAATTCATTTTCGTTACTAAGGCTCAAACGCAATTACAGTCACAAGCATATTCGCCGGGACTTAGCCCGGTAGAATTCAAATACTCATGCATACATAATCAATAATCAATACACATCCATACTTCATTTCACACAATTCAAGTAGGGTCACTTCTTGAGGACTTACCTCGGATGTTGTCGAACGGCTTTTTCGCTATTCGATCACTTTCTCCTTCCCTTGTCCAATTGTGGCCCTCTAAGCTCTTGAGCTAATTCAAACAAATTCAATTTATTAAAACCTCATTGTGCTAGCTTATGGCCGAATATGACAAGGAGTTTAAATGGTCATATGGCCACCCTTTAGCTTGAATACACAATGGTCATGCACATTTTATACTACATCAAGCAATTTAATACAATTTATTCGAGCATCAAGGAAATCCTAAGGCCTTCAATAGGCTACCCAAGGCCGAATATTCATGTACATGTTGAGGTAAATTTTGCACTTAATACCTCACAAAAACAGCATGCAATTTACTAATTAATGCTTTGCACATTGTGGCCCAAAACTTATAATATAGCATCAAGCACTTATATGTGTGCTAGGCAATTGTGCTTGCAATTTCACAAGCATTCTTCCACATCTTCTTCTTTAAACCAATATATTCATCACTTAGTTCATAACCAAAACATCATGTGCAAACATATATATACATATATGAGCATGGCGAATTTCAAGGTGTCCATAGTCATCCAAAACACAAATTTTAACTAACATGCAAGAAGCATGAACCATGCTCATGAATGCATCATGGCGAATATGACAATCATGCCCTTTTCAACTTCAATCATGGTTAAACAAAAGAAAACTCAAAATCTTACTCAAGAGTAGACAATCCATCATTGCATGCATCATCATCAAGCTTCACACTTAGCATGCAATGGCTTTATCACCATAACAACTTTGGCCAAATGCCATTTCCATGGCATAACAAAGATTTGAGCCATGGCTAACATGCACATCAAATTAGCAACCAAAACATGCATGAAACTCCCAACACAACCTCATACATACCTTAATCTTGATGCAAATTTAGCCAAATCACCTTCTAGATCTCTTCTAAACAAAGGAAATGAAGCAAAATCCCTTCTTCCTCTAGTATTTTCGGCCAAAAGGGAGAGAGCAAGCATGAACAAATTTTTTTTTTTGTTTCCTCCTCTTGGTTGCACTGCAATGGGGTATGCTACTCTCTCACACACATTTTTTTTCATTCTTTTCTTACCCATGCTTATTTGTTTACTATTTCTCCCTAATGCCCAACAAAACATGTTTCATGACATGTTTAACCCATATCTCTTTGTCATGGCCGGCCATCACTTGTAAAAGGGGAATTTGACATGCAAGTCCATTATTTTGCATGCATGCTTTAATTAGTCATCACCCTTTCCCTATCGTATTTTCAAAGTTCACTACTAAGTCCTTTCTAGTGGAATTCACCTTTATAACACTAAATCAATCATCAAAAAATGTCATACATGAATACACACATATTATAGGCATCGAAATAAATTTTAAATTATTGTTATGCCTCGGTTTTGTGGTCCCAAAACCACATTCCGGCTAGGGTCTATTTTGGGCTGTCACACAGTTAGAGGCTAAATAAAATATGAAATTAAAGCTTAATGAGTCTAGTTTCACATAGAATAAACAGTGTAAGCAAAAGAATTTCATATTATGAAATATTTATATTGTTGTGAGACATAGTCAAAATGATTTCAAAATCCCCCATCCTGATTTGGGAAAATCATTAAAAATTGTACACAAATAATTATGGGTTACAATTTATATGATTCGAATCCATAATGAGTCTATTTTCAAAGTAAACAAATGAGAACCTCATTTGAATCTCGTGTAAGGAGTTAATTAATTTTTGTAAGGAAAGGTTGAAGCTATCAAACAACAGAAAGGCTAAACCAAAAAATCTAAAAATTTTTTGGTAAGAAGATATATGAGTCTAGTTTCTGAGAAAATTTTTGAATCTTAAGTTGGAGTTCCGTAACTCCAGATATAAGTAATTTAGTGACTGCGACTCGAGAAAACAGCTTGACCAGAACATAGGTAAAAAGGCAATTATGATAGTATTACATCGAGATCATGTTGTAAGAATTGGTGGAAGCATATTGATAAATTGCTTATTATTTTCATACGGTGTTACTAAGCTATAAAGCTTACCCTCTCTTTTTCATTTTTTTAGTGTTGCGAGGTTAGCCGGGGTTGGAGATTGTCGGAGGCAACATCACACTATCAAGCTATTACCTTTGGAGTATTGGTACATATGTTAGCGTTTCCAAGTGAGTGGCATGTATAGGGATCTAGTTAAATGGCATGTGTTATTATGATTTTGGCCAAATGTATCAGCTTATATTAAGTTATATGTATATAGCCATGAGATGTGGCTCATATTGATTACGGTTTGTAAATCTAGCTATTCATGTTATACCTAATGTTTATGATGTGATTATGTTGGGTTGCCATGCATGGTTGGCAATACGACATGTGTGTTGGATGTATGCTCTATGACCAAGTGTGGTGGTCATAGCCATGTAGTAATTGCACGTTATGAAAACAACGTGATAATGTTTGAACATGAATGCTTGATGGATAAGTTGGTAACCATAGTATAATGCTAAAAGTGGTCATCAAAATGACTAGTCTGATGAACTTGTATTAAGAAATCTAGACTTGGTATTGCATGAGTAGTTGCATTACTTGTAAGAGGACATGTTAATATTATGAATGTGTCTTAATAAAGAGTGCTTAATCACTAAAACGATGCCATTATTTGTGGTTTTAATATGTATAAGGTTGTAAGGGTTTATGGGCAACATGAAGGCTTGGAAAATAGCCTAAAAGTTAGAAAGGATCCACAATGTATTTCATGTGTCGATGTTGCGACGATATCGATCAGATTCATCACATGTATTCTCACCATCAGAGATTGAGATTCAAACCGATATGACATAAGGTGAAGAATCGATCTAAATGTTCGCTCGAGAGGTTTAACAGTTGAGAAATAAAAGCATAGCTCTAGTGAAAGTTTTGTGGCAAAAACACGGGGTCGAAGAGGCTACATAGGAACCTAAGGAAGCTATGAGAAAATAGTACCCTAACTTCTTTTCTGGTAAGATTTTCGGGGGCGAAAATCCCTAAGGGGGAGAGTTGTAACAGCCCATTTTTTAGGTCAAATCAAAACTGTGGTTTTGAAACCATACATCCAAAGTAGAAAAATTTATTTTATTATTTCTTTAAGGTTTATAGCATGATAAAATAATTGTGTGAAAATTTCGTTAAGAAATTTTAAAGATTGAGTGCTCAATTTGACTAAAAGGACTAAATTGCAATAGGTGCAAAATTTGAGTTCTATAAGTTAAAGGTAGTAAATTGTTATGAATTTTTAATTATAGGTCCTTAAATGGCAATTAAACCATTATACTTTAGGGTGGACAAATATGGGCATAGAGTAAGTGAATTTATAAAGTTTAAGTGAAGGGTAATTTGGTAATTTAGTAAATAAAGACAACTTAACTAAATAAAAGATGTCCATCTTTTTCAATTTAGTCCCCCTAGCCAAAGGTTTTGAGGAGAAGTCATAGCTAGGGTTTGGAAAACTTTCAAGCTCGATTGTAAGTCCATTCTTGTCTTGTTTTTAATGATTTCTACATTTTTGAGATCGTGGTAACTCAATATAACTATTTCAAGGACTAATTTGAAAGAAAATTAAAGTCTAAAATTTTACTCATGTTGACTGTGTTTGCATTTTGATGTTTGATGGTAGAAAACTGCATGTTAGTTGTTAGTTAAACAACATTTGTAAAGTGATTTTCGGTAAAAACGTCAATAGGAACTTATTTGTAAAAGGTTATAAAATGTGTGAAAAAATGGGAATAAATGACAAATGTGGGCTGTTAAGTGTACAAGTAATATTTGGCTAGGCTTGGGTTGTGATGAAATCGAATGAAATTCATTTGATGAGCCTAGGGACTAAATCGTAAAATGTTGAAACATAATGTGTTTTTGGACTATATTGAATAATGTGATGATTAAACAAGTTAAATTTGATATTATAGATCAAGAAAAGCGAAGTACAGATCTAGATCGAGGTAAAAAAATAATTGACGAATAGATTCCTTTTGTCATTTTTACATTTGAGGTAAGTTCGTATGTAAATAAGCTTTATTATAATTATATTTTAAATGCTTTAATTTTGTATGAATTGTGTATAAGACTCTATGGGCACGTTCAATGATGTTTTGGCAAGCGAGAAATCCCAATCGAACCTTTGGAATAGATTAGTATACAAGTGACATGTCACTAGGGTATTATGTTATGTGATCCGGGTGTTGGCCCTGTACGTCCTACCAGTGGCTGAGTATGCCGACATATATTGCGGTTACTTGACAGCTTGTGTGAGCAGCACCGTGTAGCTACGTCTTGACTGGCAGCTTGTCCTGAATTAGATGAGAAAGATAAGTCCCAGAATGCAAGACAGAGCAACACAACTGCTAGAGGGAGACCAACCGAAAACACTAAAAGTATGAGTGGTAATCGCAGTACTACTAGAGATTCTACAGTGAGATCAGAGTCTAGAGCACCTGCTAAAGCTTATGCGATTCGCGCTCGTGAAGATGTGTCATCACCTGATGTTATCACTGCTATATTTTCTCTTTAAAAAATACTAATGTAGTTGCATTGATAGATCCTGGATCAACTCATTTGTATATTTGTATGAATTTGGTGTCTAGTAAGAGTTTGCCTGTTGAGTCTATTGAGTTTGTGATTAAAGTATTGAACCCCTTAGGCAAGTATGTTCTAGTTGATAAAGTTTGCAAGAAATGTCCTTTAATGACTCGGGGTTACTATTTTTCGACTAATTTGATGTTATTATTGTTTGATGAAGTCAATGTAATTCTGGGTATGGATTGGTTAACGCTATATGATGCTGTTGTCAATTGTAGACGAAAGACTATTGAATTAAAATGTCAGAATAGTGAAATTCTTTGAATTGAATCAGATGAGTTGAGTGGATTGCCCATTTTGATTTCATCAATGTCAGCTTAGAGATATGTGAGAAAAGGTTGTGATGCTTACCTAGCTTATGTTTTGGATACAAAAGTGTTTGAATTGAAGATTGAATCAGTGTCAGTAGTTTGTGAGTATCTGGATGTGTTTCCAGAAGAGTTACCAGGGTTGCCACCGATTAGAGAGGTTGATTTTTCTATTGAGTTAGTATCGGAAACATCACCGATATCTATAGCTCTGTATAGAATGGCTCCGACAGAGTTGAAAGAGTTGAAAGCTCAGTTGCAAGAGTTAACAGATAGAGGCTTTGGACAACCTAGCTTTTCACCCTGGGGTGCGCCAGAGTTGTTTGTAAAGAAGAAAGACGGATCAATGAGAATGTGTATTGATTATCGACAACTCAACAAGGTTATGATAAAGAACAAGTATCCGTTTCCAAGAATAGATGATCTATTTGATCAGTTGAAAGGAGAAATAGTGTTTTCGAAGATTGATCTACAGTCTGGTTACTATCAATTGCAAGTGAAAGATTCGGATGTGCCAAAAATTGCGTTCAGAACAAGGTACGAGCATTATGAATTTCTTGTTATGCCTTTTGGATTGACTAATGTTCATGCAGTTTTTATGGATTTGATTAATCGAATTTTTAGATCCTATTTATATAGATTTGTTGCTGTATTCATTGACAACATTCTGATCTATTCACGAGATGAATCTGAGCATGCTGAGTATTTGAGGATTGTGTTACAAACCTTGAGAGATAAGCAATTGTTCGCTAAATTTAGTAAAAGCGAGTTTTGGCTCTGAGAGGTTGGATTTCTAGGACACATTGTTTCAGCGAAGGGTATACGAGTTGATTCAAGCAAGATTTCGGCAGTTGTTGATTGGAAACCACCAAGAAATGTGTTCGAAGTCAGAAGCTTTCTAGGGTTAGCTGGTTATTATCGATGTTTTGTTAAAGGATTCTCGATGATTGCTACACCAATGACTATTTTGCTACAAAAAGATGTGAAGTTCAAATGGTCTAAAAAATGTCAGCAGAGTTTCGAACAGTTGAAAGCATTGTTAACCGAGGCACCAGTTTTGGCTCAACCTGAATTGGGTAAATAATTTGTGAATTTCAGCGACATGTCATTAAACGGTTTGGGTTGTATTTTGATGCAAGAGGGAAAACTGATAGATATGCCTTTAGATAGTTGAAGCTACATGAAAAGAATTGTTCGACCCATGATTTAGAGTTGGCCGCTATTGTTTTTGCATTGAAAATTTGGCGACATTTTTATATGATGAAAAATGTCATATCTTTACCGATCATAAGAGTTTGAAGTACATAATGACTCAAAAATATTTGAATTTGTGACAACGAAGATGGCTAGAGTTGCTGAAAGACTATGAGTTAGTAATTGATTATCATCCGGGGAAAGAGAATGTAGTTGCAGATGCTCTGAGCAAAAATTCATTATTTACTTTAAGAGCGATGAATACTAAGTTAACCTTGTATGATAATGGTTCAATATTAGCAGAGTTAAAAGCTAAACTGGTTTTTCTTCAGCAAATTTGTGAAGCTCAGAAGTTTGATAATGAGTTACAAGCTAAAAGATTGCAATGTAAGTCGACTAGTGATTGAAACTTTCAGATCGGATCTGACGATTGTTTAATGTTTCGAGGCAGAATTTGTGTACCAAAAAATTCTGAACTCATTCAGAAAATTTTACATGAAGCATACAGAGGTTGTCTATCTGTTCACCCAGGGATTACCAAAATGTACAATGATTTAAAATAGTTGTATTGGTGGTTGGGTATGAAATGAGACATTCCAGAGTTTGTATCAAGATGTCTAGTTTGTCAGCAAGTCAAAGCTGAACATCAGGTGTCATCGGGATTGCTACAACAGGTAATGATACCAGAATGGAAATGGGATAGAGTTATGATGGATTTCATATCGAGGTTACCCCTGTCTCTTAAAAAGAAAGATTCTATTTGGGTTGTCGTTGATCGACTAACGAAATCAGCACATTTTATTCCAGTACATACAAACTATTCTCTGGATAAATTGGATGGATTGTATATTTCAAAGATTGTTAGATTGCACGGGATGCTAGTTTCGATTATTTCAGATAGAGATCTGAGGTTTACGCCGCAGTTTTGGAAGAAATTGCAAGAAACTCTGGGTACGCGATTGAGCTTTAGCACTGCATTTCATCCACAAACTGACAATCAGTCTGAGAGAGTAATTCAAATTCTCGAAGATATGCTTCGTTGTTGTGTAACATCCCATTTTCAGTGAGTTCAGAACAGTGGTTACGAGACCAAAAATCTGAGCTAAAATTTTTATTTCATTTTATTTTATGGTAGGTATCATGATAGGAAGGTCATATGAAAATTTTGATACGAAAATTTTACCAATTGTGTGTTTAATTAGTGAAAGGATTAAATTGCATAAAATGCAAAAGTTGGGTTCTAGTAGCTAGAGGTATCAAAGAGCTATGGAACTCAAAACATAAGGACTTTATATGTTAATTGGACCATTTAAGAGTAGTTAGTAGATATTTTAATGACCCATCCATGGAAAAATTAGAAAAGGGTAGGGACTAAATTGGAAATCAATAAAATTAATGGATGATAATTAATTAAAAAGAAAAATCATCTATTTTCATATCATCTTCCCCAAATTCTTCTATGGAAAACCTAGGAGAGAGGAAGAAAACTTTTCAAGCTTAATAAGGTATGAAATTAAGTCTCGTTTTTAGTAATTTCTATATTTTTGGAATCGGGATAGCCTAATCTTTTTATTTAAGGTATTTAAGCAATTTTTGATGAAAACTTGATTTAAGGACTAAAATGAAATTTGTGAAATGTATGTGGTACAATTCTAATATATAAATTTCAGCTAGGCTTGGAAAGAGGGTTAAATTCCCTAAATTTCATTTTTCGAGCCTAGGGATGAAATTAAAATTTCTGAAAAAGATAGGAGAAAAATGGTAATTTTTCCTAGGATGTAATAGGATGCAAATGTATATGAAATGTGATAGATTAATAGTTAAATTTACCCATATAGATCCGGAAAGACTAACCACCGAACTAGATCGAGGAAAGCAAAAGGTTTCGGATTAGTTGAAATTCAAGTACGAACAATTTTCAAGGTAAGTTTGTGTAACTTAAATATGTATGTTAATATACTTGAATTGAATTGTATGATTGTGTTGATATGTATGAGATGATACTCATAATGAAATAGTTATAAGTTGTGAAAAATGGACAAATTGTCATGTTCCGATTGAATGTTGAATTTCGATGGATTAAGAATAATAGTGCATATGTTGCAGATAGAATTTAGCCCGGATAGGTAGTTCTAATGTAAGCCCTCTTGAGCTTAGGTTATAAATTGGATTTAGCCCTGACAGGTAATCCATATTAAGCTCCCAAGAGCATATGCTACGGATAGGGTTTAGCCTGGACTGGTAATCCTACTATAAAATGTACAGCTCAAGAGTGTGCCTTTCTATTATGTACCCTAATGGGTACTTTTGCACATGTGTATATTACCCGAACATCCATTGAGATTTCAATAGTTCGACGGAAATGACTCTTGAAGCGTGGAAAGGTGAAATTAATGGAAGCTTGTAATATGATGAGTTCATCTATGTCTACTTGATATTCATATGTGATTATGTGACTAACTTATTGAATAAGTGTATGTGTGTTTAGGTAACTTACCCAAAATCGATGGAATGTAAATTTATATATGCTTGTATTATTAAATATGACTAGTAAGTTTATTTTCCATAATACGAACTTACTAAGCATAAAATGCTTACTCCATTTAATTTTCTCTGTTTTATAGTGCTAAAAGCTTGCGAAGGTTGGAAGTTGGTCAGAGTAGTCATCACACTATCCACTATCTCATTTTGGTACAAATAGATCTCATTTTGGTATAATGGCATGTATAAGTCGGTCGGAGCAGTCATCACACTATCCACAATCTCATTTTGGTACAAACAGAAATCCCATTTTGGTATAATGGCATGTATAAGCATATTTTGACAATGATGTGTGGTTTTGTAATCTAGCCATTGGAGTGGCTAGAGATGGTTTAAGTTTGGCTATTTTTTGAAGTAACATTTTGGTAATCACATAAATGCTTATCATGTATTAGTTTGTTGGAATTATGTTAGAATATAAGTTTATGTTAAAAGTAAGTTTATATCCTTTGATGCATGAGATAATACCAAACGATTGATGGTACATTTTATGTGAATATGATGTTGGATTGGTGGATATATGCTTGTGAGTTTTGGTGCAAGAAAATGATAAGATATGGGTGACAAATGAGGCTAGGAAATGACCTTATTTTGTCCACACTAGCAGATACACGGGCGTGTGTCTTGGCCGTGGGTGACACATGGCTCCCATGGGCATGTGGTCCTGCTTTGTGTACCCTGCATCTTAAAAATGAGAAACAGAATGCTCAGAATTGGGCACACGGGAAGAGACACGAGCATGTGTCTCAGCCGTGTGGTTGACATGGCTTTGAACACAGGTGTGTTACACGATCATGTGAAAACTGCACCTAAATTTTGAAAATAAAATTCACCACACGGCCTAGCACACGGGCGTGTGACTTGGCCGTGTGACTTCAATTTCTTCATGCTTTAAAAGTCAGTGAGTTACACAGGTTAAGGACAAGGGTGTGTGTAGTACACGGCCTGACCACACGGGCATGTGAGCCCTATACCTTGGAAAATTTTTGAAATGTCGCGAAAAATTTTATGAGTTTCTGATTATGTCCCGACTTGATGCTAATGCTCGTATTGGACCTCGAGGGTCAAATTAAGGGACGTTTTGAATGATCTCAGTAATTGAATAGTAATTTATGTAAATAATTGTAAAGTGTTCTGAATGTTTTGGTAATGCCCTGAAACCCTATTTCGACATCAAATACGAGTTAGGGGTGTTATATTTAGTGGTATCAGAGCTACAATTTAGTTGATTCTCAAACTAATATAGCAAGTACAAGTCTAGCTATACATGCCATTATATAAGGTATGGTAGTGTGATATCTCCTGACCACTTTTAAATGTATTTTCATAGAGTAATGTCTTCCAACTAAGCTAAAGCCGAGACTGAGGAAGCTGAGAGCGCTGCTCAAGCTTCCATGCAACGAGCTGCATCTAGTGTAGCAGTAGGCCCGTATCTAAGGGCCGAAGTGAGGCAGCAAAAGTAGCATTCTTTGAATTGATTAATGAATGGTTTAGTGAATATATGAGAACAAACCCTGCTGTTCAACGACCTCCCCCACCTGCTTCACAACAGGATGAAACGCCACAGGATGTTAGACCTGTTAGAATCGGTAAGGCTCTAGTAGATAAAATAAAAAAACATGGGGCTGAAGAATTTAGGGCTACGGCAGATGACGATCCAGAGAGGGGCGAGTTCTGGCTGAAAAATACTATTCGGGTTCTACATGAGTTATCATGTACACCAGCTGAATGTCTAAAATGTGCGGTATCTTTGTTGAAAGACATAGCCTACCATTGGTAGAAAACTATATCTTCTGTGGTACTAAACGAAAATATCACATGGGAATTCTTCCAAATAGAGTTTAAAATGAAGTATATTAGTTAAAGATTCCTAGACCGGAAATGGAAGGAATTTCTAAAGCTCAAACAGGGAAATATGAGAATGTCCAAGTATGAACGAGAATTTATTAGATTGAGCAAGAATACTAGTGAATGGGTTCAGATTGAAGCCGAAATGTACAAATGATTTCAAGAAGGGCTAAACGAAGATATCAAGCTGTTAATTGGAATTCTGAAATTAAGAGAATTCATGGTGTTGGCTGAATGAGCACACAAGGCCGAGGAATTAAGTAAAGAAAAGAGGCAAGCGGAAAGGGAAGCTCGAGTTACGAGCAAGAGATTTATGAACAAGGCGCAATCATCTAATTCAAAAAAATCAAAGAATTATCATGAGTGTTTTGTTACATCAATGGAGTATTCAGGAAAGGAACAAAGTTCAGAATGCACCAACCCGAGGTCTTCATCTCCCTTAACAACCAGTGTTAGGAGTGTTGGAAACCTCAAACCACGATGCATTGTCTGTAATAAATTGCATTTCAAATAGTGCCAGATGAGAAGTGGGGCTTGCTTTAAGTGTAGTTCTCTCGACCATTTTCTTAAAGGTTGCCAGGAAAGGGTTGAGAAAGATATTGAACAGATCCCAAAGCCGAGTAATCCTGTCTCGAGGGGTAGACCACCACGGTATTCTTAAAATGTAGTGGTAGTCGTAGTGCCGCAAAAGATTCAACAGTTAAATCTGATGCTCGAGCTTTGGCAAGAACCTATGCAATATGTGCAAGGGAAGATGCCTCGACACCCGATGTTATCACTAGTACATTCTCTCTACTTTAGCATTGATTGATCCTAGTTCCACGTATTCATATATATGCACAAAATTTGTGTCTGTTAAAAATATGACCGTTGAATTCACTGAATTTGTGGTTAAAGTTTCAAACCCCTTGGGTCAGCATGTTATGGTGGATAAAATTTGTAAAAATTTCCCATTGATGATAGAGGGTTATTGATTTCCGACTAAGTTGATGTTGTTACCCTTCGATGAATTTGATGTAATATTAGGAATGGATTGGTTAACCCAATATGATGTAGTGGTAAATTGTAAGCATAAATACATTGTATTAAAGTGTCAAAATGGTGAGTTACTCCAGGTTGAATCTAGGAAACTGGATGGGTTATGTTATTTGAGCAATATCAGCACAAAGATATATTAAAAAGGGGTATGAGGCTTATCGTGCTATTGTATTGGATAACAAAGTATCAGAGTTGAAAATCTAGTCGGTGCCAGTTGTTTGTAAGTTTCCTGAGGTATTTCCAGAAGAACTACCTGGTTTACGTCCAGCTAGGAAGGTGGAATTTTCTATAGACCTGGTGCCAGTGTTGACGCTGATATCTATAGCACCATATAGAATTGCTCCTACGAAATTGAAAGAGTTTAAGGTATAGTTGCAAGAGTTGATTGATAAAGCGTTTGCCCAACCCAGCTTTTCACCATAGGGTGCATCAGTATTATTTATAAAAAAGAAAGATGGATCATTGAGATTATGCATCGATTACAGACAACTTAATAAAGTCACAGTAAAGAATAAGTACCCATTGCCTTGTATAGATGACTTGTTTGATCAGTTAAAATGTGCCACTGTATTTTCAAAAATTGATCTATGATCTAGTTACTATTAGCTACGAGTAAAAGATTCAGTTGTGCCAAAAGCAGTTTTCAGAACCAGATATGGGCATTATGAGTTTTTGGTGATGCCATTCGGATTAACAAATGCCCCGGTGATATTTATGGATTTAATGAACAGAATTTTCAGACCATACCTGGACAGGTTCGTGGTTGTTTTTATTAATGATATTATGGTTTCCTCTCAGGATGTGAATGAGCATGCTGAGCATTTGAGAATTGTATTGCAAACTCTGCGTGAGAAACAGTTGTATGCTAAATTTAGTAAATGTGAATTCTGGCTACTGGAAGTTAGTTTCCTTGGACATATTGCATCTGTAGAGGGTATTCGAGTGGATCCGAATAAAATTTTAGCTATTGTAAGTTGGAAGCCACTGAAGAATGTTTCAAAAGTTAGAAGTTTTCTGTGACTAGCAGGATATTATCGGAGATTTGTCAAAAGGTTTTCAATGATAGCTTCTCCAATGACTCGATTGTTGCAAAAAGAAGAGAAATTTGAATGGACTGATAAGTGCCAATAGAGTTTTGATAGATTGAAAGCTTTATTGACAGAAGCGCTCTATTGACAGAAGCACTCGTATTAGTCCAACTTGAATTGGGTAAAGAATTTATAGTTTATAACAATGCCTCATTGAATGGTTTGGGATGTGTATTGATGCAAAATGGTAAAGTAGTGGCTTATGATCTAGACAGCTAAAACCGTATGAAAGAAATTACCCAGTACATGATCTTGAATTAGCAGCTATTGTTTTTGCATTGAAAATATGGTGGCACTATCTCTTTAGTGAAAAATGTCAGATCTTTATGGATCACAAAAGTCTGAAGTATTTAATGACACAAAAAGAACTAAATTTGAGACAACGTAGGTGGCTGGAATTACTGAAAGATTATGATCTCGTTATTGATTACCATCTGGGGAAAGCTAATATAGTGGCGGATGCCTTTAGCAAAAAATCCTTATTTGCCTTACAGGCATTGAACACCCAGTTGTCTTTATCTGATGATGGTTCAATCATAGCTGAGTTAAAATTCAGACCGACGTTTTTGTAACAGATCTCTAAAGCTCAGAAAAATGATAGTAAGTTCCAAGCAAAGCAGATACAAAGTGAATCGACTCCTGACTCAAAATTTTAAATTGAGACCAATGGTTGTTTGTTATTCAGAGGCAAAGTATGTGTAATGAAAAGTTCAGAACTAGTACAGGAGATTTTGAATGAAGCTCATAATAGTAACATGTCTATCCATCCTGGTAGTAATAAGATGTATGGCAATCTGAAAAAGATGTACTGGTGGCTGGAAATGAAGTAGGATATTTCTGAATTTGTATCGAAGTGTTTGATATGTCAACAAGTGAAGGCTGAACACCAAGTACCTTTGGGATTATTGCAGCCAATTACAATACCAGAATGGAAATGGGAAAGAGTTACCATGGACTTTGTAATGGGATTACCTTTTTCATCAAAAAAGAAAGATGTCGTCTGGGTAATTATCAATCGTTTAACAAAGTCTGCACACTATATCCCGGTACGTATGGATTTTTCATTGGATAGATTGGCTGAATTATATGTCTCTGAGATTGTAAGGCTGCATGGAGAGCCAATCTCCTTTATTTCAGATAGAGATCATTGGTTTACATCCCGATTTTGGAGTAAGTTGCAAGAAGCTCTGGGCACTCGTTTACACTTTAGTACTGCATTCCATCCTCAAACAGATGGACAATCTAAATGTGTGATACAGATTTTAGAAGACATGCTTTGGTGTCGTATACTTGAATTTTGAGGTAATTGAGAAAGATACTTGCCTTTGATTGAATTTGCTTATAATAACAGTAATCGGTCCGGTATTAGAATGGCGCCATATGAGGATCTATATGGTCGTAAATGTAGAACTACATTGTATTGGATAGAGTTAAGTGAGAAAAAGATACACGAAGTTGACTTGTTCCGGGAAACCGAAGATAAGGTGAAGATAATTTGAGACAATTTAAAAGCGGCCTCAAACCGTCAAAAGTATTATGCCAATTTAAAGCAGAAAGAGATAAAATTTCAGGTTGGTGATAAAGTATTCTTGAAAGTGTCCCTTGGAAGAAAGTTCTCCTACTCCACCATAAAGGAAAACTGAGTCCACGATTCATCGGGCCATAGGAGATTATTGAAAAAATCGGGCCTGTTGCATATTGGTTAGCATTACCATCGGAGTTTGATAGAATTCATAATGTGTTTCATGTGTCCATGCTACAATGATATCGATCAGATCCTTCACACGTTATTACTCCAACAGAAGTTGAGATTCAGTTTGATATGACTTACAATAAGGAACCGATTAAAATACTGGCATATGAGCCGAAAAAGCTAAAAAATAAAAAGGTGGCATTAGTAAAAGTTCCCTGGCAACGGCATGGATTAGAGGAAGCTACTTGGGATCCGAAGGATACTATGAGGAAGCAATACCCTAACCTCTTTTCTAGTAAGAATTTTTTAGGACGAAAATTTCTAAAGAGGGAAAGTTGTAAAAGCCCATTTTCGATGATATCAGAACAGTGGTTTCGGGACCACAAATCCAAGCTAAAAATAATATTTTATTTTATTTTATTTTATTTTATGGTTGTATCATGATAGGAAGGTCACATGAAAATTTTGGTATGAAAATTTTACCGATTCTGTCTTTAATTCAGGAAAAGACTAAATTGCATCAAATGCAAAAGTTGGGTTCTAGTAGCTATAGGTATCAAATAGCTATGGAATTCAACACTTAAGGTCCTTATATGGTAATTAGACCATTTAAGAGTAGTTAGTAGATATTTTAATGACTCATCCATGGAAAAATTAGAAAAGAGTAGGGACTAAATTGAAAATTAACAAAATTAATAGATGATAATTAATTAAAAATAAAAATCACCTATTTTCATATCATCTTCCCCAATTTTTCTATAGAAACCCTAGGAGAGGGGAAGAAAACTATTCAAGCTCAATAAGCTATGAAATCAAGTCTCGTTTTTAGTAATTTCTATATTTCTAGAATCGAAATTGTAACAGCCTGACTTTGGGCCTAGTCAGAACAGTGGTTTCGAAACCACTATTTCGAGGCTAGAGAAAATTATTTTGATGCTATTTTATGTTTTATAATATAATTTTATAAGTGCATGTCAATTTTGGTAAGTTAATTTTAGCGATTTCTAGTCCAATTTCGAAAAAGGACTAAATCGCGTAAAAGGTAAAAGTTGTATTTTGATGCCTAAAGGTGTTAATTTTTATCATAAATTGGAGGTCTTTAAAGTGAAATTAGACATTGCAAGTGTGATGGCCGGGGAAGGGAGACAAATTGGTCAAAAAAACCAAAATTTGTGGCTTTTACGTGACTAATTTGACTAAAAATAGAATAAAAGAAAGAAAAGAAAGATATCATCTTTTCTTCATCTTATCTCCACCGAAAATGGCAGCAAAGAAAGGTTTTAGAAGCTGGAAAATTTCAGCAAAGAAACTCCCATGCTAGTAAGTGATTTTGAATGTCTTTCTTGATGATTTTTACATTTTTGGAACCCCTAAAGTAGAAGCTTTCAAATGAGGGGTCTAGTTTGCAAAATGATAAAGAGTCTAGGGTTTCTACATGAAAGCATATGTGTTGTTATCTAAGTTTTTATGGAATAATATGAGTTTTAGTTGTCTAATAAACAACTTTTGTGAAGGAAATTTGCATGAAAATACCTTAAAAAGGTTATTATGCATAGTTGTAAAATGGGTTGTTAATGTGTGTAATAATGATTTTTGTGAGTTTTCATAATTATGAAAATGGTTTATCTAGGCTTAAGGAGTAAAGAAATTGAATAAAATCTTGTTTCGAGCCTAGGGGCAATTTGGTAATTTTGGCAAAATAGAGGGGCAAAATTGTAAAATTTGCCAAAGTGTGTCAATAGACTAATTTGATTAGTATATTGTTTTAATCAGCTAAATGTGATGTTTTAGATGTTGAAAAATACGATTTGGGCCTAGAACGGGGAAAATTGATTTATGGATGATTACGCCATTTTCACCTCTGTGGTATCGAGGTAAGTTCATATGTAAATAATACCACGCTATACATATATTTAAATGTTATCATTACATGAATTGTACAAATATTAAATGTATGTGATTAATAGAAACATATAAGACAAAGCCTTAATAGGCGAGGGAAAATCCCTTTTGAACCTTAGGAATAAAATAGCATACGAGTGACATGTCACTAGGAATTATGAGTCTAGATTACTAGCTCGAGAGTGAGCATTTAAATGTCATAAGATATGAGGTAGGTTTAGCTACAGTTGAGGCACTTATGTGCAAAGGTTTTTCTGAGTATCCAATTAGTATTCCAAGTGTTCAACAGGTAATCCGAGGAAAGAGCTGATGATGATCCCAATGAGGTAAGTCATTAGTGAATAAGCACTTGATTTATGTTACGAGTTGTGCAGGTATGTACACTAAGCCTATGAGAATTCCTTCGTATGTGATGATCTATGATTCATAAATATGTGTTCTTACCATGATGGATGAAATGATGTTGTATTATATTTGTGAACAATGATCATGAATGAGTAACTTAGCCTTGACAAATTTGAGTTACTGCAGTAGTGTAACTTTGAAAATACACTAAAAATCGTGGAAAATGAGTTAGAAGCTGAATAAAATATGGAAAAAAAGCTTATTGAGTCTAGTTTCTTATAAAAGAAACGGTGTAAGCAAAAGAATTTCCTATATTGAAATATTTGAAGTTGCGTGGGATAGAATTAGAATGACTTTGAAATCCCCTGTTCTGATTTAAGAAGATCATTTTAAATTTTAAAAAAAATGGTTATGCTTAGAATCCTTAATTAGTCTAGTTTCAAGAGAAATAAATGAGAACATTATTCGAGTCCTGTGTTATGAGATAATTGAACTTTCATACAGAAGGGTCAGAACTGTTAGACTGTGAATTAGGGGTAACTTTGAGGAATAAACTGTACTAATTGGCTAAACCAAAAATTCTGGAAATTTTATGATAGAAAGGTACATGAGTCTAGTTTCAAGGAAAATTAACAGAACTTAATTTGGAGTTTCGTAGCTCCAGATATAAACAATTTAGTGACTATTGCTCAGGAAGATAGCTTGTCGTGAACTTGAAAATATGTTGTAAACAATGATAAACATGTTAATGAGTTGCTTATTGTTTTCATATGAACTTACTAAGCGTAAAGCTTATCCCCCATTATTTCCCATGTTCCCTAGGGTTGCTAGGTTAGCTCGGGTTGGAGGACGCCAGAGATATTATCACACTGTCGAGTTAACACTATCGGCGTAAGTAAATCCTAGTGTTTTGATTCTATGGCATGTATAGGGTTTTAATGTTGAGTATGTGATATTATGATTTAGCCAAAGGCATTGGCTTGTTATTAAAGTAGTATGTAGTCATGTAAATTGGCCTATGTCGGCTAATGGCGTTATGGGCCTATATGATTATTCTTATGCATGTATGTTATTATCTCTTGTGATGTGGCTTACAACATGTATGCCTAGAGATTGAATTCAGATTCATTGATGAGTTAATAACTGATGCAAGACTAAGTGATTGGTAAATAGTTAATAATGCCTCATGAATGGTTTGTGAATATGAATATGCATGCCTAGTGATGGACATGAGGTTTGTGACGTAATGATAGTTATGACAAGTATGTGGTAATGATGTGAGTAAATTCTATGATATTTATTACATAAGAAATTAACATGGGCATAACATGTTTGTAAATTTTTAAGAGCTCATTATGCCATGTTGTATGTTATTGGATAAGTATGTGTGCATATGTTGTGAGGTTGACAAATGGCTTGGAAAATAGCCTTATAATTATCTACACGGGTAGGCACATGGGCGTGTGTCTAGACCGTGTGTGACACACGGTCTGTCCCCATGGGCGTGTGTCATGGCCGTGTTTTAAAATCAGTGTTGTACACGGGCTAAGGGCAAGGGCGTGTCCCAAGCCACACAGGCGTGTGTGACTACACGATCTATATCCACACGGGCGTGTGGAACCTTAAAACATGAAATTTTTAAAGTTTTTCTTAAGTTCTCGGTTTAGTCCTGAACCGCCTCTAATGCATGTTTTGGACCTCGTGAGCCCGTTTAAGGGACAAAATGTTTGTGAAATAAAAAGTTTTAAATTGATCAAAATTTTACGGCCTAGTTTTATATAGTTGGTTAAGTTTAAGTTAGGTAACACCTCGAACCCTATCCTGGCGTCGGATACGGGCGAGGGGTGTTACATTTAGTTGTATCAAAGCATGGTTTAGTCGATTCTCAGACTAACCTAGCGTAAGAGAGTCTAGCTATACATGCCATAGTATTACTAATGATAGTGTGATATCTCCCTGCCCTAACAAAACTGTTGGTTAAGACAGGAATGAGTTCCAACCGAGCAAATCTTGATAGATATAAGAGTAAAGTTGAGATTATTGAATCATTCTTGTGATATGCTGAAAATGGGAAAGGTATGAAAAGAAATTCATGATTTTTACATGAACTAATATTCATCATGTGAAACTTTTGAGTTAAAGAATGTGAAATAGTGGAATAAAACAAAGTTAAGTTGTGAAAAAGCTCTTTTATGCATGTTAGTATTCATACGATGTTAAATGTCCAACTTGATTGGCCAAGTGTTTATAAAGAAAAAAATTTTGCTTGAAATGACAAAATGTATGTATGAATGCTTTTATTGCATGATTAATAATCAGTATATACATGAGGTTGACATTTATGTCTAGATTAATGAAGTCAAGATGCCGTAATGTTATGCTTTATAATCTCAGTTACAGAATCATAACTGTCACAATAACATGAAGGTTGTCATGAAAGATCAAATTGGGTGGAACGTAGGGAATGAGTACGATCGTTCACTAATGAATTGACGGAAAAGACCATGGTTGGACCATGGCAATACATGAGATATGTGCACCAGTGTTAGACATGTTTGGGACATGCATCGGCCACATAATGAGAGCCAGTGTAAGACCATGTCTGGGACATGGCATCGGTATTGAGACGAGTGCTAGTGTAAGACATGTCTGGGACATGCATCGGCCTTGAGATTTTAGCCAGTCTCAGACATGTCTGGGACATGCGTCGGCTACTAGATGTGCTAGTGTAAGATATGTTTGGGACATGCATCGGCATGGTTACATGTGTCAGTGTAAGACCTGTTTGGGACACGGCATCAACATAAATGGATAAGAGCTAGTACAAGACCATAGTTGGACTATGGCATCAAGTAAGCGATCTACTCAAAATCGTAAGGCGTTCTCCAATTTGATAAATACTGGCAAGTGATTAAGACTAAATGTGGGAACTTGATCAGACAGTAATGGTAATTTGGGTAGAAGAAATGAAAGTTTGAATTATGATAAATTCACTTATGTTTAGCTAATATTCACATGAAATAAAGTTGCATGTATTTCTGAGATATGTCAAAATGTGTTTATAACAAGTTGGAAATTTGAAATGTTTGAATCAATGCGTGTAATGCTATGTTGTTGTTGAATATGTATTTGGTTGAGAGTCAAAAGTTTAGAGGCTTTACAATCTTCGCCCCCTTACCAGAATAGAGTTATACGATGAGATTCTCAAGAGATATGTTGCATAAGCTTGCAAAAGTGAAACTAAAGAGTACAATAATGGAATAGTATGGGATTAGTGAAGACAGAATTAGTTAGAGCAATAATGTCAGACTTGCACAGATGTCTAAGTATGATGGATTTAATTAAATAAAAGTTATGGCTATCTTTCTCTTCTGAGTATTCTATATTTTTCTCCGTTCTGGGGAATACGTATGGTTATCCCTTTTGAGTGGGAATTCTATCGTATGAGGATGCTAGTTACTGTGATATTATATGAAAAGCTCTATTGGTCCAGTTAGTTATGATCAACATTTTCCCATCTCTTTAGATTTCTATTCTGATATATTAGATGAAATTGATAGTAAAAATCTACGTTAGATTGTTCTGATGTTCTATTGATTATGGTTTATATAGGCGGGAATTATATTATCTCTGTTATGAGGAATTCTAGAGCGTACAGACAGTAATTTCCTTTTGGTTTTCTCTAAGGGATTTTTCGAATCATCTTTATTATTTTCTTCTGGATTACATTCTCAGATTTCTGGTAAGTCTCATATCTTGGAATTTCTTAAATTGGTTTTTCTCTCGTTCTTGTTTCCAGAATTATCGAGCTTGGCTTATCTTTACGAGTAATCTTTGACTTGCGGTATTAGAATCTGTTATGATTATGCGTCTGGCTCAACTATAGAAGTGCGGGGATTTCAGTGTCGAGATTTCTTTGAAATTCTTGAGGTAAAGATGGGTTATTCTGTAAAAGTAAATCTGAGTTGTGTAACACCCCGTACCCGAGACCGTCGCCGGAGTCGGACACGAGGGGTTAACGGGCTTAATCTACTTACTAGCACAGTTCATTTTAAAAATTTCCAGATAGCTGGCTAACTGTGTCACTGTCACCTTAAAAATCATATCTTGAGTTCCACAACTCGAAAATCAGTTTTGTTATTTTTCCCTAAAACTAGACTCGTATATGCATCTACAAATTTTTTTCTAGAATTTTTGGTCAGGCCAATTAGTACAGTTTATTAGTTAAAGTCTCCCATGTTACAGGGATCGACTACACTGACCTTTGCGCATTACGACTTGGATATCTCCCTGTACAGGGCTTCAATACTGGTTCCGTTTGTTTCTACAGAAACTAGACTCGAAAAGGAATCTGTACATATATGGCATGACTTCTAATTATCTCTGGTAAATTTATAATGAATTTATAAAGTCGGAATAGGGACTCCAGAAACCGTTCTGGCCCTGTCTCACGAAAACTTATATATCTCTTAACATACAACTCATAGGATCATTTCATTTCTTCCATGTGAAAGTAGATTCATCAAGGTTTGATTACATAATTTATTCACTACTTAATTCCATTCCTACAATTTTTAGTGATTTTTCACATCCACGTCACTGCAGCTGTCAGCATCTGTCTTTAAGGTAGGCTTTACCTATTTCATAGTTTCCATGATTCAACTAGCCCTTTTACATATATAGCACAAAATATGATCATGATTAACCATCCCAATGGCTAATCGTTTCCAAACATTTCCATACCTCTTAATGATCAACATACAAATGATTATAATACCATGCCCAAAGTGTATATAAGCCATTTTCGCATGGCTATCCAAATTTATACAAAACCAAAGGGGTATGTGACCAATAACAAGAAGGGTAGCCCTATACATGCCATTTCAAAGTTCAACCAAAAGTATACCAAAAGGAGCTTTGATAGTGTGGACGACTTCAACTTCAAAATCCCGAGTCCGATAGCTGACGAACCAAAATCTATAAAACAGAGGTTCAAAGAAACGGAGTAAGCATTTAATGCTTAGTAAGTTGAGTTATGAATTTAGACACAACCAAAGTATAGCATTCATGTAGCTAAACAGATAATTTCATATGCACAAATTCTCAATATCATACTTACTTCACATTACCAACCCTTACATTCATACACAAAGATCAACTTAGCCAAAGGCCGGTAGCTCATTTATCAACTGAGCGAATATTATTCGAAGGGAATCAACTATTCCAAAGCACATACGAAACATACCTCATTGTTGAGATTTTACAAGCGTAATAACTGAAATTTTTACAGCAAGATCATTCATTCCCGAATCACGTACCTTCAGAATTTAACCGGATATAGCTACTCGTTCGAATGCCTTCGGGACATAGCCCGGTTATAGTAACTCGAACAAATGCCTTCGGGACTTAACCCGGATTTAGTAACTCGCACCAATGCCTTCGGGCTTAGCCCGAGATTAGTAACTCGCACAAATGCCTTCGGATCTTAGTCCGGATTTAGTAACTTAGCACAAAGCCTTCGGGACTTAGCCCGGTCATCATTCGAATAACCATGCACATTTATCAATAAATCATGACACATTCATATTTCATTTTCATTATCAAAGCTCAAACACAAGACACTTATCACACTTACAAATTTCGGCTTAATAGCCACATACAAAGAGCATGATTTTGATTTGCTTAAAACATGATCTAATCAAATCATAATCTAAGTTCCATTACTCAAAACTTACCTCGAATGTGGTCGGACGTTTTCGCGCTATTCGATAACTTTTCCTTTCCCTTATCCAACTGTGGTCCTCTAAGCTCTTGAGCTAATTCAAACGAATTTAACTTATTAAAGTCTCGTTATGCTAGCTTATGGCGAATATGACAAGGAGTTTGATAGGTCATATGGCCACCTTTTAGCTCAAATACACAAGATCATGCATTTTAATCACATCAAGCAATTTAATACAATTCATTCGAACATCAAAAGAGAAGCTCAAGGTACTTAGCCCATATATACATTAGACATTAGAGTCACATATGTACAAAATCACGAATCGAATTCAACATACTAGCTAATATTTCCCCTTAGCGAATTTTCTAAGTCAAGCTAAAGCCATCAATAGGCTACCTATGGTCGAACATACACATCAACTCATGTACTCATTCATGTGGCCGAACATACATGTCTATGTTGGGGCCGATTGCAACACTTAATACATTCTACAAGTATGGTCACTTGTATTGACTAAACACCATTTTGTTTCAAGTTCAAAACTTGGCTAATACACACATATACACTAGTAAATCAAACACTAGCATTTGCACTTCACCTTACTACCATTTCTCTTCCAATAACGTGAACAACAACATATTTCTCTTCTACTTCCTACCATGGCCGAATGCATTACAACACCATACCATTTCAATTTTGGTCATGGTTGAACAAGGAACTTAATGTCTCCCTCAAGAATGCTAAAAAGGAGATTCAAGAGTCATCAATCCACCATCACATGCATCATTACAAGCTTCACTTTTAGCATGCAAATAACATCAACACAAATCCACCTTAGCCGAATATCATCTCCATGACATAGTAAAGATTTGAACCATGGGCTAGTTAGAACTCAAGCTAACAGAAAAAAAAACATGCATGAATCTCATGGCACAACATCAAACTTACCTTCACCTAGCTACAAGCATGGCCGAATCTCTTCAACATTTCCTCCCTTCTTTCTTTTGAATTTTCGGTCAAGAAGAATGAAAAAAGGATGGACACATTTTTTTTCTTTTGTTTTCATCATTTTCTTTCTCCTTTCTTTTTTTTTTCCATTTCTTTATTACTAACTTTATTTTATTGTTTCCTCCCATGACGCACCAACACAACATGTCTATGACATGTTTTGCCCATCATCCTTTGTCCACCCTAATGTCATGGCGGCCACTACTAGATGGGGGAAAATTGACATGCAAGTCCCCCCTTTTTCAACATGCACTAATAGGTCCTTATGTTTTGATCTATCACATTTCAAAAGTGTCACACATAAGTCCTATTGACTAAATTCACATGCAATTTACTAAATCGAAGCTTAAAATTTTCACACATTTATTTTAGACAATAAATATCATATTCAAATAATTTAGTGACTCGGTTTAGCGGTCCCGAAACCGCTTTCCTACTAGGGTCACTTTAGGGCTGTCACAACTCTCCCCCACTTAAGAAATTTTCGTCCCCGAAAATCTTACCGGTAAATAAGTTTGGGTATCGTTCTTTCATGGCATTCTCGGTTTCCCAAGTAGCTTCTTCGACTCCGTGTTTGAGCCATAACACCTTTACTAACGGAACCCTTTTGTTTCGCAACTCTTTCACTTCACGAGCTAGGATACAAATCTGTTCTTCTTCATAACTCAAGTCAGATTGAATTTCAACTTCTGATGGATTAATCACGTGTGACGGATCGGATGTATAATGTCGAAGCATCGAAACATGAAAGACGTCGTGAATCTTTTCAAGTTCAGGGGGCAAAATCAATCTATACGCAACTGGACCAACTCGTTCGGAGATTTCGTATGGCCCAATAAATCTCGGGCTCAACTTGCCCTTACGGCCAAATCTGAGTATCTTTTTCCAAGGCGAAACTTTAAGAAACACTTTATCCCCCACCTGATATTCAATGTCTTTTCGTTTCAAATCCGCATACGATTTCTGACGATCTGTGGCTGCCTTCAAACTTTCACGGATTACCTTTACTTTCCGTTCAGATCTTTAATCAAATCAACTCCAAAAATTTTACTTTCATCGAGCTCGGTCCAAAACAATGGCGTACGACATTTTCGACCATACAAAGCCTCGTAAGGTGCCATCTTAATACTTGACTGAAAACTATTGTTGTAAGCGAATTCAATCAAAGGTAAATACCATTCCCATGAGCCACTAAACTCAAGGATGCAACATCTCAACATATCCTCAAGTATCTAAATTATCCGCTTGGATTGACCATCGGTTTGTGGATGAAAAGCGGTGCTAAAATGCAGCTTGGTACCCAAAGCTTCTTGCAATTTCTTCCAAAATCGTGAGGTGAATCTCGGATCTCTATCCGACACGATAGAAATAGGCACCCCGTGTAATCTCACAATCTGAGAAACATATAATTCAGCTAATTTCTCCATTGAAAAATCCGTGCGTACGGGGATAAAGTGAGCCGACTTAGTCAATCTATCAACAACGACCCAAATCGCATCTTTCTTACTTGCCGACACTGGCAACCCAGATACAAAATCCATCGTTACTCGATCCCATTTCCGTTTAGGTATCATGATCGGTTGGAGTAAACCCGTAGGCACTTGATGTTCTGCCTTCACTTGCTGACATATTAAACACTTCGAAACAAAATCGGAAATGTCTCGTTTCATACCATGCCACCAAAACTGACGTCTTAGGTCGTGGTACATTTTCGTACTCCCCGGGTGAATTGACATTCGGCTACAATGAGCTTCGTTCAGAATCATCGAAATGAGTTCTGAATTTCTTGGAACACACAACCGATTTCTGTACCTCAAACAATCGTCATCATCAATTTGAAACTCCGATTCCACATTCGGAACACATTCAGCCCGTTTTGCAACCAACTCATCGTCGACTTTCTGAGCTTCGCGAATTTGATGAATCAATAATGGTTTGGCCTTTAATTCGGCTACTAACACATTGTCGGGTAGAAACGCACAAGTGTACATTCATCGCTAGAAAAGCAAATGTGATTTTCGGCTTAAGGCGTCCGCAACCACATTAGCCTTTCCCGGGTGATAATCAATGAGAAGCTCATAATCTTTTAACAACTCGAGCCAATGTCTTTGTCGCAGATTCAAGTCTCTTTGAGTCATCAAATATTTGAGACTTTTGTGATCCGAAAATACATGGCACTTCTCACCAAATAAGTAATGTCGCCATATTTTCAAGGCGAATACGATGGCAGCTAATTCGAGATCATGAGTCGAATAATTTTTCTCATGTGGCTTTAATTGTCTCGACGCATAGGCCACAACTCGACCTTCTTGCATCTATACGCAATCTAACCCAAGTAGGGAGGCGTCACTATAGATGACAAACTCTTTGCCTGATTCGGGCTGCACTAAAATTGGAGCTTCCGTCAAATAAGTTTTCAGTTGATCAAAACTTTTCTGACATTTTTCTGTCCATTCGAACTTAACATCTTTTTGAAGTAGCTTCGTCATGGGTGTGGCTATCATCGAGAAGCCTTTTGCAAACCGTCGTCAGTAACCGGCAAGTCCCAAAAAGCTCCGAACCTCAGTAATATTTCTCGGAAGCTTCCAGTTAAGTATGGCTGAAATTTTGTGTGACAGCCCGAAAGTGACCCTAGTCGGAAAGCGGTTTCGGGATCGCTAAACCGAGTCACTAAATTATTTGAGTATGATAGTTACTGTCTAAATATGTGAATATGCATGTGTGAAAATTTCTTAATTGAATTTTTTTGCTTAATTATAGGTGAATTTTAGTGATTAGGACTTATGTGAGAAAATTTAGAAATGTGCTAGGCAAATGTAAGGTGGCCTATTAATACATGTGGGGAAATGGTTGTCCTTGCATGTCAAATAACCCCTTTCCTAAGGTGAGTGGCCGGCCATGACAAGGTGATGGGCAAGGAAAACATGTCCTAGACATGTTGGCCTAGTGCATGATGTAAGGGAGAATAAAGAAATGAAATTGGAAAAAAAAAAAAGGGAATATGATGAAAACAAAAGAAAAAAAAGTGTCCATTCTCTCATTTTTCTTTGCATGGCCGAATGTACTAAGAAGAAAGGGGGGGAAAGCTTGAGAAAATCAGCCATGGGAGCTTACTAGACTAAGGTGTTTTGATACAAGAAGGTATGTTTTATGCCACTCTTGAAAATGCATGCATAGTTTGGAGGATTGGTTCAAATTTTCCTTGAATCTTGGATCGAAACTAAGTTGTTAGGTGAGTTAAATTTCGCCAAGAATGTTGTATTTCCTAATTAGTGTTTTGATGTTGTTGTGATGAAAGCATGGAGATGAGTGAGTTCGAATGTTTAACAAAAGGAGATTTTGTGCCATTGAGTTCTTGTTGTTATGTGTGTATGTGCATGAGTATTCGGCCATGCTATAAAATTTATGTTGCAAAATGATTTAATGCTTAATGTGATATATAATAGTACTTGTGAATGAGCTTGAGAGCACCTAAATTATTAGTTGGAAGTGCGAATGTAGTCTTGGATGAATTTTAAAGAACAAAGAAATTTTGGGTGACTAGAGGTCAAGGACATTCGCCAAAGGCTTGTGTGCTAGCAAAATTTGGCCTGGATGGGGTAAATGTTAAGTGTTAAATGCAATGGAAATGCTAGATTAATGTTGCACATTCGGCTATAGTTTGGCATGTTTATGATCTCATTTAGACGATTAGACATAAAAAGGGTGGTAATGAGGTTGAAAATTGTTGAATGGCTAGTTGGGTAATGAATGTAGCATTCGCCATATGGGGTAAAAATGGGTCAAATGTTCGTGAAATAAAACTTTGTGAATTGATGAATCAATGATGATAGTATTGTTGATGTCATGTATATATGTATAAATATTTGGCAAGACGGTTAAGCTAGTTAATTTATTGATTAGCTCAAGAAGCTAGAGGGGGAGAATCAAGCAAAAGCAAAGGAAAGAACATCGAATAGCGAGTTGGAACCATTTTACCCAACACAAGGTAAGTCATTAAGCATATATTTGGTATTGATTTAAATGATCATAATATATATGCAATTGTGTTTAATGAATTGATGTGTAAATGGAAATGTATGTGTATGGAATGATGCCATCGTTGAATGTATAAAGGTGGTAAATTGCATAAAGTATTGGTCTCGGCACTAAGTGTGCGGGTATAAATGGACACGGTGACAAGATTGGCACTACGTGTGCGGGTTTAAAATTTGTACAGCACTAAGTGTGCGAATTTGATTATATAGCACTATGTGTGCGAGCTGATTTTATAGCACTAAGTGTGCGGATTCACTATATGCTCTTGCATTACAATTGGCACTGAGTGTGCGACATTATCGAGTTAATCCGGGATAGCGGATCGGGTAAGTACCTTGAGCTCATGACGAATAGGCAATATGTTCATGCTCGGGGTTGAGCTTGGTAAGCTTTAAATCTATGTGATGATTGCAATTGTATGATTGTGGTGAAAATGAGTTGGTGTGTGAAAATGCCTCAAATATCTTATTGTATAGAATATGAAATGTGGATGTATGACTTGGTATGAGATTGAACCGAAAGGTCCGAGGAATTATGGTATAGTTTCGATATGGATGGAGTACCTAGCCTCGTTTATCGTTTCATGTTGTGATAATTTTATTGATGGATGGTTGATGAATGCTTATGACTTACTGAGTTATAAACTCACTCGGTGTTTTCTTGTCACCCATTTTAGGTCTCTTGGACTTGTATCGTTTATGCGTTTCGGAACCGTCGTTGAAGTCATCACACCGGCTGGAAATCTTTTGGTATTGTCTTCGTAGTTGAACTAGGAGAACATTTGGCATGTATAGGCTATTTTGTTTTGTTGAATTGTGGGTTGTAAACTTTAAGCCATGCGAAAATGGCCTATGTGGTCGGTTGAGTGTGATTCTAAAACCTATGGTCACGAGCCTTAGATACCTTAATTTTGATAAGGTGGCCATAGTTGCATTATGTATGATGAAATAGTTGGCCATGGAAGAATTATGAAATAGTCATTGTTTGCTTTAGTAACAGATGCTGCCAGCAGCAGTGAGGTGAGATGGAAAAATCACTAAAAATAGTAGAAGTAGAATTAAATAGTGAATAAATAATGAAATTGAACCTTGATGAATCTATTTTCATATGGACAAAACGAAACGACCATATGAGCCGTATTTTAAGAGATATTCTAGATTTCGTGAGACAGGGCCAGAACGGTTTCTGGATCCTCTGTTTCAACTTTGAAAATTTACCATAAATTATCCAGAAACAATTAGGAGTCATGCCTTATATGCATAGATTCCCCTTTGAGTCTATTTTCATTAGAAACAAACGGCATGAGCATTGGAGCTCTGTACGAGATGATATCCAGGTCGTAATGCACAAAGGTCAGTGTAGTCGAACTCTGAAACAGGGGTGACTTTAACTAATAAACTGTACTAATTGGCTCGACCAAAAATTCTAGAAAAAAATGTGTAGATGGGATTATAAGTCTAGTTTCAGGGAAAATTGACGGAACTGATTTTCGAGTTCTGGAACTCGAGATATGACTTTTAAGGTGACAGTGACGCAGTTAGCTAGCCTGCCTGGAACAAAAATTAAACATTTCAAAGAGAGGAATAAGGGAAGTAAGCCCGGTAACACCACGTGGTCAAATCCGGTGACGGTCACAGGTTTGGGGCGTTACATTTAATTGGTATCAGAGCTATGGTTTAGTCGGTTCTAGGACTACCATAGCGCGTGTGAGTCTAGCTATACATGCCAAATTGTTAGTGCTTAATAATGTGATGACTTCTGACGATTGAAATTTTTGTTTTGATTAGCAATGGAACCCGGGGTAGAGAGACCCTTGGCGGATGACGTTGAAAGTGTAGCGGCTGCTCCCGCGCAAGGGACACCACCTGTTGAGCCTCAGTCATCCGCGAATAATCAAAATGAAGGGGCGAAACAAGCCTTCTTCACCATGATGAATGAGTGGGTCGCACAATATGCCCGAACCAATCCGGCTGTCCAACCATTCCCGAATTTAAATACTCCACCCCAAGAGCCCGCAATGCCTCCAGTTACCGATCCTGTGAGGCTGAGTAAACCACCTGTGGACTTGATTAGGAAGCGTGGGGCCGAGGAGTTTAAGGCCATAGTTACTGATGATGCCGAAAGGGCCGAGTTCTGGCTTGATAACACCATTAGAGTGTTCGATGAACTGTCATGCACACCCGATGAATGTCTTAAGTGTGCTATATCCTTGTTGCGAGACTCAGCCTACTATTGGTGGAGGACCTTGATTTCCATAGTCCCAAAGGAACAAGTTACTTGGGATTTCTTTCAAATGGAATTTCGGAAGAAATATATTAGTCAACGGTTCATCGATCAGAAGCGTAAGGAATTTTTGGAGCTCAAGCAAGGCCGTATGACAGTATCTGAATACGAACATGAGTTCGTAAGACTTAGTCGGTATGCTCGGGAGTGTGTGGCTGATGAGGTTGCTATGTGCAAAAGATTTGAAGAAGGATTGAATGAAGATTTAAAGCTGCTAGTGGGTATTTTGGAGATAAAGGAGTTCGTAACACTAGTCGAACGAGCCTGCAAGGCGGAAGAACTTGGAAAGGAGAAGAAGAAGGCTGAATTTGAAGCAAGAGATTATCGTAAAAGATCGGCGAGTAAAGCTCCATTCTCGACCGTAAAGAAATTCAAGGAGGACACTAGTAAGTCGAGGGCGACTGCGGGAATTTCCATCAAAACCCGACCATCGACGGACTCCCGAGCTACTTCGGTAGCTAGTGTGGGCAATAATCGTCAAGAGAAACCTGAATGCCCCCAATGTGGAAGACGACACCTAGGTGAATGTTGGGGTAAGTCTGTTAATAGGGCCTGTTATGGATGCGGTTCGAGGGACCACTTCATTAGAGATTGCACGGAGCTAGATGAGAGGAATAAGACGCAAGGTGCAAGACTTAGTGGAACGACGGCTGGAGGTAGGCCCCCGAGAATTTCTGGAGGTAGGGGTGGTAATCAGAGAGGAGCCTCTAATACGGCTGTCCGATCCGAGACCCGTGCTCCTGCTAGAGCATATGCCATCCGCGCACGAGAGGAGGCATCCTCCCCTGACGTTATCACTGGTACTTTTACTCTCTTTGATACTAGTGTGATTGCATTGATTGACCTCGGCTCTACTCATTCATATGTATGTGAAACTTTAGCATCCAAAGAAGACTCTACCGTTGAGTCTCATCGAGTTCGTAATTCAGTGTCAAACCCTTTGGGTCAATACGTATTCGTTGATAAAGTGTGCAAGAGATGCCCCTAATAATTCGAGAATCTGTTTTCACCGATCCGATGCTTCTACCATTTGATGAATTCGATGTTATTCTTGGTATGGATTGGTGACCGTACATGATGCAATGGTGGATCGCAAAGGAAAACCATTGATTTGAGGAGTGCAAATAATGAGGTAGTCCGAGTCGAGTCTACTGATTTAAAAGGAGTGCCAGCGATAATATCTTCTATGACCGCCCGGAGGTATGTGAAAAAGGGGTGTGAAACATCCCTTGCGTATGTGTTTGAAAGTAAAGAGATGGAAAGGAAACTCGAATCGGTACCAGTGGTTTGTGAGTATTCAGATGTTTTTCCTGAGGAGTTACCGGGATTGCCACCGGTTCGAGAAGTGGAATTCGGCATCGAAGTTGTACCGGGTACTACGCCGATCTCAATTTCCCCGTATCGTATGGCATTATGGAATTAAAGGAATTGAAGGTTCAATTGCAAGAATTGACGGATAGAGGTTTCGCTCGACCGAGTTTTTCTCCATGGGGCGCACCAGTATTGTTTGTGAAGAAGAAGGATGGAACTATGAGATTGTGCATCGACTATCGTCAGTTGAATAAAGTGATGATAAAGAATAAATATCCGTTGCCACGAATTGACGATTTGTTTGATCAATTAAAGGGAGCCTCAGTGTTTTCAAAGATATATTTGAGGTCGGGGTACTATCAGTTGAGGGTCCGAGAATCGGACATACCCAAAACTGCTTTTAGAACGAGGTACGGTCATTACGAATTCTTAGTGATGCCGTTTGGGCTCACTAATGGCCCTGCGGTATTTATGGATTTAATGAATAGAATTTTCAGGCCATACTTGGATCGGTTCGTAGTTGTATTTATCGATGACATTTTGGTCTATTCGAGAGATGAAACTGAACATGCTGAACACCTGAGGCTAGTGTTGCAAATCTTACGAGATAAGCAGTTATACGCAAAGTTCAGTAAATGTGAATTTTGGTTGAAAGAGGTTAGCTTTTTGGGGCACATGGTGTCCGCATCGGGTGTCAGGGTGGACCCTAACAAAATTTCGGCCATAGTCGATTGGAATCCTCCAAGGAATGTTACCGAGGTTAGGAGCTTTTTGGGGCTTGCCGGATACTATCGACGATTTATGAAAGGTTTTTCGATGATAGCTGCACCGATGACAAAACTACTTCAAAAGGATGTTAAGTTCGAGTGGTCGGAACGCTGTCAAGAAAGTTTCGATCGACTAAAACTCAGTTAACCGAGGCCCCGATTACTACATACAGAGTCCCAGAAAGAGTTTGTCATATACGCCACGCATCCTTGCTTGGGTTAGGTTGTGTGTTGATGCAAGAAGGTCGAGTTGTGGCTTACGCGTCGAGACAACTAAAGCCGCATGAGAGAAACTATCCGACCCATGACCTTGAACTAGCAGCCATAGTGTTCGCCTTGAAGATATGGCGGCATTACTTGTTTGGAGAAAGGTGTCACATTTATTCGGACCACAAGAGTCTAAAATATTTGATGACTCAGAGAGATTTAAACCTGCGACAAAGACGTTGGCTTGAGTTGTTGAAAGACTATGAACTCATCATTGATTATCACCCGGGAAAGGCCAACGTGGTGGCCGATGCTTTAAGTCGCAAGGCACTGTTTGCTTTGAGAGCGATGGATGCTCATCTATCCGTTTCACCCGATGAGGTGCTAGTAGTCGAATTAGAGACCAAACCGTTATTGATTCATCAAGTACTTGAATCTCAGAAGGTCGACGCCGAATTGGTCGCTAAGCGAGCCGAATGTGTTTCGAATGAGGAATCAGAATTTCAGATTGACGACCATGATTGCTTGACGTTCAAGGGTCGATTATGTATTCCAAGGAATTCGGAACTTGTTTCGATGATTTTGAACGAGGTTCATCGGTCCGTATGAAGTATCCGAACGAGTTGGGCCAGTCGCTTACCGATTAATTCTGCCCCCTGAGCTCGAAAAGATTCATAACGTTTTTCATGTCTCGATGCTTCGACGATATAGGTCTGACCCATCGTACGTAATCGCTCCATCTGAGATTGAGATTCAGCCTAATTTGAGCTATGAAGAAGAGCCGGTTCGCATTCTGATGCGTGAAGTAAAAGAGTTGCGAAATAAGAAAATCCCATTAGTGAAGGTGTTGTGGCATAAACACGGAATTGAAGAAGCCACCTGGGAACTTGAGGACTCTATGAAAGAGTGATACCCGAGCCTATTTACCGGTAAGATTTTCGGGGACGAAAATTTCTTAAGTGGGGGAGAGTTGTGACAGCCCGAAAGTGACCCTAGTCGGAAAGCGGTTTCGGGACCGCTAAACCGAGTCACTAAATTATTTGAGTATGATAGTTACTGTCTAAATATGTGAATATGCATGTGTGAAAATTTCTTAATTGAATTTTTTTGCTTAATTATAGGTGAATTTTAGTGATTAGGACTTATGTGAGAAAATTTAGAAATGTGCTAGGCAAATGTAAGGTGGCCTATTAATACATGTGGGGAAATGGTTGTCCTTGCATGTCAAATAACCCCTTTCCTAAGGTGAGTGGCCGGCCATGACAAGGTGATGGGCAAGGAAAACATGTCCTAGACATGTTGGCCTAGTGCATGATGTAAGGAGAATAAAGAAATGAAATTAGAAAAAAAGGAATATGATGAAAACAAAAGAAAAAAAAGTGTCCATTCTCTTATTTTTCTTTGCATGGCCGAATGTACTAAGAAGAAAGGGGGGAAAGCTTGAGAAAATCAGCCATGGGAGCTTACTAGACTAAGGTGTTTTGATACAAGAAGGTATGTTTTATGCCACTCTTGAAAATGCATGCATAGTTTGGAGGATTGGTTCAAATTTTTCCTTGAATCTTGGATCGAAACTAAGTTGTTAGGTGAGTTAAATTTCGGCCAAGAATGTTGTATTTCCTAATTAGTGTTTTGATGTTGTTGTGATGAAAGCATGGAGATGAGTGAGTTCGAATGTTTAACAAAAAGGAGATTTTTGTGCCATTGAGTTCTTGTTGTTATGTGTGTATGTGCATGAGTATTCGGCCATGCTATAAAATTTATGTTGCAAAATGATTTAATGCTTAATGTGATATATAATAGTACTTGTGAATGAGCTTGAGAGCACCTAAATTATTAGTTGGAAGTGCCGAATGTAGTCTTGGATGAATTTTAAAGAACAAAGAAATTTTGGGTGACTAGAGGTCAAGGACATTCGCCAAAGGCTTGTGTGCTAGCAAAATTTGGCCTAGATGGGGTAAATGTTAAGTGTTAAATGCAATGGAAATGCTAGATTAATGTTGCACATTCGGCTATAGTTAGGCATGTTTATGATCTCATTTAGACGATTAGACATAAAAAGGGTGGTAATGAGGTTGAAAATTGTTGAATGGCTAGTTGGGTAATGAATGTAGCATTCGCCATATGGGGTAAAAATGGGTCAAATGTTCGTGAAATAAAACTTTGTGAATTGATGAATCAATGATGATAGTATTGTTGATGTCATGTATATATGTATAAATATTTGGCAAGACGGTTAAACTAGTTAATTTATTGATTAGCTCAAGAAGCTAGAGGGGGAGAATCAAGCAAAAGCAAAGGAAAGAACATCGAATAGCCGAGTTGGAACCATTTTACCCAACACAAGGTAAGTCATTAAGCATATATTTGGTATTGATTTAAATGATCATAATATATATGCAATTGTGTTTAATGAATTGATGTGCAAATGGAAATGTATGTGTATGGAATGATGCCATCGTTGAATGTATAAAGGTGGTAAATTGCATAAAGTATTGGTCTCGGCACTAAGTAAAAGGGTCTAAATGGACACGGTGACAAGATTGGCACTACGTAAAGCGGGTTTAAAATTTGTACAGCACTAAGTGTGCGAATTTGATTATATAGCACTATGTGTGCGAGCTGATTTTATAGCACTAAGTGTGCGGATTCAATATATGCTCTTGCATTACAATTGGCACTGAGTGTGCGACATTATCGAGTTAATCCCGGACAGCGGATCGGGTAAGTACCTTGAGCTCATGATGAATAGGCAATATGTTCATGCTCGGGGTTGAGCTTGGTAAGCTTTAAATCTATGTGATGATTGCAATTGTATGATTGTGGTGAAAATGAGTTGGTGTGTGAAAATGCCTCAAATATCTTATTGTATAGAATATGAAATGTGGATGTATGACTTGGTGTGAGATTGAACCGAAAGGTCCGAGGAATTATGGTATAGTTTCGATATGGATGGAGTACCTAGCCTCGTTTATCGTTTCATGTTGTGATAATTTTATTGATGGATGGTTGATGAATGCTTATGACATACTGAGTTATAAACTCACTCGGTGTTTTCTTGTCACCCATTTTAGGTCTCTTGGACTTGTATCGCTTATGCGTTTCTCGAACCATCGTTGAAGTCATCACACCGGCTGGAAATCTTTTGGTATTGTCTTCGTAGTTGAACTAGGAGAACATTTGGCATGTATAGGCTATTTTGTTTTGTTGAATTGTGGGTTGTAAACTTTAAGCCATGCGAAAATGGCCTATGTGGTCGGTTGAGTGTGATTCTAAAACCTATGGTCACGAGCCTTAGATACCTTAATTTTGATAAGGTGGCCATAGTTGCATTATGTATGATGAAATAGTTGGCCATGGAAGAATTATGAAATAGTCATTGTTTGCTTTAGTAACAGATGCTGCCAGCAGCAGTGAGGTGAGATGGAAAAATCACTAAAAATAGTAGAAGTAGAATTAAATAGTGAATAAATAATGAAATTGAACCTTGATGAATCTGTTTGCATATGGACGAAACGAAACAACCATATGAGCCGTATTTTAAGAGATATTCTAGATTTCGTGAGACAGGGCCAGAACGGTTTCTGGATCCTCTTTTTCGACTTTGAAAATTTACCATAAAATATCCAGAAACAATTAGGAGTCATTCCTTATATGCATAGATTCCCCTTTGAGTCTAGTTTCATTAGAAACAAACGGCATGATCATTGGAGCTCTGTATGAGATGATATCCAGGTCGTAATGCACAAAGGTCAGTGTAGTCGAACTCTGAAACAGGGGTGACTTTAACTAATAAACTGTACTAATTGGCTCGACCAAAAATTCTAGAAAAAAATTTTTAGATGGTATTATAAGTCTAGTTTCAGGGAAAATTGACGGAACTGATTTTCGAGTTCTGGAACTCGAGATATGACTTTTAAGGTGACAGTGACGCAGTTAGCTAGCCTGCCTGGAACAAAAATTAAACATTTCAAAGAGAGGAATAAGGGAAGTAAGCCCGGTAACACCACGTGGTCAAATCCGGTGATGGTCACGGGTTTGGGGCGTTACATTTTTCTTGGGTCAACTCAAATACCCGATGCGGATACCACATGACCCAAGAAGCTAACCTCTCTTAACCAGAACTCACACTTACTGAACTTAGCATATAATTGCTTATCCCGTAAAATTTGCAATACTAATCTCAGGTGCTCAGCATGTTCGGTCTCATCTCTTGAATAGACCAAGATGTCGTCAATGAACACAACTACGAACCAGTCCAAATACTGTCTGAAGATTCGATTCATCAAATCCATAAATACCGCAGGGGCATTAGTGAGCCCAAACGGCATCACTAAGAACTCGTAGTGGCCGTATCTCGTTCTGAAAGCAGTTTTGGGTATATCCGAATCTCGAATTAGATCCGTAATACCCGATCTCAAATCTATCTTTGAAAACACTGAGGCTCCCTTTAGTTGATCAAACAAATCATCAATGCGCGGTAACGGATATTTGTTCTTTATCGTCACTTTATTCAGCTGACGATAGTCAATGCACATCCTCATGGTTCCGTCCTTCTTTTTCACAAACAATACTAGTGCACCCCAAGGTGAGAAACTTGGTCGAGTGAAACCTCTATCCGTCAACTCTTGCAACTGAGCTTTCAATTCTTTTAACTCAGTTGGTGCCATACGATACGGAGCTATCGAAATCGGCGTAGTCCCAGGTACAAGCTCAATACCAAACTCTACCTCCCGAATAGGTGGTAAACCTGGTAATTCTTCAGGAAAAACATCCGGGTACTCACAAACCACTGGCACAGATTCGAGCTTCTTTTCTAATTCTTTGTCATCAAGTACATACGCAAGGTATGCTTCACACCCCGTTCTTACATATTTCTGAGCCAACATCGACGATATTACAGCTGGAAACCTATTCAAGTCAGTAAACTCGACTCGGATTATCTCGTTATTTACACACCTAAAATCGATGGTTTTTCTTTTGCAATTTACAATTGCATCATGTACGGTCAACCAATCCATACCAAGGATAACATCAAATTCAGTCAAGCGGTAAAAGCATCAAATCGGTAGGAAAACAGAACCTCAAGTACTAGGGACATTTTTACACACTTTGTTGACAAGCACGTAATGACCCAAGGGATTTGACACCGAATTACGAACTCAAGAGACTCAATAGGTAAAGTCTTACCGGATGCTAAGGTTTCGCATATATAAGAATGAGTAGAACCAGGTCAATCAAAGTAATCACATTAGTATCAAAGAGAGTAAAAGTACCGGTAATAACATCCGGCGAGGAAGCATCCTCGCGTCTGCAGATAGCGTAAGCTCTAGCAGAGCACGAGCCTCGGATCTGGTTGTAGCATCTCTAGATCCTCTCGACCTCCACTAGCATTGCCCGTATTCCTAGATGGTCTACCAGGCGCGAGTAGCACCAGTGTTTCCCACTCGATTTACGCTCGCTCGCACAATCTTGGGCAATCTTTGATAAAGTGGTCGGCTGACCCGCACTTGTAACAGGAGCGGTCATGGAATCTACAACTCCCCGAGTGCCATTTACCGTAATACCAACACTCCGTTCTATCTCGACGATCATTTCCAACACTGGTGACTGAAGTGACTCATGCACTCATAGGGGGTCGATCACGGTCTCGTCTAGAAAAACCCAATGTTTCTCTAGATCGCCCCAAATCCTCTCTAAATTTCTTCGATGGCTGTTGAAAGGGCCTCCCCGAAGACCTCTTACGAAACTCCTTTGCTCCCATATCAGCTTTTCTTTTCTCTATACTGAGCTCCTCGGCTTTGCAAGCTCGCTCAACAAGTACCACAAATTCTCGATTTCCAAGATGCCAACATACGCCTTTATATCATCATTTAGTCCATCCTCAAACGCTTACACATTACGGCTTCTGAGGAAATGCATTCTCGTGTGTACCGGCTAAGCCTCACAAATTTTCGTTCATAGTCGAGAACCGACATGGAACCTTGTTTAAGTTCAAGAAATTCCTTCCGCTTTTGATCCATAAATCTCGATCGATATACTTTTTCGAAACTCGGTTTGGAAAAACTCCCAAGTTACTTGCTCTCTAGGCACAACAGAAGTCAACGATTCCACCAATAGTAGGCGTAATCACGTAGCAAGGAGATAGTACACTTTAGGCACTCATCGGTGTGCAAGATAGCTCATCGAGTACCGGATAGTGTTGTCCAACCAAAATTTAGCTTGCTCGGCATCATCGCTGTCCGTAGCTTTAAATTCAGAGCCCCATGTTTTCAATTCATCAATGGGGGCTTATTTGACCTTATTTGGTCGATTCGGAGGTATTGTAGGTGCGGGGTTGTGTTTGTCGGGAATGGAGGTTGTGGAACAGTAGTATTAGTTCGAATGTATTGGTTGAACCAATCATTCATCACGCTATAGAAAGCTTGTCTAGCTTCATCATTCGGATTACTAGCATTAGGTTGAGAGTCCGCACGGCCGTTGTCCTTCAAAGCGGAGCAGCGCTACACTCTTAAGATCATCACTACCGCTTCGGTTGGGATCGGGATCCATTACTATAAATAAACACATTTGCAAATGTCGTAAATCACCACACTATCAAATAGTCACATAAAATGGCATGTATAGCTAAACCTAACGCATTACGGTAGTCCTAGAATCGACTAAACCGTAGCTCGATACCAATAAATCAGTAACACCCGCACGAGATCGTCATTGAGTCGGACACGAGGGTTAACGGGCTTAATCCACTTACTAGCACAGTTCATTTTAAAATTTCGCATACCGGCTAATTGTGTCATTGTCACCTTAAAAATCATATCTTGAGTTCCGCAACTCGAAAATCAGTTTCGTGATTTTTCCTGAAACTAGACTTGTATATACATCAACAAATTTTTTTCTAGAATTTCCGGTTGGGCCAATTAGTACAGTTTATTAGTTAAATTCTCCCATGTTACAGGGATCGACTACACCGACCTTTGCGCATTACGACTTGGATATCTCCTGTATGTGGCTTCAATACTGATCCCGTTTGTTTCTACAAAAACTATACTCGAAAAGGAATCTGTACATATATGGCATGACTTCTAATTATCTCTGGTCAATTTATAATGAATTTATAAAGTCGGAACAGGGACTCCAAAAACCGTTCTGGCCCTGTCTCACGAAAACTTAAATATCTCTTAACATACAACTCATAGGATCATTTCGTTTCTTCCATGTGAAAGTAGATTCATCAAGGTTTTATTACATAATTTATTCACTATTTAATTCCATTCCTACTAGTTTTAGTGATTTTTCACATCCACGTCACTGCAAATTGTCAAGATCTCTGTCTTTAAGGTAGGCTTTACCTATTTCATAGTTTCCATGATTCAACTAGCCCTTTTACATATATTGCACAAAATATGGTCATGATTAACCATCCCAATGGCTAATCGTTTCCAAACATTTCCATACCTTTTAATGATCAACATACAAATGATTATAATACCATGCCCAAAGTGTATATAAGCCATTTTCAAGGGCTATCCAAATTTATACAAAACCAAAGGGTATGTGACCAATAACAAGAAGGGTAGCCCTATACATGCCATTTCAAAGTTCAACCAAAAGTATACCAAAAGGAGCTTTGATAGTGTGGGCGACTTCAACTTCAAAATCCCGAGTTCGATAGCTGACGAACCAAAATCTATAAAACAGAGGATCAAAGAAACGGAGTAAGCATTTAATGCTTAGTAAGTTGAGTTATGAATTTAGACACAACCAAAGTATAGCATTCATGTAGCTAAACAGATAATTTCATATGCACAAATTCTCAATATCATACTTACTTCACATTACCAACCCTTATATTCATACACAAAGATCAACATAGCCAAAGGCCGGTAGCTCATTTATCAACTGAGCGAATATTATTCGAAGGGAATCAACTATTCCAAAGCACATACGAAACATACCTCATTGTTGAGATTTTACAAGCGTAATAACTGAAATTTTTACAGCAAGATCATTCATTCCCGAATCACGTACCTTGAATTTAACCGGATATAGCTACTGTTCAATGCCTTCGGGACATAGCCCGGTTATAGTAACTCGCACAAATGCCTTCGGGACTTAACCCGAATTTAGTAACTCGCACCAATGCCTTCGGGCTTAGCCCGGGATTAGTAACTCACACAAATGCCTTCGGATCTTAGTCCGGATTTAGTAACTTAGCACAAAGCCTTCGGGACTTACCCCGATCATCATTCGAATAACCATGCACACTTATCAATAAATCATGACACATTCATATTTCATTTTCATTATCAAAGCTCAAACACAAGACACTTATCACACTTAAAAATTTCGGCTTAATAGCCACATACAAAGAGCATGATTTTGATATGCTTAAAACATGATCTAATCAAATCATAATCTAAGTTCCATTACTCGAAAACTTACCTCGGATGTGGTCGGAAGTTTTCGGCGGCTATTCGATAACTTTTTCCTTTCCCTTATCCAACTGTGGTCCTCTAAGCTTTTGAGCTAATTCAAACGAATTTAACTTATTAAAGTCTCGTTATGCTAGCTTATGGCCGAATATGACAAGGAGTTTGATAGGTCATATGGCCACCTTTTAGCTCAAATACACAAGATCATGCGCATTTTTAATCACATCAAGCAATTTAATACAATTCATTCGAACATCAAAAGAGAAGCTCAAGGTACTTAGCCCATATATACATTAGACATTAGAGTCACATATGTACGAAATCACGAATCGAATTCAACATACTAGCTAATATTTCCCCCTTAGCCGAATTTTCTAAGTCAAGCTAAAGCCATCAATAGGCTACCTATGGCCGAACATACACATCAACTCATGTACTCATTCATGTGGCCGAACATACATGTCTATGTTGGGGCCGATTGCAACGCTTAATACATTCTACAAGTATGGTCACTTGTATTGACTAAACACCATTTTGTTTCAAGTTCAAAACTTGGCTAATACACACATATACACTAGTAAATCAAACACTCGCATTTGCACTTCACCTTACTACCATTTCTCATCCAATAACGTGAACAACAACATATTTCTCTTCTACTTCCTACCATGGCCGAATGCATTACAACACCATACCATTTCAATTTTGGTCATGGTTGAACAAGGAACTTAATGTCTCACTCAAGGATGCTAAAAAGGAGATTCAAGAGTCATCAATCCACCATCACATGCATCATTACAAGCTTCACTTTTAGCATGCAAATAACATCAACACAAATCCACCTTAGCCGAATATCATCTCCATGACATAGTAAAGATTTGAACCATGGGCTAGTTAGAACTCAAGCTAACAAAAAAAAACATGCATGAATCTCATGGCACAACATCAAACTTACCTTCACCTAACTACAAGCATGGCCGAATCTCTTCAACATTTCCTCCCTTCTTTCTTTTGAATTTTCGGTCAAGAAGAATGAAAAAAGGATGGACACATTTTTTTTCTTTTGTTTTCATCATTTTCTTTCTCCTTTCTTTTTTTTTTCCATTTATTTATTACTAACTTTATTTTATTGTTTCCTCCCATGATGCACCAACACAACATGTCTATGACATGTTTTGCCCATCATCCTTTGTCCACCCTAATGTCATGGCGGCCACTACTAGATGGGGGAAATTGACATGCAAGTCCCCCCTTTTTCAACATGCACTAATAGGTCCTTATGTTTTGATCTATCACATTTCAAAAGTGTCACACATAAGTCCTATTGACTAAATTCACATGCAATTTACTAAATCGAAGCTTAAAATTTTCACACATTTATTTTAGACAATAAATATCATATTCAAATAATTTAGTGACTCGGTTTAGCGGTCCCGAAACCGCTTTCCTACTAGGGTCACTTTAGGGCTGTCACAAGTTGTGTGCATTTAAGTTAATTCTCTGGTTCGAGAATACCGTTACGTGTTCTTTGGTAAGTAGTCATACAGTCAGAAATGATGAGGTTTTATTCTTGAAAGTATAATATGGAAACATATTAGTTGGATTTCTCTTGTTCGAGAGATGTTGTTATAAGTATAGTTGTCCTGATTAATAAAGAGACCACATCTATGAAGTTGGAATCATTTGATTCATGTCAGTAAAGTTTCTAAATAGTTGATGACCAGAGTATAGAAATGTGGCTATAAATGGTAAATTAAACAAGTAGCATGATTCAACTTTTAATTTGGAATTGCAGGGAGGATTTGATTTCTGGTTTCTGTTAGTATTATTTTAGAGTAAAATTTGAGTACTGAGAAACTCTGGGTTATACAGAGAATTGAGTACAGAGTTCACAAAAGTATCTTGTCTGTTCTTCCAAAAGATGTTGAATTGTCTACAGGCTAAGGCCGATTATCAGATATATTCGAGATTTATGATTGTTAGTGATGGCATTTGATAAAAAAAAAAAAGAGAGAGAGAGAGAAAGGACTAGTATTAATTTTGTATCGGGATGTCTCTCTTCTCCGGGTAAATAAGAGATACCATATTGGATTGTGATAGATTGATGATAGTAGTCTGCATGACTATTTTGGTATGTACAGAGGTAGTGTTAGACGAATTTGGACGAGTTGTGTTTTTAAGCTTATAGTTCTTAGAATGTCAGTTTTCTACATTTCGAATTGAGCTGAGACTCTTATGGTAATTCTGGAAAGGTTACAGAAATCCTGAGTATGAGCTTGAGCTGAGTTGTTTTGTAAGTTGTGAGAAAAAGATATAAGTGACTCATGAAAGTTGAGAGCAACTTTTTATGGTAAGATTTTCGGGGACGAAAATCCCTAAAGGGGGGAAGAAATGTAACAGCCCGATTTTGGGCCTAGTCAAAACAGTGGTTTTGGAACCACTATTCTGAGGCCGAAGAAAATTATTTTGATTTTATTTTATGTGTTATAATATAATTTTATAAGTGCATGTAAATTTTGGTAAGTTAATTTTAGCGATTTCTAGTCCAATTTCGAAAAATGACTAAATTGCGTAAAAGGTAAAAGTTGTATTTTGATGCCTAAAGGTGTTAAATTGCTTTGATCTTAAATTTGGGGTCTTTAAAGTGAAATTAGGCCATTGAAAGTGTGATGGCCGGCCAAGGGAGACAAATTGGTCAAAAAAACCAAAATTTGTGGCTTTTATGTGACTAATTTGACTAAAAATAGAATAAAAGAAAGAAAAGAAAGATATCATCCTTTCTTCATCTTCGCTCCACTGAAAATGGCAGCAAAGAAAGGGTTTAGAAGCTGGAAAATTTCATCAAAGAAACTCCCATGCTAGTAAGTGATTTTGAATGTCTTTCTTGATGATTTTTACATTTTTGGAACCCCTAAAGCAGAAGCTTTCAAAAGAGGGGTCTAGTTTGCAAAATGATAAAGAGTCTAGGGTTTTTCCATGAAAGCATATGTGTTGTTTTTTGAGTTTTTAAGGAAGAATATGAGTTGTATTTTCTAATAAACAACTTTTGTGAAGGAAATTTGCATGAAAATACCTTAAAAAGGTTATTATGCAAAGTTGTAAAATAGGTTGTTAATGTGTGTAATAATGATTTTTGTGAGTTGTCATAGTTATGAAAATAGTTTATCTAGGCTTAAGGATTGAAGAAATTGAATAAAATCTTGTTTCGAACCTAGGGGCAATTTGGTAATTTTGGCAAAATAGAGGGGCAAAATTGTAAAATTTGCCAAAGTGTGTTAATGGACTAATTTTATTATTATATTGTTTTAATTAGCTAAATGTGATGTTTTAGATGTTGAAAAATGCGATTTGGGCCTAGAACGGGGAAAATCGATTTATGGATGATTACGTCTTTTTCACCTTTGTGGTATCGAGGTAAGTTCGTATGTAAACAATAGCATGCTATACATGCATTTAAATGTTATCATTACATGAATTGTACAAATATTAAGTGTATGTGATTAATAGAAATATATAAGACAAAGCCTTAATAGGCGAGGAAAAATCTCGTTTGAACCTTAGGAATAAAATAGGATACGAGTGACATGTCACAAGGAATTATGAGTCTAGATGACTAGCTTGAGAGTGAGCATTTAAATGTCATAAGATATGAGGTAGCTTTAGCTACAGTTGAGGCACTTATGTGCAAAGGTTTTTTCGAGTATCCAATTAGTATTCCAAGTGTTCAATAGGTAATCCGAGGAAAGAGTTGATGATGGTCCCAATGAGGTAAGTCATTGGTGAGTATGCACTTGAGTTATGTTACAAGTTGTGCAGGTATGTACACTAAGCTTATGAGAATTCCTTGGTATGTGATGATCTATGATGCATAAATATGTGTTCTTACCATGATGGATGAAATGATGTTGTATTATATTTGTTAACAATGATCATGAATGAGTAACTTAGCCTTGACAGATTTAAGTTACTACAGCAGTGTAAATTTGAAAATACACTAAAATAGTGGAAAATGAGTTAGAAGCTGAATAAAATATGGAAATAAAGCTTATTGAGTCTAGTTTCTCATAAAAGAAACGGTGTAAGCAAAAGAATTTCCTATAATGAAATATTTGAAGTTGCATGGGATAGAGTCAGAATGACTTTGAAATCCCCTATTCTGATTTGAGAAAATCATTACAAATTGTAAAAAAATGGTTATGCTTAGAACCCTTAATGATTCTGGTTTCAAGAGAAATAGACGAGAACATTATCGAGTCTTGTGTTATGAGATAATTGAACTTTAGTGCAGAAGGGTCAGAACTATCAGACAGTGAATCAGGGGTAACTTTGAGAAATAAACTGTACTAATTGACTAAACCAAAAATTCTGGAAATTTTATGGTAGAAAGGTACATGAGTCTAGTTTCAAGGAAAATTAATAGAACTTAATTTGGAGTTTCGTAGCTCCAGATCTTAACCCCCTTTCTTTCCCATGTTCCCTAGGGTTGCCTGGTTAGCTCGGGTTGGTGGCCGTCAGAGATATTATCACACTGTCGAGTTAACACTATCGGCGTAAGTAAATCCTAGTGTTTTGAGTCTATGGCGTGTATAGGGTTTTAATGTTGAGTATGTGATATTATGATTTAGCCAAAGGCATTGGCTTGTTATTAAGGTAATATGTAGTCATGTATATTGGTCTATGTCGGTTAATGACGTTATGGGCCTATATGATTATTCTTATGCATGTATGTTATTATCTATTGTGATGTAGCTTACAACATGTATGCCTAGAGATGAATTTAGATTCATTGATGAGTTAATAACTGATGCAAGATTAAGTGATTGGTAAATAGTTAATAATGCCTCATGAATGGTTTGTGAAGATGATTACGCATGCCTAGTGATGGACATGAGGTTTGTGACGTAATGATAGTTATGACAAGTATGTGGTAATGATGTGAGTAAATTCTATGATATTTATTGCATAAGAAATTAACATGAGCATAACATGTTTGTAAATGTTTAAGAGCTCATTATGCCATGTTGTTTGTTATTGGATAAATATGTGTGCATATGTTGTGAGGTTGACAAATGGCTTGGAAAATAGCCTTATAATTGTCTACACGGGTAGGCACACGGGCGTGTGTCTAGACCGTGTGTCACACATGGTCTGTCCCTATGGGCGTGTATCATGGTCGTGTTTTAAAGTGAGTGTTGCACACGGGCTAAGGGCACGAGCGTGTCCCAAGCCACACGGGCGTGTGTGACTACATGGTCTATATCCACACGGGCGTGTGGAGCCTTAAAGTATGAAAATTTTCAAGTTTTTCTTAAGTTCTCGGTTTAGTCCCGAACTGCCTCTAATGCATGTTTTGGGCCTCGTAAGCCCGTTTAAGGGACAAAATGTATGTGAAATGAAAAGTTTTAAATTGATCAAAATTTTACGGCCCGGTTTTATATAGTTTGTTGAGTTTAAGTCAAGTAACACCTCGAACCCTGTCCCGGCGTCGGATATGGGCGAGAGGTGTTACAGGGATAGCCTAATCTTTCTATTTAGGGGATTTATTTGAAAAGTTATCAAGGTATGAAATTTGGGTCATGGATGAATATGCTGAAAATTTGAAATTTATGGTAGAAAATTAAAAGTTATTCATAGATAGACAACCTTTACAAAGCAATTTTTGATGAAAACTTGATTTAGGGACTTAAATGGAAAAATTGTAAAACACATAGAAAATTCTAAAATTTTTGAAATATATGTGCTATAATTGTAATATATAAATTTTAGCTAGGCTTGGAAAGAGGGTTAAATTCCATGAATTTCATTTTTCAAGCCTAGGGACGAAATCGAAATTTTTGAAAAAGATAGGAGCAAAATGGTAATTTTGCCTAGAATGTAATAGGATGCAAATGTATATGAAATGTGATAAATTAATAGTTAAATTTACCCATATAGATCCAGAAAGACCAACCACGAATCTAGATCGAGGAAAGCAAAAGGCTTCAAATTAGTTGAAATTCAAATACAAACCATTTTCAAGGTAAGTTTGTGTAACTTAAATATGTACGTTAATATACTTGAATTGAATTGTATGATTGTGTTGATATGTATGAGATGATACACATAATGAAATAGTTATAAGTTGTAAAAAATGGACAAATTGTCATGTTGCGGTTGAATGTTGAATTTCAATGGGTTAAGAATAATAGTGCATATGTTGCAGATAGAATTTCACTCGGACGGGTAATTCTAATGTAAGCCCTCTTGAGCTTAGGTTATAAATTGGATTTACCCCAGACGAGTAATCCATATTAAGCTCCCTAGAAAATATGCTACGGATAGGGTTTAGCCTGGACTAGTAATCCTACTATAAAATGTACGGCTCAAGAGTGTGCCTTTCTATTATGTACCCTAATGGGTATTTTTGCACATGTGTATATTACCCGAACATCCATCGAGATTTCAATAGTTTGACGAAAATGACTCTTGAAGTGTGGAAAGGTGAAATTATTGGAAGCTTGTAATGTGATGAGCTCATCTATGTCTACTTGATATTCATATGTGATTATGTGACTAACTTGTTGAATAAGTGTATGTGTTTTTAGGTAGCTTACCCAAAATCGATGGAATGTAAATTTATGTTTGCTTGTATTATTAAATATGACGGATAATGTAACATCTCGAAATAGGGCCTAAATGGAATAGTGGTTGCGAAACCACAAATCTAAGATAGAAAAGTTTATTTCGATTAATTTTTATGATTTACCGAGTGATTAGATGCATGTGTTAGAGTATTGATAAGAAATTTTATAGATTGCATGTTTAATTTGCCTATTAGGGCTTATTTGCAGAAGTTGCTGTAACAGCCCGATTTAGGGCCTAAACGGAATGATGGTTTTAGAACCACGAATTCAAAGTCGAAAAATTTATTCCAATTAAGTTTTAAGGTTTATTTATTGATTAAAATATTGTGTAAAACTATCGTTAAGTAATTTTACTGATAAAGTGCTTAATTAGACTTTTAGGACTAAATTGCAAAAGTTGCAAAATATGTGTTCTAATTCATAAGTACTTGATTGAAATGGGGGTTTAAAGAGGAGGTCTTTAAATGGTAATTAGACCATCATATTTCGTTTGGAAAAAAATGGGCATGAATAGGACAAAATTTTAAAGAAAGGCCTTAAGGGCATTTTAGTCATTTGGTAATTAAAAGAAATAAAAAGGGAAAATAAAGCCAAATTGACTCATCTTTTTCATGGAGGCCGAAATTAGCATGGGGGAAGCCATGGCTAGGGTTTTCAAGTTTCCAAGCTCAATAGTAAGTCCGTTCTAGCCCCATTTTTCAAGTTCTTTACGATTTTGGAATCCCGGTAACTTGATTAAGCTCATTCTAGCAATAATTTAAGCTAGGGTTCATATTTGGAAAAATACCCATAGGTGAAATGTGTTTATTTTGATGTTTTATGGTAGAATATGAAGGCTGAAATTATGTTAAACAACTTTTGCTAAGCGGTTTTAATAAAAAATGAGTAAAACGGCTTAATCGGTAAAAGTTGTTATAGTTCATAACTATGTGTTAGAGTGAGAATTTGATGTTGGCATAGAAGGGAAAAATGATCAGCATGTCATAAAACATAAGAATAAGGGGATGAAGTTTAATTCTCGAGCCTAGGGGAAAAAGTGTAAATATGCAAAAGTTTAGGGGAAAAATTGTAATTTTGCAAACGTTTGAGTTAAGGACTGTTTTGAATAGTACATTAATTAAATAAGTAAAATATGATGTTTTAGATCCTGGAAAACGAGATTTGAATCTAGAATGGGAGAAAAATTGAAAATCGAGAAAGTTGGTAAAATGGCTGTTTTAGTATCGAGGTAAGTTCATATGTATAATAAGCATTAATTTATGCATGTTTCAATGTAAAATTGATATATTTACTATGATTGCCGAGGTGTTGAAAGTAAGTATAATTATGATAATTTAAATGTTCAATATCAATTCAACATGGAAATGAGAAAGTATATAAGTTTGTATTGTAGCTGATTTTTGAATCATAACTGACTATTGGAAGTATGGAATCAAGTATTAGAAAGAGAGAGAAATCTCGGTTGATCCTTCGAAAAAATTGGATGATACAGATGGTATGTAGCTAGGTCACATGTATGGTGCTGAGTGCACATCATGTGTACAAGAGAGCTACGAGACATTATGATGTAGCTAGGTCGCATGGGTGATACTATGTGTACACCATGTAGACAAGAGAGCTATGGGATATATGTAGCTAGGTCGCATGCGTGGTTCCAGGTGAAGGATACCATGTAGACAAGAGAGCTACGAGATAAATTGGCTAGGTCACATGGGTGGTACTAAGTGTTCACCATGTGTACAAGAGAGTCAAAATTATGTTTACAATCGAGCTAGGTCACATGAGTGGTGCTAAGTGAAGGCCCCTATGTGTACAAGAGAGCTTCGATTTTAAAGGTGCGCTATGTACGATACCATCGTGTATCTGTTATTATTCCGTAGCGTTCTGTAATATCCTGATTTTGGGCCTAGTCAGAATAGTGGTTTCGTGACCACAAAATTCGAGATAGAAATAATTATTTTATGATTATTTTGAGGTCTATGATATGATTGCATGATTGTGTGAAAATTTCGTGAAGAAATTTTATGCATAAAGTGCTTAAATTGAAATTAGGGACTAAATCGAATAATTTGTAAAACTTGCATTCTAGAAGTTTCTAGTATGAAATTGTTTTGAAATATTAATTAGGAGGTCTTAAATAGCAATTTTACCAATTTCTAAGTCTATGGACAAAAATTGGACATGGATGGAATTTTGGAAAGTTTAGTAGTAAGGGCATTTTGGTCATTTAGGGTAAAATGAATTAAAATACAAAATTAAAAGCCAATTTTGCTCATCTTCAACCCCATGGCCGAATATAGCAAGGAGAAACCATGGCTAGGGTTTTCAAGTTTCCAAGCTCGATTGTAAGTCCATTCTAGCCCCGTTTTTCAAGTTCTTTACGTTTTTGGAGTCCCGGTAGCTCGATTAAGCTTATGTTAGCAATAATTTAACCTAGGGTTTATATTTGGAAAAATACCCATAGGTGAAATTTGTGTATTTTGGTGTTTTATGATAGAATATGAGGTTTTAAATTATGTTAGACAACTTGTGCTACTCGGTTTTAAGCTTAAAACTAGCAAAAGGGCTTAATCGGTAAAAATACCTAATAGTCATAAGTACATGTTAGAGTGAGAATTTGATGTTGCCATAGAAGGGAAAAATGATCAGCATGTCATAAACCATAAGAAAATAGGCTGAAGTTTAATTTACGAGCTTTGAGGCAAAAGTGTAAATATGCAAAAGTTTAGGGGCAAAACTGTAATTTTTCCAAAATATGATTTTGGGTCAATTTGAATAATGTGAGTCCTAATTAGACTATATTTTAAATGATAGAGCAAGGAAAACTAAAATTCGGGCTAAAATGGGGAAAATACCAAGTTGTGGACGAAATGGTAAAAGTAGCCATTTTCGCATACGAGGTAAGTTCATGTGTAAATGTAGTAACATAATTGTCATTTTAAGCAATTTAATATTGTTTATATGATATGATGCTGATTATTATCATGAAATATTATGCTTTGTGGCTATTGTTGAATAATATGTAATTATGTGAATTACTTGATGAGTATGAACTATCACCGAAGTATCAATTTTGATATTCCGTGAAAGATGGCAAAGATGTGTGATCGAGGAAAACGCCTGTTTGAACCTTAGGAATAGATTAGGATATAAGTGACATGTCACTAGGATGGTTGAGCATCCGAACTCGTTGAGTTGAGTCCGAGTTCACTTATGGATGCAAATGTCCAAACTCGTTGAGTTGAGTCTGAGTTCGTGAGATGTAACTAGGCATCCGAACTCGTTGAGTTGAGTCCGAGTTCACTCATGGATGTGAACGCCCAAGCTCGTTGATTTGAGTCTGAGTTCACTTATGGGCCGGTTACAAAGTAGCTTGGCTACATATGTGGCACTTATGTGCAAACTTTCCATGTATCCGAATTATATTCCGATGTGTTCAACGGGTAAAATTTTACTCAAGCGGAGGAATACTCGAGATGAAAGGGACGTATTGGTAAGTGTTGTGAAATGAATACTTTGAATAGGTATGTACTTAACCCTCAGGTTGAAAACTCGATATAACAACAATATGGTAAGATGATAAATGAAAATGTGATATGAATGTCTCGGTGATGATTATGCAAATGATGTTTTATGTTTGCTTATATAGTTATGTTTCTTGCTATTTGCATGTGAACTTACTAAGCATTTATGCTTACTCCCTCCTTTTCATTCCTTGTAGTGTTGACAAGCCAGCTCGGAAATCGGAAACGGTCGGAGGCACGCTCACACTATCCGTATACCATCTTGGCATAATGGCTTGTATATTTTGAGTATGGCATGTATAGCATTATAATAATTTTGTGTATATGGTCTTATGATATGGTTATTGAGTGGTATGGAAATACTTGGTAATGATTAGCCATTGGAATGGCTAATCATGATCATATTTGGTGTTATGTATGCTAAATTGCTAGCTAATCCATGGAAACCTTGAAATAGGTAAAATTTATCATAAAATAGATTCAGGCAGCAGCAGTGACGTGAGTTTGAAAAATCACTAAAAATAGTAGAGATACAATTAGATGATGAATAATATATGGAATTGAAGAATTATGAGTCTATTTTCATATGGATGGAACAAAATAGGTATATGAGTTATATTTTATGAGATGTTTAAATTTTTATGAAACAGGGCCAGAGCAATTTCTGGATCCCCTATTCTGACTTTGGAAATTCACCATAAATTGTTCAAAGATAATTAGAAGTCATAATTTATATGTAAAGATTCCTTATTGAGTCTAGTTTTATTAGAAGCAAACGTATAGTAATTGAAACTCTATAGAGGGAGATATTTGATTCGTAATACACAGAGGTCAGAGCAGTCAAACTCTGAAATAGGGGAGACTATAACAAATAAACTGTACTAATTTACTTGACCAAAAATTCTATAAACAAATTAGTAAATAGATATATGAGTCTAGTTTCAGGGAAAATTTACAGAATTGGATTTCGAGTTTCATAACTCGAGATATGAATTTTTAAGCAACTATGACGCAGATTATTAGCTTGACTGAAAATTTTAAAAATAAATTGTTTGAGCTGTTTAAGTAATGAATTAAGTCTATTAACACATCGCGTTCGACTTCGGCGACGGTCTCGGGTACGGGGCGTTACACGTTCAACTGGGAAATTGATTAAATGAAATTGTGTATGACTTTGTGATGATAAGTGTAAGTATATACTTGTGTAACTTATGAGAAATATGCTCGATATGTGATTGGAAATTGGAAAGATTATTATAGGAAAGTGATGAATACAATTGAAGTGTGAAAGATCAAAATTGACAATAAAACTATTCTGGATAGTTACCGTGACGTGAATATAAAAATTTTCCAAAAATAGTATAAATTGAATCAGAGACTGAATGAGATATCAAATTAGATCTTAATGAGTCTATTTTCATATATTAGAAATAGAGCAAGCAAAGGAATTCTATATTATGAGATATTTAAATTTTTGAGAGACTAGTTCAGAATGACTACGTGATCCCCTGTTCTGACTTGGATAAATAATTAAAAATTGTAAAAAAATAATTAGGGGATATAATTTATATGCTTGAAACCCTTAATGAGTATAGTTTCAAATGAAATAAACAAAAACATCCTTTGAATTCTGTACCAGTAGAAAATTGATTCGTAGTGAAGAGTGGTCAGAACAGTTTAGCAGTGAAACAGGGGTAACTTCAATGAATAACCTGTACTAATTGGCTAGACCAAAAATTCTGAAAATTTTATGGTAAGAATATATGTGAATCTAGTTTCAAGGAAAATTAACGGTTTGTAATTTGGAGTTCTGTATCTCTAGAAATAAATAATTTAGTTGCTGGTACTCTGCTAGATAGCTTATTTTGAACCTGTTTATGATTGTAATAGTGAAAGTATGTGTGTTTGTGATGGTAATATTTCGGGAACATATTGTGACTTTGTTTAAAGTATGATAATGTATTGTTTATTAATATTTACATACTTACTTACGAAGTGATAATGCTTACTCCCTTCCTTTCCTTTTTCCTATAGTGTCGCAGATGTTAGCTCGAGTTGGAGGTCGCCAGAGGTTAAATCACACTATCAAACTATTGATCGATATATAAAGGTTTTAAAGTATTTTAAGTCTTTGGCATGTATGTAGACTCGTTTAATTGTTATTAAGTTGCTAGGAATTGGCCTAAAATACTGACTTATGTTATTTGAAGGTCTTTATTGTATAAAGTCATTTAATGTAGATAGTCTTGATTATGTTATTAATTAAATGATGCAATTTATGAATGTGCATGCTTGCCTATGTGTGTGGTTGAATTAAAGCATGATATGGGCCTTGTAAGCTCTTTTTAAGGGACAGCTTGAATGTGTTAGAAAAAGTTTTAAATTAGAGTGAAATTATGAATCGGTTTTTTTATACGATGATTAGTGATTAAGTCCGGTAATGCCTCGTACCCTGTTCTGGCGTCAAACATGGGTAAGGGGTGTTACAGATAAGTTTATTTTCCATTATACAACTTACTAAGCATGAAATGCTTACTCTATTTAATTTTCCTTGTTTTATAGTGCTCAAAGCTTGCGAAGGTTAGAAGTCGTCGGAACAGTCATCACACTATCGATGTAAAACCCCGAACCCGAGACCGCTGTTTGTGCCGGACACGGGGTTAACAAGCCAAAACCACTTATAGCACCGACCAACTTGACATTCCCAGCAAGCTGGAAAACTGCGCCATCTGTTGCCTTAAAAAGCATATCTCGAGTTACAAAACTCGAAACTGATTCCGTAAATTTTCCTGAATTTAGACTCATATAACCATCCTCGGATTTATTTCTAGAATTTTGGTCAGCCAATTGGTACAGTTTATTAGTTAAAGTCACCCATGTTACGTGGGTCGACTACACCGACCTTCGCGCGTACAACTTGAATATCTCTCTGCATGTGGTTTCAATATAAGGCATGACTTCTAATTCCTTCAGATAATTTATGGCAATTTTCAAAGTCGCGACAGGGGACCCGAAACCGTTCGCCCTGTCTCACGAGAACTTTAATATCTCTCGGATATCTGATCATATGATCGCTATGCGTTACTTTCATATGAAAATAGACTCGTCAAGGTTTGATCACATAATTTATTCACTATTTAACACCATTCCTACAAATTTTGGTGATTTTCCCCATCCACGTCACTGCAATTGGCAGATCTGCTTTTAAGGTAGGCTTTACCTATATTGTAGTTCCCATGGATCAACTATAGTCTAGTCATACTTAGGTCCACATATGATCATATTTAGCCATTCCAATGGCTGATCATGTGACCAACACTCCCATTCCAATCCATAATCACATCATGAAACCATATATAATTACAAACCACAAATGGTCTAATTCCATACTCCACTATTACGAACCATTTTCGCATGGCCGCACACATATACAACACAAGTACTTAAAACAACCGAGGGTAGTCCTATACATGCCATATCCGAACTCAACTAAAGGAGTACCAAAAGGGCTTTGATAGTGTGGTTGACTTCAACTTCTATGATCCCGAATCCGATCGCTAACGAGCAAAATCTATAAACAGAGAAACAAAGAAACGGAGTAAGCAATTTATGCTTAGTAAGTTTCGAGCCATAATATACACACAACCAAAGCATAGCATTCAAGTAGCTAAACAATAATTCATATGCACAATTTCTCAAAGACATGCTTACTTCACAATCCCAACTCTTATTTTCATACACAAACAACGGCTTAGTTAAGACCGATAGCTCGCTTATCATTGGAGCGAATATTCATACGCAGATTACTCATAGTGTGCAAAGCACACACAAAACATACCTTGTTGGGAATTTCACAAGTGCATTAACTGAAAATTTTCCAGCACTTATAAATTTCGAATCACATACCTTCTGAGTTTAACCAGATATAGCTACTGCTCAAACGCCGGGACATAGCCCGTTATGGTAACCCGCACAAATGCCTTCGGACTTAACCCGGATATCACAACTCACACAATTGCCTTCGGCTTAGCCCGATATCATAGCTCGCACACATTGCCTTGCTTAGCCCGATATCACAATCGCACAATGGCCTTCTGCTTAGCCCGATATCACTTGAACATTCATGCACATCTTTGTTTCATTTTCACAACAAAACTTTTATGCACAATTCACTTAACAAAAATATCATTTCGCTAATGGCCATATACAAGGGCGAATTTCGATTGCTTATTACTTCATTCAATCGAATCAAAATCTAAGTTTCGATACTCAAAACTTACCTCGGATGTTGTCGAACGATTCGATGGCTATTCGACTACTTTTTCCTTCCCTTTATCGGATTTGGTCCCCCTTTGCTCTTGAGCTTAATTTAACAAATAATTTGATTCAATCATTTGAGTATCGAAAAGAAGAACTCAAGGCACTTAGCCCACATATATTCACTAAACATTAAAGTCACATAAGTACGGAATTCATGAATCGACTCAACATACAAAGCCTTCAACATGCTTACTCATGGCCGAACAACACAACCTCTTAGGTACTCATTCATGGCCGATTATGCATGTTGATGTTGAGGCCAATTACATGTTTAACACCACACATGAATGGCACACATTTTACTAGCTAATGCTTTACATATTGTAGCTCAATACTTATAATATAGCATCAAGCACTCATATGGCTGATTATACTTAGTCATTCTTGCACCAAATCAACAATAAATTCCAAGATTTTCACATCATATGTGTACTAGGCCGAATGTACTTGCAATTTCACATCCATTCTTCAACATTTTCTTCTTTAAACAAACATATTTATCACTTACTTCATAACCAAAACATCATGTGCAAACATATACACACATATAGGTGCAAGGTCAATCTCAAGGGTTCATACCCATCCAAACACAAATTTTACCAATCAAGTAACAAGCATAAATCATGCTCATGAATGCACCATGGCGAATACATCACAACCATACCCTTTTAACTTTGGTCATGGTTAAACAAAGAATTCAATGTCCTACTCAAGAATACTAAAAAGAAATTTCAAGAGTAGTCAATCCTTCATTACATGCATCATCAACAAGCTTCACATTTAGCATGCAATGGCTTTAACACAATATCAACCTTGGCCAAACACCATTTTCATGGCATAACAAGGATTTGAACCATGGCTAACATGCACATCAAGTTAGCAACCAAAACAAACATGAATCTCATGACACAACCTCAAACATACCTTAATCTTGATGCAAGTATGACCAAATCTCCTTCTAGTTCTCTTCCAAGCCAAGCATGAAGCAAAACTCCTATCTTCTCCCTTAGTATTTTCGCCAAGAAGGAAAGAACAAGGATGAACAATTTTTTCTTGTTTTTCTTTCACATACACTGTAATGGGGGGAAATGCCACACTCACACACATTTTTTTTCTCTCTCTTCCCACAACTTAATTATTAAATCATTTCCTCATCATCCATTAACAAAACATGTTTCAACATGTTTTCTTTGCCCATAACCCTTGTCATGGCGGCCACTAAGCTTCCTTTTGGGGAAATTTGACATGCAAATCCTTTATTTTTGCATGCATGATTAACTAGTCATCACACATTTCCCCATCATACTTTTAAAGTTTACTACTAGGTCCTTTCTAGTGAAATTCACCTTTATAACACTAAATCGAATCATCAAAATGCCACACACAAATTAACACATATCATAGGCATCAAAATAAATTTTAAATTATTTTTATGCCTCGATTTTGTGGTCCCAAACCACATCCCGACTAGGGTCAATTTTGGGCTATCACAACTCTCCCCACTTAAGAAATTTTCGTCCCCAAAATCTTACCGTAAATAGGTTTGGGTAACGCTCTTTCATAGAGCTCTTGGGTTCCCAAGTAGCTTCTTCCATCCCGTGTTTGAGCCATAACATTTTCACTAGCGTAACCCGCTTGTTTCGCAACTCTTTCACTTCACGTGATAGGATACGAACCGTTCTTCCTCATAACTCATATCGGATTGAATTTCAACCTCGATAGACTAATTACGTCGCGGGATCAGATCTATAGCGTCAAGCATCGAAACATGAAAGACATCGTGAATCTTTTCAAGTTCGGGGCAAAATCAAACGATATGCAATCGGACCGACTCGCTCGGATATCTCATATGGCCCAATGAACCTCGGGCTCAACTTGCCCTTACGATCGAATCGAGTATCTTTTTCCAAGGCGAAACCTTGAGAAACACTTTATCTCCCACCGATGCTCGATGTCTTTACGCTTCAGATCCGCGTACGACTTCTGACGATCGGAGGCTATCTTCAGATTTTCACGGATCACTATCACTTTCTGTTCAACATCTTTAATCAAGTCCACCCCGAAAATTTTGCTTTCACCGAGCTTCGTCCAACACAATGGTGTACGGCATTTACGCCCGTACAAGGCCTCGTAAGGTGCCATCTTAATACTTGATTGAAAACTATTGTTGTAAGCGAATTCAATCAAAGGCAAATACCGCTCCCATGAACCATCGAACTCGAGGATGCAACATCTTAACATATCCTCAAGTATCTCGAATCATCCGCCGGATTGACCATCGGTTTGGGGTGAAAGGCGGTGCTGAAATGCAACTTCGTACCCAGAGCCTCTCGCAACTTCTTCCAAAATCGCGAGGTAAATCTCGGATCTCTATCCGACACGATGGAAATAGGCACCCCGTGTAATCTCACAATCGAAACGTACAATTCGGCTAGTTTGTCCATTGAAAAATCCGTGCGTCACGGGGACAAAGTGAGCCGACTTAGTCAATCTATCTACAACGACCCAAATCGCATCTTTCTTACTCACGACAATGGCGGTTCGGATACAAAGTCCATTGTGACTCGATCCCATTTCCACTCGGGTATCGTGATCGGTGAAGTAATCTCAAGGCACTTGATGTTCCGCTTTCACTTGTTGACATATTAAACACCTCAAACGACGTCGGAGATGTCTCGTTTCATACCATGCCACCAAACCGACGTTTCAAATCATTGTACATTTTCGTACTCCTCGGGTGGATTGCCATTCGGCTACAATGGGCTTCTTTCGAATTATCGAAATATGTTCCAAATTCTTTGGAACACAGACGATTTCTCAACCTCAAACAATCGTCATCATCGATTTGAAACTCCGATTCCTTGTTCGAACACACTCACCCGCTTTTGCAACCAGCTCATCGTCGACTTTCTCGAGCTTCACGAATTTGACGATATCAATAATGGTTTGGCTTTCAATTCAGCTACTAACACATTGTCGGATCGAACGGACAAGTGCACGCTCATCGCTCGTAAAGCTAATAATGATTTACGACTCAAGGCATCCGCAACCACATTCGCCTTTCCCGGTGATAGTCAAAGACCACTCATAATCCTTTAACAATTCGAGCCAACGCCTTTATCGCAGATTTAAGTCTCTTTGAGTCATCAAATATTTGAGACTTTTATGATCCGAATACACATGGCACTTCTCACCAAATAAGTAATGTCGCCATATCTTTAAGGCGAATACGATGGCGACCAATTCGAGACCATGGGTCGGATAATTTTCTCATGTGGCTTTAATTGCCTCGACGATAGGCCACAACTCGACCTTCTTGCATCAATACGCAACCTAACCCAAGTAGGGAGGCGTCACTATAGATGACAAACTCTTTGCCAGATTCGGGTTGCACTAGAATTGGGGCTTCAGTCAAATAAGTTTTCAGTTGATCAAAACTTTTCTAACATTTCTCCGTCCATTCGAACTTAACATCCTTTTGGAGTAGCCGTCATTGGCGTGGCTATCGTTGAGAAACCTTTTACAAATCGTCGGTAATAACCTAGCAAGCCCTAAAAAGCTCGAACCTCAAGAATATTTCTGAGGCTTCCTATTAAGTATGGCTGAAATTTTGTTCGGTTGACTCGAATACCGATCTGAGATACCACATGTCCCAAGAAGCTAACCTCTCTTAACCGTAACTCACACTTGCTTTGAACTTAGCATATAATTGCTTATCCCATAAGATTCGCAAAGACTAACCTCGGTGTTCAAAGATGTTCGCCTCATTTCTTGAATAAACCAAGATGTCATCAATGAACACGACTACGAACCAATCCAAACATGGTCGAAGATCCGATTCATCAAATCCATAAATCTGCAGGGCATTAGTAAGCCCAAACAAAGATCACTAGGAACTCGTAGTGACCATATCTCGCTCAAGGCCGTTTTGGGTACGTCCGAATCTCGAATTCAGAATCGAGAATAGCCCGATCTCAAATCTATTTTCTAGAACACTGAGGCTCCCTTCAGTTGATCGAACAAATCATCGATACGCGGTAACGGATATTTGTTCTTTATCGTCGCTTTATTAAGCTGACGATAGTCGATGCACAGCCTCATGGTTCCATCCTTCTTTTTCACAACAACACTGGTGCACTCCATAGTGAAAAACTCGGGCGAGCAAAACCTTTATCCACCAACTCTTGCAGCTGAGCTTTCAACTCCTTTAATTCCGTTGGTGCCACACGATACGGAGCTATCGAAATTGGAATGGTACCAAGTACCAATTCGATGCCAAACTCTATTTCCCGAACAGGTGGTAAACCCAGCAATTCTTCAAGGAAAACATCCGGGTATTCACAAACCACTGGCACAGATTCGGGTTTCTTTTCTAACTCCTTGTCATCTAGAACATACGCAAGGTATGCTTCACACCCTTTTCATACGTATTTCTGGGCCAACATTGCTGATATTACAGTTGGCAACCCTTTTAAGTCCGTAGACTCAACCCGAATTATCTCGTTATTCGTACACCTCAGATCAATGGTCTTGCTTTTTCAATTTACAACCACATCGTGCATGGTCAACCAATCCAAACCAAGAATAACGTCGAATTCGTCGAATGGCAAAAGCATCAAGTCCGCCGGAAAACAAGAACCTCGAAATACTAGGGGACTTTTCTTACACACTTTGTTGACAAGCACGTAATGACCCAAGGGGTTTGACACCCGAATTACAAACTCGAAGAGACTCAATGGGCAAGGTCTTACTGGATGCTAAGGTTTCATATATATAAGAATGAGTAGGACCAGGGTCAATCAAAGCAATCACATTAGTGTAAAGGAGAGTAAGAGTACCGGTAATAACATCTGGCGAGGAAGCATCCTCACGTGCGCGTATGGCATAAGTCTTAGCAGGAGCACGAGCCTCGGATCTGATGGTAGCATCTCTAGATCCTCTCTGACCGCCACTAGCATTGCCCATATTTCTAGGTGGCCTACCTCGAGTTGTGGTAGCACCCGGGTTCCCACTTTGATTTACGTTTTGTTCAGATAAACTCGGGCAATCCTTAATGGAATGATCGACTGATCCGCACTTGTAACAGGAGCGGTCACGGAATCTACAACTCCCAGAATGCCATTTGCCACAATATTGGCACTCGCTCGTCTCGACGATCATTGCCAACACCGGCAATCGAAGTGACTCAGCGTGCCCATAGGGGGTCGATCGCGGTCTCGTCTAGAAAAGCCCGAAATGTCTCTAGACCGCCTAAGCCATCTCTAAATTTCTTTGATGATGTGGGAAGGGCTTCCCAAGACCTCTTCTGAAACTCATACTTCAGCTTTTCTTTTCTCCATCTCGAGCTCCTCGGCTTTGCACGCCGCCGACAAGAGCCACAAACTCTCGGTTTCCAAAATGCCAACATACGACTTATATCATCGTTCAGTCCATCTTGAAGCGTTTACACATCACGACTTCGAAGAAATGCACTTTCAGCAGCATCGCTAAGCCTCACAAATTTTCGTTCAGTAGTCGAAGAATCGACATGGAACCTTGCTTAAGATCAAGGAATTCCTTTCGTTTCGATCCATAAATCTCGATGATATACTTCTTTCGGAACTCGGTTAGAAAGAACTCCCAAGTTACTTGCTCTCTAGGTACAACAGAAGTCAGAGTACTCCACCCATAGTAGGCGGAATCGTGTAGCAAGGAGATGGTACACTTTAAGCACTCATCGGGTGTACAAGATAGCTCATCGAGCACCCGGATAGTGTTGTCCAACCAAAATTCAGCTTGCTCGACATCGTCGCTATCCGTAGCTTTGAATTCAGTGGCCCCATGTTTACGAATTCATCGATTGGGGCTTACTTGACCTTATTTGGTCGATTCGGAGGTATTGTAGGTGCGGGGGTTGCATTAGTCGAGAATGGAGGTTGTGGAACAGCCGTGTTAGTTCGAATGTATTGGTTAAACCAATCATTCATCACACTATAAAAGGCTTGCTTAGCCTCATCATTCGGATTGCTGGCAATAGGTTGAGAGTCCGCCAGCGCTGTTCCTTGCGCGGGAGTAGGCGCCACACTCTCCACATCATCAGCTATTGCTCGGTTGGGATCGGGATCCATTGCTATAAACAAACACAAACTCAAATTGTCAGAAATCACCACACTATCAATTTATCACTTAATGGCACGTATAGCTAGACCCCAAACATATCACGGTAGTCCTAGGATCGACTAAACCGTGGCTCTGATACCAATAAAATTGTAACACCCTGAACCCGAGACCGTTGCCGGTGTCGGACACGAGGGGTTAACAAGCCAAAACCACTTATAGCACCGACCAACTTGACATTCCCAGGCAAGCTGGAAGACTGCGTCACTGTTGCCTTAAAAAGCATATCTCGAGTTACAAAACTCGGAAACTGATTCCGTAAATTTTCCCTGAATTTAGACTCATATATCCATCCCTGGATTTATTTCTAGAATTTTTGGTGGGGCCAATTGGTACAGTTTATTAGTTAAAGTCACCCATGTTACAGGGGTCGACTACACTGACCTTCGCGCGTTACAACTTGAATATCTATCTGTACAGGGTTTCAATACTGATGCCGTTTATTTATAATGAAAATAGACTCAAAAAGGAATCTGCACATATAAGGCATGACTTCTAATTCATTCTGGATAATTTATGGCAAATTTTCAAAGTCACGACAGGGGACCCAGAAACCGTTCTGGCCCTGTCTCACGAGAACTTTAATATCTCTCGGTATACTGATCATATGATCGTTTCGTTACTTTCATATGAAAATAGACTCGTCAAGGTTTGATCACATAATTTATTCACTATTTAACACCATTCCTACAAATTTTGGTGATTTTCCCCATCCACGTCACTGCAGCTGGCAGCATCTGTTTTTAAGGTAGGCTTTACCTATATTGTAGTTCCCATGGATCAACTATAGTCTAGTCATACTTAGGTCCACATATGATCATATTTAGCCATTCCAATGGCTGATCATGTGACCAACACTCCCATTCCAATCCATAATCACATCATGAAACCATATATAATTACAAACCACAAATGGTCTAATTCCATACTCCACTATTACGAACCATTTTCGCATGGCCGTACACATATACAACACAAGTACTTAAAAACAACCGAGGGTAGTCCTATACATGCCATATCCGAACTCAACTAAAGGAGTACCAAAAAGGGGCTTTGATAGTGTGGTTGACTTCAACTTCTATGATCCCGAATCCGATCGCTAACGAGCAAAATCTATAAACAGAGAAACAAAGAAACGGAGTAAGCAATTTATGCTTAGTAAGTTTGAGCCATAATATACACACAACCAAAGCATAGCATTCAAGTAGCTAAACAATAATTCATATGCACAATTTCTCAAAGACATGCTTACTTCACAATCCCAACTCTTATTTTCATACACAAACAACGGCTTAGTTAAGGCCGATAGCTCGTTTATCATTGGAGCTAATATTCATACGCACTTACTCATAGTGTGCAAAGCACACACAAAACATACCTTGTTGGGAATTTCACAAGTGCATTAACTGAAAATTTTCCAGCAGCTTATAAATTTCGAATCACATACCTTCGGAGTTTAACCGGATATAGCTACTCGTTCAAACGCCTTCGGGACATAGCCCGGTTATGGTAACCCGCACAAATGCCTTCGGGACTTAACCCGGATATCACAACTCGCACAATTGCCTTCGGGCTTAGCCCGGATATCATAGCTCGCACAATTGCCTTCGGGCTTAGCCCGGATATCACAATTCGCACAATGGCCTTTGGGCTTAGCCCGGATATCACTCGAACATTCATGCACATCTTTGTTTCATTTTCACAACAAAACTTTTATGCACAATTCACTTAACAAAAATATCATTTCGGCTCAATGGCCATATACAAGGGCAGAATTTCGATTGCTTATTACTTCATTCAATCGAATCAAAATCTAAGTTTCGATACTCGAAAACTTACCTCGGATGTTGTCGAACGATTCCGATGGCTATTCGACTACTTTTTCCTTCCCTTTATCCGATTTGGTCCCCCTTTGCTCTTGAGCTTAATTGAACAAATAATTTGATTCAATCATTTGAGTATCGAAAAGAAGAACTCAAGGCACTTAGCCCACATATATTCACTAGACATTAAAGTCACATAAGTACGGAATTCATGAATCGACTCAACATACAAAGCCTTCAACATGCTTACTCATGGCCGAACAACACAACCTCTTAGGTACTCATTCATGGCCGATTATGCATGTTGATGTTGAGGCCAATTACATGTTTAACACCACACATGAATGGCACACATTTTACTAGCTAATGCTTTACATATTGTAGCTCAATACTTATAATATAGCATCAAGCACTCATATGGCTGATTATACTTAGTCATTCTTGCACCAAATCAACAATAAATTCCAAGATTTTCACATCATATGTGTACTAGGCCGAATGTACTTGCAATTTCACAACCATTCTTCAACATTTTCTTCTTTAAACAAACATATTTATCACTTACTTCATAACCAAAACATCATGTGCAAACATATACACACATATAGGTGCAAGGTCAATCTCAAGGGTTCATACCCATCCAAACACAAATTTTACCAATCAAGTAACAAGCATAAATCATGCTCATGAATGCACCATGGCGAATACATCACAACCATACCCTTTTAACTTTGGTCATGGTTAAACAAAGAATTCAATGTCCTACTCAAGAATACTAAAAAGAAATTTCAAGAGTAGTCAATCCTTCATTACATGCATCATCAACAAGCTTCACATTTAGCATGCAATGGCTTTAACACAATATCAACCTTGGCCAAACACCATTTTCATGGCATAACAAGGATTTGAACCATGGCTAACATGCACATCAAGTTAGCAACCAAAACAAACATGAATCTCATGACACAACCTCAAACATACCTTAATCTTGATGCAAGTATGACCAAATCTCCTTCTAGTTCTCTTCCAAGCCAAGCATGAAGCAAAACTCCTATCTTCTCCTTAGTATTTTCGGCCAAGAAGGAAAGAACAAGGATGAACAATTTTTTCTTGTTTTTCTTTCACATACACGGTAATGGGGGAAATGCCACACTCACACACATTTTTTTTTTCTTCTCTTCCCACAACTTAATTATTAAATCATTTCCCTCATCATCCATTAACAAAACATGTTTCAACATGTTTTCTTTGCCCATAACCCTTGTCATGGCCGGCCACTAAGCTTCCTTTTGGGGAAATTTGACATGCAAATCCTTCTTTTGCATGCATGATTAACTAGTCATCACACATTTCCCATCATACTTTCAAAGTTTACTACTAGGTCCTTTCTAGTGAAATTCACCTTTATAACACTAAATCGAATCATCAAAAATGCCACACACAAATTAACACATATCATAGGCATCAAAATAAATTTTAAATTATTTTTATGCCTCGATTTTGTGGTCCCGAAACCACATCCCGACTAGGGTCAATTTTGGGCTGTCACAATCGACTATCTCATTTTGGTACAAATAGAAATCTCATTTTGGTATAATGGCATGTATAAGCTTAGTTGGCCAATGATGGCTTGTAATTATGGTTTGGTAATCTAGCCATTGGAATGGCTAGAGATGGTTTAAGTTTGGCTATTTTTGAAGTAACATTTTGGTAATCACATAAGTGCTTATTATGTGTTAGTTTGTTGGAATTATGTTAGCATAAAAGTTTATGTTAAGAGTAAGTTTATATCCTTTGATTCATGAGATAATACCACATGATTGATGGTAAATTTTATGTGAATATGATGTTGGATTGGTGGATATATGCCTGCGAGTTTTGGTGTAGGAAAATGGTAAGTTTTGGATGACAAATGAGGCTAGGAAATGACCTTATTTTGTCCACATGGGCAGACACAAGGGCATGTGTCTTGGTTGTGTGTGACACACAGCTTGTCCATGGGCATGTGGTCCGGCCATGTGTTCCCTGCATCTTAAAAATCAGAAATAGAATGCTCAAAGTTAGGCACACGGGCAGAGACACGGGCGTGTGTCTCAGTCGTGTGGTTGACACGGCCTTTAACACGGGCGTGTTACGTGGTCGTATGAAAACTGCACCTGTATTTCAAAAATAAAATTTGCCACATGGTCTAGCACACGGGCATGTGACTTGGCCGTGTGACTTCAATTTCTTCATGCTTTAAAAGTCAGAGAGTTACACGGGTTAGGGACACAGGTGTGCATAGTACATGGCCTGACCACACGGCCTTGTGAGCCCTATACCTTAGAAATTTTTTGAAATGTCGCCAAAAATTTTATGAGTTTTTGATTAAGTCCCGACTTGATTCTAATGCTCGTATTGCACCTCGAGGGTCAAATTAAGGAACGTTTTGAATGATCTCAATAATTGAATAGTAATTTATGTAAATAAATTGTAAAGTGTTTTGAATGTTCCAGTAATGCCCCGAAACCTTGTTCCGACATCAGATATGGGTTAGGAGTGTTACATGTTGTGTTTTAGAATTTGAAAGCAACTGGGAGAAATATTTTCCATTGGTTGAATTCGCATATAACAATAGCTTCCAATCAAGCATATAGATGGCACCGTATGAAGTTTTGTATGGTCGTAAATGCCGAACTCCATTGTATTGGACCGAACTGAGTGAGAAAAAAATTCACTGGGTTGACTTAATCCAAGACACTGAAGATAAAGTGAACGTAATTCTGACAGTTTGAAAGTAGCTTCTGATTGACAGAAATTGTATCTATATTTGAGACGAAAAGACACTGAATTTCAGATTGGCAACAAATTATTTTTAGAAGTATCTTCGTGGAAGAAAATTCTCTCATTTGGTCTCAAAGGCAGGTTGGGTCCGTGATTTATCGGGCCATATGAGATTATCGAAAGATAAGACCAGTAACATATCGGTTAGCGTTACCGTCAGAATTAGAGAGGATTCACAATGTGTTTCATGTGTCGATGTTGCACCGATATAGATTAGATCCATCACTTGTAATTTCTTCGGTAGAGATTAAAATTCAACCCGACATGACATACAACGAAGAACCGATCAAAATTTTTGCTCGAGAGGTTAAACAGTTGAGAAATAAAAAACATAGCTTTAGTAAAGGTTTCATGGCAATGGCATGGTGTTGAAGAAGCCACGTGCGAGCCCGAAGAAGCTATGAGAAAATAGTACCCAAACCTCTTTTCTGGTAAGATTTTCGGGGACGAAAATTCCTAAGGGGGAGAGTTGTAACAGCCCAGTTTTAGTCAAATCAGAACAGTGGTTTTTGAACCACAAATATAAAGTCAAAATAATTATTTTATTATTATTTCAATGTCTACAGCATGATAGTAGAATTGTGTGAAATTTTCGTTAAGAAATTTTATCATTTAAATGCTTAATTTGATAAAAAGGACTAAATCGCGTAAAGTGTAAAACTTTAGTTCTATTAGCTAAAGGTATATAATAGCTATGGTTTATTAAAGTGGTGGTCCTTATGTTGTAATTAGCCCATTTTTAATATGAGTGGAAATTTTTGGACACATTATTAAGTGTTTTTAATGTTTTAATCAAAGGTTAAAATAGTAAATTATTAAATAAACTATGTAAAATATAGAAAAACGAATGAGTTGTCTTCTTTATTATGCTCGTCCACTGAATTTTAAGCTAGGAAATCACCATTAATAGAGCTTTAAGGTTTGACAACTATCCTAGGTGCATGTAAGTGATTTTTGACTCAGTTTTTAATGTTTTCTATGTTTTTAAGATCGTTGCAGCTAGGTCTAGCTAGCCCAAGGACTATTTTGCAAAACTCTTCAAGATTTAGGATGTTGCCATTAATGAATCTATGAGTATTTTGATGTTTGATGATAGATTATGAATGTTTGATGATAGTTATACAAGTTTTCTTAAGTGATTTTTAGTAAAAATGCAAATTAGGGATTAAATTTTGAAATGTGGAAACTTGGTGGTTAAAATGTGAAATAAATGAAAAATATAGGCTGATATGTGTACTAGGAAAATTTGGCTAGCATGGGTTTGTATTAAATTTTATGAATTTGTGATTTTATGAAATAAGGACTAAATTGTAAAAGTTGTGAAATACTTGGGGCAAAAGTGTAAATGTGCTTTAATGAGTGTTTTGGATTAAATTGAATAGAAAGATTATTAAATAAGCTAAATTTTATTATATATAGATTAAGACAAGCGAAATTCAGATCTAGGTCGAGGGAAAAACAAAGTACTCTACTAATCGACCTGTTTCATCATTTTTTGTGAACTGAGGTAAGTTTGTATGATTAATAAGGTTAATGTTATATATGCTTATATGCTTAAATATTATAATTGTGATATTACGACACTGTGGAACCTATCGAAAAAGCTTTGACACAGTGAGAATCCCGATTGAACCTTAGGAATAGATAGGATACTAGTGACATGTCATTAGGGGTTATTGTGATTATGTGATCTGGGTGCTGGTCTTGTATGTCCTACCGGTGGCTGAGTATATCGGCATGTGTTCAGTTAGTTGACAGCTTGTGTGAGCAGCACTGTGTAGCTATGTCTTGACTGACAGCTTGTGTGAGCAAGCCCGTTGTAGCTCAAGAGTGGGCATATATGTGATATGAGAGAAAGATAGCATTGGCTATGTATGTGCCACTTTTGTGCGAGATTCTGAAGTATATGACATTATTCTGAATGGTTCAATGGGAAAGGATGATGGTACAAGAATGTAAGCAATGATACAGATTAGTTCAGGTACTTGTGATAAGTTTGACAAGTAAGTGGTAATTGATAAATTCATATGAAAAGTAAGTGAACATTGATGAATTTATATTCGATACATAGAATCATGGCAATGTGCAAATTGTTGATTTGAATGAAATACTTGTATTTACTTGTAACACCCCTCACCTGTATCCGACGCCGAGATAGGGTTCGAGGTGTTACCAGGATTTCACGTTCTTAAACATATTAAATCAAGTCACTAAGTTGTGCTTTAATTTAAAACTTTTCAAATATGCAAATCCTTTACCTTAAATAGGCCTTCAAGACCTAAAACATTTCTAGAGGCGGCGTGGGACAAAATCGAGAACATTTGATAAACTTTGGGCACCTTGGAAAATTTATTTTAACTTTAAGTGTCACACACCCGTGTGACTTGGGACACACCCGTACAATCACCCCGTGTCCAAGACTTGAGCATTCTGTTAAATTCACACCGCCAAGACACACACCTGTGTGTCTAGCCCATGTTCATTTAACAGACTTACCAGTTTAGATGCAAGGGACACACGACCATGCCACACGCTTGTGTACCCAACCGTGTAGACCCTATTAGGCTATTTTCCAAGCCTATGGTCACCCCCTTTTTAACACTTATACTTAATGAATATTAAAAACAAAGTAAAGCATAATTATGCTCTCATAAATGGTCTTTACAAAAACTCGTTGCATGGAAACCTCATATCATTGGTTTTGTACATGCTAGGTTATTTCCCATCTTGTATTTATGTGTTGTCATACCACTATAATACATTCAAGATTGGCTCCTTCTTATGACTCATTGCCAACTGGAATTCAATCATCGCACATGATTACAAACTTGCATGGAAATTTTGTAGGCCATAGCCTACTTCAAAACAAGCCGATCTCTATGGCCATAAACAAAAAGATAGATTTATCTTTACAAGCCTTCATTTGGAAAATCAAATGACACATATAACAAAATACTCAACAGACCTATACATGCCATTGGACAATTTAGAAATGTCTTTATACCAAAGTTGGTCTATTTGATAGTATACTGACTCTCCAACCGTCCTCCAATCTTTACGAGTCCTCGAGCTCTGTGAGAGACAGGGAAAGGAGAGGGGTAAGCATTTTCATGCTTAGTAAGCTCGAATAACCAGAAAGTAAACTTACCAAGTAATTAGCATGCAATCAAATTGGGCAATAAATTCAATGAGCATAAGATGGCTTCCCTATCACTTACACTCAATCAATGAGTTAGTTACACAACAATGCACTATAAAAGTTATCTTAGATGAGCTTATCACTCAACATCTCATTTGTATGTATATATCACATTAATCTCGGTGTGTTTCTAGGAAATCTTGATGGAATACCCATTTATCGTCAATTCGTCCAATGATTGTTTTAGATATGCACTCCCGCGAACCTCACATCTTATGGCGGGATTACTAGTCCAGGCTAACTCTCCCATTTTATAAACTCATAAGGTGAAGTTGGGATTACCAGTCCAGGCTAAATCCCTTATAACGACAAACACCTTTATTGAGCTCGGATCTGAATTACCAATCCAGGCTAAATTCAGATCTTAATTAGATTACCCGTCTAGGCTAAATCCATAATGCACACATATTCTTCGAGAGGCTCGACCATTCAAAGGAACACCCATCTGGGCTAGATCCTTTTTATAAATCAGATCAACAGATTACCCGTCTGGGCTAAATCCTTATTGCAACACATGCAGGACCTCATTACACATGTCAATCATCATTTATCCAACGAATTCCCTTTTTAACCTCAACCGAGACATTTATCACAATTTATACTTAAACATGCATTTCTTAGAATTTCATGTTATTAATAAACGCAATCATCATGCATTCATAAATCATATAATTAGGCACATTGAGTGTTTACTTTAAGTTATCCGAACTTACCTAGTATTCGTTTCGATGTCGTGTTTCAGTTATTCTGAAACCTTTCGTTTTCCTCGATCAACCTCTGAAATTTGTTCCTCGGGGTCTATAACAATAAAAATAGATCATTAACACTCCACATTATACATTTCAAGTCTAAATTCCACCCCGGTCCAAATGACCGTTTTGCCCCTAACCTTTCACTTTTTTACGATTTAGTCCCTAAGCTCGTACGATGAAACGCATGCAATTTCTACCTTAGTCAAGCCTAGCCAAACACTTTTCCCTCTTATGGTAGCCCACATTTTCCATTATTTTCACATTTCTACCATACATTTTACAACTTTTACAAAAAGGTCCCTTTAGGGGTTTTTCATGAAAATCACCAAGGAAAAGTTGTTTAACACACTTCAAACTCTCATATTCCTCCCTAAAACATCAAAATACAAGTAACTCATGCATGGGTAAATTTGTAAGCATGAACCCTAGCATTAAATATAGGTAGAAATAGAGAGAGCAAGCTATCGAGATTTCAAAATTACAAAGAACATTAAAAACGATGCCTAAGAGCACTTACCATTGAGCTTAGAAAGCTTGTAAACCCTAGCTATGGAAACCCTAGAAATTTCGGTAGTATGGAGAAGAAGAATGGCTGATTTTTGGTTCATTTTTCCCATTTTATTTCACTTAAATGCCAAATGGCCAAAATGCCCTTAAGCCATTTCTTTGAAATTTCATCCATGCAAGCCCATTTTTGTCCAAAAATTTAGAAATTAGGTAAATTTCTCCCCAAGACCTTCTATTTTATAATCTAAGGAAATTTCATGCAAATTGATTCTAGAATCCAAGTTCTGCAATTTATTCAATTTAGTCCCTAATTTTCCAATTGGGCACTTACTCAAAGAATTCCTTCATGAAACTTTAACATATGCATATTATCATATTCTAAGCCTCATAATGTCAAATTTGTGGTCTCGAAACCACTATTCTGACTGAGCCCTATTTTGGAATGTTACATTTCTCCCTCTTGGGGACTTTCGTCCTCGAAAGTCTTACCAGTGAACAGATTCGGATATTGGCTTCTCATGGTTTCTTCTGGTTCCCATGTAGCCTCTTCCACACCATGTCGATGCCATAAAACTTTTACTAAGGCCACATCTTTATTCCTCAGCTATTTAACCTCATCAGCCAATATCTTAACTCGTTCCTCTCCATAGGTCATGTCCGGTCGAATGTCAATCTCAGTCGGCGAAATCACGTGAGAAGGGTCTGATCAGTATCGCCTTAACATAGATACGTGGAGCATATCGTGAATCCTTTCCTGTTCAGGTGGCAATGCCAAGCGATAGGCTAACGGTCCAACTTTTTCAATGATCTCGTATGGTCCGATAAATCGCAAACTCAGTTTTTCTTTCCAGCCAAATCTCAACACCTTTTTCCATGGAGACAGAACTCAGTTTTTCTTTCCAGCCAAATCTCAACACCTTTTTCCATGGAGACAGTTTCAAGAATACTCTATCTCCAGCTTGAAACTCAATTTCCTTTCTTTTCAGATTAGCATATGGCTTTTGCCTATCCGATGTCGCTTTCAAACAGTCTCGTATCACTTTAACTTTCTCTTCAATTTCTTTAATCAAATCAACTTCGTGAATCTGATTTTCCTTAAGTTCTGTCCAATACAATGGAGTTCGGCACTTCCTGCTATACAAGGCCTCATAAGGTGTCATCTTCAAACTCGTCTAAAAGCTATTGTTGTCGGAAAATTCTAGTAGCGGCAAATATTTTTCCCAGCTACCCTGAAATTCAAGGATGCAACATCGTAACATATCCTCAAGAATCTTAATCATCCGCTCAGACTGACCATCTGTCTAAGGGTGAAAAGCTGTACTAAAACTTAACTTCGTACCCAAGCCTTCTTGTAATTTCTTCCAAAATCTCGAAGTGAACCTTAGGTCTCTGTCAGAAAGAATCGACAGTGGTACCCCATGCAATCTTACAATCTTAGAAATGTACAAATCGGCCAATCTATCGAGGGAGTAATCTGTCCTCACCGGAATGAAATGAGCCGACTTCGTCAACTTATCCACTACAACCCATTCAACATCTTTCTTCTTCGGAGTCAATGGCAATCCTGTCACAAAATCCGTAGTAACTCTATCCCACTTCCATTCGGGGACCATCACAGGCTGTAGCAAACCTAAAGGCACTTGATGTTCAGCTTTAACTTGCTGACATACCGGGCATTTCGAAACAAATTCAGAAATATCTCTTTTCATGCAGTTCCACCAGTACATTTTCTTCAAATCGTTGTACATCTTGGTACTTCCCGAGTGAATTGACAAATGGTTGTTATGTGCTTCTTGCAAAATTTTCCAATTAAGTTCATTGTTTTTGGCTACACAAACCCTATCTCTAAACATCAAACATCCATCAGAACCAATCCGAAAATCTGATTCAATACCTGACTCACATTGAGTTCTTTTAGCTTGCAAGTCATCATCATTAGTTTGAGCATCATAGATTTCCTGAAGGAATGTCGGCCTAGCCTCTAGCTTAGCCAAGACTGAACCATCATCAAGCAATGCCAAACAAGCATCCATGGCCCTTAATGCAAACAAGGATATTTTGCTCAACGCGTTAGCGACCACATTCGCCTTTCCCGGGTGATAGTTAATAATCAGTTGTAATCCTGGAGTAACTCTAGCCACCTCCGCTACCTCAAATTTAATTCTTTTTGAGTCATCAAATACTTCAAACTTTTGTGGTCAGTGAATATGTGGCAAGCCTCTCCATATAAATAATGCCTCCAAATTTTCAAAGCAAAAATGATGGCGGCAAGTTCTAGGTCGTGCGTAGGGTAGTTCTTCTCATGCGGCTTCAACTGTCGTGAAGCATAGGCTATTACCTTGCCATCTTGCATAAGTACACAACCCAGTCCATTTGAGGACGCGTCACTGTAGACTACAAATTCTTTTCCCGACTTAGGTAATATTAAAACAGGAGCTTTAGTTAACAGTGTCTTTAACTTCTCAAAACTTTGCTGATACTTCTCCATCCATTCAAACTTAACGTCTTTTTGTAGTAACTTCATCATCGGAGTCGCTATCATAGAGAATCCTTTCACAAACCTCCGATAGTAACCGGCTAAGCCCAAAAAGCTCCTAACCTCAGTTACATTCTTAGGTGGTTTCCATTCGACAATAGTAGAAATCTTACTTGGATTGACTCAGATGCCTTCACCCGAAACAATATGACCCAAAAATCCAACTTCCTGAAACCAAAACTCACTCTTGCTAAACTTAGCATACAACTACTTGTCCCGCAGAGTCTGCAATACAATTCTCAAGTGCTTTGCATGTTCTGACTCATCTTTGGAATAAATCAAGATGTCATCAATGAACACAACGACAAACTTATCCAAATATGGTCGAAAGATCCTATTCATTAGATCTATGAATACGGCCAGTGCATTCGTTAACCCAAATGGCATGATGAGAAATTCATAATGATCGTACCTCGTTCTGAAAGCTGTCTTAGGTATATCCGATTCTTTAACTCGCAGTTGATAATAGCCACACCTCAAGTCTATCTTGGAGAACACGGTGGCTCCTCTCAACTAATTGAATAAATCGTAAAGGATACTTATTCTTGATAGTTACCTTGTTCAGTTAGCGGTAATCTATGCATAACCTCATCGAACCATCTTTCTTCCTTACAAATAAAATGGGAGCACCCCAGGGTGAAGAGTTCAGCATTACAAAACCTTTATCCGTCAGCTCTTTTGTAACGCCCCGTACCCGAGACCGTTACCGGAGTCGAACACGGGGTGTTAACGGACTTAATTCATTTGCTTACACAGTTCATTTTAAAATTTCCAGACAAGCTAGCTAACTGCATCACAGTCACTTTAAAAATAATATCTCGACTTCCAAAACTAGAAAACTGATTCTGTAAATTTTTCCTGAAACTAGACTCATATATCCATCTACAAATTTTTTTCTAGAATTTTTGGTCGGGCAAATTAGTACATTTTATTAGTTAAAGTCTCCGCTGTTTCAGGGTTCGACTACTCTGACCTTCATGCATTACGACTTATATATCTCCCTGTACAGGGATTCAATACTTATGCCATTTATTTCTAATGAAACTAGACTCAAAAAGGAATCTGTACATATAAAGCATGACTTCTAATTATCTGTGGTTAATTTTTAGTGAATTTCCAAAGTCAAAACAGGGAATCCAGAAATTGCTCTGACCCTGTTTCACAAAAACTTAAACATCTCATAAAATATGGCTCATATGGTCTTTCTGTTTCTTTAATATGAAAATAGACTCATCAAGATTAGATTACATAATTTATTCATTATTTAATTACATTTCTACTATTTTTAGTGATTTTTCAAACTCACATCACTGCTGCTGTCAGCATCTAGTTTAAGGTAAATTTCACCTATTTCATAGTTTTCCATGAATCAACTAGTCATTTGTCATACATAGCACCAACATGATCGTGATTAACCATTCCAATGGCTAATCATTACCAAGCATTTCCATACCACTCAATGAACAATATACAAAATGATTATAATGCTATGCTCAAAATATATATAAGCCATTTTCGCATGGCTATCCGAATATATACATTACCAAAAGGTACTTGATTAACAACAAAGGTCAGTCCTATATATTGCATTATCAAAGTTCAACTAAAAGAGTACCAATAGGGCTTTGATAGTGTGGACGACTTCGACTTTGACACTCCCGAGTCCGATAGCTGACGAACAAAATCTATAAAACAGAGAATCAAAGCAACAGAATAAGCATTTCAATGCTTAGTAAGTTCAAGTAATGAAATTATTTACGACAAAAGTATAGCGTTCATATGACTAAATGAATAATTGCATATACGCATATTCCCAAAATCATACTTACTTCACGCTTCAACCAGTATATTCATACACAGGGGATCAAACCTAACTAAGGCCAGAAGTTTGTTAATCAATTGAGCGAATACTATTTAAAAGGAATCAACTTTCCGATGCATATACGAAACATACCTTATCGTTTGGATTTTATGAGCGTATTAATTGAAATTATTACAGCAAGATCGCTTATTTCCAAACCCAAGTACCTTCGGGATTTAGCTGGATATAGCAACTCGCACAAATGCCTTCGGGACTTAGCCCGGATATAGTAACTCACACAAATGCCTTCGGGACTTAGCCCGGATATAGTAACTCGCACAAATGCCTTCAAGACTTAGCCCGGATATAGTAACTCACACAAATGCCTTCGGGACTTAGCCCAGATATAGTAACTAGCACAAATGCCTTCGGATCTTAGTCCGGTTATCATCCGAATAATCATGCACATATATTAATAAATCATAACACATCTATATTTCATTTTCATAACTAGAACTCAAACACAAGACACTTATCAACCATTACCATTTTCGGCTCAATAGCCACATACAAAGGGCATGATTTTGATTTGCTTTATAACATGATCTCTATATGCATTCGGCTGCCCGTCATAAGTATAAACCAATTACCTCAATATATAATTCAAGTAGAATCATTATATCACCGTTTATTTGTTATGCTTATATGTCATGACTTAATCAAATCATAAACTAAGTTCCATTACTCAAAGACTTACCTCGGATGTTGTCGAACGACTTCAACGGCTATTCAATTACTTTTTCCTTTCCTTTATCAGATTTAGTTCCCCTTTGCTCTTGAGCTTAATTTAACAAATAAATTGATTTAATCATTTTGAACATCAAAGAGAAACTCAAGGTACTTAGCCCATATATACATTAGACATTAGAGTCATATATATATGAAATCATGAATCAAATTCAACATATTAGCCAATATTCTCCTTTAGCCGATTATCTAAGTCAAGATAAAATCATCAATATGCTTACCTATAGCTGAATGTGCAACATCAATCTATCACTATCACCTACATCCTTAATTAAAGGCCGAATATATGCAACATCAATCTATGTATTCATTCATGTGGTCGAATATACATATTCCAATATGATATCATTTCCATTTCATTTAACACTTAACATTTACCACATATCAATTAACCAATTTTGTTTATAATTACAAAACTCTTCATCTATTCATGCTCTCATATTCGGTCATCCATACCTATACTAACCATATAACTAAATAATTTTAAGTTTAAACCCAAATACAACATTTTAGCACCATGGCCGAACACCTCATGAAGTTGCTAAGACCCATCCTTTTCAAATTCTCACACACACTCACATCTAATCCTTTTTTATTAAGCACTCAAACTCAATCATCTTCATGCCTCATCACCACAACATCAAACACCAACCAAGAAAGACAACATCCATGCCAAGTATCATCTCCATCAAATAGCAAAAATTTAAACCATGGGCTAGGTAGAATTCAAACTAACAACTAAAAATATGCATGAATTTCATGGAATAACATCAAACATACCTCAACCTAGTTACAAGCATGGCCAAACTTCTTCAAACCTTTCTTTCTTTCTTTTACTTGGTTTTTCGGCCAAGAAGAACCAAACTCTCACCCTTTTTTTTTTTCATCACCCCCCAATTTCCATTACTTTATTACTAACCTTTTATTTTATTATTTCTAACACAAAATATTAACACAAAATGTTTATAATATGTTTTAACCCATAGCATGGCCGGCCACTACCTAAAATTTTGGGTAATTTGACATGCAAGTACAAGCATTTTCTAACATGCATTAATAGATCCTTATAGATTAACCTATCACATTTCAAAAGTGTCACACATAAGTCCTATTAACTAAATTCACATGCAATTGACTAAATCGAAGCGTAAAACTTTCACACATTCATATTCACATATTTTAGACAATAAATATTATATTCAAATACTTCGGTGACTCGGTTTAGCAGTCCCGAAACCACTTTCCGACTAGGGTCAATTTAGGGCTGTCACATCTTGCAGCTGTGCTTTCAACTCTCTCAGTTCAGTTGGTGCCATCCTATATGGAGCAATTGAAATAGGAGTTGTCCCTGGCACCAGCTCAATACCAAATTCTATTTCCCTTTCAGAAGGTAATCCGGGTAATTCTTCTGGAAATACATCTGGGTACTCACATACTATAGGCACTGACTCAATCCTCAACTCTGTTTCCTTAGTGTTCAATAAAAATGCAAGATAGGCTTCATACCCATTTCTCATATATCTCTGAGCAACCATAGCCGTGATCACAACCAGAGGCGTACCTGTAACACCTCTTACCCGATACCGTTGCCGGAGTCGAACACGAGGTGCTAACAGACTTAATTCATTTATTTGCACAGTCCATTTTAAAATTTCCAGACAAGATGGCTAACTGCGTCACTGTCACATTAAAAATCATATATCGAGTTCGAAAACTCGAAAACGAGTTCCGTAAATTTTTCCTGAAACTAGACTCATATTTCCATCTAAAATTTTTTTCTAGAATTTGTGGTCGAGCCAATTAGTACAGTTTATTAGTTAAAGTCTCCCCTATTTTAGGGTTCAACTACTCTGACCTTTATGCATTACGACTTAGATATCTCCCTGTACAGGGCTTCAATACTTATGTCGTTTATTTCTAAAGAAACTAGACTCGAAAATGAATCTGTACATATAGGGCATGACTTCTAATTATCTCTGGTTAATTTATAGTGAATTTCCAAAGTCGGAACAGGGGATCTAGAAATCACTGTGGCCCTGTTCCACGAAAACTTAAACATCTCATAAAATATGGCTCATATGATCGTTTCGTTACTTTTATGAAAATAGATTCATCAAGGTTCGATTACATAATTTATTCACTATTTAATTCCATTCCTACTATTTTTAGCGATTTTTCAAATCCACGCCACCTTCTTTGTCAAGATCTGCTTTTAAGGTAAACTTTACCTATTTCATGGTTTTCCATGGATCAACTAAAATTTTGTCATACATAGCACCAAAATGATCGTGATTAACCATTCCAATGGCTAATCGTTACCAACATTTCCATAACACTCCATGAACAACATACAAAATGATTATATCGCTATGCTCAAAATATATATAAGCCATTTTCGCATGGCTATCCAAATATATACATTACCGAAAGGTACATGACCAACAACAAAAGGGTAGTCCTATTCATGCCATTTTCAGAGTTCAACTAAAAGAGTACCAAAAGGGCTTTGATAGTGTGGATGACTTCGACTTTGACACTCCCGAATCCGCTAGCTGATGAACCAAAATCTATAAAACAAAGTACCAAAGAAATGGAATAAGCATTTAATGCTTAGTAAGTTTTGAGTAATGAAATCATGCACAACTGAAGTATAGCATTCATAGGACTAAATGAATAATTTCATATACACATATTCTCACAATCATACCTACTTCACATTTCCAACCCTTATGTTCATACATAAGGAATCAACTTGACTAAAGGCCAGAAGCTTGTTAATCGATTGAGCGAATACTATTTAAAAGGAATCAATTATTCCAATGCATATACAAAACATACCTCATCGTTGGGGTTTTACGAGCGTATTAATTGAAATTATTACAGCAAGATTGCTCATTCCCAAACCAAGTACCTTCGGGATTTAGCCGGATATAGCTACTCGCTCAAATGCCTTCGGGACTTAGCCCAGTTATAGTAACTCGTGCAAATGCCTTCGAGACTTAGCCCGGATATAGTAACTCGCACAAATGCCTTCGGGACTTAGCCCGGATTTAGCAACTCGCACAAATGCCTTCTGGACTTAGCCCGGTTATCATCCGAATATTCATGGACATATCATTAAATCATGACACATCTATATTTCATTTTCATAACTAGAATTCAAACACAAGTCACTTATCAAGCATTATCATTTTCGGCTCAATAGCTACATACAAAGAGCATGATTGATTTGCTTATAACATGATCTAATTGAATCATAATCTAAGTTCCATTACTCGAAAACTTACCTCGGATGTTGTCGAACGTCTTCAACGGCTATTCAAGGTACTTAGTCTATATATATATATATTAGACATTAGAGTCATATTTATGAAATCATGAACCAAATTCAACATATTGGCTAATATTCTCCTTGAGCCGATTATCTAAGTCAAGATAGAGTCATCATTATGCTTGCCTATAACCGAATACATGCAACACCAATCTATCTACTCATTCATGTGTGCGTCTTATTTAAGCGTGTATATCTACAACCGAATTCATCATATAAATATCTATGAATTCACTCAAACCATCTCAATACCACACATGGTGCTCAAACCATTATTCAAATTGAAAACTCGGCTAGTACACATATATACACTAGCAATCAAATACTAACATTTGCACTTCACCTTAATAGCTAGCTTAGCAAACCTTAATTTAACATATAATTGTTCATAACACAATTAAAGCATCCTCTCTATTCCATTAATTTAAAACACATACATTGCCCAATAATATCCAAAATCATATTCGGCCTTAGTACACACTTGTTAGCCGATTTTTCTCCATGTAGTAACTAATGCACATATGTGCTCATTTGCTAGACTCTACTTCACCTAACTACCATTTATCACTTCTATTTACTACCATGGCCGAATGTTATAACCCAAGCCACACATATTGTTCCTCAAAGCCCTTTAATGACCACATTCGGCACCCCTTAGGAACAACCCAATTTCAACCTTCAAGAAGGAAGAAAAAACTATATGTACTAAGAGCTTCAAACTACTTGGCCGAATATCAAACCTCCAATCAATCAAAATTTAATCCATGGAATGAATAGAACTTGAACTAACCACCTTCTTTATACATAATTTTCCAAGAATTTCAAGATACTTACCTCTTCCTAATCCTCATCCAAGCCGAACATGAAGCAAGAGAACTCCTTTCTCCTTCTTTTCTCCTTGAAATTTTCGGCCAAAGATGTTAAAGGATGAACACTTTTTTTTTCTTTTCTTTGTTTTCATCACCCTTCATCTCCTTATTTTATTACTAACCCTTTTATTTTATTATTTCTAACATAAAACATTAACACAACATGTTTATAATATGTTATGACCCATAGCATGGCCGGCCACTAGCTCAAATTTTGGGTAATTTGACATGCAAACCCATCATTTTTATAACATGCATTAATAGGCCACTTTACATTTGCCTAGCACATTTCTAAATTTTCTCACATAAGTCCTATTTACTAAAATTCACTTTCAATTAACAAAATTCAAATATGAAAATTTCACACATGCATGTATATATATATATAATAAGCATCAAATATGACGGTTAGTTATTTTTATGACTCGATTTTGTGGTCCCGAAACCACTTCCTGACTAGGGTCACATTAGGGCTATCACAGTACCCAACTCTTTTCAATCAACTCGTAGAATCTCACCATCTGGGCATTTCAATTTAATATACTTACTACGACAATTTAAAATTACATCATGCAGTGCTAACCAATCCATACCAAGTATTACATCAAAGTTATCAAATGGTAACAACATAAGATTAGCCGGAAAACAATGACCCTGAATCGTCAAAGGACAATTCTTACAGACTTTATCAACCATGACTGATCTGCCTAGAGGGTTTGACACTTCAATAATAAATTCCGTATGTTCAATGAGTATGTATGAATGTGTAGACCCGGGGTCAATTAAAGCAATAACACTTGTATTAAAAAGGGAAAAAGTACTCATAATAGCATCAGGAGCAGAGGCTTCCTCTCGGGCACGTATCGCATATGCTCTTATCGGGGCTTGAGCCTCTAGTTTTGCAGCATTTTTAGCCTCAACTCGACTGCCACTGGCACTTCCTGGATATCTCAAAGGTCTACCTCATGAAACGGGAGTACTCGACTTTGGGGCTACTTCTACTTCTTTCTCGACTTACTCTGGGCAGTCCCTAAGAAAGTGGTCAAGAGATCCACATCTGAAACATGAACCGCTCTTCACTCTACATTGCCCGTACTGAAATTTGTTGCAACTCTTACACTTCAGCTTTTGATCATCTACACTCCCCACACTAGTTACCGTCGGGGAGGAAGACTTTTGGCTTCGTCCTTTAGAACTTCTCGCTCTACCCGAATATCCTACTGATGAAGTAGAGCGTTCATGTTGGCTCCTTAATTTCTTTGTAGGAAACAACAGTGTTTTACCACTGGACCTCTTGCCCACGACTTGAGCCTCTCTCTTTGCTTGCTTTCTTTCATTGCCTTCTTGGCCCGATCAGCCGATGCGGAAAATTCCCGTATTTTTAGGATTCCAATCAACAACTTAATTTCCTCATTCAGACCTTCCTCGAAACGTTTACACATTTTCGACTTGGGTTAGACCCATTCAGTTTCGTACTGACATAGCCTCACGAACTCTCATTCGTATTCTGCTACAGTCTTGTTCCCTTGTTTGAGTTCTAGGAATTCCTTTCACTTAAAGTCTAAAAACCATTGGCTAATGTATTTCTTTCTAAACTCTGCTTGGAAGAAATCCCAAGTGATATTTTCCTTTGGCACTAATAAGGATATAGTCTTCCACCAATGATACGCAGTATCCTTCAAGAGGGATACGGCACACTTTAAACACTCCTCAGGTGTGCACAACAAATCATCTAACACCCGTGTAGTGTTCTCGAGCCAAAACTCGGCTCTTCCAGCATCATCATCAACTTCAGCTCTGAATTCCTCAGCCCTATACTTTCTAAGCTTATCAACAGGGCTTTACCAATTCTTACCGGTGCCATACCTCGTGGCACATCCTCATCAGGTTGGTTAGGGGGCGGGGGAGGTCTTGGTATGTTGGGGCGATTCTTCAGGTAATCCCCAAACCATTCATCCATCATATCAAAGAAGGAAGCTCGGGGCCTCTTCTCAGCCTTCAGACATAAGTCTTCTACTACTACTAGATACAGCTCGTTCTACGGAAGCTGGAGCATGACTCTCAGCTCCCTCGGACTCATCTTGTGCTTGATTGGAAGACATTTACTATATTCAAAACAATTTGAATAGTTAGGAGATGTCACACTATCAATATTCGAATAATGGCATGTATAGCAAACCTTAATACTCTCTACGATAGTCCTAGAACAGACTAAAATGTAGCTCTGATAACACTAAATGTAACACCCCTCACCCGTATACTATGCCGGGATAAGGCTCGAGGTGTTACTGGGATTTCATGTTCATAAACATATTAAATCAAGTCACTAAGTTGCGCTTTAATTTAAAACTTTTCAAATATGTATATCCTTTCCCTTAAACAGGCCATTGAGACCTAAAACATGTCTAGAGGTGGCGCGGGACAAAACTGAGAACGTTTGATAAACTTTAGGCACCTTGGAAAATTTATTTTAACTTGAAGTGCCACATGCCCTTATGACTTGGGACACGCCCGTGCAATCACCCCGTGTCCAAGACTTGAGCAATCTGTTAAAATCACACCGCCATGACATACGCCCGTGTGTCTAGCCCGTGTTCATTTAACAGACTTACCATTTTAGATGCAGGGGACACACGACCATGCCACACGCCCACGGGTGTGGCCCGTGTGTCACACACGGCCTAGGTGCACGCCCGTGTACCCAACCATGTAGACCCTATTATGCTTTTTTCCAAGCCTATGGTCACCCCCTTTTTAACACTTATACTTAATGAATATTAAAAACAAAGTAAAACATAATTATGCTCTCATAAATGGTCTTTGAAAAAACTCGTTGCATGGAAACCTCATATCACTGGTTTCATACATGCTAGGTTATTTCCCATCTTGTATTTATGTGTTGTCATACCACTATAATACATTCAAGATTGGCTCCTTCTTATGGCTCATTACCAATTGGAATTCAACCATCGCACATGATTACAAACTTGCATGGAAATTTTGTATGTCATAGCCTACTTCAAAACAAGCCGATCTCTATGGCCATAAACAAAAAGATAGATTTATCTTTACAAGCCTTCATTTGGAAAATCAAATGACACATATAAAAAAATACTCAACATACCTATATATGCCATGGGAAAATTTAGAAATGTCTTTATACCAAAGCTAGTCTACTTGATAGTATACTGACTCTCCAATCGTCCTCCAATCTTTACGAGTCCTCGAGCTCTATGAGAGACAGGGAAAGGAGAGGGGTAAGCATTTCATGCTTAGTAAGCTCGAATAATCGGAAAGTAAACTTACCAAGTAATTAGCATGCAATCAAATTGGGAAATAAATTCAATGAGCATAGGATGGCTTCCCTATCACTTACACTCAATCAATGAGTTAATCACATACCAATTCACTATAAAAGTTATCTTAGACGAGCTCATCATTCAACATCTCATTTGTATATATATATATCACATTAATCTCTGTGAGTTTCTAGGAAATCTCGATGGAATACCCATTTACCGTCAGTTCGTACAATGATCGTTTCAGATATGCACTACTGCAAACCTCACATCTTATGGCAGGATTACCAGTCCAGGCTAAATCTCCCATTTTATAAACTCATAAGATGATGTCGGGATTACCAGTCTACGCTAAATCCCTTATAATGACAAACACCTTTATTGAGCTTGAATCTGAATTACTAGTCTAGGCAAATTTCAGACCCAAATCGGATTACCCGTCCGGGCTAAATCCATAATGTACACATATTCTTCAGGAGGGTCGACCATTCAAAGGAACACCAATCCAAGCTAGATCCTTTTTATAAATGAGATCAACAGATTACCCGTCTGGGCTAAATCCTTACTACAACACATGCAGGACCTCATTACATAAGTCAATCATCGTTTATCTACCGAATTCCCTTTTTAACCTGAACCGAGACATTTATCACAATTTATTCTTAAACATGCATTTCATAGAATTTCAAGTTATTAATAAATGCAATCATCATGCATTCATAGATCATATAATTAGGCACATTGAATGTTTACTTTAAGTTATCCGAACTTACTTGGTATTCGTTTCGGTGTCGTATTTTAGTTATTCTGAAACCTTTCATTTTCCTCGATCGACCTCTAGAGTTTGTTCCTCAATGTCTATAACAAGAAAAATATATCATTAACACTCCACATTATACATTTCACGTCTAAATTCCACCCCGATCCCAATGACCGTTTTGCCCCTAACCTTTCACATTTTTACGATTTAGCGTACAACGAAACGCATGCAATTTCTACCTTACTCAAGCCTAGCCAAACACTTTTCCCTCTTATGGTAGCCCACATTTTCCAATATTTTCACATTTCTACCACACATTTTACAATTTCTGCAAAAAGGTCCCTTTAGGGGTTTTTCATGAAAATCACCAAGGAAAAGTTGTTTAACACACTTCAAACTTTCATATTCCTCCCTAAAACATCAAAATACAAGTAACTCATGCATGGGTAAATTTTTAAGCATGAACCCTAGCATTAAATATGGGTAGAAACAGAGAGAGCAAGCTACCGGGAATTCAAAATTACAAAGAACATTAAAAACGGTGCCTGGGAGCACTTACTATTGAGCTTAGAAAGCTTGAAAACCAAGCTATGGAAACCCTAGAAATTTTGGCAGCATGGAGAAGAAGAATGGCTGATTTTTTGTTCGTTTTTCCCATTTTATTTCACTTAAATACCAAATGACCAAAATGCCCTTAAGCCCTTTATTTGAAATTTCATCCATGCAAGCCCATTTTTGTCCAAAAATTTAGAAATTGGGCAAATTGCTCCCCAAGACCTTCTATTTTATAATCTAAAGCAATTTCATGCAAATTACTTCTAGAATCCAAGTTTTGCAATTTATTCAATTTAGACCCTAATTTTCCAATTGGGCACTTACTCAAAGAATTCCTTCAAGAAACTTTAATACTTGCATATTCTCATATTCTAAGCCTCGTAATAGTCATAAAATAAATATTTTGATGTCAAATTTGTGGTCCCGAAACAACTATTCTGACTAAGCCCTATTTTGGGATGTTTTATTTCTCCCCCTTAGGGACTTTCATCCTCGAAAGTGTTACCAGTGAACAGATTCGGATATTGGCTTCTCATGGTTTCTTCTGGTTCCCATGTAGCCTCTACTACACAATGTCGATGCCATAAAACTTTTACTAAGGCCACATCTTTATTCCTTAGATGTTTAACCTCACGAGCTAATATCTTATCTAGTTCCTCTCCGTAGGTCATGTCTGGTCGCACTTCAATCTCAGTCAGCGAAATCACATAAGAAGGTCTGATCGGTATCGCCTTAACATAGATTCATGGAACACATTGTGAATCCTTTCCAGTTCAGGTGGCAATGCCAAGCGATAGGCTAACGGTCCAACTTTTTCAATGATCTCGTATGGTCCGATAAACCGCAACTCAGTTTGCCTTTCCGGCCAAATCTCAACACCTTTTTCCATGGAGACAATTTCAAGAATACTCTATCTCTAACTTGAAACTCAATTTCTTTCTTTTCAGATCAGTATATGGCTTTTGCCTATCCGATGCCACTTTTAAACAGTCTCGTATCACTTTAACTTTCTCTTCAGTTTCTTTAATCAAATCAACTCCGTGAATCTGATTTTCCTTAAGTTTTGTCCAATACAATGGAGTTCAGCACTTTCTGCCATACAAGGCCTCATAAGGTGCCATCTTCAAACTCGTCTGAAAACTGTTGTTGTAGGCAAATTCTACTAGCGGCAAATATTTTTCCCAACTACCCTGAAATTCAAGGATGCAACATCGTAACATATCCTCAAGAATCTTAATCATCCACTCAGACTGACCATTTTCTGAGGGTGAAAAGCTGTACTAAAGCTTAACTTCGTACCCAAGGCTTCTTGTAATTTCTTCCAGAATCTCAAAGTGAACCTCGGGTCTCTGTCAGAAATAATCGACAGCGATACCCCATGCAATCTTACAATCTCAAAAATGTACAAGTTAGCCAATCTATCAAGGGAGTAATCTGTCCTCACCGAATTCGTCAACTTATCCACTACAACCCATACAACATCTCTCTTTTTCGGAGTCAATGGCAATCCTGTCACGAAATCCATAGTAACTCTATCCCACTTCCATTCGGGGACCATCACAGGCTTTTTGCAAACCTGAAGGCACTTGATGTTCATCTTTAACTTGCTGACAAACTAGGCATTTCGACACAAATTCAGAAATATCTCTTTTCATGCCATTCCACCAGTACATTTTCTTCAAATGATGTACATCTTGGTGCTTCCCGGGTGAATTGACAAACGGCTATTATGTGCTTCTTGCAAAATTTTTTGAATAAGTTCATTGTTTTTTGGTACACAAACCCTATCTCTGAACATCAAATATCCATCAGAACTAATCCAAAAATCTGATTCAATACTTGATCACATTGAGTTCTTTTAGCTTGCAAGTCATCATCATTAGTTTGAGCATCATAGATTTCCTGAAGGAATGTCGGCCTAGCCTCTAGCTCAGCCAAGAATGAACCATCATCAAGCAATTCCAAACGAGCATCCATGGCCCTTAATGCAAACAAGGATTTTCTGCTCAACGCGTCAGCGACCACATTCGCCATTCCTAGGTGATAGTCAATAACCAGTTCGTAATCTTTGATTAACTCTAGCCACCTCCGCTGCCTCAAATTTAATTCCTTTTGAGTCATCAAATACTTCAAACTTTTGTGGTCAGTGAATATGCAGCAAGTCTCACCAAATAAATAATGCCTCCAAATTTTCAAAGTAAAAACGATGGTGACAAGTTCTAGGTCATGTGTAGGATAGTTCTTCTCGTGCGGCTTCAACTGTCGTGAAGCATAGGCTATTACTTTGCCATCTTGCATAAGTACACAACCCAGACCATTTGAGGACGCGTCATTGTAGCGTACATATTCTTTTCTGACTCAGGCAATATTAAAATAAGAGCTTCAGTTAACAGTGTCTTGAACTTCTCAAAACATTGCTGACACTTCTCCGTCCATTCAAACTTAATGTCTTTCTGTAGTAACTTCGTCATCGAACTCGCTATCATAGAGAATCCTTTCACAAACCTCCGATAGTAACCGGCTAAGCCCAAAAAGCTCCTAACCTCGATTACATTCTTAGGTGGTTTCCATTCGACAATAGTAGAAATCTTACTTGGATCAACTCGGATGCCTTCACCTGAAACAATATGACCCAAAAATCCAACATCCTGAAGCCAAAACTCACTCTTGCTAAACTTAGCATACAACTTCTTTTCCTGCAGAGTTTGCAACACAATTCTCAAGTGCTTTGCATGTTCTGACTCATCCTTGGAATAAATCAAGATGTCGTCAATGAACACAACGACAAACTTATCCAAATATGGTCAGGATATCCTATTCATTAGATCCATGAATACGGCTGGTGCATTTATTAACCCAAACGACATGAAGAGAAATTCATAATGACCGTACCTCATTCTGAAAGTTGTCTTAGGAACTTGATGCATCATTGAGAGCACCAAAAATATCCTATTCCTTGTAAAATAGTAAAATAATAGTAAAGGGGAAGTAGGGTCGAATCCTCAGGGATCGGATTGTACGAATGCTCGTTCTTGAAGTCTTAGACAATTTCTTGGCTAAGAAAACCTGCGTTCCTGAAAAATGAAAAAAATAAAATTAAGAATTTGGAAAAATAAAAACAGAATTTAAAGTGAATTGAATTTATGAAATTAAATAAATTGCAGAAATTGAAATGAGGAAAAATAAATACAGTTGGGAAAAGAGAAAGTTTCTTATGTGGCGAGATTCTAGCCTCCGATTGTCTCGTTCCGCCTTGGGTTCAATCCTTGGCTTTTGAGTAACCCTTCTCAACTCAAGTAGGCCAGTTATAGTGGAAAAGGACGCCTACGACCACCAGCTCCAAAGATTAGACTTACGATTTTTAGGGAACCTGACTCTAGCCAGTAATCTATGCTAGATCAACGCTTCTCAATGGTGAATCCCATGCCATTTTGTCTCTTTGGCTCACCAACCTCTGACGCAGTAAGTTAACGAATCGACTGTGCAATCCTTCCAAGACATACAAAGTGGCCGCCTTTGCATATGTTGAAAAGCTTACTTCTTAAGGGCCATGGACTAAGCGTCACCAGAAGTCTAAGAAACGATGAATACTTGGCGAGAAGGCTAAGTACGGATTCTGGGCCTCAAGAACCCTTTTTGGGGAATATTGACAACCTTCGGCTAGATAGGCTTTAGTGGCTCATGATAATGGTGGAAAAGAAAATAAATATAAAAATGGAAAAAGGAATTTTATTGAAAGAAAATATAAAGAAACAAAAGCCTAGACTTTTAGGGGGAGAGTGTTTACAGAAAAAGATGAACACCCCAAATAGAGCCACTTCACCCCCTATTTATAGTGCTAGGGAGATAATCTAATTTAACTTAAATTCTACAAAGATAAATATATTTAATTAAAGATAATTAAAATAAAATCCTAAAATTAAATAATCCTAATAATTATCTTAATATTAATTATCCTAATATAAATAAAATGGAGTCTTAGAAAATAAAATCTATTCTTTCTGCGTTTTTAGTCCTTGTGTCTTCTATGCTCGCACTTTTGGCACAATCTTTTTCCTGTGTCGCATGTCTGCCCATTGTGTCTCCAAATTCGCACTTTTGTCCCTTAATTTTGCTTTTGCCTCCAAATCAGTCCCTAAAAGATAAAAATACATAAATAGCTCAAATTAGTAGGATCAAGCTCAGAATAAACACATGATTAATACATAAAAATATGTTATTCTAGAGCATTATCAGTACTTCCGATGCTTTAATTCATAGTTGATAATAGCTAGACCTCAAGTCTATCTTAGAGAACACGGTGGCTCCTCTCAACTGATCAAATAAATCGTCGATCCTTGGTAAAAGGTACTTATTCTTGATAATTACCTAGTTCAGTTGGCGGTAATCTATGCATAACCTCATCGAACTATCTTTCCTCCTTACAAATAGAATGGGAGCACCACAAGGTGAAAAGCTCAACCTTACAAAACCTTTATCCATCAGCTCTTGGATAGGAGCAATTGGAATAGGAGCTGTCCCTAGCACTAGCTCAATACCAAATTCTATTTCCCTTTTAAGAGGTAATCCGGGTAATTCTTCTGGAAATACATCTGAGTACTCACATACTATAGGCACAGACTCAATCTTCAACTCTATTTCCTTAATGTTCAATACAAATGCAAGATAGGCTTCATATCCTTTTCTCATATATCTCTGAGCAACCATTGTTGTGATCACAACCGGAGGTGTACCCAACTCTCTTGAATCAACACGTAGAATCTCACCATCTGGGCATTTCAATTTAATATATTTACTACCACAACTTACAATTATATCCTGCAGTGCTAACCAATCCGTACCAAGTACTACATCAAATTCATCAAATGTAACAACATAAGATTAGTCGAAAAACAATGACCCTGAATCGTCAAAGGACAATTCTTATAGACTTTATCAACCATGACTGATCTGTCTAGAGGGTTTGACACTTTAATAATAAATTTCGTAGGATCAATGAGTATGTTCATTCTAGATACCAAGCTCATGCAAATGTATGAATGCGTCGACCCCGGGTCAATTAAAGCAATAACACTTGTATTAAAAAGCGAAAACATACCTGTAATAACATCAGGAGCAGAGGCTTCCTCTCGGGCGCGTATCGTATACGTTCTTTCTAGGGCTCTAGCCTCTCATTTTGTAGTGCCTTTAGCCGCAACTCAACTGCCACTGCCACTTCCAGGATATCTCGGATGTCTACCTAGAGAAACGGGAGTATTCGACTTCCGGGCTACTTCCACTTCTTTCTCGACTCGCTCTGGGCAGTTCCTGAGAAAGTGGTCAAGAGATCCACATCTGAAACATGCAATAGTCTTCACTCGACATTCTCTGAAGTGATATTTGTTGCAACTCTTACACTTCAGCTTTTGATCATCTACACTCCCCACACTAGTTACCATCGGGGAGGAAGACTTTTGGCTTTGTCGTTTAGAGTTTCTTGCTTTACCCGAAATCCTACCGATGAAGTAGAGCGCTCATGCTGGCTCCTTAATTTCTTTGTGGGAAACGAGAGTGTTTTACCACTGGACCTCTTGCCCGTGACTCGAGCCTCTCTCTTTGCTTGTTTTCTTTCGTTGTTATGTTCCTTGACCTTCTTGGCCTGATAAGCCAATGCGGAAAATTCCCGTATTTCCAGGATTTCAATCAACAACTTAATTTTCTCATTTAGACCTTCCTCGAAGCGTTTACACATTTCTGACTCGGTTTGGACCCATTCAGTTATGTACTGATATAGCCTCATGAACTCTCATTCGTATTCTGCTAGAGCCTTGTTCCCTTGTTTGAGTTATAGGAATTCATTTTGCTTCGAATCTAAAAACTGTTGGCTAATGTATTTCTTCCTAAACCCTGCTTGGAAGAAATCCCAAGTGATATTTTCCTTTGCCACTACCGAGGATACATCTTCCACTAATCATACGCAGTATCCTTCAGGAGGGATACGGCACACTTTAAACACTCCCCAAGTGTGCACAATAAATCATCTAACACCCTTGTAGTGTTCTCGAGCCAAAAATCGGCTCTTTCAGCATCATCATCAACTTCAGCTTTGAATTCCTCAGCCCCATACTTTCTAAGCTTATCAACAGGGGCTTTATCAATTCTTACAAGTGCTATACCTCGTGGCACATCCTCATCAAGTTGGTTAGGGGGCGGGGGAGGTCTTGCTATGTTTGGGCGATTCCTCAGGTAATCCCCAAACCATTCGTCCATCATATCAAAGAAGGCAGCTCAGGCCTCTTTTCGACCTTCGGACATAATCCTTCTACTACTAGTAGATACAGCTCGTTGTACGGGAGCTGGAGCATGGCTCTCAACTCCCTCAGACTCATCTTGTGCTTGATTGGAAGACATTTACTATATTCAAAACAATTTGAGTAGTTAGGAGACGTCATACTATCAATATTCGAATAATAGCATGTATAGCAAACCTCAATACTCTCTACAATAGTCCTAGAACCGACTATACCGTAGCTCTGATACCACTAAATGTAACACCCCTCACCCGTATCTGACGCCGGGATAGGGCTCGAGACGTTACCGGGATTTCACGTTCATAAACATATTACATCAAGTCACTAAGTTGCGATCCAATTTCAAACCTTTCAAATATGTATATCATTTCCCTTAATCAAGCCTTCGAGACCTAAAACATGTCTAGAGGTGGCCCGGGACAAAATCGAGAATGTTTGATAAAGTTTGGGCACCTTAGAAAATTTCTTTTAACTTGAAGTGTCACATGCCCGTGTGACTTGGGACACGCCCGTGCAATTACCCCGTATCCAAGAATTGAGCATTCTGTTAAATTCACACCACCAAGACACACGCCCATGTGTCTAGCCCGTGTTCATTTAACAGACTTACCATTTTAGATACAGGGGACACACGACCATGCCACACGCCCACGGGTGTGGCCCGTGTGTCAAACACGGCCTAGGCACATGCCCGTGTACCCAACCGTGTAGACCCTATTAGGCTATTTTCCAAGCCTATGGTCACCCCCTTTTTAACACTTATACTTAATGAATATTAAAAAAAAGTAAAACATAATTTTGCTCTCATAAATGGTGTTTACAAAAACTAGTTGCATGGAAACCTCATATCATTAGTTTTATACATACCAGGTTATTTCCCATCTTGTATTTATGTGGTGTCATACCACTATAATACATTCAAGATTGGCTCCTTCTTATGACTTATTTCCAATTGGAATTCAACCATCGCACATGATTACCTACTTGCATGGAAATTTTGTAGGCCATAGCCAACTTCAAAACAAGCCGATCTCTATGGCCATAAACAAAAAGATAGATTTATCTTTACAAGCCTTTATTTGGAAAATCAAATGACACATATAACAAAATACTCAACAGACCTATACATGCCATTGAACAATTTAGAAATGTCTTTATACCAAAGCTGGTCTATTTGATAGTATACAGGCTCTCCAACCATCCTCCAATCTTTACGAGTCCTCGAGCTCTATGAGAGACAGGGAAATGAGAGGGGTAAGCATTTTCATGCTTAGTATGCTCGAATAACCGGAAAGTAAACTTACCAAGTAATTAGCATGCAATCAAATTGGGCAATAAATTCAATGAGCATAGGATGGCTTCCCTATCACTTACACTCAATCAATGAGTTAGTCACATAACAATTCACTGTAAAAGTTATCTTAGATGAGCTCATCATTCAACATCTCATTTGTATATATATATCAGACTAATCTCAGTGAGTTTCTAGGAAATCTCGATGGAATACCCATCTACCGTCAATTCATACAATGATCGTTTCAGATATGCACTCCTTCGAACCTCACATCTTATGGAGGGATTACCAGTCCAAGCTAAAGCCCCCCATTTTATAAACTCATAAGGTGATTCCGGGATTACCAGTCTAGGCTAAATCCCTTAGAACAACAAACACCTTTATTGAGCTCGGATCTGAATTATCAATCCAAGCTAAATTCAGATCCTAATCGGATTACCTGTCCGGGCTCAAAATATAATGCACACATATTCTTCGGGAGGCTTGACCATTCAAAGGAACACCTGTCCAGGCTAGATCCTTTTTATAAATGAGATCAACAGATTACCCATCTAGGCTAAATCCTTACTGCAACACATCCAGGGCCTTCTTACACATGTTAATCATCGTTTATCCATCGAATTCCCTTTTTAACATCAACCGAGATATTTATCACAATTTATACTTAAACACGCATTTCATAGAATTTCATGTTATTAATAAATGTAATCATCATGCATTCATGAATCATATAATTAGGAACATTGAGTGTTTACTTTAAGTTATCTGAACTTACCTGGTATTCGTTTCGGTGTTGTGTTTTAGTTGTTCTGAAACCTTTCATATTCCTCGATTGACTTCTGGAATTTGTTCCTCGGGGTCTATAACAATAAAAATAGATCATTAACACTCCATATTATGCATTTCAAGTCTAAATTCCACCCTCGGTCCAAATGACCATTTTGCCCCTATCCTTTCACATTTTTACGATTTAGTCCCTAGGCTCGTACATTGAAACGTATGTAATTTCTACCTTACTCAAGTCTAGCTGAACACTTTTCCCTCTTATGGTAGCCCACATTTTTCATTATTTTCACATTACTACCACACATTTTACAACTTTTACAAAAAGGTCCCTTTAAGGGTTTTTTATGAAAATCACTTAGAAAAATTTGTTTAAACTCTTCAAACTCTCATATTCCTCCCTAAAACATCAAAATACAAGTAACTCATGCATGGGTAAATTTTTAAGCATGAACCCTAGCATTAAATATGGGTAGAAATAGATAAAGCAAGCTACCGGGATTTCAAAATTACAAAGAACATTAAAAACGGAGCTTAGGAGCACTTACTATAGAGTTTAGAAAGCTTGAAAACCCTAGCTATGGAAACCCTAGAAATTTTGGCAGCATGGAGAAGAAGAATGGCTGATTTTTGGTTCATTTTTCCCATTTTATTTCACTTAAATGCCAAATGACAAAAATGCCCTTAAGCCCTTTCTTTGAAATTTCATCCATGCAAGCCCATTTTTGTCCAAAAATTTAGAAATTGGGAAAATTGCTCCCCAAGACCTTCTAATTTTATAATCTAAAGCAATTTCATGCAAATTGCTTCTAGAATCCAAGTTTTGCAATTTATTCAATTTAGTCCCTAATTTTCCAATTGGGCACTTACTCAAAGAATTCCTTCATGAAACTTTAACACATATGTATTCTCATATTCTAAGCCTCGTAATAATCATAAAATAAATATTTTAAAGTCGAATTTGTGGTCCCAAAACCACTATTCTGACTAAGCCCTATTTTGGGATATAAAGCTTACTCTGTTTGTTTTGCTGTGTTTTATAGTGATTTCAAAGCTAGCTCGAATTCAGGGATCGTTAGAGACTTCACCACACTATCAAACTATCGTTCTGGTACTTTTGAATCTATAGCTTTGGAATATATGGCATGTATAGGAACTTTGGTCATTTTGGTATATAAATTGATGATGAATTTAGCCTTTTCAATTGGCTTGTAAATTTCTATGGTTTGGTTGTATATATAGCCAAGAGAGTTGGCTTAATTTGGTTGAATTTGTGATGCTTATTGATAGTAAGTTTTGTGGTTGTCAAATGGTTCAAATTAGAGAAGATATATGCTTGTGAATTTGGGCATAATGATATATGTTTGAAAATGTTTACTTAGTTGAATTGCATATGTGAATTTGGTATAATGTAATGACCCATTTTGTGGCTTGTGTATATTGTGGATAATGGAATTGAGTTGGTATAATTTAGGCCTGATTTGGTTTGTTTGTATGCCTATTTATGCTATGAATTGTGCAATTTGGTTTGGTGTAGGTTTGTGTAAGCTTGAGTGGAAAAATGGCTTGGTAAATAGCCTATTTTTGTCCACACAGGCAGAGACACGGGCGTGTGTCTCAGCCGTTTCTGACACACGGTCAAGTTGCACGGCCGTGTGTCCCTTGGTTTTGAAATTGAAATCAAGTCAGTATGCTCCACACAGCCTCACACACGGGGGTGTGACTTGGCTGTGTGGCATAAGTCAATATACCCTATAGGTTTGGCACGGTCTAGCACACGGCCTGGTACACAGGCATGTGTGGCCATTTCTAGGGCACACGGGCTAGCCACATGGGCATGTGTGTTGGCTGTGTGACCCAAGTCAAAGAGTTACACAGGGTTGGACATGAGCTAGGACACAGCCATGTGGTCCTATTTCGAATGTCCACACGACTTGTGACACGTGTGTGTCTTTGGCTGTGTGAGACACACAGGCGAGCCACACGGGCATGTGTCCCCTATTTTTGGAAAAATTTTCTAAGTTCTCTAAAAGTTTTCAAGGTTATCGATTTAGTCCCAAACTACCTCGAATATATGTTTTGGGCCTCGTAGGCTCGTATTAAAGACGATATGAATATTGTTGATTGATGATTTTATGAAATTTGAAAATGTATGAGAAAATGTATGTGTAATTGTAGAATATGTTCGATAATGCTCTATAACCCTATTCCGGCATTGAATACGGTGAGGGGTGTTACATGAACTCTTCTTATCCTTTGGCATACCATCTATATTCGACTCAGCTCGATACAATTAATAGGGATTCATTTCACTTTTCAATACAACCAATGTCTCAATTTCATGAATGTATATCATCACATATAAGCATATATTCAATTTGATAGTAATCACATTTTCTCAATACACATATATTCATAATCAATAAATTTCATAATATACAAAATCAATCCATTTCATTTCAATTATTGATTTAATTCAATCCCAAAGTACCAAAGTACTCACCTCAAATGCTTACCATATTCAAACAATTATATATGCAATAATCTACTATTTAATTATGATTATAGAAACACAAACTGTGATTTCTGAGCTAATTGACGTCGATTTTATCCTTCCCCTTTTTACTCGAGGATTTCGGTACGACGTTAGCTACAGAATAAAACAATTAAATCACATTAATATTACACATTTCAACTTCACGTTAAATTTTAATTTTCACACTATATTTTGTTTATTCTTCACTTTAGTCCTTAAACCAAGACTAATTTTAACTTTCACAATTAACTTCATATTTTTATACTAATTTTAAAATTTTCACAATTTAGTCCCTATTGTTCAAAATCAACAATTAAATCCACAATTTACTCATTTTTTCCATTTCTATCTTAAAAATATATCTATTTAGTCCCTAATACTTAAACTATTCAACAATTTCAACACCTAAAATCTTGAACAATACTAAAAATTACCATATGGGTCGGGTAGCTCTAGGTATCGGGATTCCAAAAAATGTAGAAATTACAAGTATAGGAACTAAACTGCACTAACCAATTTGAGCTTGAACCTTAGACCCCCTTAGGTCATTCGTCTTTGCTATTTCTTTCTTTCTTTCATTTCTTTTTGTTTTCTTAGCATGTAATAGTGTAATAGTAATGAAAGAAGAAAAAATTTGGTTGTTTTAATACACTATTAGTATTATTATTACTTATATCTTATTATATAAAACACATTCATTTTATACAATTTATTTCTTATAACATATATACATATTATATTAACATAATATATAATATATATACATGTCATAAATGTCCATTATAACCGTCAATTTAAATGAAATAAGGGCATAATTTCTTCTTTAGTCCTTTTAATTTATTTTAAGCTATAATTCAAACTTTTAACCCTTACACGATTTAGTCCCTGTACCTTAATAACTCCTAATTTCACAAAATTCACTATTCCAAAAATTAATTAGCTACTAAGCTAGCCTCATAAATATTTAATACAAATATTTACGGGTCCGATTTAAAAAAATGGAGTCCCAGAAATATGTTTTTCGACACCCCTGACTATAAGGTCATTACAATTGTCCCCCATTAATTAGATTTTATCCCCAAAATTTTCCAAAATTGAGGTGGGGATATTGAGATCTCATCATCTCTTCGAGTTCGCAAGTCTCGTCCTCAATACTATGGCTCTGCCATAGAACTTTTACTAACGGAGCACACTTGTTACATAACTCTTTTACCTCGCGAGCCAAAATCTCGATTGGTTCTTCTTCATAAGACAATTTAGGTTGAATCTAAATGTCTTCCATCGAATTAACGTTAGACGGATCTAATCGATATCTTCTAATCATTGAGATGTGAAAAATGTCATGCATTTTCTATAAATTCGCAGGCAAAGCTAACTGCTATGCAACTGGTCCCACTTTTTCAGTGATTTCATACGGTCCAATAAAACAAGGACTCAGCTTTCCTTTTCTGCCAAATCGTAGAACTTTTTTTCAGGGTGACACTTTTATAAACACCTTGTCACTAACAGCAAACTCAATATCTCTATAGTTCAAATTTGCATATTATTTCTATCTATCAAAAGCTATTTTCAATCTATCTCGAATCATCTTAACAATATTTTATGTTTCTTGAATCAATTTTGGCCCAACAACTTTTCTTTCACATAATTCCATCCAACAAACAGGTGTTCAACACCTACGATCATATAAGGCTTCATATGTGACCATTTGAATACTCGATTGAAAACTATTGTTGTATACGAATTCGGCCAAAGATAAATAACATTTCTAACCTGATTCAAACAAGTGCGAAGCATATCTTCCAAAATCTAAATAACATGTTCAGATTGTTCGTCTGTTTGCAAATGAAAGGCTATACTGAAATTGAGTCACATAGCAAGAGATTCATGCAATTGTTTCCAAAATCTCAAAGTGAAATGCGGATCTCGATTGGAGATAATCAACATAGGAACACTGTGCAATCTCACAATTTCTTGAATGTAAACTTTAGCAAGTGTTTGCAGTGACCAATAAGTCTTGACTGCAATAAAATGAGCTGATTTCATAAGTCAATCAACAATCACCCACACAGCATTTTTCTTACTTGGAGATAATGGTAATTCCATTACAATATCCATTATAATGCGTTCTCATTTCCACTCAGGAATAGAAATAGGCTGAAGTAATAATGTGGGAACATGATGTTCTGCCTTAACTCGTTGATAAGTTAAGCATTTAGCTTTGAACTCAACTACATCTCTTTTCATTCCTGGCCACCAATATACTTCTCGCAAGTTGCGATACATTTTCGTTCCTCTAGGATGCAAAGCAAAAGGACTATTATGAGCTTTTTGAAGTATCAACTCTTTTACGTTTGCAACATTTGGAACACAGATTCTATTTTGAAATCTCAAACAATCACAATCATCAATACTGAAACTTTCTAGTGTGCCATTTTGAACCATGTCTCTTTCCTTCACTAACTTGACAGCATCTAACTATGTCACTTTAATTTGATCAAACAACACCGACTTGACCTTCAACTCGGCCAACAAGCTCCCATTATCATTGATACTAAGTTAAGCAAACATCGCTTGAAACTCAATGGATGTTTTCCTACTCAACGCATCAGCTACGATGTTAACTTTACCAAGATGATAATCAATAACACAATCGTAATCTTTTAGAAGCTCGACCCAACATTGTTGTCTCAAATTCAACTTCTTTTGTGATAGGAGGTATTTTAGACTCTTGTGGTCAGTATAGATGTAACACCTTTCAACGTACAGATAGTGTCTCCAAACCTCTAGAGCAAAGACCACAGCAGCTAACTCTAAGTCATGCGTTGGATAGTTACATTCATGTATTTTTAGTTGACGAGACCCATATACGATCACTTTTCTGTCTTGCATCAGGACACAACTCAGGCCACTCAATGAGCATCATTGTAGATCACAAAATCTTTTCCCGATTCAAGTAAAGTTAAAACCGACACCTCAGTCAACATCTGTTTTAATTTCTCGAAACTCTCTTGGCATTCATTACTCCAAATGAATTGAACATTTTTATGCAACTGCTTTGTCATCAGTAAAGCTATCTTGGAAAATCCATTTACGAATCTTCTGTAGTAACCGGTTAAACCAAGAAAATTGCGAATCTCTGACACATTTCTTGGTGCTTTCCATTGAACAATAGCTTCAATATTTTTTGAGTCAACTCTAACACCATTTGCCAAGATAACATGTCCTAAAAACACAACTTTTGGTAACCAAAATTCACGCTTGCTAAGCTTTCTGTAACGCTTCTAACCCATATCCGTTGCCAGAATAAGGTTATGAGGTATTACTTGACTGAACAAAACTTCTATCAAGTTATAACTAAAACATTTCAACACATTAGTTCGATTATAAGGCTTCTCTAAACAAAATAAGCGAGCCATCTTCGCATGGCTATAATGTATACAAAGTCAAAATATCATTCTACCTATAGTCTATCCTATGCATGCCTTAAATCATGATGACATACCATCTTCTTAACTCACATAATGACTCGATAGTGTGATGATATCTCCGGCTCTTCCAACTCGAACTAAAGGATAAACCTATAAGGATGGAAAAGAGAACACGGAGTAAGCTTCAATGCTTAGTAAGTTTTAAGCAATGCAAACAATTAATTTACTTATAGATCGATTATTTCAAATTTTTAAGAAATCATTCCTAGGTAATTGCCATTTCGGCCAAGTATCCATGAACATAATGCATATTTAGCAAATTCACCTCACTTGAATCTGAACTCAATTAAAACAAAATATTGAAATCACAAATAAGATCATAAGAACTCGAAAAGTATCTCATTAACTAGTTTTAACCATGTTTGCAACAAAATCACAAATTCACTACAAGCTATTTTCCTGAGCAACAGTCACTAAATTATTTATAACTAGAGATAAGAAACTCCAAATAAACTGCCGTTAATTTTTCCTGAAAATATACTTATATATCTTCCATCCATAAAATTTTCAGAATTTTTAGTTTGACCAATAAATACCAGATTTTTATTGAAGTTTCCCCTGTTTTACTATTTGACTATTCTGACCACTCTTCACTACAAATCAATTTTCTCATTATACAGAATTTGAAATATGTTATTGTTTACTTCATTTGAAACTAGACTCATTAAGGAGTCTAAGAATATAAATTTTATCTTATAATCATCATTGTACAATTTACAATGATTTTCTAAAGACAGAACAGGGGATTTCAAAGTCATTTTGACTCTATCTCACTCCACTTCAAATATCTCATTATCTAAAATTCTTTTGCTTACACGGTTTCTTTTATAAGAAACTAGACTCATTGAGCTTTAATTTTATAATTTATTCAGCTTCTAATTCAATTTCCACAATTTATGGTGATTTTCCAAAATCATGCTACAGTTGCTGTCCCAAGCAGATTTATTACAAATTTGCTCTTTAACACATTCCTTGCATTCAAATTATGTAAACATGTATATCATGTCATTCAAGATCGAACTCATATAACATAGGCATTAAAATGCTTCACTATCAGCTTTAGTTCAATTGAAATGAATGAAATACAATATCATATTCACATTTAATTTTCCAAGATCGTAATCACCTAAAAATAAAATCATATACTTCCACAAACCTTTCCACAAGGACCAAGTGTTTATATTTGAATGTAAACATAGAATCACTTCACATAACTTCACACATTTACCGAATATATCATAATCACATTTATAGTCATAACACTTATTCACAGATGCATCACTTTATATATTTATAATTTAATTCAAATCAAAATTGCATACGCGTACATGATACATACCTGGCCAACTTAATATGTAATGCACTTTCAATTTGTCAACTTAGTGTAGGATCTTGTAATTGTATACTTTTATCAAATTCATCGGCACTTGGCCTACTAGGTATAAAACCGAAATTATATTACCAAGACAAAGCTCAAGGGACTTTAACTCGGATACATTTCCAGACGAAGCTCATGGGACTTTGGCCGGATACATTTCAAAGACGAAGCTCGGGACTTTAGCGAATACATTTCAAAGACGAAGCTCGGGACTTTGGCCTGATACATTTCAAAGACGAAGCTCATGGGACTTTGGCCGGATATATTTCAAAGACGAAGCTCAAGGGACTTTAGCCCGGATACATTTCGATGTCTTGCATATTTGTTCACATGTTAACACATTTCACATAACATTTCACATTAGCAATTTAATTGCTTCATTCGAATATAAGCACAAAATGTACACCTACCTTTTAACTTTCGGTTCAATAATCATACACAAGGAACACATAATCTTTTCATTATACTAGTTTCACTTTTAATAACCATTCGACTATATACAAACAAGTACAATAAAATTGTATACACATATTACACACTTTCACATCATCACTTAATAGTCATTCGGCCACATTATATACATAAATCATCCATTTCATATTCGGCTTTATAGCCGAAATTCAATATACTTATTGCAAATCGAACTTATAAACATCAAATCATTACTTATCATATTATATAATCTTAAGCGCGCAGCAAATCAAATATAATTACTTAAGGACTTACCTCGGAAGATGATAATCGGAACGAGACGACTAGTCGGCCATTTTGATTTTCCCCCCGATCCAAATCCGAATTCTACTTTTGCCAATAGGAGTGCTCGATCCTCACGAACACTGTTGTCCACCTCGATGATTTTTGAACCAGCTAGGAGTTGCATCACCAATCCAGATGTCACAATGCGGGTAATACCAAGTTCCATAACAGTTCCACGGTTTCATGCAAGGATAACACGCATCCAATAGAAAGGATCAGACTGTCGTAGAGTGTATTCCATATAGTGGAAGCCGATCGCACACCAAAAGATGAAGAGGGAGACGACAAAGCAGATGACCTTCTCTAAAAGGAATTTTCTGTCAAGACTCAACTTCAAAGTAAATGAAAGAAATGGTCTAACCAGATGCGAGACTCAACCCTCCTCCCATATTGACTATTCAGATCTGAATTACACCATTAATTCAGCAGTAATTTTTTTAGTTAAGGAACTTGCAACAAATATAATGCATTTAAGAGTATATGAAAACATAAGATGAAAGATGAGCAGATATTAATGATGCCGAGTAACTACACCTCTCATTAATAGTAATAATAAATAAATAATGCGCATGAATTCACCGAAAGAGTTCAAACATTTTCCTCCACTTTAGCAAATAATTAGAACACAAACATAGGTGATTCTTACACGCTTAGTATTCGACTTGATATCAATCTCTAAGTTGTTCATCCAATTCCTACAATTACAATAATTATCATTTCGAAAGAACTGCATGCGGTATGAGGACCGGAAATCCGCTTTTGTATAGGCGACCATATTTATATAAGAAAATCAAGGAGAGACATGAAAGGAACGCACGTCCGGAAAATAAAATAAATTAAAATGTTAAAGCCAAAGAAGCTATAATGAATGATTGTCATTCTCGTTAAATTATAACCACTATTAAACTATTAACTTAACAAATGACCTATTAATCCAATTTACAAATCGAGACTAAAGTTAACGGTAACGAAATAAAATAATGCATGATAACAATCATTAAAAAACGATTGGTTCAAAACAACTAGAGTAAAATGAAAACCAAAATTAACTCAAGCCTATAAATACATCGATCAAAATACAAGCGTAACTACAACTCCGTGAGTAAATCGGTAAATCAAAATTTCGAAACTAACATTCTATAATATTTTATACATGCAAATCCAGATCCGGAATCAACCCAAAGAAATCGCTTTCAAGGAAAGAATTTCTCAATAAACAAACAAGAAATGACAACAAAAGAATAGAAAAGACAAAGTGGAAAACTAAAATGAAAAGAACCGGAGGCATATGGTGTGGATTCCAGAGCAGATCTGAGGAGATCGAAAATCAACAAGGGGTCCCCGGAGGTAAAGTTGTTCATTCCTTCAAAAATTGAATTGGATTTTAGACCTCTTTTTAGGTCCTTTTTTTATTTTATTTTATTATAATTACCAAATACCATATTTAACCTTAATATACATTAATAATTTCCATTATACCAAGCCATGGAATTCCACTATCAACAACTATGGAATAATTACCACTTAAGGACTCCCACTATTTAATTCCATAGCTATTTAATATCTTTAACTTATAGAACACAACTTTTACGCTTATGCGATTTAGTCCTTTTTGCTTAATTAACTATCAAAACAATAAAATTTTTCAACTAAACTTTAATATCATCTTATTGCCACTCGTAAATATTTATAAAATATTTACGACTTGGTTTATAGAAATGAGGCCTCGATACCTCATTTTCTAAACCCACTTGACCTTAGGGTCATACCACTTGAGCTTAATAAATCACTTATAAAACAAAAATCACAATATCAAAAACCTTTTTTAAACTCACAATTAACTCATAAATATTAAATATAATATTTACAAACCTGCTCATCGGATTTAGTGGCCCCGAAACCACTGTTCTGATTAACCCTAAAACGGGCTGTTACACTTTCCATATAACTATTTCTCTCGTAACACTTGCAAAACAATTATGACGTGTTGCTCATGCTCGGATTCAGATTTCGAATAGATCAAGATGTTGTAAATGAAAACTACCACAAATTGCTCCAAATATGATTGGAAAATACGTTTCATGAGATCCATGAATGCCGCTGGAGCATTAGTCAGCTCAAAAGACATCACCAAAAATTCATAGTGGCCATAACGCGTATGAGACGCTATCTTAGGTAGGTCACTATCTTTTAGTTTCAACTGGTAGTAACCAAATCTCAAATCGATCTTAGAGAAGATAGAAGCTCCCTTTAGTTGATCAAACCAGTCATTGATACGAGGTAGGGGGTATCGATTCTTAATCGTCAACTTATTCAATTGTCGATAGTCTATGCAAAGTCGCATTGAGTCATATTTCTTTTTAAGAAATAACATTGGAGATCCCCAAGGCGATATACTAGGACGTATAAAGTTGTGATCCAGAAAATCTTGCAATTGCGCCTTCAATTCTTTTAACTCTGTGCGTGTCATACAATAAGAGGACATTGACACCGGAGCTATACCAAGAAACACTTCAATTGCAAATTCAACCCGTAACGCCCCAATTTTTGGGTTTTTTGTGTTTCTGTGATTTTTAAAATTTGTGTGTGTTCTAGTTGGTTAATATATATATTTTAGTAGGTTAGTGGGCCTTTGGAAGGCCCAAACTTAAGTTAAATCCGTGGTAGTCTTCGGAATTTTAATTTTATGAACAGGTGATGCAATTGGCGTTTGGGCTTTTAAGAGTAAAGGGTAAAAGATGACACAAAAGGAGTGTGGTGTAGTGGCAAGGTGGCGCCACTTAGGGACAAGGAAGTGACGCCATAGAGGAAGCAAGGGTCCAAGGTTCAAGTCTTGGCTCTTGCAATATATTTTGGTTTTTCTTTTCAATAAATCTGGAAGCAAGTAGGTGCGCTTTAAAGTTTAATATGTTGGATTTATGACACAAATGAGTTGATGGCCCAGTGGTGGTGGCGTGAGTTGGCATGTGAGAGGACTTTGGGTTCGAATCCCTTGGCACGCAGAGGTTGATTATTTTGCTATGTTGCGACGGCAAGAGTTGGTGTTGGTTTTAAACTCTGGTGATGGAGGGATCCCACATCGGGAAGCTAACATAAGAGTAGATGAGAGCTGGCTTTAAATAGAGCAAACCATGAGGAGAGTAGGCATACCCTTCTTGGCTGATCCCTTTTGCTTTGTGACGTGTTCGTTTGGGTAAGGCATCAGCTAAGAGTGTTTGGAGCGTGGATTAACTACAGTCTCCTAACATATGTGTATTTCTAATTACTCTAGCAGTAGGGCGGCTATTTCGGGCCGCGATGGGCTGAAATGGGCCATATGGTCCCAATGGGTCCGTAGGCCCAAGTGGATAAGTTGTAGAATTACCGAAATACCCCTGTAAGGTAGAATTACCGAAATACCCCTGTAGGGCAGAATTACTGAAATACCCCTGTAGGGTAGAATTACCGAAATACCCCTATAGGGTAGAATTACCGAGATACCCTTGTGGGGTAAAACCATTTTGCCCTTAGGGTGTTAAATGACTATTTTGCCCCTCGTACGTAAATGACTAACTTCTGTGATGATTGGGTTAGTTGACATGGATTTATGTTAGTTATCGTTAATTCGTAAGTCTAATGTGTTAGTGATCGATTGTAGGATTATTGCGTGGGAGATATCGTCATCAATCGTCATCAACCAGGTGTGTAAACGACACCCTCCCTTAGACCGAATCGGTAAAAGCTGAAATATCGAAACGTTGGTATTTTGTGAACTCACGAGCGTGCGAGCGTTCGTGAGACTGTTGTTAATGAATATGGTGCATTTGGATGATTAGAGTGCAGAGTGTGCATTTTCGTGCACAACGGTATTTTTGGGCTTAATGGGCCAAAAACGGGCCCACTTTGGTAAAAAGACGAGGTAAGTACTTCTAATTACTTGGTAAACGTTAGAATAAGCGTGAAACCTTAGCAATAGGTAATAATTACTGAAATACCCTTATGCATGCAAAATTACGATTTTACCCCTAGGGTTATTTTTTTTCTGAAAAGCATGATGTTCTGTTTCTGTATACATATGCCATGACATATTATTTCTGTTGCATGGGACATGGGTTTATATTGATAGAGGAAGCATTCTGGCAGTCTCGCTGTAATCTAGTGGCCTCACCACATATATCTATTCTGAGTACTTCATCACAATATCTGGCAGCCTCGCTGCAATCTGGTGGCTTCGCCACATATATATATATATATATATATATATATATATATATATATATCTGCTCGTGGCCTAACCACAATATCTGTATCTGGTGACTTCGTCACAATATCTGGCAGCCTCACTGCAATTTCTGTGGTGTGTAGCGGTTGGGTGGGTCGAGTAGTCTCCCCACATGGTGTAAGGCTGGTACGTGGGTGTTATGGATGGCTCTGGGTTGAGATTTCTGCATTCATGATATATTTGTTCTGTATCTGCTATGGGCCTATGGGTTTCATTTTGATTTTTGTACTGGGCCAAGGCCCAGATAAGTCTAACTCTGAGGTTTGATCTATTTTGGGCTATGGTTGGGTTATGTTACACACTGAGTTTACCGAACTCACCCTTTATTTTCATCTCTGCAAGAAATCCCCAACCATAGTGGGCTTGGAGCTATGAGGGATTCGGAGTGGCCACATCATCTGCAAAGTTGGTTTTTCTAAGTTAGTTTATTTTTATTATTTTTATATTCTGATTTAATTTTGGGTTTTAAGTTGTAATAAGGCCGCTATTTAAATTTCTTTTTCCGCTATGGTTTTATTTTCTGATTATATTTAGACTATGACGAAACTATTAGTGTTACACTGCGCGGGTTTTCAAAATTAATGAATGTTTTCAAGACTCAACAAGCACAACAAATGGATAGCCTAAAGATTGATAAACCGGCTTTTCATTCAACCACTGTTTTTACAAAGACCACCCCAATCACTTAAACCAGCGAATGCATACTAAGTCGTAAGTCCATGTGACACGTCAGATCTGGCCATAACGTCTGGGCTGGGTTTGGGGTGTTACACAACCTCTCAATCTGGTGGTAACCTCAGTAATTCCTTGAGAACGCATTGGAGAATTCAAAAACAGTGTAAATCTTACTGCATTGACTATCACCATAATTCAAGTTGATAACATAGGCTAGAAAAACTTTACAGCCTTAATTGAGAAGTTTATTAGCTCAAATCGTTGAAATGATTGGAGTTGACCCACTCGTTCAAACACTGTTCATTTTAATTATGCTACCATTTTAACCTTGAACCATAAATTTCTTTTTACGGTAATCCAGAATCACTCCATGTTCACTAAGCCAATCCATTCCTAATATTAAATCAATGTCACCAAATGAAATTATCAACAAATCAATAGGGAAGTTTATATTTTGTATCTCTAACGGACATCGCCTACGCACCTGATCAACTATTACGGACTGTCCCAAAGGACTTGACACGACTATCGATGCTCTAGATGTCTCGACTTTTAAACATCTCGATTTAACTAACTCAGCATTAACATATAAGTGTAAAGATCTCAGGTCTATCAAAGCATAAACAGGTTCTGAATGTAATAAAAAGATACCTGCCACAATGTCAATAGCAACACCATCCTCACGTGTCCATACTACATAAGCTCATGCTGGCGCTCTAGCCTCTACCTAGTGAGCAACAATATCGCTTCCCTTTCTAACACCACCTTTAGCAAACGAACCACTGTGACTTGTTCCACGGCCCTTAGATGCAAGCACAGACTTTTGAGAAGAAACAAGAGTAGCATTCTCATTCTTTGGACAATCTCGATCAAAATGCTCTATAGCTCCACAGCGAAAACAAGCCCGAGTTAGCTTCCAACATTCACCACAGTGCTTTTTCCCACAATGTTCACAATTCAGAATATCAGTATCCCTGGACGAACCTCGCACACTACCTGTAGACACAGCCAGTTGTTGATCACAATTTCTATTAGATTTTTCAGACTTAAAGGTTCATTTCTAGCCACGCGAAATTCCTTAGTTCGTTTTGGTTGTGGATGCAAGCTAGCAGCTCCAAACCACTTTCTAGAAGTACAAGTAACCACATCCTTTTTATTTAGTCCCAAGGCTTGTTCAACCATTTTTTCTCGTTCAACTAGATAGGCAAATTTTTTAATTCGATGCAATACCAATTGTACCAGCAATTCATCATGTAACCCACGTAGAAATCACTTACTAAGCCATACGAACTCTCATTCAAAATTGGCCACATGTAACACCCCTTACCCATATTCAATGCTGGAACAGGTACGAGGCATTATTGGACTTACAACACAAGTAATCACACAATTCCGAGTCATAAATTTGCGTATGAATAAAAAACATTTGCATTCAATCATAAAGTCCTTAATATGAGCCTACGAGACCCAAAACATGCTTTAGAAGTGGTTCGAGACTAAACCAAGAACTTTAGAAACTTTTACAAAATTTAGAAAATTTTTGCTATAAATAGTGGTCACACGCCCGTGTGGGTAGGCCGTGTGGTCACACACGCTCGTGTCCCTAACCCGTGTAACACTCTGACTTGCAAGTCATGAAAAAACTGAGATCACACGGCCAAGTCACACGTCCGTGTACTAGGCCGTGTGGTTAATTTAAGTTTTCATAAAATAGGTACAGACTTCACACGCCCAGGACACATGCCCGTGCCTGAGGCCGTGTCCCTCACACTGCTAAGACACACGTCCATGTCTCTACCTATGTGCTGAATTTTGAGCATTCTATTTCTCAAAATTAAGGTGCAGGGGACACACAGCTGAAACATATGCTCATGGGGTAGACTGTGTGTCACACATGGCCTAGACACACGCCTGTGTGTCTACCCGTGTGGACAAAACAAAGGCTATTTACAAAGCCATTTGCCAGCCTCATTTACACCTATACTTACACCGGTTAAATGGCACAATTCATGGCATACTTAGGCAAACCAAAACATCCACAATCATGGCTAGATTATATCATTTCATTATCAACACTTAACACACTTATAACATCATATTCCATCAAACCAAATCATACCAATCTCACAACTACAAGTATCAATACCAATACCTTATTCAAGCAAAGTTTTGTTTGAGTCTTCTAACATATCAAAATACCAACTTAACCATTCCACAACAAAACCAAAGAGCCACATTCAACCATTTACCAAGCATTGAAAAACCATATCACCAACAAGGCATTGGTACATACATGCATATATATAACATATAAGCTTACTGTAATATCCTGAATTAGGGCTTAATCGAAATAGTGGTTTCATGACCACAAATCTGAGATAGAAATAACTATTTTACAATGATTTTGATGTTTATGATATGATTGCATGATTGTGTGAAAATTTCGTGATGAAATTCTATGCCTAAAGTGCTTAAATTGAAAGTAGGGACTAAATCGAATAAGTTGCAAAACTTGCATTCTAGAAGTTTTTAGTATGAAATTGTTTTGGAATATTAATGAGGAGGTCTTAAATAGAAATTTGACCAATTTTAAGTTCATGGACAAAATTAGGACATGGAAGGAATTTTGGAAAGTTTAGTAGTAAGGGTATTTTGGTCATTTAGTTATTAAAATGAATTAAAACAAAATTAAAAGCCAATTTTTGTCCATCTTCTTCATTAGGCCGAAATTTCAAGGGTTCTCCATAGCTAGGGTTTGTTTCAAGCTTCCAAGCTCCATAGTAAGTGATTCCAAGCCCGCTTTTAATGTTCTTTACGTTTTTGGAATCCCGGAAGCTCGATTAAGTTTATGCTAACAATAATTCAACCTAGGGTTTATATTTGGAAAAATACCCATAGGTGAAATTTGTGTATTTTGATGTTTTATGATAGAATATGGGGTTTTAAATTATGTTAGACAACTTGTGCTGCTCGGTTTTTAGTGAAAATGAGTAAAAGGGCTTAATCGACAAAAATACCTAATAGTCACAAGTATATGTTAGAGAGAGAATTTGATGTTGCCATAGAAGGAAAAGTGATCAGCATGTTATAAAACATAAGAATAAGGAATAAAGTTTAATTCTGAGCCTAGGGGCAAAAGTGTAATTATGCAAAAGTTTAGGGGCAAAAGTGTAATTTTTAAAGTTCAGATTAAATGCTGTTTTGATGAATGTATGTATTAAATAAGATTAATTTGGTATTATAGATCAAGAAAAACGAGATTCAAGTCGTGATCGAGGAAAAGAAAAGATTGTGGACTAAATTGCAAAATCTTTATATTTTGGTACCAAGGTAAGTTCATGTGTAAATAATGTAGCATAAATGTTATTTTTAAGTTATTAATGTTAATTATATGATATGCTGATTTTAATCATGAAATATTATGCTTTGTGGTTAATGTTGAGTAATATGCAAATTATGTTTACTACTTGATAAATATGAATTGCTACCGAGTATCGGCCCGATATTCCATGGAAGACGGCAAATGTGAGATTGAGGAAAAGCCCGTTTGAACCTTAGGAATAGATTAGGATACAAGTGACATGTCACTAGGATGGTTGAGCATCCGAACTCGTTGAGTTGAGTCCGAGTTCATTTATGGATGCAAATGTCCGAACTCGTTGAGTTGAGTCCGAGTTCGTGAGATGTAACTAGGCATCCGAACTCGTTGAGTTGAGTCCGAGTTCATTTATGGATGCGAACACCTGAGCTCGTTGAGTTGAGTCCGAGTTCACTTAGGGCGGGTTACATGATTTCTTGATTACATATGTGGCACTTATGTGCAAATTATCCATGTATCCGAGTTATATTCGATGTGTTCAACGGGTGAAATTTCTAGTTTAATGGAAGAGCACTTAAGATATAAGTGACGTTTTGGGTAAGTGTTGTGAAATGGACACTTTGGACAGGTATGTTCTTAACCCTCGGGTAGAAAATAGATACAACAACGATAAGGTGGTAAGATGATGAATGATGTTTAAAGATGTGATATATGTTTTGGTGGTACCATGCTAAAGTTGTTTGGTATATTTGTATTGTTATGTTACTTGTTATTTACATATGAACTTACTAAGCATTTATGCTTACTCCTTCCTTTTCATTCACTGTAGTTTTGAACAAGCCGGCTCAGAATCGGGACAGTCGAAAGTTCGATCACACTATCCAAAGGACTTTTATCTTGGTAAATGGCTTGTACAACTACTTCAAGATGGCATGTATAGCAATATACTTATTTTGTGTAAATAGTTTTATGATATGGCCATGTTTGGTTGAGAAAATGTTTGATATTGATAAGTCATGGTGATGGCTAATTTAGATCATGTTTGATATCATGGAAGTTTAATAGGTTATCTAGTTCATAAAAATTCATGGAAAGATGAAACTTGCCTTAAAATAGAATATTGCTGCAGCAATGACATGAATTTGAAAAATCACTAAAAATAGTATAAATGGAAATAAATGATGAGTAAGTTATGAAATTTAAGCTTAATGAGTCTATTTTCATATGGATTGAACAAAACAGGAATATAAATTATATTTTATGAGATATTTAAACTTTTGCGAAACAGGGCCAGAGTGATTTCTGGATCCCCTGTTCTGACTTTAAAAATTCATAATAAATTTTACTAAAATAATTAGAAGTTTTTATTTATATGTGAAGATTCCTTATTGAGTCTAGTTTTAATAGAAACAAACCTCATAGTCATTGAAATTTTTTATAGAGATATATCTGATTCGTAATACACAGAGGTCAGAACAGTCGAACCCTGAAACAGGGGATATTTTAATTAATAAAATGTACTAATTGGCCCAATAAAAAAATTCTAGAAAAAAATTAGTAAATATATATATAAGTCTAGATTCAGGGAAAATTTACGGATCTTGATTTTGAGTTTTGTAACTCTAGATATGATTTTTCTTGTAACTGTGACGCGAGTAGCTAGAAAGCTGTGAATGTAGAAACAAATGATTTGAAGTTCTTAAATTGATAAATTATGTTCGGTAACCCCTCAAGCTCGACTCCGGTGATGGTCTCGGGCGTGGGGGCGTTACACTTACAACCAATTCAACCAAAATGAGCCAAGTTAGATGGCCAAGTGCCACATCAAACCGTTGACAATTACAAGCCAATACATTTGGCTAAATTCATAATGACACATATAACAAAATAACCAAGTCCCTATACATGCCATATACTCAAAATGCTAAATTTCATCAATACCCAAAATGATAGTTTTGATAATGTGAGGCGAATCTCCAATGAACCCCAAATCCGAGCTAGCTTGGCCGCACTATAAAACATGGAAAAGAAACGGAGTAAGCTATATAGCTTAGTAAGCTCGTATGTAAGAAATAAGCAAACCTTGCCATACATTTCACATTCAAATATTTAATATAACACAATGTAATTTACCATAATATCATAATCATAATTCATTCCATCACAAACTTACCTCGGATTCATCATTTCACGAATTTAATAGTCGTAAGTTTTAAGCACATACCTGAACTGTCTCGTAATAGTTTTATATTCAATTCTCATATTTGGCATACACAATGAAACACTCAAAATGAAAATTTTGAATACTCGGGAAAACTTGCACATAAAGTGCCACATATGTAGCCATTGCTACCTCTATCTCATTATACATAATTGCTCACTCTTCAGCCATCAACGGGCCTACTCAGACAAGCAGTCAGTCAAGACGTGGTTACACGGTGCTGCTCACACAAGCTGTCAAGTAGTCGCAACATATGTCGGTATACTTAACCACCGGTAGGATATATAGGACCAGCACCCGAATCACATAACATAATACCCTAGTGCCATGTCACTTGTATCCTAATCTATTCCTAAGGTTCGATTGGGATTTTTTGCTTACCAAGATGTCGTCAAACGTGGCCGTAGAATTAAACTTGTCCACAAAATCAATCATACGGTTCATGCAATATTAAAGCATTTAAATACAATTATATTAAAGCTTATTTAACGTACGAACTTACCTCAGTTACAAAAACGGCTATTAGTTTGATTTAGTCCACAACCTTCTTTTTTCCCCGGTCTAAATTCGAACTTCATTTTTCTTGATCTATAATATCAAATTACACTTATTTAATCATCACATTATTCAATTCAGCCCAAAAACAAGCTAATTTTCCCCTAAACTTTTCACATTTTACATTTTAGTCCCTAGGCTTGTAAAATGATTTTCATTCAATTTCATTACAACCCAAGCCTAGTCGATTGTTATTTATCCTCATAACAACCCACATTTTTCATTTATTCGTACTTTTCTATACATTTTATAGACTTTTACAAATAAGTCCCTAATTGATGTTTTTTATCGAAAATCACTTTGCAAAAGTCGTTTAACAAACAACAAACATGCATTTTCTACCATCAAACATCAGAATACGTGCACATCCAACATGGGTAAAATTTTAAACTTTAATCCTTCTTCAGATTAGTCCTTGGAAAGGCTAGATAAGGTTAAGGCACCTTCAAAAACATATAAATCACTAGAAACAAGGCAAGAACGGACTTACAATCGAGCTTGAAAGTGGCTAAAACCCTAGCTATGTCTTCTTCTTCAAATTTGGCTATGGGGGGACTAATTTTAGAAGATGGACACTTTTATTTAGTTAATTTTGTCTTTATTTGACAAATTACTAAAATGCCCTTAATGCATAACCTTAAAATTTTACCTAGCCATGTCCATTTTTGTCCATACTGGTCTAATTATCATTTAAGGACCTCTAATTAAAAGTTCATAACAATTAGACACCTTTAACTTATATAATTCAAGTTTTGCACCTATTGCAATTTAGTCCTTCTAGTCAAATTGGGCACTCAATTGATAAAATTTCTTAACGAAACTTTTACACAATTAATCTATCATGCTGTAGACCTTAAAGAAATGATAAAATAAATATTTATACTTTAGATTTGTGGTCCCAAAATCACTGTTCTGACTTGACCCAAGAATAGGCTGTTACAACTCTCCCCCTTAGGGATTTTCATCCCCGATAATCTTACCAAAAAAGAGGTTTGGGTATTATTTTCTCATAGCTTTCTCAGGTTCCCACGTAGCCTCTTTGACCCCATATCTTTACCACTAGACTATCACTAGGGCTATACTTTTATTTCTCAACAATTTAACTTCCTGAGCTAACACTTTAATCGGTTCTTCACCATATGTCATATCGGGTCGAATCTCAACCTCTGTCAGTGAAATTATATGCGTAGGATCTGATTGGTAACGGTGCAACATGGATACATGAAACACATTGTGGATCCTTTCTAACTCTGTTGGTAAAGCTAGCCTATATGCCACCGGCCCTATTCTTTCAATAACCTCATACGGACCAATAAAACAAGGACTTAGTTTACCCTTGCGACCAGATCTAAGAATTTTGTTTCACGGAGACACTTTTAGAAACACCTTATCACCGACTTGAAATTCAATTTCCTTTTATTTTAGATCCGCGTATGATTTCTGTCTATCCGAAGATACTTTCAAACAACCACGAATCACTTTCATTTTTTCTTCAATTTCTCTAACCAAATCAACCCCGTGAATCTGTCTCTTACTGAGCTCGGTCTAGTACAACGGAGTTCGACACTTGCAGCCATACGATGCTTCATACAGTGAAATCTTTATACTCAATTGATAACTGTTATTATAAGCAAATTCGACCAAAGGTAGATATTTTTCTCAGCTACCTTCGAACTCTAAAACACAACAATGAAACATATCTTCGAGAACCTGAATCATTCTTTCAGATTGACCGTTAATTTGCGGATGAAATGCGGTACTAAAGTTCAACTTTGTGCCCAAAGCCTCTTTCAAATTTTTCCAAAATAGGGACGTAAACTTTGGATTTCTATCCGAAATAATAGAAATAGGCACCTCATGCAATCTAAAAATCTCAGAAATGTACAATTCAGCTAGCTTCAAGTGAATAGTCAATACGTACTGGGATAAAATGAGCAGACTTCATTAATCTATCAACAACAACTCAAACAACATCTTTCTTCTTCGAAGTCAGAGGTAATCTAGCTACGAAATCCAACGTAACTCTATCTCATTTCCACTCAGGTATAGTCACAAGCTGAAGTAAACCCAAAGGTACTTGATGTTCGACCTTTACTTGTTAACAAATTAAACATCTCGACACAAATTCAGAAATTTCTTGTTTCATACCTGACCACCAATACAATTTCTTCAAATTATTATACATCTTCGTAATTCCTGGATGAACAGACAGACAACCACTGTGTGCCTTGTGAAGAATTTTTTGAATAAGCGCGGTATTTCTCGGTACAAAAATCTTACCTCAAAACATCAAACAATCATCGGTCCCAATCTGATAGTCTGAATCACTAGTCGAATTCACACTGAACTCTTTTAGCTTGAAGTTCTTTGTCACATTTCTAATCTTCACAAATTTGCTGAAGAAAAACCAGTCTAGCCTTTAACTCAGCTAGAATAGAACCATCATCAGATAAAACTAGTCGCGTATTCATTACTGTCAAAGCAAAGAATGATTTCCTACTTAAAGCATCAGTGACTACATTCGCCTTTCTCTGATGATAATCGATTACCAACTCATAATCTTTCAATAGCCTGAGCCATCTCTGTTGTCGCAGATTCAAGTCCTTTTGATTCATCAAGTACTTTAAGCTCTTGTGATCGATAAAGATGTGGCACTTTTCACTGAATAAATGGTATCGCCAAATTTTTAAAGCAAACATAATGGCAGCTAATTCCAAGTCGTGTGTCAGATAGTTCTTCTCATGCGGTTTCAATTGTTTCGAGGCGTAAGCTATCACTTTGCCATCTTGAATCAACACACAACCAAGACAGTTCAGTGACACGTCGCTGTCAATCACAAAAGCTTTTCCCAACTCAGGTTGCACTAATACCGGTGCCTCAGTCAACAACGTTTTCAACTGTTCAAAACTCTTTTGACATTTCTAAAACCATTCAAACTTAACATCTTTTTCTAACAATCTTGTCACAGGTGTAGCAATCATTGAGAACCCCTTGACAAAACGTCCATAATAATCGGCGAAACCTAAAAAACTTTTAACTTCAAATACATTTCTTGGTGGTTTCCAATCAACAATTGTCGAAATCTTACTCGAATCAACCCTTATACCTTCCACTGAAACAATATGCCCCAAGAATCTGACTTCTCGGAGCCAAAACTCACTTTTACTGAACTTAGCAAACAATTTCTTATCTCTCAAAGTCTATAATACAATCCTTAAATGTTTGGCACGCTCAGACTCATATCGGGTATAAATCAGGATGCCATCAATAAACACAACTACAAACTTGTCCAAATACGATTTGAAGATCTGACTCATCAAATCTATAAAAACGACTGGAGCATTAGTTAATCCAAAAGGCATAACGAGAAATTCATAATGCCCATACCTCGTTCTGAACGCAGTTTTCAGCACATTCAATTCTTTAACTCTCAGTTGATAATAGCCAGATCTCAAATCTATCTTCGAGAACACTGTTGCCCCTTTCAATTGGTCAAACAAATCATCAATCATTGGTAAAGGATACTTGTTCTTTATCGTAACCTTGTTAAGTTGACGATAATCAATACAAAGTCTCATGGATCCATCTTTTTTCTTAATGAATAACACTGGTGAAAAACTCAATCTCACAAAACCTTTATCTGTCAACTCTTATAGCTGAGACTTCAATTCTTTCAATTCGGTCAAAGCCATTCTATACGGAGCTATCGATATTGATGAAGTTCTAGGTACCAAATCAATCGTAAATTCAACCTCTCTAAAGGGTGGTAATCCAGGAAACTCTTCTAGAAACACATTCGGGTATTCACAAACTATTGGCACAGATTCAATCTTCAATTCAGACTCTTTCGTATTCATTACATACGTAAGATAAGCCTCACAACCTTTTCTTACATACCTCTGAACCGATATTGATGAAATTAGAATAGGAAACTCATCCAACTCATCCGTTTCAATCCGAAGAATTTCATTATTTTCACATTTCAATTTAATAATATTTTGTCTCCAATTCACTATGACATCATTTAGAGTCAACCAATCCATTCCAAGAATCACATCCAACTCATCAAATGGTAAAAGCATTAAGTCAGCCGAAAAACAGTAACCCCGAATCATTAAAGGATAACTCTTGCAAACTTTATCAACTAGAACATGTTTGTCTAAGCGGTTCAACACTTTAATCACATACTCAGTAGACTCAATAGGCAAACTCTTACTAGATACCAGATTCATGAAAATATAAGAAAGAGTCGATCCAGGATCCATCAATGCAACTACATTAGTATCATAGAGAGAAAATGTACTAGTGATAACATCAGGCGATGACGCATCTTCACGAGCACGAATAACATAAGTTCTAGCAGGTGCTCTAACCTCTGATCTCGCAGTTAATTCTTTCATCACACCTATACTACTGTTCCCACTTACAGTATTTCCCGGTGGCCTCCTTCTAGTGGCAGTATTACTCGGCCTCGCATTCTGCAAACTATCTTTCTCAGTCATTTCAGGGCAATCTCAAATGAAGTGATCTTAGGAGCCACATTTAAAGCAAGTTCGATTATTCATCCTACATTCATATGGATGCCGTCTACTATAGTGTTGACATTAGGTCTATTTAACCTAGCGTTTCCAATGCTCGCTATTGATGTAGTTTGGGCCTTAAAACCATAATATTACTTCCCACGATCTCTGTTGGAATACCCAACTAAAGCATTTGAACGAGTATACAAATCCCTCAATTTCTTTGATGAAGATTGAAACAACTTATTCATCAGCCTCTTTCTCAAATCTCTAGTCTCAATCTCATCTTTTCTCTTTTCTTTGCTCAGCTCTTCGACTTTGCAAGCTCGTTCAACTAGCACAACAAATTCTTTCAGTTCCAAAATCCCAACTAACAGTCTAATATCCTCGTTCAACCCATCTTAAAATCTCTTACACATGATAGCTTTTTTTGATACACATTCCTAAGCATACTTACTGAGTCTAACAAACTCTCACTCGTATTCAGTTACAGTCATACGGCCCTATTTTAGCTCTAAGAACTCTTTACGTTCTGGTCAATGAACCGTTGACTGATATACTTCTTTCTGAACTCATCTTGGAAGAAATCCAAAGTAACTTTCCCTCAGTACCACAGATATAAGAGTATTCCACCACTGATATACTGAGTCTCTCAAAAGTGATATAGCATATTTCAAACACTCCTCCAGTGTGCAAGAAAGCTCATCAAATACCTTGATAGAGTTCTCCAGCCAAAACTCTTCTCTCTCGGGACCATCATCAATATTGGCTCTAAATTCTTCAGCCCATCATTTTCGAATCTTATCAACTGGAGGCTTGTTCAATTTAATCAATTCCTCACTTTGGGGAGCTACGAGAACCGGTTGGGGGTTAAGTGGGGGTAGAGGATGTTGGACAACCAGATTTGCTCGAACAAACTTGGCAAACCACCCATTCATCCTTTGGAAGAAGGCTTCTCTAGCCTCTCCTTCCTGACTAACCGTTACTAGTTTACTTTCAGATGGCGCGTCCCTTCAGTAGGAGCCGGCGCATTACTTTCAATATCGTCAGCTACCTCTCGGTTGGGATCCATTTACAAGATGAAAACACAATTTAAATTGTCAGGAGTTGTCACACTATCACAATTTATATATGGCATGTATAGCTAGACTCTTACACGCGCTAGGTTAGTCTGAGAATCGACTAAACCATAGTTCTGATACAACTAAATGTAACACCTCTTACCTATATTCAATGCTGGAATAGGGTACGAGGCATTACTGGACTTACAACACAAGTAATCACACAATTCTAAGTCATAAATTTGTGTCTACATTAGAACCTTTTACATTCAATCATAGAGTCCTTAATATGAGCCTACGAGGCCCAAAACATGCTTTGAAAGTGGTTCGAGACTACACCGAGAACTTTAGAAATTTTCACAAAACATAGAATTTTTTTCCAATAAACAGGGGTCACACGCTAGTGTGGTTTAGGACACGCCCATGTAGATAGACCATGTGGTCACATACGCTCATGTCCCAAACCCGTGTAACTCTCTGACTTGCAATTCATGAACAAATTGAGATCACACGGCCAAGCCACACGCCCTCGTACTAGGACGTGTGGTTAATTTAATCTTCATAAAATAGCTACAGACTTCACACGCCCGGGCCACATACCTGTGCCTGAGGCCATGTCCCTCATATGGTGATAAACCGTAAATTATACATATTTTTACCCCATGTTTAATGCATTTTATAGATGATTTCTCATTAGAATTGGTGAATTCAATGCTCTTAATGCTTTAATTAAATGTTTTTTACTCAGGAGAGCACTAAGAGTCAAAAGGAGTCAAAAACGAGCCAAAAAGGGACAAAATGGACCAAATCGAGAAGATGACACGGCCTAAGCCTTGCCACACGGACAGCTCACATGCCCATGTCTTTCGAGGGTGTCCACCAAGGCTTTCACGATTCAAATGGCCTGGCCAATGACCCACATGGCCGTGTGTAATTTAACGGATCAAACACAGCCTGACACTCACGTCACACGGCCGTGTCACACGGGCGTGTCCCTGCTGATCCCAAGTTAAGTCTAATTTGGAAAAGGCCACTTTCGAGGGTTTCTAGGCATTCCAAAGCCTATAAATACGCACTAGAGGAGGAGAGAAAGGGGAGACAGAGAAGAGGGGTAAGGAATTACCCCAAGGAAGCCGATTGATCCATCTCAGAAGCCGGATTCATCATCAAGACTGAAGATCTCTCCTCAATTCCCCTTCTAGAGTGTTGGGTTTTCTTTATGTTTTGTATTCTTTATTCTTCTGAGATGTTTTCTTATTTAGTTATGAACTAAATCCCCTAAATACCTAAGGGGAATGAAACCTAAGGCGAATCTTGTTATTATTTTCTGAATCGTATGATAAATATTTAACTTGTTCTTAATTATGTGTTCTTAATTCTTGTTTTGATATCCCAGATACTTGATTCAAGACACGCCTTATTCGGAGGAGGAATAGACCTGCCTAAGAGTACATTTGTCATAATTAAGCGGAGTTGATTGCGCGCCTAGAAATAGGGTGACAAGATTTTGCCAGATTAGGGTGAAACCTAATAAGGGGATCCATAGATCGAGTTAATACAACCCTAGAGTGTTAATTAGAGAAAAGTCTCAGTTATTCAATCTAGGGATTAGACATTATTAGTCTTGAATAGAGATAATAACATAACTTAGGGATCTCTACGGAACAAGTTAAATGAATAAATCGTCCGATTCGAAGCCAGAATAACAAGTAAAGTCTAAGTGGATTTTTCCTTAGGTATTGTCTCAAGTCAATCGATTTTCCCAAAAGCAATTCCCCAATTCTTTTCTCTATGCATTCTTAGTTTAAATAATTAGTTAATTAAAACAAACCCTTTTATTCTTAGGCTACATAATAAAAAGATAGTTATTACTAGTACTTTTGGTTCCCTTGGGTACGATATCCCGGTCTTGCCATTACTATACTATTGTTCGATAGGTGCGCTTTCCTTTTCGTCGTGATAATAGTTAGTCTAGGTTTGATCTTCATTATAAATATTTATTACTTGTTACGAATCACGCGATCAAGTTTTTGGCGCCGTTGCCGAGGATCTGAAATATTAGGAACACTAAATTTTTATTACTTTAGCCATTTATTTTTCTTGCAATTTTATATTATTTATTATTTATTAATTTACTTTTTTTCTCTCTCTTGGCAGGTTTTTATAGTTTATGACTTGAAGAAACCCATCAGGACCATTACTCTTTGACGAAGAACTCGATCGTACAATTTGCAAAAATCAAAGAGAAATAAGGCGTAGTTTATGCTACACGGAGAACGAACGAGAAAACAATACTCAAACCCCAACCAACGAGATGGCTGAAAACCCAGGCGATCAGCTGCCTCCTGCAATTGTAGCTAATCAAAATCCTACTCCATGTACTATGTATGATTATGCTAAGCCTTCTTTAACAGGAACTGAGTCTAGTATTGTTAGACTTGCTATTGTTGCAAATAATTTCAAACTAAAACCTAACACAATTCAGATGATACAGCAGTTTGTTCAGTTTGATTGTTTGCAGGATGAGGATCCCAACACGCACTTGGAAAATTTCTTGAATTTTATGATATATTCAAAATCAATAGCGTTTCTGATGATGCCATTCGTCTTTGGTTATTTCCCTTTTCACTGAGAAACAAAGCTAAACAGTGGTTGAACTCGTTACCACGAGGGTCTATCACTACTTGGGAACAAATGACCGAGAAATTTTTACTAAAATATTTTCCGCCAGCTAAAACGGCCAAATTACGTAATGATATCTCTTCTTTTGTGCAGATGGATTTAGAAACACTTTACAATGCATGGGAGAGATACAATGACTTACTGAGAAGGTGTCCTCACCATGGGTTACCATTTTGGCTGCAAGTTCAAACATTCTACAATGGTGTGAATCCCTCGACAAGACAAATGATTAATGCAGCTGCTGGCGAAACCATCAACAATAAAACACCGGGAGATGCCAATGAATTTATAGAGGAGATGTCACTGAATAACTATCAGTGGCAAGTTATGAGGACAAAGCCAACAAAAACAGCCGGCGTTTATAACATCAATTTAGTCACCATTCTCTCTAATCAGGTAGAACTTGTCAATAAAAAGATTGACGGTTTACTTGGTTCTACGCAGGTACATCCAGTAATGAGGTGTGACTCAAGCAGAGGAGGTGTGCATACAGAATACCAATCCTTCAATCCTACAACTGAAGAAGAACAAGTCAACTATATGGGTAACACTTGAAGGAGAACAAGTCAACTATATGGGTAACACCTCCTCAGTTGTAGGTTGGAGGTTGGAGGATTGAAGTTATTATTACAACTATACAGGTTGGAGGTGTGCATACAATAATACTTATAATGAAGGTTGGAGGAACCACCCCAATTTTTCCTGGGGAGGTCAAGGAAATCCAAAGCCATAAAATCATCAGGGTTTTCAATAGCCACCTTATCAACAGGAGAAAAAACCAAACCTTGAAGAGATGCTTTCTAAATTCATCTCGGTGTCAGAAACCCATTTCCAAAATGCTGAAATAGCACTTAAGAATCAACAAGCATCGATCCAAGGACTCGAAACTCAGATAGGCCAGCTGTCCAAACTAATCTCCGAATGACCAAAAGGTAGCCTACCAAGTAATACTGAACCTAATCCAAGGGAACACCTCAATGCAATTAATGCCCAAGATAAGGAAGGATTCATTACACGTGAGCCAGAATTACAGCAAGACAACGCGATGAACAAAGGACGAGAAGAGGTAAACAATAATGATCCCAAACAGGTAAGTACAAATCATAAACCTCGTGTGCCATATCCTAAAGCGATGACGAAAGATAGAATAGAAGAACAATTCGGTAAGTTTGTCAAACTCTTAAAGAAATTACATATTAACTTACCCTTTATTGAAGTTCTTTCGCATCTGAGTAATAAAAGGAAATTAGACACTACATCGCATGTGGAACTCAATGCAGTCTGCTCAGCTATTCTAAAGAATAAGCTGCCTAACAAATTAAAAGATCCAGGGAGTTTTACAATTCCTTGTTTAATTGGTAGTCTATCTGTGAATAATACCTTAGCTGATCTAGGAGCAAGTATAAATGTTATGCCGTATAAAATATTTAAACGACTAGGCCTCGGTAAACCTAAACAGACTAGGATGAGCATACAATTGACTGACAAAACAGTTAGATTTCCTAAGGGTATTATTGAAGATGTTCTCGTTAAAATTGATAAATTTATTTACCCAGTAGACTTCGTTGTCTTAGATATGGATGAGGATAACAAGGTACCATTAATTTTAGGACGACCATTTTTAGCAACTGCCAAAACCATTATTAATGTAGGCACAGGAGAGCTAACACTTCGTGCAGGTGACGACACAGTAACACTCCAAGCACGCGACTCAGTCAAAACCTCTAAGACTCAAGCTAATGCTATAAAACCTGTCAATGATAAAACTAATATTCAATCGTCCTTGCAGGAACTTCTACGAACCAAGACAAAAGAGACAGTGCGCTACTATCACGAAGAGAACAAAAATGTCCATGAAGAATGAAGACTACGGATAGAGGAGCTAGACGAATGGCGAGAACACAAATCGAGAACACATGATAAACCGAAACTACGCAAAAACAAGCCCGATACCTCTCCTAATCAACTTAAGGTTGGCAATACAGTCTTACTAGATGCCGTTGATCCTCACATTGTCACTACCACACCAAATGAGGAAATCCCTCTTACCATACTTAGCATTTTTCCATTCGGTACAGTGGAGCTGAGTCATCCCAAGTTCGGTACTTTTAAGGTAAACAACACCCGTTTAAAACCTTATTTTAAAATTAACAACAGGAATGAGGAGTATGAACTCCTCTAACCACCCTGACCATTCAACGAAGAGGTAAGTCGAGCTTAGACTATAAATAAGCGCTTCTCGAGAGGCAACCCGAGCACTAACATATTTTGATTTCTTTATTTTTATTTTCTCACACTTCGAATCAATTAACTTAATCTTTGAATTGCAAAGTTTTTTCAGCACACACGGCCAGGCACACGAGCGTGCCTAAAGTCGTGGCCAAACAGAGGAAGAGACACGGCCGTGTGATACGGTCGTGTTGAAGTAAGACATTATTTCCCCAAACCATGGGGTGCGATAAATCTCCACGGCCATGTGACATGCCCGTGGGTGAATTTGATACGTACACGGGTGTGGGAATGGAAACCCACAGGCATGCCAGGAACAAGGCTTGATTCTGTTTCTTCGACACAAGCGTGAGACATGCCCATGCCATTAAGCCGTGGATAACAATACAAGGGCGTGGTACCTTAACATGAGCGGGGGAGAAACGAACACAGCTAGACACCGCCGTGCCATATGGCCGTGTACCACACACGCCCAAGAAACACGGGCGTGGGATAGCAGCCATGTAACAACCCGATTTAAAGCCAAAATGAAACAGTGGTTTCGAAACCACGAATCTGAGGTTGAAAAAAATATTTTTTTAATTAAGTTTTAGTGTTTATATTATGATTGCATAATTGTGTGAAAATTTCGTTGCGAAATTTCATCGATTGGGTGTTTAATTTGACGTTTAGGACTAAATTGAAATAGGTGAAAAATGTGTGTGTTCTAGTTCATAAAGTACTTGATTGAAATGGGGGTTTTAAATAGAGGTCCTTAAATGGAAATTAGACCATTATACTTTATATGGACAAAAATTTGGACATGGATGGAATTTTTAGAAAGTTTAGTAGTAAGGGCATTTTGGTCATTTGCATATTAAATGAAATAAAATGGGAAAAATAACACAAAAATATGTTCATTTTCATTTAGCTTGGCCGAAAATTGCATGTTCTCCATAGCTAGGGTTTGTTTCAAGCTTTCAAGCTCAATAGTAAGTGCATTCAATCCCCGTTTTTAATGTTCTTTACATTTTTGAAATCCTCGTAGCTCGGTTTACCTATTTCTACCATTATTTTGAGTTAGGGTTTACATTTAAAAATTTACCCATGAATGATATGCATGTATTTTGATGTTTTATGGTAGAATATGAATGTTTGAGGTTAGGAGAATGATCTTTTCTAAGCGATTTTTAGTGAAAACGAGCAAAACAATATAATCGGTAAAAATACCTAATGCTCATAAGTGCATGTTAGAGTGAGAATTTGATGTTTTCATAGAAGAGAAAAATGTTCAGCATGTCATAAAACATAAGAATAAGGGCTGAAATTAAATTTTTGAGCCTAGGGGAAAAATCATAATTTTGTAAAAGTTAGGGGGCAAAAATGTAATTTTTCCATAATGTGATTTTTGGATTGAAATAAATAGTATGAGTGTTAAATGAGCTAAATGTGTTGTTATAGATCAAGAAAGGCGTGGAATCGACCTCGAATGGGGGAAGGAAAATGTTTTGGACTAAATTGCAAAATTTCCATATTTTGCACCGAGGTAAGTTTGTATGTAAATAATACATTAACTCCATTTACATTTTTATATTTCAGCCTATTTTATATATTTTAGTTGATTTTGAATCATAAATCGACTATTGGAAGAATGAAAATAAGTAATAGCAAGAGAAATCCCGGTTGAACTTTCGAAAAGATTGAATAATATAGATGAAACATAGCTAGGTCACATGTATGGTGCTGATTGCACTTCATGTGTACAAGAGACCTACGAGATACTACGTAGTAGCTAGGTCGCATGTGTGATACGGGATGTATCCCATGTAGACAAAAGAGCTACAGGAGAGGATAAATGTAGCTAGGTCGCATGTGTGATTCCATGTAAAGGACACCATGTAGACAAGAAAGCTACGAGATAAATTGGCTAGGTCACATGGGTGGTACTAAGTGTTCACCATGTGTACAAGAGAGCCAAATTATATGAAATATGATGGTGGGGCTGTGTGCTGAAACCATCAAGTATCGAGGATTGATCCGAATTGTTCAACGGGATGGTTTTATGGTGATATTGTAATCATGGACCTATACTTGTGATGTATGAAATGTGGTGAAAATGAATTGCGATATGCATGTTAAAATGAGGTTAATTCAAAGAAAGTGTGAAAGAGTGAATTAGTAATAATACTATTTTGGAAAGTCGCAGTGACATGAATTTGAAAAATCACCAAAAATAGTAGGAATTTAATTAGAGGCTGAATGAGATATAAAATTAAATATTAATGAGTCTATTTCCATGTAAAAGAAACAGAGAAAGTAAAGGATGAGATATTTATATTTGAGTGTGACTCGCTCAGAATGACTATGTGATCCCCTGTTCTAACTTTGAAAAATCATGAAAAATTGTAAAAAAATTATTAAGAAATATAGTTTATATGTATAGATTCATTATTGAGTCTAGTTTTAAATGAAATAAATTTCATGAATATTTGAATTGTGTACTGGGAGAAATTAAATTCGTAGTGAACAGAGGTCAGATCAGTCGAGCTGTATAATAGGGAAAATTTTAACTAATAAACTGTACTAATTGGCTGGACCAAAAATTCTAGAAAAATTTAGTAAGAAGTAATATTAGTCTAGTTTCAGGGAAATTTTACGGATTTGAATTTCAAGTTTTGTAACTCAAGTTATGATTTATTTTGTGAATATGATGCAGGAGAGACAGCTTGACCAAAGTGGAGTAAATTGTGAAATTAAAAGTAGATACACTTGAGTTATTGTGTAAACATATTAAATTATTTATTCATTATTTATATACTTACTTACTAAGCTATAAGCTTACTTTCTTTTCTCTCTTTTGTCTTATAGTGTCGTCTAGCTTGCACAGGAGTCAAGGATCGTTGAAGATCTGCCTACACTATCAATACTCTTGGGTATTTGAACTGAACATTTTAAATTATGGCATGTATAGTAGACTTAGTTATTTTGTTACGTGTCATAATTGCCTAGGTTTAAAATATTAATTATAGCATTTGACCTATTATTTTGTACGAAACCTTTGAAATTGGCTAGTATTGTTAAAGGCATATGTTATAATGATTCATGATCTAATTGCATGCCATATTTTTGTCTCGGTTTTATTTAATAGTATGTACTATGATTTGTTAATACCTCGTACCCTGTTCCAGCGACAGATACGGGTAAGGGGTGTTACAAGCCAAACACGAACTAAAATTGCAAAATTCGAAACACACGAGCTCAACCTCATAAGGACACGGGCGTGGCCCTAAGCCATGTGGCCCTCCCCTATATAAGCAAATCACTGTTCATTTTCCTCTTCCTTTCCAAAGCCCTAGCCGAAATCTCCCCTTCTCCACTCTCTGATCCCTATTCTCAGCCACCATCACCTTCTCGCCCAGTTCATGTGGTAGCTTCATATGCTAACATCTCTGAGCACCTCACCCGATTTGAGCACCAGTGTTTTCAACAATTTGACAACATTGATGCCACTCTACAGCAGATTTGTCAGCACCTCCACATCTTCTCGCCAGTCCCACCTCGCGAACCATCTAGCGAAGAAGATGTTTAGAAATATTTATTTATTATATTATGTTTTTAATTGAAACTACTTTTTATTTTGTTTCTTTAGATTTTAGAATTTTATTTTTAATCATGAATATCGGCTATTCCTTTTCAAGTACTTATTCTTCCTAATATCCCTAAAAAGTTCCTAATTTTATCACAGTTATATAGAGCTCTTAAGCTCATTGCCATAGAGGAACTAAAACTCCACCGAAAAATGGTTCTCCACGACTGCCATGTCCTGCTCGACCACGACCATAGGTACAACTAAGATATAATACTCTTTTGGCGCAGGATTTATGGCCTAATGAACCTCTACGACCACCAGAGTATCCTCCTCCACTCTCAAACCGATCACTCTCCAAAACTCTAAATTCGAGGAATTCATCATATAGGAAGTTTCACTTCTCTCCCTATCTTATTTTTATTCTCTAATATATATCTTTGTACATTGAGGGCAATGTATATCTTAAGTGTGAGGGATATTTATTAATGATTGCCTTGTTCTCTTGAAAAGCTCTCATATCATATTTAGGATAAATTTTAATTGATTTATGATTTTGATTGATATATCTTGAATTAAAACATAGGGATTTATGCATTGATTATTTAAACTTTAAGACATTAGAGAATCAAGCATGATAAGTTGATTTTTAAGAAATTAAAATTATAGGTTGTTTCCCCAAGTTTAGGTATTACTTTGAATTAGAATTTACGAGTCTAAACATCAAAAAGCCATAATTTTTGTGAGGTTTTTTAGCCTTTTAAGCATCTATTCATCCTTTCATGCTCACTTTTATTATTGCTTTGAGTACGTCAGTATTGAGCTGTTATTCTAGAACTTGCTTGATTATGCATGTCGAGACCACACCATTTGATTTGTTATTTCAAAATGATTAAGGCACTTAGGATTAACCCACTCATGCCATGAAAAGCCTACCTCCACGATTAACCCCTAATAAACCCCCTTGAGCCTAACAAGCCTTGTATTATCCTTAATATTAACCATTAACCCATTATTGTTGAAATCCCCCAAATTAATTTGATCCCTATTTTATCGAGATCTGAGTTATAAAAGTTGTTTAGCTATGTTTTTCTTTTTTTTTTATTTAACTTGTTCTTGAAAAAAAAACTATGTATACATATTAGTAATTCCAAATTCTGAGAAGAAGCTCTGTTGTACGCAAGTGAAGGTTTACCCTTTTTCTAGTTAGGCAATTTTTTAATTCAATCTCAATTCTAACCCTTTCTTTTAGCTTGTGACCACACCCCCTAACCAAACCTCATTACAACCCTCTAAAGACCTTTTGATTGATGTATCATCTTAAATTATAGTGGTGGAGATTTGATTTTCATGCAAGCCTATGGTAATGACTTTTCATTATTGACTATTGAGTGCTTCATTTATTGTCCTTAAACACCTCGAGTGATTTGAGTGAATATGTAGTGAGGATTTGAAATGCTGTAATATTCTGAATCAAAGCTAATTACTTAGATGTGGGGAGACACCCATGTTTGCATGAATAAAATACTAAACTTGGAATGTTTGAAACTTTTATGTTCTTTTAGTTGAACTCTAAATGTATGATTACCTGTGTATTATTTTGAGATATTATCGATAAGAATTATAAGTTAAGAAGAATTTATCTTGATTATGAGTTGAGAATTTTGCTTGAGGACAAGCAAATGCTTAAGTGTGGGGGTATTTGATAAACTGTAAATTATACATATTTTTACCCCATGTTTAATGCATTTTATAGATGATTTCTCATTAGAATTGATGAATTCGATCCTCCTAATGCTTTAATTTCATGTTTTGTACTCAGGAGAGCACCAAGAGTCAAAAGGAGAAGATGACACGGCCTAAGCCTTGCCACACGGGCAGCTCATACGCCTGTGTCTTTCGAGGGTGTCGACCAAGGCTTTCACGATTCACACGGCCTGGCCATTGACCCATACGGTCGTGTGCAATTTAACGAATCAAACACGGCCTGGCAATCACGTCACACGGCCGTGTCACACGGGCGTGTCCCTGCTGAGCCCAAGTTAAGTCCAATTCAGAAAAGGCCACTTTGGAGGGTTTCTAGGCATTCCAAAGCCTATAAATACGCACAAGAGGAGGAGAAAAAGGGGAGACAGAGAATAGGGGTAAGGAATTACCCCAAGGAAGCCGATTGATCCATCTCAGAAGCCGGATTCATCATCAAGACTGAAGATCTCTCCTCAATTCCCCTTCTGGAGCGTTGGGTTTTGTATGTTTTTTTATTCTTTATTCTTCTGATATGTTTTCTTATTTAGTTATGAACTAAATCCCCTAAATACCTAAGGGGAATGAAACCTAAGATGAATCTTGTTATTATTTTTTGAATCGTATGATAAATATTTAACTTGTTCTTAATTATGTGTTCTTAATTCTTGTTTTGATATCCTAGGATACTGATTCAAGACACGCTCTTATTCAAAGGAGGAATAGACCCTGTTTAAGAGTACGTTTTCCATAATTAAACGGAGTTGATTGCGCGCCTAGAAATAGGGTGACAAGATTTTGCCGAATTAGGGTGAAACCTATAAGGGGATCCATAAATCGAGTTAATGCAACCCTAGAGTGTTAATTAGAGAAAAGTCTCAGTTATTCAATCTAGAGATTAGACGATATTAGTCTTGAATAGGGATAATAACATAACTTAGGAATCTCTACGGAACAAGTTGAATGAATAAATCGTTCGATTCAGAGCCAGAATAACAAGTAAAGTCTAGGTGGATTTTTCCTTAGGTATTGTCTCAAGTCAATCGATTTTCCCAAAAGCAATTCCCCAATTCTTTTCTCTGTGCGTTCTTAGTTTAAATAATTAGTTAATTAAAACAAACGCTTTTATTCTTAGGCTAGATAATAAAAAAAAGTTATTACTAGTACTTTTGGTTCTCGTGGGTACGATATCTCGGTCTTGCCATTACTATACTATTGTTCGATAGGTGCGCTTGCCTTTTCGTCGTGATAATAGTTAGTCTAGGTTTGATCTTCATTATAAATATTTATTACTTGTTACGAATCACACGATCACACGGCTAAAACACAAGCCTGTGTCTCAGCTTGTGTGCTCAATCTTGAGCATTCTGTTTTTCAAAATTAAGGTGCAGGGGACACACGGCTGAAACATATGCTCATGGGGCAGATTGTGTTTCACACATGGCCTAGACACATGCCTGTGTGTCTACCCGTGTGGACAAAATAAAAGCTATTTACCAAGCCATTTGTCAACCTCATTTACACCTATACTTACACCCATTCAATGGCACAATTCATGGCATACTTACAATATCATATTCTACCAAACCAAATCATACCAATCTCACAACCACAAGTATCAATACCAATACCTTCTTCAAGCAAAGTTTTGTTTAAGTCTTCTAACATATCAAAATACCAACTTAATCATTCCACAACAAAACCAAACAGCCACATTCAACCATTTACCAAGCATTGAAAAACCATATCACCAACAAGGCATTGGCACATACATGCATATATATAACATATAAGCTTACAACCAATTCAACCAAAATGAGCCAAGTTACATGGCCAAGTGCCACATCAAACCTTTGACAATTACAAGCCAATACATTTGGCTAAATTCATAATGACACCTATAACAAAATAACTAAGTCTCTATACATGCCATACACTCAAAATGCTAAATTTCATCAATACCCAAAATGATAGTTTTGATACTGTGAGGCAAATCTCTGACGATCCCCAAATCCGAGCTAGCTTGGCAACACTATAAAACATGGAAAATAAACGGAGTAAGCTATATAGCTTAGTAAGCTTATATGTAAGAAATAAGCAAATCTTACCATACATTTCACATTCAAATAATTTAAGATAACACAATGTAATTTACCATAATATCATAATCATAATTCATTCCATCACAAACTTACCTTGGATTCATTATTTCACGAATTTAATAGTCGTAAGTTTTAAGCACATACCTAAAACTGTCTCGTAATAGTTTTATATTAAATTCTTATCTTTGGCATACCCAATGAACTGTTTGGAATGACAATTTCAGATACTCAGGAAAACTTGCACATAAAGTGCTACATATGTAGCCATTGCTACCTCTATCTCATAATACATAATTGCTCGCTTTCGATCCATCAGCAACCCTGCTCACACAAGCTATCAGTCAAGATTTGGCTACACAGTGCTGCTCACACAAGCTGTCAAATAACCGCAACATATGTCGGTATACTCAGCTACCGATAAGACGTACAGGACCAGCACCCGAATCACATAACATAATACCCTAGTGACATGTCAAATGTATCCTAATCTATTCCTAAGGTTCGATTGGGATTTCTTGCTTACTAAGACGTCGTCAAACGTTGCCATAGAATTAAACTCATTGTAACACCCCTTACCCATGTCCAACATCGGAACAGGGTACGAGGCATTACCGGACTTAAACATACACATTCATGCAAAAATCGGGCCCTAAAATCTCTTTTAATTCAAAACCTTTCAAACACATGCATGTTGTCATTTATTTGGGTCTACGAAGCCAAAAACATTCATCGGAATTGATTCGGGACTTACCCAAGAACTTTGAAGAGTTTCAAGAAAACTTAGAAAATTTTCCTATGAAATAGGGTCACACTCTCGTGTGGACATAGGGACACGCCCGTGTGCCTTTGGCACGCCTGTGTCCTCAGGTCATGTAACTATCTGTTTATGACGTCAGCATGCACCTCGAACCACACAGCCGGGCTATACGCCCGTGTCTCCAGGCCGTGTCCCTCACACGGTTGAGACACATGACCTTGTCTCAGCCCGTGTGGCCAACACTTTCCAAGCCTTCATGTTACCCATAATCTCTTACAGCCTTATGCACATCAAAATCGCAAATCATGGCATCATTTTAGTGATTAAACACTCTTTATTAAGACATATTCTTAACATTAACATGTCCTCTTATAAGTAACACATCTACTCATGCAATACCAAGTGTAGATTTCTTATTGACCACTTTTACCATCATACTATGGTTACCAAATTATCCATCAAGCACTCATGTTCAATCATTATCACGTTGTGTTTATAATGTGCGATTACTACATGGCTATGACCACCTCAATTGGTCATAGAGCATACATCCAATAGACATGTCATATTACTAACCATGCATGGAAAACAAACATAATCGCATTATAAACATTAGACATGACATGAATAGCTAGGCTTACAAGCCATAATTAAAATGAGCCACATCTCATGGCCGTATACATATAACTCAATATAAGCCAACACATTTGGCCAAAGCAAAATAATACATGTCAATCAACTAGATCTCTATACATGCCACTCACTTGAAATTTCTAATATATACTTCATTATTCCAAAGATAGTGACTTGATAGTGTGATGCTGCCTCCGACAATCTCCAACTCCAAGCTAACCTGAAAACACTAAAGGACAGGAAAGGAAGGGAGTAAGATTTATAGCTTAGTAAGACCGTCTGAAAATAATAAGCAATTTATCCACTTGCTTCTCATGGTAATACAACCCTATTTGCATTTTTACTCATGTTTCAGTCAAGCTATTTTCTCAAGTCACAGTCATTAAATTATATATATCTGGAGCTACAAAACTCCAAATTAAGTTCCTCTAATTTTCCTTGGAACTAGACTTACATATATTCTTACCATAAAATTTTCAGAATTTTTGGTTTGGCCAATTAGTACAGTTTATTCCTTAAATTTACCCCTTTTTCGTTGTCTGACAGTTCTGACCCCTCTTCACTAAAAATTAATTATCTCATAATACAGGCCTCGAATGATGTTCTTGTCTATTTATCTTGAAAATAGACTCATTAATAATTCTAATCATATAAATTATAACTCATAACTAGTTTTGTAAACATTTCAATGATTTTATCAAATTAGAACAGGGGATTTCGAAGTCATTCTGAATCTATCTCACATCAATTAAAATATTTCATAATATGAAACTCTTTTGCTTACATCATTTCATCCATGTGAAATTAGACTTATTAGGCTTTAATTTCATATTTTATTCAACCTCTAACTCAATTTTCACAAATTTTCGTGGATTTTTAAAGTCGAACTATGGCTGCTGTCCAAAACTGTTTTAGTGTAAATTAACGATACTACGTTTATCACACCATATTAATTCATTTTCACCCTATTGGTAAGGTTACATATTCATACTTCATAAGTATAGACCTATAATCACAAGGTCATCACAAAACATTCTCATAAGCATGAATTACCTATTTACATCTTCACTAAATGTGCATCATAAACTAAAATCATTTCTCATGATGTAACACCCCGAACCCGAGACCATCGCCGGTGTCGGACACGAGGGGTTAACAAGCCAAATCCACATATTTCACCCACCAATTTGACATTTCCAGACAGGCTGGAAATCTGCGTCACTGTCACCTTAAAAATCATATCTCGAGTTTCAAAACTCGGAAACTGATTCCGTAAATTTTCCCTGAATTTAGACTCATATATCCATCCATGGATTTATTTCTAGAATTTTTTGTTGGGCCAATTGGTACAGTTTATTAGTTAAAGTCACCCATGTTACAGGGATTGACTGCTCTGACCTTCGCGCGTTACAACTTGAATATCTCTCTGTACAGGGCTTTAATACTGGTGCCGTTTGTTTCTAATGAAACTAGACTGAAAATGGAATCTGTACATATAAGGCATGACTCCTAATTCTTTCTGGATAATTTATAATAAATTTTTAAAGTTGCGAAAGGGGACCCAGAAACCGTTCTGGCCCTATCTCACAATAGCTTTAATATCTCTTAACATGTAACTCCTATGACTGTTTCGTTTATTCCACATGAAGTAGACTCATTAAGGTTCATTTACATAATTTATTCACTATTTAATACCATTCCTACAAATTTTGGTGATTTTTCAAAACCACACCACTGCTGCTGCCAGCATCTGTTTTCAAAGTAACCATTACCTATTTCATGATTTCCACGATTCAAATGACCCTTTTGCACACATAGCACAAAGTGTGATTATGATTAACCATTCAATGGCTAATCCTTTCAAACAATTTCATACCCCATAATGATTATCATACAAACTATTATAGAATCATACTAAAATTGTATATAAGCCATTTTCGCATGGCTATCCAAGCTTACACAAAACCGAAAGGTACATGACCTTCAACATTAGGGTAGTCCTATACATGCCATTTCAAAGTTCAACCAAAATTATACCAAAATGGAGGCTTTGATAGTGTAGATGACTTCGACTTTAATGATCCCGAATCCGATTGCTACCGAGCAAAATCTATAAAACAGAGAGCCAAAGCAACGGAGTAAGCATTTTTATGCTTAGTAAGTCTCAAGCAATAAAATCAGCTTTAACCAAAGCATTACATTCACATAGCCAAATGAATCATTTCATTAATACACATTCACATAATCATACTTACTTCACCATCCCAACTCTTATGTTCATACACAAATAACGGCTTCGTTAAGGCGATAACTCGTTCCATCATAGGAGCGAATATTCATACGCTCTTACTCCTAGCGCATAAAGCACACACACACATACCTTGTTATTGGGAAGTTTCACAAGTGCATTAGCTGAAAATTTTCCAGCAAGCTTATAATTTTCAAATCACATACCTTCGAGTTTAACGGATATAGCTACTCGTTCAAACGCCTTGGGACATAGCCCGGTTATGGTAACCCGCACAAAGGCCTTCGGGACTTAACCCGGATTTCACAATTTGCACAAATGCCTTGGTCTTAGCCGGATGTAGTCACTAGCACAATTGCCTTGGTCTTAACCGGATGTAATTACCAGCATAAATGTCTTGGGACTTAGCCGGATATCATTCAATTGCTCATGCACATAGATACATCAATAATCATTTCCCATTCATATTTCATTTTCGTTACTAAGGCTCAAACACAAACATATCACTAGCATAATCGCCTTGAACTTAGCCCGGTATCATTCAAATACTCATACACACATAAATCAATAGTCATTACACATCAATTTTTCATTTCACATAATTCGAGTAGGGTCATTTCTTGAGGACTTACCTCGGATGTTGTCGAACGGCTTTGACGGCTATTCGATCACTTTTTCCTTCCCCTTATCCAATTGTGGCCCTCTAAGCTCTTAAGCTAATTCAAACAAATTCAATTTATTAAAGTCTCGCTTGCTAGCCTTGGCCGAATACACATATCATTGATTCAACATCACATAACTAAGCACTTTAGTCAATTTTCTTTAACTACGCACACATTCGGCCTTAGCTCACAACAAGGTAGCCGATTACCTAAGTCAAGAATAGGCATCATTAAGCTTGCCTCTAACCGAATGCATGCACAATAATTCCCCTCATGTGGCCGATTATGCTTAGTCATTCTTGCATAAAATCAAAATAAATTGCAAGATTTTCACATCATATGTGTACTAGGCGAATGTACATGCAAATTTCACAACATTCTTCAACAAACTTCTTCTTTAAACAACATATTCATCACTTTCTTCATAATCAAAATATCATGTGCAATCATATATACACATATAAGTGCAAGGCCGAATTTCAAGGTGTCCATAGCCATCCAAAACACAAATTTTAACTAACATGCAAGAAGCATGAACCATGCTCATGAATGCATCATGGCGAATACATCACAATCATGCCCTTTCAACTTCAATCATGGTTAAACAAAAAAAAACTCAATGTCTTACTTAAAATTGGTACAAAGAAGTTTCAAGAGTAGTCAATCCATCATTGCATGCATCATTAGCAAGCTTCACATTTAGCATGCAATGGCTTTAACACAATAACAACTTTGGCCAAATGCCATTTCCATGGCATAACAAGGATTTGAACCATGGCTAACATGCACATCAAGTTAGCAACCAAAACATGCATGAAACTCCTAACACAACCTCATACATACCTTAATCTTGATGCAAATTTAGCCAAATCTCCTTCTAGATCTCTTCTAAACCAAGCATGAAGCAAAATCCTATCTCCTCCTTAGTATTTTCGGCCAAAAGGAAAGAACAAGGATGAACAATTTTTTTCTTGTTTTTCTTTCACTTGCACGGCAATGGGGAAAGGATGAGCTATTTTTTGATTTTTTGTTTCTCATCCAACATCATTAATTATTTTATCATTTAATTCATCATGCATTAACAAAACATGTTTCAACATGTTTTCTTTGCCCATAAACCATGTCATGGCGGCCACTAGCTTGTTTTGGGGAAATTTGACATGCAAGTCCATAGTTTTGCATGCATGCTTTAATTAGTCATCACACATTTCCCTATCGTACTTTCAAAGTTCACTACTAAGTCCCTTCTAGTGAAATTCACCTTTATAACACTAAATCAATCATCAAAAATGTCACACATGAGCACACACATATTATAGGCATCAAAATAAATTTTAAATTATTTTTATGCCTCGGTTTTGTGGTCCCGAAACCACATCCCGACTAGGGTCAATTTTGGGCTGTCACACATGAGCTTGGCATACATGCCTGTGTTACTCAACATGCTCATATTCATTCCTTACTAAATATATAACATGAACTGAATTCACATTTCATCAATTTCATGTAAGTACCTGTACCACTCATAATATGGTCATAACCTTTCTCATTTAGCTTAAACCATAACTCTCACTGTTGAACCATTTGGAAAACTATCAGATATCCAGTAAGCCTCAAACATAGGGTATAATGTCGATGCCATGTCCAAGACATGGTCTTACACTGGCTCATCCATCAAGTTGATGCCATGTCCCAGGCATGGTCTTACACTGACTATCGAAACCGAGACTGACGCCATGTCCTAGACATGGTCTTACACTAGCTCTCTGTAACGCCCCCATGCCCGAGACCATCACTGGAGTCGAGCTTGAGGGGTTACCGAACATAATTTATCAATTTAAGAACTTCAAATCATTTGTTTCTACATTCACGACTTTCTAGCTACTCGCGTCACGATTACAAGAAAATCATATCTCAAGTTACAAAATCAAAATCAAGATCCGTAAATTTTCCCTGAATCTAGACTCATATATCTATTTATTAATTTTTTTCTAGAATTTTTTTTCCAATTAGTACAGTTTATTAATTAAAGTATCCCTATTTCAGGGTTCAATTATTCGACCTCTGTATTACGAATCAGATATATCTCTATAAAAATTTCAATGACTATGAGGTTTGTTTCTATTAAAACTAGACTCAATAAGGAATCTTCACATATAAATAAAAACTTCTAATTATTTTAGTAAAATTTATTATGAATTTTAAAGTCAGAACAGGGATCCAAAATCACTCGCCCTGTTTACAAAAAGTTTAAATATCTCATAAAATATAATTTATATTCTGTTTTGTTCAATCCATATGAAAATAGACTCATTAAGCTTAAATTTCATAACTTACTCATCATTTATTTCCATTTATACTATTTTTAGTGATTTTTCAAATTCATGTCATTGCTGCAGCAATATTACATTTTAAGGCAAGTTTCATCTTTCCATGAATTTTTATGAACTAGATAACCTATTAAACTTCCATGATATCAAACATGATCTAAATTAGCCATCACCATGACTTATCAATATCAAACATTTTCTCAACCAAACATGGCCATATCATAAAACTATTTACACAAAATAAGTATATTGCTATACATGCCATCTTGAAGTAGTTGTACAAGCCATTTACCAAGATAAAAGTCCTTTGGATAGTGTGATCGAACTTTCGACTGTCCCGATTCTGGCCGGCTTGTTCAAAACTACAGTGAATGAAAAGGAAGGAGTAAGCATAAATGCTTAGTAAGTTCATATGTAAATAACAAGTAACATAACAATACAAATATACCAAACAACTTTAGCATGGTACCACCAAAACATATATCACATCTTTGAACATCATTCATCATCTTACCACCTTATCGTTGTTGTATCTATTTTCAACCCGAGGGTTAAGAACATACCTGTCCAAAGTGTCCATTTCACAACACTTACCCAAAACGTCACTTATATCTTAAGTGCTCTTCTATTAAACTAGAAATTTCACCGGTTGAACACACGGAATATAACTTCGGATACATGGATAATTTGCACATAAGTGCCACATATGTAATCAAGAAATCATGTAACCCGCCCCTAAGTGAACTCGGACTCAACTCAATGAGCTCGGGCGTTCGCATCCATAAATGAACTCGGACTCAACTCAACGAGTTCGGATGCCCTGTTACATCTCACGAACTCGGACTCAACTCAACGAGTTCGGACATTTGCATCCATAAGTGAACTCGGACTCAACTCAACGAGTTCGGATGCTCAACCATCCTAGTGACATGTCACTTGTATCCTAATCTATTCCTAAGGTTCAAACAGCTTTTCCTCAATCTCACATTTGCCGTCTTCCATGGAATATCGGGCAAATACTCTGTAGCAATTCATATTTATCAAGTAGTAAACATAATTTGCATATTACTCAACATTAACCACAAATCATAATATTTCACGATTAAAAATCAGCATATCATATAATTAACATTAATAACTTAAAAATAACATTTATGCTACATTATTTACACATGAACTTACCTTGGTACCAAAATATAAAGATTTTGCAATTTAGTCCACAATCTTTTCTTTTCCTTGATCACGACTTGAATTTCGTTTTCTTGATCTATAATACAAAATTAATCTTATTTAATACATACATTCATCAAAACAGACATTTAATCTGAACTTTAAAAAATTACACTTTTGCCCTAAACTTTTGCATAATTACACTTTTGCCCCTAGGCTCGGAATTAAACTTTATTCCTTATTATTATGTTTTATAACATGCTGATCACTTTTCCTTCTATGGCAACATCAAATTCTCTATCTAACATATACTTGTGACTATTAGGTATTTTTGCCGATTAAGCCCTTTTACTCGTTTTCACTAAAAACGAGAGCAAAGACAAGTTGTCTAACATAATTTAAAACCCCATATTCTATCATAAAACATCAAAATACACAAATTTAACCTATGGGTATTTTTCCAAATATAAACCCTAGGTTGAATTATTGCTAGCATAAGCTTAATCGAGCTTTCGGGATTCCAAAAACGTAAAGAACATTAAAAACGAGGCTTGGAATCACTTACTATGGAGCTTGGAAGCTTGAAACAAACCCTAGCTATGGAGAACCCTTGAAATTTCGGCCTAATGAAGAAGATGGACAAAAATTGGCTTTTAATTTTGTTTTTAATTCATTTTAATAACTAAATGACAAAAATACCCTTACTACTAAACTATCCAAAAATTCCTTCCATGTCCTAATTTTGTCCATGAACTTAGAATTGGTCAGATTGCTATTTAAGACCTCCTCATTAATATTCCAAAACAATTTCATACTAAAAACTTCTAGAATGCAAGTTTTGCAACTTATTCGATTTAGTCCCTACTTTCAATTTAAGCACTTTAGGCATAGAATTTCATCACAAAATTTTCACACAATCATGCAATCATATCATAAACATCAAAATCATTGTAAAATAATTATTTCTATCTCGATTTGTGGTCACAAAACCACTATTCGATTAAGCCCTAATTCAGATATTACAACTCTCCCCCTTTTAAGGATTTTCGTCCTCGAAAATCTTACCGAATAACAGTGTGGGTATTGGTTTCTCATAGTTTCTTCAGGTTCCCATGTAGTCTCTTCCACCCCATGCTTTTGCCACAACACTTTCACAAGTGCAACACTTTTATTTCTTAGTTGTTTAACTTCTCGAGCTAAAATCTTAATCGGTTCTTCTTCATAAGTCATATCCGGTCGCAGTTCAATTTCTGTCAATGAAATTATATGTGAAGGATCCGAACGATACCGACGTAACATAGATACGTGAAACACATCATGAATCTTCTCTAATTCGGGTGGTAACCTAGCGGATATGCTACCGGTCCAACTTTTTCAATTATTTCATACGGTCCAATAAAACTCAGACTTAACTTGCCCTTTCGTCCAAATCTAAGGACTTTCTTCCATGGAGACACTTTCAAAAATACCTTATCACCAACTTGAAACTCCATTTCCTTTCGTTTCAAATCCGCATAAGATTTACATCTATCTGAAGCGACTTTCAAACAATCTCGAATCACTTTCACCTTTTCTTGGTTTCTTTTATTAAATCAACTCCATAAATCGATTTTCCTTGAGTTCACCCAATACAATGGCGTCCGATATTTACGACCATATAATGCTTCATAAGGTGCCATCTTCAAACTTGTCGATAACTATTATTATAAGCAAATTCTACCAATGGTAAATACTTTTCCCAACTACCTTGAAATTCCAATACACAACATCGAGCATGTCTTCAAGAATCAATTACTCTCTCGATTGTCCATCGGTTTGTGGATGAAAGGCGGTCTTGAAATTTAACTTTGTACCTAATGCTTCTTGCAACTTTTGCCAAAACCGTGAGGTAAACCTCGAATCTCTATCCGAAATGATTGACAAAGGTATCCCATGAAGTCTAACAATCTCTGGATATACAATTCAGCCAACTTATTAAGAGAATAATCAGTATGTAGGAATAAAATGAGCCGATTTAGTCGGTCATCAACTATTGCCCGGATGGCATTTTTCTTCCACAGAGTTAACGGCAACCACGATATAAAATCCATAGTAAGTGATCCCATTTCCATTCAGGAACCATAATAGGTGGAGTAATCCCGAAGGTACTTGGTGTTCAACTTTCACTTGTTGACAAACTAAGCACTTTGATACAAACTCGAAATATCTCTTTTCATTCCACTCCACCAAGACATTTTCTTCAAGTCATTATACATCTTCGTCTTGCCGGATGAATCGCTAAACAACCATTATGTGCTTCATGCAAAATCTTTTGAATCAACTCATCATTTTTGACACAAATCCGATTTTTAAACATCAAACAACCATCGAACCGATTCGAAATCGATCTCGTGTCGACTTCACCTTTATTTTCTTTTGGCTAGCAAATCTTGATCATTTTTCCGAGCTTGAAATCTCTTGTAAAACATCGGTCTTGCTCTTAACTCGCTAGAATCGAACCGTCATCTGAAATTTTCAACTGAGTGTTCATAACTCTCAAAGCAAACAACAACTTTCTGCTTAAGGCATCGGCAACCACATTCGCTTTTCCCGGATGATAATCGATAACAAGCTCGTAATCTTTCAATAACTCCAACCATCTTCGCTGTCTCAAATTCAAGTCTTTTTGTGACATCAAGTATTTAAGACTTTTGTGATCGGTATATACTCGGCACTTTTCACCATACAAATAATGTCGCCAAATCTTCAAAGCAAATACCAAATCGTGAGTAGGATAATTCTTCTCATGAGGTTTTAACTGTCTCGAAGCATAAGCCACCACTTTCACACTTTAATTTTATAATCTTTTCTTTGCAATTTATTATAGCATCATGCAATGTCAACCAATCCATACCCAAAATAACATCAAATTCATCAAACGGCAACAACATCAACTCGGTCGGAAAGTAATGACCCCGAATCATTAAAGGGCATTTCTTGCTTACTTTATCAACTATCACGCATTTGCCTAACGGGTTCGACACTCAATCATAAATTACGTGTTCTCAATGGTATATTCATACTAGACACCGATTTAATGCATACGTATGAATGAGTAGAACCAGGATCAATCAAAGCAATAACATTAATATCACAAAGAGAAAATGTACCGTAATCACATCGGGTGAGGAAGCATCTTCACGCTTTAATAGCATAAGTTCTAGCGAGCTCTTCCTCGATCTAATCATTGCATCTCTGGCTACATTCTTCTTGCTTGTTTCACTTCCACTTTTCTCGGATACCTTCCCTTGAGTTTGCACCACTAGCTTTTACACTCTGAAATTTTTCTTTCTCAGCTCTCTCTGGGCAGTCTCTAATAAAATGATCCGGAGAACCACATCTGTGACAACCCGAATTAGGGCCTAATCGGAATAGTGGTTTCGTGACCACAAATCCGAGATAGAAATAATTGTTTTATAATTATTTTGGGGTTTATGATATGATTGCATGATTGTGTGAAAATTTCGTGATGAAATTCTATGCCTAAAGTGCTTAAATTGAAAGTAGGGACTAAATCGAATAAGTTGCAAAATTTGCATTCGGAAGTTTTAGTATGAAATTGTTTTGGAATATTAATTAGGAGGTCTTAAATAGCAATTTGACCAATTTTAAGTTCATGGACAAAATTAGGACATGGAAGGAATTTTGAAAGTTTAGTAAGGAGGGCATTTTGGTCATTTGGATATTAAATGAAATAAAATGGGAAAAATAACACAAAATTGATCATCATCCTCCTTAGTTGCTGCGAATTCTCCCTCTCTCCATAGCTAGGGTTTCTTCAATTTTCAAGCTCCATAGTAAGTGATTCTAAGCCTCGTTTTAATGTTCTTTACGTTTTAGAATCCGGAAGCTCGATTAAGCTTATGCTAGTAATAATTTAACCTAGGGTTCATATTTGGAAAAATACCCATAGGTGAAATTTGTGTATTTTGATGTTTTATGATAGAATATGAGGTTTTAAATTATGTTAAATAACTTGTGCTACTCGGTTTTAAGTGAAAGCGAGTAAAAGCAGCATAATCGGTAAAAATACCTATTGTTCATAACTATATGATAGAGTGAGAATTTGATGTTGTTGTAGAAGAGAAAATGTTCAGCATATCATAAAATATAAGAATAAGGGCTGAAATTAAATTTCCGAGCCTAGGGGCAAAATTGTAATTTTGTAAAGTTAGGGGCAAAATGTAATTTTTCCATGATGTGATTTTGGATTGAAATAAATAGTATGAGTATTAAATGAGCTAAATGTGTTATTATAGATCAAGAAAGACGCGAATTGATCTCGAGCAGGGAAGGAAAAAGTTTTGGACTAAATTGCAAAATTTCCACATTTTGCACCAAGGTAAGTTTGTATGTAAATATTACAATAATTTCATGTACATTCTTATATTTCAGCCTATTATATAAATATACTAGCTGATGTTAAAATATAAATCGACTATTGGAAGAATGGAAATAAATATAGAGAGAGATCCGGTTGAACATTGGAGGATCGAATGAAATAGAGGGCGTAGCTAGGTCACATGTATGGTGCTGAGTGTAAATCATGTGTACAAGAAAGCTACGAGACACCTCAGAGTAGCTAGGTCACATGTGTGATACGAGATGTATCTCATGTAGACAAGAGAGCTACGTGAAAGATAAATGTAGCTAGGTGCATGCGTGATTCCAAGTGAAGGACACCATGTAGAAAAGAGAGCTACGAGACAAATCGGTTAGGTCGCATGAGTGGTACTAAGTGTTCACCATGTGTACAAGAGAGCCGAACTAAGCGAAGTATGATGGTGAGGCTGTGTCTTTGAAACCATTAAATATCGAGGATTGATCCGAATTGTTCAACGGGATGGTTTTGTGGTGATATTGTGGTTTGGACCTACACTTATGGTGAATGAAATGTGGTGAAAACGATTTGTGGTATATACATATATAAGATAAAATGAGGTTAGCATAAAGAATGTGTGAAAGAGTGAAATTAGCATTAAAACTGTTTTTAGATGGTAGCGATGGCGTGATTTTGAAAAATCACCAAAAATAGGAGGAATATAATAGAGGTTGAATGAGATGTGAAATTAAAGTTTAATGAGTCTACTTTCATATAAAAGAAACAGAGCAAGCAAAGGATTTCTATATTTTGAGATATTTACAATTGTATGTGACTTGCTCAGGATGAATACGTGATCCCCTGTTCCAACTTTGAAAAATCATTAAAAATTGTACAAAGCAAATTAGGAAATATAGTTTACATGCCTAAATTCCTTATTGGGACTAGTTTTAAATGAAACAGACTTCCGGGTTGTTTGAATTGTGTACTGAGAGAAATTCAATTCGTAGTGAACAGAGGTCAGATCAGTTCAGCTGTGTAACAGGGGAAACTTTAACTAATAAACTGTACTAATCGGCTAAACCAAAAATTATAGAAAAAAATTAGCAAAAAGATTTATGAGTCTATATTTAGGGAAATTTTACGGATTTGAATTTTGAGTTTTGTAACTCGAGTTATGATTTATTTAGTGAATATGACGCAGCAGAGACAGCTTAATCAAAGTGGAATGAATAGTGAAGTTAAAGTAGATATACTTGAATTGTTGTGTAAACATTTTAGATTCTTTAATTAGTATTTACATACTTACTTACTAAGCTATAAGCTTACTTTGTTTCTCTCTTTTGTCTTATAGTGTCCTTCGGCTTGCTCAGGAGTTAAGGATCGTGAAGATCTACCCGCACCATCATACTTTAGGGTATTTGAACTAAACGTTTAGAATTATGGCATGTATTGTAGGCTTAATTATTTTGTTACGTGTCATATTTGTCTAGGTTTAAAATATTAGTTATAGTACTCGACCAGCTACTTTGTACAAGCCATTAAAGTTGGCTAATATTGTTCAAGACATATATTATACGATGCACTATCAAATTGGATGACATATTTATATCTCGATTATGTTTAATGGTATGTGTTATGTTCTGGTAATACCTTGTATCCTATTCCGGCGATGGTAACGGGTAATGGGGTGTTACATTTAGTGGTATCAGAGCTATGGTTTAGTCGGTTCTTGGACTAATAAAGTGTGTGTAAAAGTCTAGCTATACATGCCATAAAAATATTGTGATAGTGTGGTGACTCCTGATTATTCTAAACGTGTTTTATTTTAATATAGTAATGGATCCTGAAGGAACTGCGGTGATGATCTTTGCTAGTAATGCGCCGGCTCCGCACAAGGGACCGCTTTGTGGAAAGTAGACCTGAGACATTGAGACAAGGAGATGAGGCTCGGATGCCTTTCTCCAAATGATGAACAATTGGTATCTTGAATTTATTCGAGCAAATCCAAATGCTCAACCTCCTCCACCCCTCCTATACCTCGACGATTCCTTTAGTTGCTCAAGGTATAGATTTGGTAAGAATGAACAAGCCTCCGGTTGACAAGATTCGAAAACAAGGGGCAAGAGTTTAGAGCAAAGGTCGATGATGATCCCGAGAAAGCGGAATTCGGCTTGAAAATTCTACCCGTGTATTTGATGAGCTCTCATGTACACCCGAGGAATGCTTAAAGTGTCTTGTATCACTTTTGAGAGATTCGACTTACCACGGTGGAAGACTTTGGTTGCGATGGTGCCAAAAGAAAAGTTACTTGGGATTTCTTCCAGAAGAATTTAGAAAGAAATACATAAGTCGGCGATTTATTGATCAAAAGCGGAAAGAGTTCCTTGAATTGAAGCGAGGGAAAATGTCGTAGCGAGTATGAACGCGAATTTGTAAGACTCAGACAAGTATACCCGAGAATGTGTGTCCACCGAGGCCATTATGTGTAGAAGATTTGAAGATGGGCTGAATGAGGACATTAAAGTGCTTGTAGGAATTTTGGAGTTGAAAGAATTTGTAGTATTGGTTGATCGAGCTCTTAAAGTCAAGAATTGAACAAAGAAAGAAGAAAAGTCGCTATTGAGGCCGAGATGTCGAAAAAGACAGATAAGCAAGCCATTTCAATCTCAAGCAAAGAGGTCCAAAGAGACAAACCCTCGAATGACAGTTTCAATTGGGGATTCACACAGAGATCGTGATAGAGCATATTCGGGTCTAAAGCTCAAGCTACTTGGTGGCAAGTGTGGGTAATGTCCGACCTAGAAAGCCCGAGTGTCGACAATGTGGCGAGCAACATTATGGTGAGTGTTGGGGACCGAGCGAGCTTGTTTCAAAGCGGTTCTCATGAGCATTTTATTAGAGATTGTCCGGAGAAAGTTAAAGAAGAAAGATTTGAGTGCTAGATGAATACCACCGCTAGTAGAGGTAGACCACCGAGAAATCTGGAGGTGGGACTAGTAGTAAAAGCTGTGATGAAAGATTTAACGGCAAGATCGGAAGCTAGAGCACTGCTAGAGCTTATGCTATACGTGCAGAAGATGCATCATCTCCGATGTCATTCTTGGTACATTTTCTCTCTATGATACTATTGTTATTGCATTGATTGATCCGGGTCCACTCATTCCTATATTTGCATGAATTTAGTATCCAATAAAAGTTGCTGTTGAATTTATGAGTTTACGATTAAAGTGTCGAACCCTTAGGCCAATATGTGCTAGTTGACAAGGTTTGCAAGAATTGCCCATTAATGATTCAAGGTCACTGTTTTCCGCCAACTTGATGTCATGTTACCATTTGGTGAGTTTGACGTTATCTTGGGAATGGACCGGTTAACATTGTATGATGCTAAGGTAGATTGTAAACAAAAGACACTAGAGTTGAAATGTGAAAATGGAGAAATTCGTGGGTTGAAACAGATGAATCAAATAAATTGCCTATGGTGATTTCGCACATGTCTGCACGAAATACATGAGAAAAGGGTGTGAAGCTTATCGGCTTATGTAATGAATATTGAGTTGCCTCAACTGAAATTTGAATCGATCGATAGTCTGTGAGTTTCGGATGTATTTCGGAGGAATTGCAGGTTGCCTCCGAACGAGAGATAGATTTTGCCATTGATTTGTTGCTTGCATGCACCGATCTCGATTGCTCCATATAGAATGGCTCATTGAATTAAAAGAATTGAAGGCTCGATTCAGGGAGTTAACGAGACAAGGGATTTGTGAGACCGAGTTTCTCTCCACTGGGTGCTCTGTATTATTCAGTAAGAAGAAGGATGGTTCAATGAGACTTTGCATTGATTACCGTCGACTTAATAAGGTGACTATAAAGAACAAGTACCCATTGTCGAGGATTGATGATTTATTCGATCGGTTAAAGGGGCCACAGTGTTTTCAAAGATTGATTTGAGGTCCGGTTACTACCAATGAGAGTTAAGGAGTCGATGTGCGAAAACCTCCTTTAGGACAAGGTATGGACATTATGAGTTTCTTGTGATGCCTTTTGGCTTAACAAATGCTCCACTATATTTATGGACTTAATGAATCGGATCTTCCTACCATATTTGGATAAGTTTGTAGTAGTGTTTATAGATGACATTTTAATTTATTCTCGAGATGAGTCTGAACATGCCGAACACTTGAGAACTATATTGCGAGATCTTGAGAGAAAAGAAACTGTTTGCCAAGTTTAGTAAAAGTGAGTTCGGCTTCAGAAAGTCGGATTTTGGGGCATATAGTCTCGGTGATGGTATTCGGTGGATCCAAACAAGATTTCTGCGATCATTGATTGAAACGCCAAGAATGTATCCGAGGTTAGAAGCTTTTAGGCTTAGCCGGGTATTATAGACGTTTTGTTGAAGGATTTTCGATGATTGCCTCTCCTATGACTAAGTTGTTGCAAAAGAATGTTAAGTTTGAATGGATGATAAATGTCAACAAAGTTTTGAAAAGTTGAAAGCACGATTGATGAAGCACCAATTTTAGTACAATTTTGAGTCGGAAAGGAGTTCGTAATTTATAGTGATGCATTATTGATAGGCCTTGGATATGTGTGAAAAACGATAAATTGATTTAGAAAATATTACATGAGGCGCACAATGGTCATTTATCGGTTCATCTGGTAGCACAAAATGTATAATGATTTAAAGAAGTCAGTATTGGTGGCGGTATGAAAAGGACATTTCGAATTTGTAACCAAGTGTTTGATCATCAACAAGTAAAAGTTGAACATCAAGTGCCTTGAGGATTACTTCAACCGTAATGGTGCTCGAGTGGAAATGGGACAAGATTACCATGGATTTTGTAACCGGTTTGCCTTTAACTCCTAAAAAGAAGGATCTTTGTTTGGGTAGTGGTTGATAGATTAACAAAGTCACCACTTTATACCAAGACGTCTGATTACTCACTTGATAAATTAGTCGAATTATATATTGCTGAAATTGTGAAGTTGCACGAGTACCTATGTCTATAATATCAGATAGAGATCCAAGATTTACCTCGAGATTTTGGAAAAAGTTACAAGAAGCTTTGGGTACAAAATTGAACTTTAGTACCGCATTTCATCCACAAACAGATGGTCAACCGGAAAGAGTAATCCAGGTACTCGAAGATATGCTTAGATGCTGTGTTTTAGAATTTGGAGGTAGTTGGGAGAAATATCTATCTTTGATTGAGTTTGCCTACAATAACAGTTATCAATCAAGTATACAAATGGCACCGTATGAAGCCTTGTATGGTCGTAAGTGTCGGACTCCTTTATATTGGACCGAGCTTAGTGAGAAACAGATTCATGGAGTTGATCTAGTTAAAGAAACCGAAGAGAAAATAAAAGTAATTCGGATTGCTTGAAAGTCGCTTGAGATCGACAAAAGTCATATGCGATTTAAAAAGAAAAGAGATTGAATTTCGGTGGGTGATAAAGTGTTCTTGAAGGTGTCACCATGGAAAAAGATTCGAGATTTAGTCGAAAAGGCAAGTTGAGTCCGCGTTTTATTGGGCGTCTGAGATTCTTGAGAGAATTGGACCATGGCATATCGGTTGGCCTTACCGGCAGAGTTAGAAAGAATTCATAACGTGTTTCATGTATCAATGTTGCGACGTTATCGTTCGATCCTTCACATGTGATTTCCCAATGAAATTGAGATTCGATCGGATATGACCTATGAGGAGGAACCAATAAAGATTTTGGCTCGAGAGGTTAAACAGTTAAGAAATAAAAGTATAGCTTTAGTGAAAGTATTGTGGCACGACATGGGATAGAAGAGGCTACGTGGGAACCCGAGGAAGCTATGAGGAAACAGTACCCAAACCTCTTTCTGGGTAAGATTTTCGGGACGAAAATCTCAAAAGGGGGAGAATTGTGACAACCCGAATTAGGGCCTAATCGAATAGTGGTTTCGTGACCACAAATCCGAGATAGAAATAATTGTTTTATAATTATTTTGGGGTTTATGATATGATTGCATGATTGTGTGAAAATTTCGTGATGAAATTCTATGCCTAAAGTGCTTAAATTGAAAGTAGGGACTAAATCGAATAAGTTGAAAAATTTGCATTCCGGAAGTTTTTAGTATGAAATTGTTTTGGAATATTAATTAGGAGGTCTTAAATAGCAATTTGACCAATTTTAAGTTCATGGACAAAATTAGGACATGGAAGGAATTTTTGAAAGTTTAGTAAGGAGGGCATTTTGGTCATTTGGATATTAAATGAAATAAAATGGGAAAAATAACACAAAATTGATCATCATCCTCCTTAGTTGCTGCCAATTCTCCCTCTCTCCATAGCTAGGGTTTCTTCAATTTTCAAGCTCCATAGTAAGTGATTCCAAGCCCGTTTTAATGTTCTTTACGTTTTTGGAATCCGGAAGCTCGATTAAGCTTATGCTAGTAATAATTTAACCTAGGGTTCACATTTGGAAAAATACCCATAGGTGAAATTTGTGTATTTTGATGTTTTATGATAGAATATGAGGTTTTAAATTATGTTAAATAACTTGTGCTACTCGGTTTTAAGTGAAAACGAGTAAAAGCAAGATAATCGGTAAAAATACCTATTGTTCATAACTATATGATAGAGTGAGAATTTGATGTTGTTGTAGAAGAGAAAATGTTCAGCATATCATAAAATATAAGAATAAGGGCTGAAATTAAATTTCCGAGCCTAGGGGCAAAATTGTAATTTTGTAAAGTTAGGGGCAAAATGTAATTTTTCCATGATGTGATTTTGGATTGAAATAAATAGTATGAGTATTAAATGAGCTAAATGTGTTATTATAGATCAAGAAAGATGCGGAATTGATCTCGAGCGGGGAAGGAAAAAGTTTTGGACTAAATTGCAAAATTTCCACATTTTGCACCAAGGTAAGTTTGTATGTAAATATTACAATAATTTCATGTACATTCTTATATTTCAGCCTATTATATAAATATACTAACGATGTTAAAATATAAATCGACTATTGGAAGAATGGAAATAAATACAGAGAGAAAGATCTCGGTTGAACATTGGAGGATCGAATGAAATAGAGGGCGTAGCTAGGTCACATGTATGATGCCGAGTGCACATCATGTGTACAAGAAAGCTACGAGACACCTGTAGTAGCTAGGTCACATGTGTGATACGAGATGTATCCCATGTAGACAAGAGAGCTACGTGAAAGATAAATGTAGCTAGGTCGCATGCGTGATTCCAAGTGAAGGACACCATGTAGACAAGAGAGCTACGAGACAAATCGGTTAGGTCGCATGAGTGGTACTAAGTGTTCACCATGTGTACAAGAGAGCCGAACTAAACGAAGTATGATGGTGGGGTGTGTCTTGAAACCATTAAATATCGAGGATTGATCCGAATTGTTCAACGGGATGGTTTTGTGGTGATATTGTGGTTTGGACCTACACTTATGGTGAATGAAATGTGGTGAAAACGATTTGTGGTATATACATATATAAGATAAAATGAGGTTAGCATAAAGAATGTGTGAAAGAGTGAAATTAGCATTAAAACTGTTTTTAGATGGTAGCAGTGACGTGATTTTGAAAAATCACCAAAAATAGGAGGAATATAATTAGAGGTTGAATGAGATGTTAAATTAAAGTTTAATGAGTCTACTTTCATATAAAAGAAACAGAGCAAGCAAAGGATTTCTATATTTTGAGATATTTACAATTGTATGTGACTTGCTCAGGATGAATACGTGATCCCCTGTTCCAACTTTGAAAATTCATTAAAAATTGTACAAAGCAAATTAAGAAATATAGTTTACATGCCTAAATTCCTTATTGAGACTAGCTTTAAATGAAACAGACTTCAGGGTTGTTTGAATTGTGTACTGAGAGAAATTCAATTCGTAGTGAACAGAGGTCAGATCAGTCGAGCTGTGTAACAGGGGAAACTTTAACTAATAAACTGTACTAATCGGCTGGACCAAAATTATAGAAAAAATTAGCAAAAAGCTTTATGAGTCTAGATTCAGGAAATTTTACGGATTTGAATTTTGAGTTTTGTAACTCGAGTTATGATTTATTTAGTGAATATGACGCAGCAGAGACAGCTTAATCAAAGTGGAATGAATAGTGAAGTTAAAGTAGATATACTTGGATTGTTGTGTAAACATTTTAGATTCTTTAATTAGTATTTACATACTTACTTACTAAGCTATAAGCTTACTTTGTTTCTCTCTTTTGTCTTATAGTGTCCTTGACTTGCTCGGGAGTTAAGGATCGTGAAGATCTACCCGCACTATCATACTTTAGGGTATTTGAACTAAACGTTTTGAATTATGGCATGTATAGTAGGCTTAATTATTTTGTTACGTGTCATATTTGTCTAGGTTTAAAATATTAGTTATAGTTCTCGACCAGCTACTTTGTACAAGCCATTAAAGTTGGCTAATATTGTTTAAGACATATATTATACGATGCACTATCAAATTGGATGACATATTTATATTTCGATTATGTTTAATGGTATGTGTTATGTTCTGGTAATACCTTGTATCCTGTTCCGGCGATGGTAACGGGTAATGGGGTGTTACAACATCGAAAACATTCATTTGCTCTGCACGGACCAAAATGATTTCTACCACACCGCTGGCACTCGGGTTTAACAAATCTCGAGTTCCCTACACTGGCTGCAGAAGTATTCTAAGATTTAGGACCCACATTCTGCTTCTTAAAATTTCCATATGATTGCCCAGCTGAAACTTGGGAACGAGGATTCATATTTCTTGACTTTCTAGGTTGCTGTGAAGGTGCCTTACTCATTGGCCTTTTCTTCCAATTTCATGTCTCAGCCTCTACCTTCCTCTTCTCTTTAAGTAGTTCTTCAGCCTTACAAGCTCGATCAACTAGGACTACCATTTCTTTCAGTTCAAGGATCCCGACAAATACTTTAATGTCTTCGTTGAGCCCGTCTTCAAATCGTCAAGACATCTTGGCTTCAGAGGAACATATTCCCGCATACTTACTCAATCGAACAAACTCTCTTTCATATTCGAGAGATGTCATATTACCTTGCTTCACTCAAGAAACTCTTTACATTTCGATCAATAAATCTTTCACTAATATATTTCTTTCAAACTCTTCTTGAAAGAATTCCCGTGTTACCCTCTCTTTCGGTACCACCAAAATTAAAGTCTTCCACCAATTATAGGCTGAATCTCTCAACAAAGATGTAGCACATTTCAAACATTCTTCGTGTACAAGATAATTCATCAAATACCGGATAGAATTTTCAAGCGAACTCTACTTTCTGCATCATCATCAATATTTGCTCTAAATTCTTCAGCCCTTGTTTACGAATTCTATCAACGGGGTTCTGTGAAATTTTATCATATCCACTCCTTGAGGCATTGGAGGCATAGGTTGAGGAATTGGGGAGGTGGGGAGGTCGTACATTTGGGTTCGTCTGAACGAACTCGATGTACCATGCACTCATCATTTGGAGAAAGGTTTCGATCCCTTTCTCCTCCTCCCCGACCAACAGTAGGAGGTGAGTTTTCAGTCGGCGCTGCCCCTTCAGTCGGAGCTGGCGCATTACTCTCTACTTGTGACAGCCCTAAAGTGACCCTAGTCGAAAAGCGGTTTCGGGACTGCTAAACCGAGTCACCAAATTATTTGAATATAATAATTATTGTCTAAAATATGTGAATATGAATGTGTGAAAGTTTTAAGCTTCGATTTAGTCAATTGCATGTGAATTTAGCTAATAGGACTTATGTGTGACACTTTTGAAATGTGATAGGTCGATCTATAAGGTTCTATTAGTGCATGAGATCAAAAGGGTGGACTTGCATGTCAATTTCCCCCTTAATTAGTAAGTGGCCGGCCATGACAAGGAGGGTGGACAAAATGTTATGGGCAAAACATGTCATAAACATGTTATGTTAATGCTTATGTTAGGAATAATAAAATAAAGAACATGGGCAATAAAATATTAGTGTTAGTAGGAGGAGAAACAAAAAAAAAAAAAGTGTGTGGTTGCCCCCTTCATTGCCGTGAATTGAAAGAAGAAAAAAAAAAGAGCTTCATTCTTTGGTGCTTCTTGGCCGAATTGAGGAAAGGAAGAAGAGAGGTTTCGGTCACCTTGAGCTTAAGGGGAGGTTAGTGTGTTGTGTTAGATTCTTAAATTTTAAACTTGTTTCTAGTTAATTAGCTAATTTCTTGCACAACCCATGGCAAAAATTTCGAAATCTTGGTGATGGCTTGAGCATTCGGTTTTAGTTATTAAACGATGAGATTGGGTTATAATCTTTATGTTTTATGAAGAATTGTTGAAGAGAAGGGTTTAAGTAGTCAAATTATAAATTTTAATGCTCATGAGTACAATGGCCAAACATAGATTTGTCTAAAGAATTGAACAAATGCCGTGTGAGTGATTGAAATGAATGAGTTGGAGGTTGGATCATGTTAAGATTGACCTTGTACATAAACATTAAGAGTTTGATGTTTTGTGATTTTGGAAGGTAAATAAGGTTATACACAAGATGAATACTAAGATTTTGGTTGACTTGTTTTTAGTGAGGTTCGCCAAGGACCTTATGTGCAAGTTTATTCGGTTTAAGTAGAGTAAACGTGACGGGTAGATATGGAGTAATGTGTATATTGGTTCTACTGCTAAGCAAGGAAATAATTGTTGGTAACATAGTATCTATGCACTTATGAATATATATATATATGGTATTTTAAGTATAATTGTTCATTGATAAGGTTGGTTAATAGTTCAAGTAAGGATTACTATATTTGATATGTACACAAATTAGGCAATAGGTTCGGCAATTAGCTTAAGACATACGGGTAATATCATATGTCCGATCATAGTTAAACATTCGATAATTGTGATTCTTTGGCTACAATGTTTGAATATCGCCATGGGGAGAATATATGATCGGTTGCCTAATATTAGTTCGAAATGAATCTAAATAAATAGATATTTGTATATAGTAAAGTTGAATAAGTAATTGAATAAATTTATTTGTTTATTAAGCTCAAGAGCTTAGAGGATCAAAGTTGGATAAGGAAAGGAAAAAGTGATCCAATAGCGGCCGAAATCGTTCAACCACATCCGAGGTAAGTTTTCGAGTAATGAAACTTAGATTATGATTTGATTAGATTATGTTATAAGCAAATCAAAATCATGCCCTTTGTATGTAGCTTTTGAGCTGAAAATGATAATGCTTGATAAGTGACTTGTGTTTGAATTCTAGTTACGAAAATGAAATATTGATGTGTCATGATTTATTGATATGTGCATGGATATTCGGATTGATAATCGGGCTAAGCCCGAAGGCATTTGTGCGAGTTACTATATTCGGGCTAAGACCCGAAGGTATTTGTGTGAGTTACTATAACCGGGCCAAGTCCCGAAGGCAATTGTGCGAGTTACTATAACCGGGCTAAGTCCCGAATGCAATTGTGCGAGTTACTATAACCGAGCTAAGTCCCGAAGGCATTTGAGCGAGTAGCTATATCCGGCTAAACCCCGAAGGTACTTGGTTTGGGAATGAGCAATCTTGCTGTAATAATTTCAATTAATGCGCTCGTAAAGTCCCAACGATAAGGTACGTTTCGTATATGCATTGGAGTAGTGATTTCGTTTAAATATTATCCGCTCAGTCGATTAGTGAGCTTTCGGGCCTTTGGTCAAGTTGATCCCTTATGTATGAATATAAGGGTTGGAAATGTGAAGTAGGACTGATTTTTTTGAGAATATGTGTATATGAAATTATCCGTTTAGTTATATGAATGCTATACTTCAGTTGTGCCTAATTTTATTGCTCAAAACTTACTAAGCATTAAATGCTTACTCGTTCTTTGAATCTCTATTTTATAGATTTTGATTAAATCACTATCGGACTCGGGATTTTCAAGTCGAAGTCGTCCACACTATCAAAGCCCTTTTGGTACACTTTTGGTTGAACTCGAAAATGGCATGTATAGGACTACCCTTTTGTTGTTGGTCATGTACCCTTTGGTTTTGTATAAATTTGGATAGCCATGCGAAAATGGCTTATATACACTTTGAGCATAGCATTATAATCGTCTTGTATGTTGTTCATTGAGAGGTAGGGAAATGTTTGGTAACGATTAGCCATTGGGAATGGTTAATTATGATTATTTTGATGCTATGTATGACAAACTCTAGTTGATTCATGGAAAACCATGAAATAGGTAAGGTTTACCTTAAAACAGATCTTGACAGCAGCAGTGGTGTGGATTTGAAAAATCACTAAAAATAGTAAGAATGGAATTAAATAGTGAATAAATTATGTAATTGAACCTTGATGAATCTATTTTCATAGGGAAGTAATGAAACGATCATATGAACAGTATTTTATGAGATTTTAAAGTTTTCGTGAAACAGGGCCAGAGCGGTTTCTGGATTCCCTGTTTGGACTTAGGAAATACATTATAAATTAACCAGAGATATTTAGAAGTCATGCCATATATGTATAGATTAATTTTCGAGTCTAGATTCTTTAGAAACAAACGGCATAAGTATTGAAGCCCTGTACAGGGAGATATATAAGTCGTAATGCATGAAGGTCAGAGCAGTCAAACCCTGAAATAGGGGAGACTTTAACTAATAAACTGTACTAATTGGCCCGACAAAAAATTCTAGAAAACAATTTCTAGATGGATATATGAGTCTAGGTTCAGTGAAAATTTACAAAACTTATTTTCAAGTTTTGGAACTCAAGATATGATTTTTAAGGTGACAGTGATGTAGTTAGCCAGCTAGTCTGGAAATTTTTAAAATGGACTGTAAAAATAAGGGAATTAAGTCTGTTAACCCCTCGTGTCCGACTCCGGCAACGGTCTCAGGTATGGGGTGTTACACTACCTCATCTGCCACAGCTAGATCGGGATCCATTTACTATATAAAAATCATTTAAAAAGGTCAGAAGTCGTCACACTATCACAATTCATACATATGGCATGTATAGCAAAATCCGTACATACAACACGTAGTCCGAGAACCGACTAAACCTGCTCTGATACCACTAAATGTAACGTCCCCACGCTTGAGACCATCATCGGAGTCGAGCTTGAGGGGTTACCAAACATAATTTATCAATTTAAGAACTTCAAATCATTTGTTTCTACATTCACAACTTTCTAGCTACTCGCGTCACAGTTATAAGAAAAATCATATCTCGAGTTACGAAACTAGAAATCAAGATCCGTAAATTTTCCCTGAATCTAGACTCATATATCTATTTACTAACTTTTTTCTATAATTTTTTTCCAATTAGTACAGTTTATTAATTAAAGTATCCCCTATTTCAGGGTTCAACTGCTCTGACCTCTGTGTATTACGAATCAGATATATTTCTATACAAAATTTCAATGACTATGAGGTTTGTTTATATTAAAACTAGACTCAATAAGGAATCTGTACATATAAATAACAACTTATAATTATTTTAGTAAAATTTATTATGAATTTTTAAAGTCAAAACAGGGGATCCAGAAATCACTCTGGCCCTGTTTCGCAAAAGTTTAAATATCTCATAAAATATAATTTATATTCCTGTTTTATTCAATCCATATGAAAATAGACTCATTAAGGTTTAATTTCATAACTTACTTGTCATTTATTTCTATTTATACTATTTTTAGTGATTTTTCAAATTCATGTCATTGCTGCAGCAATATTCTGTTTTAAGGCAAGTTTCATCTTTTCATGAATTTTTATGAACTAGATAACCTGTTAAACTTCCATGATATCAAACATGATCTAAATTAGCCATCACCATGACTTATCAATATCAAACATTTTCTCAACCAAACATGGCCATATCATTAAATTATTTACACAAAATAGGTATATTGCTATACATGCCATACTTAAGTAGTTGTACAAGCCATTTACCAAGATAAAAGTCCTTTGGATAGTGTGATCGAACTTTTGACCTGTCCCGATTCCTGAGCCGGCTTGTTCAAAACTACAGTGAATGAAAAGGAAGGAGTAAGCATAAATGCTTAGTAAGTTCATATGTAAATAACAAGTAACATAACAATACAAATATACCAAACAACTTTAGCATGATACCACCAAAACATATATCACATCTTTAAACATCATTCATCATCTTACCACCTTATCGTTGTTGTATCTATTTTCAACCCGAGGGTTAAGAACATACCTGTCCAAAGTGTCCATTTCACAACACTTACCCAAAACGTCACTTATATCTTAAGTGCTCTTCCATTAAACTAGAAATTTCACCCGTTGAACACATCGGAATATAACTCGGATACATGGATAATTTTCACATAAGTGCCACATATGTAATCAAGAAATCATGTAACCCGCCCCTAAGTGAACTCTGACTCAACTCAACGAGCTCGGGCGTTTGCATCCATAAATGAACTCGGACTCAACTCAACGAGTTCGGATGCCCTGTTACATCTCACGAACTCGGACTCAACTCAACGAGTTCAGATGCTCAACCATCCTAGTTACATGTCACTTGTATCCTAATCTATTCCTAAGGTTCAAACGGGCTTTTTCCCTCGATCTCACATTTGCCGTCTTCCATGGAATATCGGAACCGATACTCGGTAGCAATTCATATTTATCAAGTAGTAAACATAATTTGCATATTACTCAACATTAACCACAAAGCATAATATTTCACGATTAAAAATCAGCATATCATATAATTAACATTAATAACTTAAAAATAACATTTATGCTACATTATTTACACATGAACTTACCTTGGTACCAAAATATAAAGATTTTGCAATTTAGTCCACAATCTTTTCTTTTCCTCGATCACGACTTGAATCTCGTTTTTCTTGATCTATAATACCAAATTAATCTTATTAAATACATACATTTATCAAAGCATCATTTAATACGAACTTTAAAAAAATTACACTTTTGCATAATTACACTTTTGCCCCTAGGCTCGGGAATTAAACTTTATTCCTTATTCTTATGTTTTATAACATGCTGATCACTTTTCCCTTCTATGGCAACATCAAATTCTCTCTCTAACATATACTTGTGATTATTAGGTATTTTTGCCGATTAAGCCCTTTTACTCGTTTTCACTAGAAACCGAGTAGCGCAAGTTGTCTAACATAATTTAAAACCCCATATTCTATCATAAAACATCAAAATATACAAATTTCACCTATGGGTATTTTTCCAAATATAAACCCTAGGTTGAATTATTGCTATCATAAGCTTAATCGAGCTTCCGGGATTCCAAAAACGTAAATAACATTAAAAACGGGGCTTGGAATCACTTACTATGGAGCTTGGAAGCTTGAAACAAACCCTAGCTATGGAAAACCCTTGAAATCTCGGCCTAATGAAGAAGATGGACAAAAATTGGCTTTTAATTTTGTTTTTAATTCATTTTAATAACTAAATGACCAAAATACCCTTACTACTAAACTTTCCAAAAATTCCTTCCATGTCCTAATTTTGTCCATGAACTTAAAATTGGTCAAATTGCTATTTAAGACCTCCTCAGTAATATTCCAAAACAATTTCATACTAAAAACTTCTAGAATGCAAGTTTTGCAACTTATTCGATTTAGTCCCTACTTTCAATTTAAGCACTTTAGGCATAGAATTTCATCACAAAATTTTCACACAATCATGCAATCATATCATAAACATCAAAATCATTGTAAAATAATTATTTCTATCTCGGATTTGTGGTCACAAAACCACTATTCTGATCAAGCCCTAATTCAGGATATTGCACTCTCACATATCCGTGCTGATGCCATGTTCCAGACATGGTCTTACACTGACACATCTCGTAGCCGATGCATGTCCCAAACATGTCTTATACTGGCTTACATCTTGAGGCCGATGCATGTCCCAGACATGGCTTACACTAGCTCTCATCTCAATGCCGATGCCATGTCCCAGACACGGTCTTACACTGGCTCTCAAATAACTCGAATGTCATGGCATGAATATCTGAATTGTTTCTTAAGGTTCAAATGGGAATTCTATTATCTCAATATTCATCAAACATAATCATTTCCACAACCAAGAAATTCATGCTATATCAATTTAAACACATATAATAACAACGTAATTTTAGTATTTACATACAGCTTACTCGTTTCAATGGAATATCATATTCCATCAAATCTCCAAGCATTCAATTAACACATAAATGTTATTTACATTTGACATCACTTTCTCATATACAATATCATCAACATAAACTTTAACACAATCATGGCAAGATAGATTTTCAAGTATAATAACAATGGCATAAATATCATGCTCAATTAATCACACGGGTTTACCTCAAATGCAATTTCGGCTAATTATTCTCTTTTTGTCTTTAACCACGCACTTTCTCGATTTAAGCCCAAATCTCAATTTTCTTGATCTAACATGATAAAATTCACTCATTTAATCACTAAATAAATTTGGATAATCAAAATTCACATTTTTAGAAAAATGACCATATTGCCCCTAGACTTTCACAAAATGACCATTTTACCCTTAGGCCCAGAAATTGATTTTTATCGAATTTCAACCGACCAATTATTACTCTTATGACAACGGCAAATTTCCACTATTTCACACAATTACAACCTGTTTTATAACTTTTACAAAATGACCCTTTTAGGTGTTTTCCATGAAAATCCTTTTACAAAAGTTGTTTATTACATAACCAAGACTCATTTTCTTCCATAAAAATTCAGAAAACAATTTAAATCCTTTCATGGAAAATCCCTAGACTATCAACCATTTCACAAAATAGTCCCCCCATTAGTTGGTTCATGCTACAAGGGTTCCAAAAGTGCAAAAATTATCAAAAATAGGCATCTAAATCACTTACTTGCAAAGAATATAAGTGGCTAATATTTTGAGCTTTCCAAGCCCCCTCCTTGTTGCCATTTTCGGTGGAAGAAGAAAAAAATATGAAAGGATGACAACTTTTTCTTTTTTTTTTTTATTTCTAGTCAAAATTAAGCTACTAACTTCACCAAACTTTGACTTTTCAACTCTATCTGTCTCTATGGCCGGCCAAGCATATGAAAGGGGTCTATTTGCACTTTAAACACCCCCAATTATGGTTCTCTAGCAATTTAACATATTTAGCTAGCAAATCACTCCTTTTTCGAAATTAAGCTCACAAAAGCTAAAATTAATTCACCAAAATTTTTATGCACTCATATAATCATGCTATAACACATAAAATAATATTAAAAATAATTTCTCTGACCCTGAAATAGTGGTTTCAAAACCACTGCTCCAACTAGCCCAAAATCGGGTTGTTACACTCGTCCACAAAATCAATCATGCAATTCATGCAACATTAAAGCATTTAAATACAATTATATTAAAGCTTATTTAACATACGAACTTACCTTGGTTAAAAAAACGGTTATTAGTTCGATTTAGTCCACAACTTTCTTCTTCCCCGGTCTAAACTCGAACTTCATTTTTCTTAATCTATAATATCAAATTTAACTTATTTAATCATCACATTATTCAATTCAGCCCAAAAATAAACTAATTTTTCCCTTAAAGTTTTGACATTTTACATTTTAGTCCCTAGGCTCGTAAAATGATTTTCATTCGATTTTATTACAGCCCAAGCCCAGTCGATTGCTATTTATGCTCATAACAATCTGAATTTTTCATTTATTCACACTTTTCTACACATTTTATAGACTTTTACAAATAAGTCCCTATTTGACGTTTTTATCGAAAATCACTTTGCAAAAGTCATTTAGCAAACAACAAACATGCATTTTCTACCATCAAACATCAGAATACATACACATCCAAAATGGGTAAAATTTTAAACTTTAATCCTTCTTCAAATTAGTCCTTGGAAAGGCTAGATTAGGTTGAGGCAACTTAAAAAACATAGAAATCATTAAAAGCGGGGAAAGAATAGACTTACAATCGCACTTGAAAGTGGCCAAAACCCTAGCTATGTCTTCTTCTTCAAATTTCACTATGGAGGGACTAATTTGAGAATATGGACACTTTTATTTAGTTAATTTCGTCTTTATTTGACAAATTACTAATATGCCCTTAATGCATAACCTTAAAATTTTACCTAGCCATGTCCATTTTTTTCCATACTAAAATATAATAGTCTAATTTCCATTTAAGGACCTCTAATTAAAAGTTCATAACAATTAGACACCTTTAAGTTATAGAATTATAGTTTTGCACCTATTGCAATTTGGTCCTTTTAGTCAAATCCGACACTCAATCGATAAAATTTCTTAAAAAAATTTTCACACAATTATTCTATCATTCTGTAGACCTTAAAGAAATGATAAAATAGATATTTCTACTTCAGATTTGTAGTCCTGAAACCACTGATCCTATTTGACCCAAAAACGGGCTATTACAGTACAATTCTCTGACATATTTCTTTTGAAATTCGTTTTGAAAGAATTTCCTATTAGCCTGTTCAATAGGTACGTGGCGTGTACTGACTGCCACCATGTACACGCTTCTCCTTACAGTAGAGAAACAACACAAATCAAGCTTTCACGCGAGTTACATTCAAGTTGTTGCAAAACGCGTTTAGTGGATTCAATCCAAACTTCCGCTGATGAGGGATTGACCCCTTTCAATCCCAAAAACTCAATCACACCCTATCTCCATAATTCTTTTACCAGAGCTCATCCAACGGTAGGTGCAGGCATTGTGAAGTAGACGTAGTTCTTCAACCAGCTGAAGTGCATCAACGATAGCTTTAAGTAAATGTGAATCACCTGCTCCATCATTATCATCTCTCTCAATATTAGGTCGTTCAGCACCTATTGGATTAACATTCGAAGTTACCGACTCCCTTGCCTCATAATCATCACAATGTTCATCATTAGAGTAAAAGTCTTATTCCACTTTATTATTTGATTCATTTTCCATCTTTTAACTATAAAACAAAAACAATTATCATCAGCATCCAAATCCTGACTCAACTCGACTCAACTATGACATGTACCTTTAGACTCAATTCTAAGCTCAATTTAGTCCAAGAATTGGCTAAACCTATAGCTCTGATACCACTAAATGTAACAATCCTAACCCATCTCCATCGTTAGATTAAGATCATGAGCATTACTAATGAATCAAAAAATAATTCAATCATAATCAACATATAAACTACCTAATAACATTATAATATGTAGGGGCAGGTCACGACAATCTAATACTTTCATGCTAGATTCTTATACATTGAAATAATAAATTATGCTCTGCATTTCTAAACTTGGTCTTCCACTCTCTACACTCTTATCACTCTTTATCCCTTTTAGAATGTCAAAATTCCGAGACACACAAGACTATTCCAATTATTAGCATCAGAGTATTAGTCCATACTCTGTCTACGATTATCTTTTTAATGATGTTAGTGGAATGCACTTAATTTAGGTTTGCTAATCCACCCTAATTTAGAGTAAAAATTACTCTTACAGCCCATATTACGAGTCTACGGGACCTTAAAAGTAGTTTAAAAATAGGCAGGAACTAATTTGAAACAATTCTAGTTGTTTAGGAAATAATTACAAAAATTTTAATTTCAGGGGTCACACACCTGTGTGGCCAAGCTGTGTGAAGACACATGCATGTGTGGCCAAGTCGTGTAACTTTCTGACTTGGGTCACATGCCTATGTGTGTTGCCCGTGTGTGACTCACACCCGTGTGGCCAGGCCGTGTGCACCCAAAAGTACCTTAAAACTCAAGTTTACCATTTCCTACTTATTTGGGCACTAAAAAACTCAATTACCAATTATTTAACCTATTCAAAACACGATTAAACATGCCCTAATACACAAAATTTATCACCTAATATGCCTAACCAATATACCCTCATTGATACCACATTTATATGTTTAAAAACATCAACAACACATCAAACATTCAAGACTTTCATTCATATCACACTTACCATATTTGAACTGACTTTCAAACTTCTAAAGTTACAAAATATGAAGCTAAGCACATACCAAGCATTATGCTAAGCTACCAAACTTTAAACTATCACATACCAAAATATAAACTAGGCTAGGATACCAACATAGCCTCAACCACAACCATATACACATTTAACTATCATTTCACTAACAACTAAGTTAACCACATATTATAAACGATATCAACAAAACACTCCTTAGGTACATTCCATTACAAAATGAAATATCACCACACTTGAGCTCGAGATTTTTTATTTGATGTTGAGTCAGTAATAATTCAAACAGTACCTAGCCTGCGCACAAAAAACAAAACCGCACGCTGAGTAAAACTCAGTGGTATTTCTATAATCCAAATAATATAAACTTGATGTAAGTATTTAAAATGAAAAATGCAACAGGTAAGATATGTTCATGTGTTTCAATTCAATAGTATAATTTTTTGCTCATTCCTTATTCACATCTGCTAAGATTTTCACATGTTCAAATATATAAGTATATATGAATGGCGTTACATTTAACATTTGAATACATTATGTCATGCAATGGCATGATCTATATCTTTGATTAATTATTGAATTCATTCAAGTTTCACTTCTCAATTTATCATTTCATATTTCATTTCTCATCTCATAATCATTTCTCATATTTTCCATTTCAATATTTTCTCATCTCATACTCATTTCTCATCTTTTCCATTTCAATATCAATCACATGAATGATTATTTTACTTTCCCCTATTAGCACGACACGAACTCGGACGGATACACGGATCCAACCAACATACCAATTTGGCACCCAATGCCTCATCGGATAAATCTGAAGTAATAATTGCACCTAGCACTATATAAATTGACACCTAGTGTCTCATCGGTAAAACTAAAGCAAATTGGTACCCAATGCTTCATCGACTCAAGGTCGGAGTAATTCCTGAACTCTTCTTATCTTATAACATGCCATCTATATCCGACTCAGCCCGATACAGTTAATAGGGATTCATTTCACTTTTCAATACAAACAATGTCTCTATTTCATAAATGTATATCATCACATATAAACATATATTCAATTTGATAATAATCACATTTTTCTCAATACACATCTATTCATAATCAACATATTTCATAATATACAAAATCAATCCATTTCAGTTCAATTATAAATTTAATTCAATCCCAAAGTACCAAAGTGCCCATCTCAAATGCTTACCACTTGCAAACAATTATATATGCAATAATCTACTATTTAATTCGGATTATAAAAACACAAATCGTGATTTCCGAGTTATTCGACGTCAATTTTATTCTTCCCCTTTTTACTCAAGGATTCTGATACGATGTTAGCTACGGAATAAAACAATTAACTCACATTAATATTACACATTTCAACTTCACGTTAAATTTCAATTTTCACACTATATTTTGCTTATTCTTCAATTTAATCCCTAAATCTTGACTAATTTTAACCTTAACAATTAACTTCATATTTTTATGCTAATTTCACTCTAAACCACATTTAGCTTCCTCTTTTCTAATTCGACCCCTTAATTTTAAAATTTTCACAATTTAGTCCCTATTGTTCAAAATCAACAATTAATTCCATAATTTAGTCATTTTTCCATTTCTAACTTAAAAATCTATCTATTTAATCCTTAATACTTAAACTATTCAACAATATCAACATCTAAAATCTTGAACAATACTAAAAATTACAATATGAGTCGGGTAGCTCTAGGTACCAGAATTCCAAAAACATAGAAATTACAAGTATAAGAACTAAATTGTACTAACCAATTTGAGCTTGAACCTCAAACCCCTTAGGCCGTGTGTCCTTGCTATTTCTTTCTTTCATTCATTTCTTTTTGTTTTCTTAATCTTTGCATGTAATAGTGTAATAGTAATGAAAGAAGAAAATTTTTGGCTGTTTTAATGTACTATTATTATTATTATTATTATTATTATTATTATACCTTATTATATAATATACATACATTTTATACAATTTATTAGTATAACATATATACATATTATATTAACATAATATATAATATATATATATACATGTCATAAATGTCCATTTTAAATGAAACAAGGGCATAATTGCTTCTTTAGTCCTTTTAATTTATTTTAAGCTATAATTCAAACTTTTAACCCTTACACCATCCAGTCCATGTACCTTAACAACTCCTACTTTTACAAAATTCACTATTCTAAAAATTAATTAGCTACTAACCTAGCCTCGTAAATATTTAATAAAAATATTTACGAGTTCGGTTTAAGAAAATAGAGTCTCGAAAATACATTTTTTGACACCCCTTATTATCGGGTCATTACAAGAGTCATCCACTCAAATGCGCAAGACAAGGCACCGCCCCAGTTGGACTTGATAGACGACATATTAGTATTTCAAACGGTTTGCTCATTTCCTATTAGACTAAGGACATGTTTAGTTTGGTCTACCAGTATAAGTTATTTTTTCGTATTACAATTAGACCACGTAATACTACTTAGTATTAGTTAAAGTATTAGATAACTAGTGAGCCAATATTTGCTTCTATTAGCTTTATATGCAAAAACCACGTGAGGACAATATACATAGGGTATTAATATAATTATGAATAATTTTATTAACCAATTTGTTTGAAAAATTACAAATGTACATAGACGAAAATTACTACACTTAGGGCACCAGATCCAATAGTATGCGCTAGGTACCAAGCAAGTCCAAGAGAGTCCCATGCGAAACCTATGAAGAGGATTATCTGATATGTCCATAGAACTACTGATTTGGGAATTTGGTTTTCAAAGGATAGCATCATGAATCTAGTTGGTTACAATGATGCTAAATGGGCATGTAACATTGATGATAGGAAGAGTACATCATGTGGTTGTCTCTACCTTGGATTGAATTTGGTGTCATAGTACTATAAGAAACTAGTTCAATCTCACTATCGGTATGTTGTTGAATGGAGTTACTATGCTCAATTGCTATGGATGAAGCAAATAATGAAAGATTTTGGTGTTGAATTAGATATGGCTATTGTCTTGTGTGATAACACAAGTGACATTAATTTTTTCAAGAATCTAGTACAACATTAGAAGACTACACATATTGACATTAGGTATCATTTCATATGGAAATTGATTGAGAATGGTGTTGTTGAGGTTAAGTTCATGTCCACACAAAAATAACTAGTTGATTTGTTCACTAAACCATTGGATGCAACTAGGTTTGAACACTTGAAGTCCTCTATTAGAGTGTGTCACGTCTAAATGACTCACACAAGTTTTTGGAAGGCATCCAAACACAAAAGCTTGATTTTGTTTTGTCAAAGGTTATTTTTGGATTCAAAATTTTGTTATAAAATTTTCTTTTTGTGATTTGTTTCTCTCACTAAATCTTGGAGGGAAAAAGGAGTGGCAATTGTCATGCTTTTTCATCATTAATGTGGGATTTGAAATTGATTTGATTGTTTCCAAAAAGTGTTCTTAAAGTGGTTGTGCAATTACCCTAATCGATTCATATTTTCCTTAAGCTGTTGTTACTTAAGTTTGTTATTCTCTCTTAGTTGTTCATCATTTTTGTCTTCTTATATTCACAATGACAAGAATGAAAATTACTTCTTAAGATGAATTTGAAAAGGCTCAGAAAAAACCTAGAGCTGAAGGGAAAGGTACATTTGAATCACAAAAGGAGGCTCAATGGAGACCTAGGGAAGCCAATAAAAGGAAAAAAAGAAAAGAAAAGAGAAGGGTGGAGATACCTCTACTTAGATGTCATTGCAAAGATTGAAGATATTTTGGGAGGGGATGATGCTTCGCAACAAGAGGTAAAGGCTACCTAAATTGAGGTGGTGGTGGATTGTGCAGAATAGTTGGTGTTGTTGCAAAGGGTGAACAATTAAGAGAATAGTTGGCTCAATATTTTCAGAGTTTTACTTTATATTATCTGCCCATATAAATTATTTTTAAGGGAATGTACCCATATAGATATTAATCTATTAGTTTTTTAAAAAGAAATCTATTTGTTCCTTTAATAATTTATTACCATATAATGAATTATATAGCCCACGCGCAGCTCGGGATAAATACTAGTTATTATTATTATAGTGACATCGCGTGAAAAGCACGTGATGTTGACGACGAGCTTGGTACTACTGGATAGAATAGACGCCAGTCTTTGCTTCTCATTCCTAACTGTCAAAACTCAAACTGGTTGGTTGGGTTTCCTCTCCTTCGCCAATTTCAATCCCCTCTGCCGTCTAGGGTTTTTCGTTTCTTCCTTCCTGCGCTTTCCGATCTCAATAATTGCTCTCACAATATATTTAACTCATCCTCAATTTCATTGCAACGTAACAGCATGGTAATATCTCACTTTCATTGGAATTTGCTTTTCTTAAATCTAATGGATTTCCAATTTGACTGTTTATTGAATGTAATTCGGATTTGCTCTTTTTAAAAAGAATTTCCTGATTGGAGCTTTCAAGCCTGCATGTAATATCTCGATCACATTTTCCGACGGAAAATCTCGGAAGCAGGTATTCCTCTCGATCCTCTCAGATGTAGAATCGTTCAAAAAGAAAATTAAAACTAGACTTTTATTTTTATTGTGATTATTAGTTAATTTTTCACGATTCGTGTTGTGGAATCTGGATTATTGCGGTTTGATTAGGTCCCGATGAAAAAGGAAAATGGCAAAACGATTATGGTTTCGCTTTTCCAAAGTAAAGAAAGTATTGCTGGGAAGGTATTTATTCACTTATTTACTTTTAGAAAGATTTTAACAGATTGGGATCAGATCATTGAAGTCGTATTATATTCATAGCTTTGATGATTCATTTATCAACCCTAAACCTTTTGAAGAACTTCCTATTATCTGCCGCTTTCAGGTTTCCATAGAACCACTTCAAGGAAAGAAAATTGAACATCTTGGTGTTAAAGTTGAGCTCCTTGGTCAAATAGGTTCGTCCTTGCTCTTTGTTCACTGATTCAGTCCAAGCTTTAAATATCATTCTGACATGGAAACTGAATAGGACTGAATTTTTACGTGTATTCGTATTTCTTGTTGAAATGAAGTTAATGCTAACTTTGTTTTTTCTTTCCAGAGATGTATTTTGACAGAGGCAACTTTTATGATTTTACCTCCCTTGGTGCGTATATTCTGACTTCACTTTTGTTTGCTCTGCCTGGGTACTTTTAGGTGTTCTTTTAAATAAATTTCAGTGATTAGTTTTCATTAGATGCATGTGGCAGAGATGCACAAAAGTTTATGATTTAGCTTTCTCGTTTATGATGTGCACAAAAGTTTGGTTTATGCTAAGTTTTAGTAGATTGTTGATTGGTTTGTTTTGTTTGCCACTTTTATATTCTTGATATTTGCAGTACGTGAATTGGATGTTCCTGGGGATATATATGAAAGAAAAACATATCCATTTGAATTTTCAACAGTTGAAATGCCATATGAAACTTATAACGGTGCAAATCTGCGGCTTAGGTATGGTACCCCCTGCACTAAATCTTTAAAGATAAAATTTTATTCACATCACTTTTAGTCAATTTGATTTGAGTATTTCCTTGATCACTTGATGTATGTTTGTTATGGGTTGTTAAGGCTTATAAATCAGTCGATTATCATAATAATAGTTCTTGGTACTTAGCTCAATAAAGTTTAGAAATCGTTGAACAAAAAAAAAATAAAGTTTACAAATCACTCTGTTATTTATGTATTATTAAAAAATGTTTATTTTGGAATTCTAAATAAAATATTGTTTTGTTGGTCCGCAGCTGAGGTTGATCATTTTGAGACTATAATTGGACAACCCATGTTAGAATTTGATTCGTTTCTTTTCCCAGGTATGTCCTGAAAGTGACAGTTAGTCGTAATTATGGTGGAAGCATAGTGGAATACCAGGACTTTATAGTAAGTGTTTTCATCTGCATCCTCTTCCTTTCATTATTTTTTTTCTTTTCAAAATGAGTTTTATCTCCTTTTTCATTTCTCTTTTTCTTGCGCATTATGGAACCTCACTCTCAAATGCACTAGCAGCATTGTACAAATAAGTGTATCTAAGGTGTGCCATATAAGGGAGAACTTTAGACTCTACCTTATTGTGAAGAGTTGCTTTTCCCTTTTATTCCTGACATTATACTCATATACAACAAAGCCAACATCAATCTATTTGGCCTTTCATTATGGTTTCAGGACATTTACTAAATTGACCATTGTATATTGTTCTCCATTGAGTTTCTTTTTCAGTGTTGTGATTGTAGCAACTTATCTTTTGCTTGGTTAATGTGTATGAGGTTCGCAATTATTCTCCACCTCCGTCAATCAACAATAGCATCAAAGTGAGTGCTTGTCATAATGTTAAGATAGAAATTGTATTGTGCTTTTCATTGGTATCTTAACTGATTCTTATTAACATTAAATTTGTTCATTTTGAGATTTGTAATGAGTTCACACAGCTTTTTTATTGATAATACTTAATTTTAACAAAAGTCCATCCATTTGCAGATGGAAGTTGGAATTGAAGATTGCCTGCACATTGAGTTTGAGTATAATAAAAGCAAGTAAGTTTAACATCTATGGATTGTGCTTAAACCTGGCATCATAGGTTGGCTTAGGTTTGTGTGGATTTAGGATTTAAGCTGGTCAGCTTAAACTATTATAAGTAGCAATTTTCCTAGTCACTTTTTATCACGTAGGTTTTGATTAGACATTGGTGGAATCCAAATTGCTCAGGTATCATCTGAAAGATGTTATTATTGGTAAGATATATTTTCTTCTTGTGAGGATCAAGATTAAGAATATGGATCTTGAGATCAGGCGTCGAGAGTCAACTGGATCAGGAGCAAATACTCATGTTGAAACAGAAACGCTAGCTAAGTTTGAGTTGATGGATGGTGCTCCAGTCCGAGGTTTGCTTGTAACTTAAGATTTCTTGCATACTATAAGATCTGAGTTGTGTTTTCTTTTGGAAGGATATGTAGTTAGGCAAACTTTTAGTTTTGATACCTCAGATACTTCAATTGCTACTGATATATATCATTTCCTTAAGGATAGCGCTCACAATCATGTGCTTGGTATTGAAGGTGAATCAATTCCAATCAGGCTGTTTCTTAGTCCATATGAACTGACTCCAACTTATCGCAACATCAACAACAAATTCAGTGTGAAGTATTACTTAAATCTTGTTCTGGTGGACGAAGAAGATCGTCGATATTTCAAACAGCAGGAAATTGCAATATATAGGCAGCAGGATTCCTGATTAAGCATCATACTTGGAATTCCGTCAGTAAAGGAGAACAAATGATTAACTGCCTTGCGACACCTCCGTAAAGCCTTGAAGCTTAGGGTTAATACTATCTGAACATAGGGTTGTTTCTTTCGAAGGGCTATAGTGTTTCTTTTCTTTTTTGTGTAGACTTTGATTTGTTGCAGCTTTGCCTCGGAAATGGTCAATGGTGTACATGATTCATATGTTATTCAGGGGAATATAGTTGCTGTTTGCTACAGTCGTCACTAGGGCTTCTTCTGCTCAGTTTGGACATTGGAGTCTACAAGATGCCAGTCCCCATCTGATGTCCGTCAAATTTACATTGCAATGGCATGAATCATGATCAATTTTGTTTCCCTTGTTGATTTTTTTGTGTGATTCCAATGTTGATGAGCGCTTGTCATCAATGATTCAATAATTTCCTTATTCTGAATTATATACATTATGGTTCATTTCTTATAACCTAGCTGTCCATGGTTGCTGTTATTCCTAAGCGATTTCTGTTCTGTTCATATAATAATGCTGGTGTAGTGTTTTTCTTCATGAAACTGGCTCAAGCTATCTTATTTATCGGCTTGACTTCTCAATTTCAAGATAAACCCCCTCTTCCCTTCTCAAAGGAGGCTATATGGACTCTGAATAAAAGAAAGGCTTGAAGTGGTTTTACAATTATTATAATTTATTAAAGATAACATCATCGACTGGTGTGTGAGAGAGAGCAAACAGTAATGGTATTCGACTGAAGCTATTGTGAAGTCACTTAGCTATACATGGGAGATGTAGGCGATCGTGGGTGAAGCATGGTGGGTGCTCATGGCAGAAGTTTCCACTGCAACAATGCCCTGATCTGTTCTATAATTCATCTCACCTTCAAATTCTTTAATGCCTGAATTGCTCGTACTAGAGATTCCTTGGTAGGTGGCATTTCGTTTTATTGTTTGTTTCATTCTCATTTTCATATCATGAATGTGATTAACGTCGTGAATGTTTGCAAAGGTGGTGGAGAATCTTGATACAGTCGATGTTTGGGGGAGAATTTATGTTAATTTTGGAGACTTGAAACAATGGAAAGATAGGGAAAATACGTCTTCAGTATGAGAGGAAAAAACCCATTAGAACATTGTTTCTAGTTCGGTAGCATAAATACAGAAGAAACCAACAGCTGGTACAATGGTCAACCTCTACAAATCCAGCAAGTAAACTTCAAAAACATTACAATACCTAATCTGATACAAGCTGGCTGGCTAAATACATCATGGTTCACAATTTGCAGGTTCATTGCCAACTTACTAAACATTTAAAAAAAAAACAAAAAAAAAAACCAATTATTCTTTGAGTTCTTAGGTATGAATCTCAGACATCTAACACTCGAGTTTTTTCTTGGAGAGTCAGAGCTTTCTTCTTAGGAATTCAAACACGTTAGTCCAAAACCCAACCCCATTTGCTTTTTAGATTTGCAATACATAACGCTAGCTAGCAAATGAGCGGACTCAGATTAAGCGTACTTTGGATTCAGATTTATTCAAGTTCAAATTTTTTCAGGTTCAGATTAGCTAAGGCTCGAGTTCTTTTGGGCTCAGGACCTTTCAGACTCGAATTTTTCGGATTCGGGCTCAGATCAAGCCAGCGGCTCTGATGGATTCCACTAATATTGAATGTTATAAGTTAAAAATATTTCAACTTTGAATGTAATAATTCATGTTACTTTTATACGATATTTCTAATTCAAAAGAAAAAAGAGCTTTATCATATATAATGAACTGCTACTCCTGGTTCTCACAGAGAATCGTTTCTTTCAATATTCACTCATTGTTTGTTAATAACCCTAGTGATTGTATCTAGTATGCGTATTCTGATAGGAAATAAAATATTCAATTGATTTTTCATCGAATGACTATTCATCTACTGTACTTTCATGGAAATAGAGGCAAGCAAGCTCTATGGAAAAATGATGATTCAATTTGATCTTGTCTAAGGGAGAATTAGAATACAGATGTGGGCTAAGTAAATCAATAGATAGCCCCCTTGGTCCTGCTGAAAATACTCCTGTAAATGAAGACCCGACTAGAAATGATACGGATAAAAACATGCATGATTGTAGTGACAACTCTAGTTATTATAGTAAGGTTGATCATTTAGTTGACGTCAAAGACATTCAGAATTTCATTTCTAATGATACCTTTTTAATTAGGGATAGTAACCAGGACATTATTCCATATATTTCGATAGTGAAAATCAAATTTTTAAGCTTAACAATGATCATTCTTTTTGAGTGAACTAGAATTTTTTTTTATAGTTATCATAATTCTAGTTATATGAATAATGGACAACACAATTCAATTTTTCTTGTAAAAACATAAATTATATATATTTAATAAATTTATTTTATTTAAAATAATTAAAGTGCTTATTGTATGTAAATTTTTCATTCTATGATATTATATGAATTAACAAAAATATCTTTTATTGTTCATCATTATATTATATTAACAATTAAATAAATTTTAGCTTTCTTATTAAATTTATAAAATATTCAAAATATTTATTCCAAAACTAAAATATATTATACTAAACTCAAACCCAAATAATATACTCCTTATTACCCAAACAAAATAAAATAATTATAACAAAAATATCTCTAAGTGTGAATGTAACAATCCATTTTTAGTGAAATCGAAACAGTGGTTTCAGGACCACAAATCTGATGAGTAAATTATTATTTTATTTTATTTTAATGTTTATAGGATTATATTAGGGTCGTATTAAAATTTCGTTAAGAAATTTTGATGTTTGTATGATTGATTAAGTGAAAAGGACTAAATTGTAAAAAGTGTAAAAATGGAGTTCTATTAGTTAAAAAGGCTAAAAAACCATGGAAATGAAATCAGATGGACTTAAATGGTAATTAGACCATTTTTATGGTTAGTGGATGTTTATGGTATGGTTTTGATGAAATTAATAAAGTTTTTTAAGGTTAAAAAGGTAATTAAGTAATTAAAACCTAAAACAAAAGAAAGAAAAATAAGTATCATCTTCGTTTCTTCTTCCTCAATCGAATTTCCCCATTGAAGATAGGGCTAGGTTCAACCAAGCTTCCTTTAGCGCATGTAAGTGTTTTCAAGCCTCGTTTTTAATGATTTCTATGTTTTTGAGGTCGTTTTAGCTTAATCTAGCTAGCCCGGGGGTCAATTTGTAAAACTGCTAAAGGCTAGGTTTGGCCAAGCTTCCATTAGCGCATGTAATTGTTTTCAACCCCCGTTTTTAATGATTTCTATGTTTTTGAGGTCGTTTTAGCTTAATTTAGCTAGCCCGAGAGTCAATTTGTAAAACTATTAAAGGTTGAGGGTTATGTCATGAATGCTCTTAAATGATTTTTGATATTAATTGATAGATTATGAATCTTTTTTGAGAAATAAATAAGTTCTGTAAAGTGATTTTTGATGAAATTTGCGTTTAGGGATTGATTTGTAAAAATTGTAAAAATTCATGTTAAATTTATGAAATGATGGTTTATTTGGTTTGATATAAGTCCCTAATAATTTTTTTTAGCTTGAATGAGGGATTAAAATGCTTAGATTCCAATTATAAGCTTAAGGACTAAATTGTGAAAAGTTAAAATGTTAGGGGCAAAATAGTAATTTGGCATAAATATGAAATGTGGACTAAATTGTATACTATAAGTATTAAATGGATTGAAATTGTCTATTTAGATCAAGATAAACCATGTACGGACCTAGATCGAGGTGAAACAAAAGCTTCGGATTAGCTCGATTTAACTTCACGTCCTTAATAGTTGAGGTAAGTTCGTAGAAACAGTTATCGTATTAATATTTTTTAATTTGAATGTTTATTAGGTTATTTTAATGTAAATGGATCGATTTATAATCATGTTAATGCTATGATTAATTGTTAGATGTTGAGTCTGTAACACCCTTACCTGCTTCTGTCATAGGAGCAGATACAAGGTATTACGAACATAACACATACCATTAAACATAACCAAATATAAATATGTCATCCAATTTGATAGTGCATCGTATAATATATGTCTTGAACAATATTAGCCAACTTTAATGGCTTGTACAAATTAGCTGGTCGAAATCTTGTAACTAATATTTTAAACCTAGACAAATATGACACGTAACAAAATAATTAAGCCTACTATACATGCCATAATTCAAAACGTTTAGTTCAACTACCCTAAAGTATGATAGTGCGGATAGATCTTCACGATCCTTAACTCCCGAGCAAGCGAAGAACACTATAAGACAAAAGAGAGAAACAAAGTAAGCTTATAGCTTAGTAAGTAAGTATGTAAATACTAATTAAAAAAAAAATCTAACATGTTTACACAACAATTCAAGTATATCTACTTTAACTTCACTATTCATTCCACTTTGATTAAGCTGTCTCTGCTGCGTCATATTCACTAAATAAATCATAACTCGAGTTAAAAACTCGAAATTCAAATCCATAAAATTTCCCTGAATCTAGACTCATAAAGCTTTTTGCTAATTTTTTCTATAATTTTGGTTCAGCCGATTAGTACAGTTTATTAGTTAAAGTTTCCCTGTTACACAGCTCGACTGATCTGACCTCTGTTCACTACGAATTGAATATCTCTCAGTACACAATTCAAACAACCCTGATGTCTGTTTCATTTAAAACTAGTCTCAATAAGGAATTTAGGCATGTAAACTATATTTCTTAATTTGCTTTGTACAATTTTTAATGATTTTTCAAAGTTGGAACAGGGGATCACGTATTCATCCTGAGCGAGTCACATACAATTGTGAATATCTCAAAATATAGAATTCCTTTGCTTTCTCTGTTTCTTTTATATGAAAGTAGACTCATTAAACTTTAATTTCACATCTCATTCAACCTCTAATTATATTCCTCCTATTTTTGGTGATTTTTCAAAATCATGTCACTGCTACCATCTAAAAACAGTTTTAATGCTAATTTCACTCTTTCACAAATTCTTTATGCTAACCTCATTTTATCTTATATTTGTATATACCACAAATCATTTTCACCACATTTCATTCACCATAAGTGTAGGTCCAAACCACAATATCACCACAAAACCATCCCGTTGAACAATTCGGATGAATCCTCGATATTTAATGGTTTCAAAGACACACCCACCATCATACTTCGTTTAGTTCGGCTCTCTTGTACACATGGTGATCACTTAGTACCACTCATGCGACCCAACCGATTTGTCTCGTAGCTCTCTTGTCTACATGGTGTCCGTCACTTGGAATCACGCATGCGACCCAGCTACATTTATCTTTCACGTAGCTCTCTTGTCTACATGGTGTCCTTCATTTGGAATCACGCATGCGACCTAGCTACATTTATCTTTCACGTAGCTCTCTTGTCTACATGGGATACATCTCGTATCACGCATGTGACCTAGCTACTACTGAGGTGTCTCGTAGCTTTCTTGTACACATGATGTGCACTCAGCATCATACATGTGACCTAGCTACGCTCCTCTATTTCATTCGATCTCTCCAGAATGTTCAACCGGATCTCTCTCTATATTTATTTCCATTCTTCCAATAGTCGATTTATATTTTAACATCAGCTAGTATATTTATATAATAGGCTGAAACATAAGAATGTACATGAAATTATTGTAATATTTACATACAAACTTACCTTGGTGCAAAATATGGAAATTTTGCAATTTAGTCCAAAACTTTTTCCTTCCCAGCTTCGAGATCAATTCCGCGTCTTTCTTGATCTATAATAACACATTTAGCTCATTTAATACTCATACTATTTATTTCAATCCAAAAATCACATCATGGAAAAATTACATTTTTGCCCCCTAACTTTTCAAAATTACAATTTTGCCCCTAGGCTCGAAATTTAATTTCAGCCCTTATTCTTATATTTTATGATATGCTGAACATTTTTCTCTTCTACAACAACATCAAATTCTCACTCTATCATATAGTTATGAACAATAGGTATTTTTACCGATTATCTTGCTTTTACTCGTTTTCACTTAAAACCGAGTAGCACAAGTTATTTAACATAATTTAAAACCTCATATTCTATCATAAAACATCAAAATACACAAATTTCACCTATGGGTATTTTTCCAAATGTGAACCCTAGGTTAAATTATTACTAGCATAAGCTTAATCGAGCTTCCGGATTCCAAAACGTAAAGAACATTAAAAGCGGGCTTGGAATCACTTACTATGGAGCTTGAAAATTGAAGAAACCCTAGCTATGGAGAGAGGAGAATTCGGCAGCAACTAAGGAGGATGATGATCAATTTTGTGTAATTTTTCCCATTTTATTTCATTTAATATCCAAATGACCAAAATGCCCTCCTTACTAAACTTTCAAAAATTCCTTCCATGTCCTAATTTTGTCCATGAACTTAAAATTGGTCAAATTGCTATTTAAGACCTCCTAATTAATATTCCAAAACAATTTCATACTAAAAACTTCTGGGATGAAAATTTTGCAACTTATTCGATTTAGTCCCTACTTTCAATTTAAGCACTTTAGGCATAGAATTTCATCACGAAATTTTCACACAATCATGCAATCATATCATAAACCCCAAAATAATTATAAAACAATTATTTCTATCTCGGATTTGTGGTCACGAAACCACTATTCCGATTAGGCCCTAATTCGGGTTGTCACAATTCTCCCCCTTTTGAGATTTTCGTCCCAGAAAATCTTACCTAAAAGAGGTTTGGGTCTTGTTTCCTCATAGCTTCCTCGGGTTCCCACGTAGCCTCTTCTATCCCATGTCCGTGCCACAATACTTTCACTAAAGCTATACTTTTATTTCTTAACTGTTTAACCTCTCGAGCCAAAATCTTTATTGGTTTCTCCTCATAGGTCATATCCGATCGAATCTCAATTTACGTTGGGAAATCACATGTGAAGGATCGAACGATAACGTCGCAACATTGATACATGAAACACGTTATGAATTCTTTCTAACTCTGCGGTAAGGCCAACCGATATGCCATCGGTCCAATTCTCTCGAGAATCTCATGCGGCCCAATAAAACGCGGACTCAACTTGCCTTTTCGACTAAATCTCGAATCTTTTTCCATGGTGACACCTTCAAGAACACTTTATCACCCACCGAAATTCAATCTCTTTTCTTTTAAATCGCATATGACTTTTGTCGATCTGAAGCGACTTTCAAGCAATCCCGAATTACTTTTATTTTCTCTTGGTTTCTTTAACTAGATCAACTCCATGAATCTGTTTCTCACTAAGCTCGGTCCAATATAAAGGAGTTCGACACTTACGACCATACAAGGCTTCAATGCGGTGCCATTTGTATACTTGATTGATAAGCATTATTGTAGGCAAACTCAATCAAAGATAGATATTTCTCCCAACTACCTCCAAATTCTAAAACACACATCTAAGCATATCTTGAGTACCGGATTACTCTTTCCGTTTGACCATCTGTTTGTGGATGAAATGCGGTACTAAAGTTCAATTTTGTACCCAAAGCTTCGTGTAACTTTTTCCAAAATCTCGAGGTAAATCTTGGATCTCTATCGATATTATAGACATAGGCACTCCGTGCAACTTCACAATTTCAGCAATATATAATTCGACTAATTTATCAAGTGAGTAATCGGTATGTCTTGGTATAAAGTGGGCTGACTTTGTTAATCTATCAACCACTACCCAAACAAAGATCCTTCTTTTTAGGAGTTAAAGGCAAACCGGTTACAAAATCCATGGTAATCTTGTCCCATTTCCACTCGAGCACCATTACCGTTGAAGTAATCCTGAAGGCACTTGATGTTCAACTTTTACTTGTTGATGATCAAACACTTGGTTACAAATTCGAAATGTCCCTTTTCATACCGCCACCAATCTGACTTCTTTAAATCATTATACATTTTGTGCTACCAGGATGAACGATAAATGACCATTGTGCGCCTCATGTAATATTTTACGAATCGGTTTATCGTTTTTCGGCACACATATCCTGTCTCGAAACATCAAATAGTCATCCGGTCCAACTCGAAAATCGAGTCGTAACTCGATTCGCATTGAGTTCTCATGATCCGCAACTCACTATCATTCTTTTGAGCATCACAAATCAATCGGAGAAATAACGGTTTAGCTCTCATCTCTGCTAAGATTGACCCATCATCGACAATGCTAACCCGTGTTCATGGCTCTCAAAGTAAAAAGAAATTTTACGCTCAAGGCGTCAAGAACTTCATTTGCTTTTCCGGATGATAATCAATCACTAAATCATAATCCTTTAATAATTCAAGCCATCTTATTGTCGCAGATTCGGATCCTTTTGATTCATCAAGTACTTCAAACTTTTGTGATCGGTAAAATTCGGCATTTTCACCGTACAAATAATGTCGCCAAATCTTCAAGGCAAAAACAACAATGCAGTTCCAAATCATGTGTAGGATAGTTCTTCTCATGCGGTTTTAAGCGTCTCGAAGCATAAGCTACCACTTTACCCTCTTGCATCAACACACATCCAAGGCACATCAATGATGCATCACTATAAATTACGAACTCCTTTCCGACTCGGTTGTACTAAAATTGGTGCTTGATCAATCGTGCTTTCAATTTTTCAAAACTTTGTTGACATTTATCAGTCCATTCAAACTTAACATTCTTTTGCAACAACTTAGTCATAGGAGAGGCAATCATCGAAAATCCTTCAACAAAACGTCTATAATACCCGGCTAAGCCTAAAAAGCTTCTAACCTCGGATACATTCTTGGCGGTTTCAATCAACGATCGCAAAATCTTGCTTGGATCCACCGAATACCATCACCGAGACTATATACCCCAAAATCCGACTTCACGAAGCGAACTCACTTTTACTAAACTTGGCAAACAGTTTCTTTTCTCTCAAGATCGTAATATAGTTCTCAAGTGTTCGGCATGTTCGAGACTCATCTCGAGAATAAATTAAAATGTCATCTATAAACACTACTACAAACTTATCCAAATATGGTCAAGATCCGATTCATTAAGTCCATAAATATAGTTGGAGCATTTGTTAAGCGAAAGGCATCACAAGAAACTCATAATGTCCATACCTTGTCCTAAAGGCGGTTTTCGGGACATCGACTCCTTAACTCTCAATGGTAGTAACGGACCTCAAATCAATCTTTGAAAACACTGTGGCCCCTTTAACCGATCGAATAAATCATCAATCCTCGAGAACGGTACTTGTTCTTTATAGTCACCTTATTAAGTCGACGGTAATCAATGCAAAGTCTCATTGAACCATCCTTCTTCTTCTGAATAATACAGAGCACCCTAGGGAGAGAAACTCGGTCTCACAAATCCCTTGTCCATTAACTCCTGCAATCGAGCCTTCAATTCTTTTAATTCAATGAGCCATTCTATATGGAGCAATCGAGATCGGTGCAATGCCCGCAATAAATCAATGGCAAAATCTATCTCTCTCGTTCGAGGCAACCTGGCAATTCCTCGGAAATACATCCGAAACTCACGGACTATCGATCGATTCAAATTTCAGTTGAGGTAACTCAATATTCATTACATAAGCGGATAAGCTTCACACCCTTTTCTCATGTATTTACATGCGGACATGTGCGAAATCACCATAGGCAATTTATTTGATTCATCTGTTTCAACCCACGAATTTCTCCATTTTCACATTTCAACTCTAGTGTCTTTTGTTTACAATCTACCTTAGCATCATACAATGTTAACCAGGTCCATTCCCAAGATAACGTCAAACTCACCAAATGGTAACAACATCAAGTTGGCGGAAAAGTGACCTTGAATCATTAATGGGCAATTCTTGCAAACCTTGTCAACTAGCACATATTGGCCTAAGGGTTCGACACTTTAATCGTAAACTCAAGAAATTCAACAGCAACTTTTTATTGGATACTAAATTCATGCAAATATAGGAATGAGTGGACCCGGGATCAATCAATGCAATAACAATAGTATCATAGAGAAAATGTACCAAGAATAACATCGGAGATGATGCATCTTCTCGACACGTATAGCATAAGCTCTAGCAGTGCTCTAGCTTCGATCTTGCCGTTAAATCTTTCATCACCGTTTACTACTAGTCCCACCTCCAGATTTCTCGGTGGTCTACCTCTACTAGCGGTGGTATTCATCTAGCACTCAAATCTTTCTTCTTTAACTTTCTCCGGACAATCTCTAATAAAATGCTCGCGAGAACCAAGACTGAAACAAGCTCGCTCGGTCCCCAACACTCACCATAATGTTGCTCGCCACATTGTTGACACTCGGGCTTTCTAGGTCGCACATTACCCACACTTGCCACCAAGTAGCTTGAGCTTTAGACCCGAATATGCTCTACCACGATCTCTGTGTGAATCCCCAATTGAAACCTGTCATTCGAGGGTTTGTCTCTTTGGACCTCTTTGGTTGAGTTTGAAATGGCTTGCTTATTTGTCTTTTTCGACATCTCGGGCCTCAATAGCGCTTTTCTTCTTTCTTTGTTCAATTCTTGACTTTAAGAGCTCGATCAACCAATACTACAAATTCTTTCAACTCCAAAATTCCTACAAGCACTTTAATGTCCTCATTCAGCCCATCTTCAAATCTTCTACACATAATGGCCTCGGTGGACACACATTCTCAGGCATACTTGCTGAGTCTTACAAATTCGCGTTCATACTCGCTTTCTGAGACATTTTCCCTGCTTCAATTCAAGGAACTTCTTCCGTTTTGATCAATAAATCGCGACTTATGTATTTCTTTCTAAATTCTTCTGGAAGAAATCCCAAGTAACTTTTTCTTTTGGCACCATGCAACCAAAGTCTTCCACCGGTGGTAAGCGAATCTCTCAAAAGTGATCTGACACACTTTAAGCATTCCTCGGTGTACATGAGAGCTCATCAAATACACGGGTAGAATTTTCAAGCCGAATTCCGCTTTCTCGGGATCATCATCGACCTTTGCTCTAAACTCATCGCCCCTTGTTTTGAATCTTGTCAACCGGAGGCTTGTTCATTCTTACCAAATCTATACCTTGAGCAGCTCTGGAAATCGTCGAGGTATAGGAGGGGTGGAGGAGGTTGAGCATTTGGATTTGCTCGAATAAATTCAAGATACCAATTGTTCATCATTTGGAGAAAGGCATCCCAGCCTCATCTCCTTGTCTCAATGTCTCAGTCTACTTTCCACAGCGGTCCCTTGTGCGGGGAGCGCAGCGCATTACTAAAGATCATCACCGCAGCCTTCCTTGAGATCCATTACTATATTAAAACAAAACACGCTTTAGAATAATCGAGTCACCACACTATCACAATATTTTTATGGCATGTATAGCTAGACTTTTACACACACTTTATTAGTCCGAGAACCGACTAAACCATAGCTCGATACCACTAAATGTAACACCCTTACCTTTCTGTCGTCAGGAACAGATACAAGGTATTACCGAAACATAACACATACCATTAAACATAACAAAAATATAAATATGTCATCCAATTTGATAGTGCATCGTATAATATATGTCTTGAACAATATTAGCCAACTTTAATGGCTTGTACAAATTAGCTGGTCGAAATATCGTAACTAATATTTTAAACCTAGACAAATATGACACGTAACAAAATAATTAAGCCTACTATACATGCCATAATTCAAAACGTTTAGTTCAACTACCCTAAAGTATGATAGTGCGGATAGATCTTCACGATCCTTAACTCTGAGCAAGCGAAGAACACTATAAGACAAAAGAGAGAAACAAAGTAAGCTTATAGCTTAGTAAGTAAGTATGTAAATACTAATTAAAAAAAATCTAACATGTTTACACAACAATTCAAGTATATCTACTTTAACTTCACTATTCATTCCACTTTGATTAAGCTGTCTCTGCTGCGTCATATTCACTAAATAAATCATAACTCGAGTTACAAAACTCGAAATTCAAATCCGTAAAATTTCCTGAATCTAGACTCATAAAGCTTTTTGCTAATTTTTTCTATAATTTTTGGTTCAGCCGATTAGTACAGTTTATTAGTTAAAGTTTCCCTGTTACACAGCTCAACTGATCTGACCTCTGTTCACTACGAATTGAATATCTCTCAGTACACAATTCAAACAACCCTGATGTCTGTTTCATTTAAAACTAGTCTCAATAAGGAATTTAGGCATGTAAACTATATTTCTTAATTTTCTTTGTACAATTTTTAATGATTTTTCAAAGTTGGAACAGGGGATCACGTATTCATCCTGAGCGAGTCACATACAATTGTGAATATCTCAAAATATAGAATTCCTTTGCTTTCTCTGTTTCTTTTATATGAAAGTAGACTCATTAAAATTTAATTTCAAATCTCATTCAACCTCTAATTATATTCCTCCTATTTTTGGTGATTTTTCAAAATCACATCACTGCTACCATCTAAAAACAGTTTTAATGCTAATTTCACTCTTTCACAAATTCTTTATGCTAACCTCATTTTATCTTATATTTGTATATACCACAAATCATTTTCACCACATTTCATTCACCATAAGTGTAGGTCCAAACCACAATATCACCACAAAACCATCCTGTTGAACAATTCGGATGAATCCTCGATATTTAATGGTTTCAGCACACAGCCCCACCATCATACTTCGTTTAGTTCGGCTCTCTTGTACACATGGTGATCACTTAGTACCACTCATGCGACCCAACCGATTTGTCTCGTAGCTCTCTTGTCTACATGGTGTCCGTCACTTGGAATCACGCATGCGACCCAGCTACATTTATCTTTCACGTAGCTCTCTTGTCTACATGGTGTCCTTCACTTGGAATCACGCATGCGACCTAGCTACATTTATCTTTCACGTAGCTCTCTTGTCTACATGGGATACATCTCGTATCACGCATGTGACCTAGCTACTACTGGGGTGTCTCGTAGCTTTCTTGTACACATGATGTGCACTCAGCATCATACATGTGACCTAGCTACGCTCCTCTATTTCATTCGATCTCTCAGAATGTTCAACCGGATCTCTCTCTATATTTATTTCCATTCTTCCAATAGTCGATTTATATTTTAACATCAGCTAGTATATTTATATAATAGGCTGAAACATAAGAATGTACATGAAATTATTGTAATATTTACATACAAACTTACCTTGGTGCAAAATGTGGAAATTTTGCAATTTAGTCCAAAACTTTTTCCTTCCCTGCTCGAGATCAATTCGCGTCTTTCTTGATCTATAATAACACATTTAGCTCATTTAATACTCATACTATTTATTTCAATCCAAAATCACATCATGGAAAAATTACATTTTGCCCCTAACTTTTCAAAATTACAATTTTGCCCCTAGGCTCGGGAATTTAATTTCAGCCCTTATTCTTATATTTTATGATATGCTGAACATTTTCTCTTCTACAACAACATCAAATTCTCACTCTATCATATAGTTATGAACAATAGGTATTTTTGGACCGATTATCTGCTTTTACTCGTTTTCACTTAAAACCGAGTAGCACAAGTTATTTAACATAATTTAAAACCTCATATTCTATCATAAAACATCAAAATACACAAATTTCACCTATGGGTATTTTTCCAAATGTGAACCCTAGGTTAAATTATTACTAGCATAAGCTTAATCGAGCTTAGGGATTCCAAAAGCGTAAAGAACATTAAAAGCGGGCTTGGAATCACTTACTATGGAGCTTGAAAATTGAAGAAACCCTAGCTATGGAGAGAGGAGAATTCGGCAGCAACTAAGGAGGATGATGATCAATTTTGTGTAATTTTTCCCATTTTATTTCATTTAATATCCAAATGACCAAAATGCCCTCCTTACTAAACTTTCAAAAATTCCTTCCATGTCCTAATTTTGTCCATGAACTTAAAATTGGTCAAATTGCTATTTAAGACCTCATAATTAATATTCCAAAACAATTTCATACTAAAAACTTCTGGGATGCAAATTTTGCAACTTATTCGATTTAGTCCCTACTTTCAATTTAAGCACTTTAGGCATAGAATTTCATCACGAAATTTTCACACAATCATGCAATCATATCATAAACCCCAAAATAATTATAAAACAATTATTTCTATCTCGGATTTGTGGTCACAAAACCACTATTCCGATTAGGCCCTAATTCGGGTTGTCACAGAGTCTAGGTTGAACCATAGGAATTCGTAGGATACAAATGACATGTCATTAGGGATTTCATGTTTCGGGTGCTAGTCTTAACTGTCCTACAGATGACTGAGGTCCTATAGTTTTTGCGGATACTCCACAGATCGTGTGAGCAGCTTCATGTAGCTTACATTCTGACCCACAATTCGTGTGAGTAATGATGTAATGGAAAGGAAAGGAAATGGTAAGTGTTCAAATGGAATGTATCATGAACTTATGAAAGGGAATGGCGATTTAAATGATGTGAATAAATGTGTATATTACTTGTTATGGATGAATTCATTTGAACCATGTATAAATGCACTAACTTGTGTATTTGATGATGTTGTATAGGCATAATGCCAAGCTTATGGTTTAGTTGGTATAACAACTGTGCTATTTACATTATGGAATTGAAATGGTAAGTTGTGTTTAAGTTATATGAGCTTACTAAGCATTAATTGCTTACATAGTTCTTTCTTGTGTCTTATAGATTATCGAAAGCTCGATTGATTTGGAAGCTCGTCGGAGATCTACCACACTATCCAGCATAAATATCGGTAGTTTTTGAATGTTTTGGCCAAGGTTATAATGAAATGTATAGGTGGCCTTGTAATGATATTTAGTTGAATGTTTAGTTAATGATTTGGTATGTATAAGTTGTGTAAGTCAACTTTGTTGGTACATTTGATGCCTTGCTAGTTTGTGTCATTGTGGCTATCTTATGTTGCATGTTTTGAATTGGTATGATTATGGTTAAGTTATGGTATGTTTTGGAAATTATTGAACTAGATATTGATGTTTGATATTAGGAAAAATTGATATGTTTAGGTAAGTTTAGATGATTGCATTTGAGGTGCCTTTGAATGACATATTGGTTAATTGAATTAGGATTTTTGGAATGGCAAATATATGTATGTTTTGGCATGGTTTAGGTGACTTGAAAATGTGCACAAATGACCTAAGTGTTCATGCATGAAATGGTATAGGAAATGGCTTGATTTTAGGAAAATTTAAGTCCACACGGTCTAAAACTCAGGCGTGTGTGACACACGACCTGACGACACGTCTGTGTGTCATCTAAGAGTTCCTTTGTATGTAAGTCAATGAGTTACATGGCCTGAAACACGGGCGTTTGGGGAAAATTAGATAGTTACACAGCCTAACACACGGGCGTGTGGGGTAACTCAGAGAGTTACACAGGCATGTGGGGCAGCTCGGAGAGTTACACAAGTGTGTGGGGCAACTCAGAGAGTTACATGGCTTGGTATACGGGCGTGCGACATGGCCGTGTGACCTCACTCAGAGAGTTACATGGGTGAGGACACGGACTGGGACATGGCCGTGTGTCCCTAGTTTGAAGGTTACACGACCTAAGACATGGGCGTGTGTCTCAACTGTGTGAGGCACACGGTCGTGTGAACCCAAATTCCAAATTTTTGTAACTTTTTCTTAGACTTTCCAAATGATTTCAATTTGGTCCCGTATTGTTTTTGAAGTATTTCTAATGCCTCATGGGCTCGATTTAGGGATGAAATGTGCATTCATGATTGGTTTATGATATGCTTATGATAGTGTATAAAATTTATGTTTAAATGTTTCGTTTATATGGTAATGCTTTGTAATCTTAATCTAGCAACGAATAAAGGTTAGAAATACCAGTTAAAGAACTTGTTTGTGGCAAAACTTTGGACAATAAAGCCTTTATGGAAAAGCCTTTGTAGCGAGTACTAAATGTTAAGGAATACTTTTATGGAAAAAATCTAGATAGGAAAGCCTTTGCAGTGAGTACTGAATGTTAAGGAATGTCTTTGTGGCAAAACTTTGAACAGGAAAGCCTTTCTGGTGAGTAGTGAATGTTAAGGAATGCCTTTCTAGCCAAACACTGGACATGAAAGCCTATGTGGTAAGTATTGAATGTTAAGGAACACCTTTATGGCAAGACTTAGGGAAGGTAAGCCTATGTGGCAAACCTTTGCAAGGAAATGCCTTTGTGACAAATCTCTAAGCATAGAAGCCCTTGTAGCTATCTTTGAAAAGGATCGCCTTAGTGGCATAGTCTAAAGAATGACCGTTGTGGTAACCATTTGAAAGAAAGGCCTTTATGGCAGACTTTGAATGAAAAAAAAAGAATCCATGGCAAATTCTAAAGGAAAAGTTCTGTGTGAAGTGTTACGGCAAACCCAGTATAGTATCAAGGTAAGAGCAGAGAAGCTTGAGTGTGCTAGTGTAAGCGACGAGCCAAAAGTGTTATGTTTGTACGGTCCTCTAAAGTGGGAATAGTTAAGAGAGTCATGAGAGGTAAGTTATGATCTTGGCATGTAATGTGACACCTATGGCAAGATGAATGGAACCTTAGAGATGTATCTGTCAAAGACAAATTAAAGAAAGGATACAATGAGATAGACAAAAAGGGAGTTTTCAAACATGATTCAGGTAAAAGAAGGTTTACTCACTAAGTTTGCATGAACTTACTTCTGTGCTTTTATGTCATAGGTAAGCTGAGATAGGACTACACCAAGAGAGACAATGTCAGGGCTATGCTAAGGGTGTGGCGTGTAACATCCCTAACCCGTATCCATCACCGAACTAGGGTAAAGGAGTATTATCGAACATATTTAAACATCTAGTATTCATTACACAATCATCATAACACCATAGATCATACATCAATATCAAGTCCCTTATATTAGGTCAATGAGACCTTAAACTTGCTTTAGGAAGAGGTCGGGACTAAATCGAGTTCATACAAAATTTTCCAAAAACTTAATCATTTTTCAAAGTTATATAGGTCACACGCTCGTGTGAGTAGGCCGTGTGCCTCACACGGCATTAAACACTCCTGTGTGTTTAAGCTGTGGCAAAATAGAGCATACATACTGGCTTCACTACACGGGCACAAGACACGCCCGTGTGCATTGGCCGTGGTTGAAACTGACTTGGGTCACACGGCTGACCACACGCCCGTGTGTCTAGCCCATGTACCCTTCAAAATTGCCACACACGCACGGCCACCTGACATGTAATATCCCGAATTAGGGCCTAACCGGAATAGTGGTTTCGTGACCACAAATTCGAGATAGAAATAATTATTTTATAATTATTTTGATGTTTATGTTATGATTTCATGATTGTGTGAAAATTTCGTGATGAAATCCTATGCCTAAAGTGTTTAAATTGAAATTAGGGACTAAATTGAATAATTTGCAAAATTTGCATTCTAGGATTTTTTAGTATGAAATTGCTTTGGAATATTAATGAGGAGGTCTTAAATAGCAATTTGACCAATTTCTAAGTCTATGGACAAAAATTGGACATGGATGGAATTTTTGGAAAGTTTAGTAGTAAGGGCATTTTGGTCATTTGCATATTAAATGAAATAAAATGGGAAAAATAACACAAAATGATCACCTTCTCCATATTGTTGTTGCCGAATTTTACCTCTCCCCATAGCTAGGGTTTCTTCAACTTTCAAGCTTCATAGTAAGTGATTTCATGCCCCGTTTTTAATGATTTTTATGTTTTTGAAATCTTGGTAGCTCGAATTAACTTATGCTAGCAATAATTCAACCTAGGGTTCATATTTGGAAAAATACCCAGAGGTGGAATTTGTGTATTTTGGTGTTTTATGATAGAATATGAGGTTTTAAATTATGTTAGACAACTTGTGCTACTCGGTTTTAAGCGAAAACGAGTAAAAGGGCTAATTAGTAAAAATACCTAATAGTCATAAGTACATGTTAGAGTGTGAATTTGATGTTGCCATAGAAGGGAAAAATGATCAGCATGTCATAAACATAAGAATAAGGGATGAAGTTTAATTCTCGAGCCTAGGGGCAAAAGTGTAATTATGCAAAAGTTTAGGGGTAAAAATGTAATTTTGCCAAAGTTTGTATTAAATGCTGTTTTGATGAATGTATGTATTAAATAAGATTAATTTGGCATTATAGATCAAGAGAAACGAGATTCAAGTCGCGATCGAGGGAAAAACAAAGTTTATGAAGAATAGGCTCGATTGCTAATATTTTGTATCGAGGTAAGTTCATGTGTAAATGTAGTAATATAATTGTCATTTTGAGCAATTTAATGTTGTTTATATGATATGATGCTTATTATTATCATGAATTGTTATGTTTTGTGGTTATTGTTGAATAATATGTAATTATGTGAATTACTTGATGAGTATGAACTATCATCGAGTATCGGTTCTGATATTCCGTGGAAGACGACAAAGATGTGAGATCGAGGAAAATGCCCGTTTGAACCTTAGGAATATATTAGAATACAAGTGACATGTCACTAGGATATTTGAGTTCCGAACTTGTTGAGTTGAGTCCGAGTTCGTGAGTTGTAACTAGGCATCCGAACTCGTTGAGTTGAGTCTGAGTTCACTTATGGATGCGAACGCCCGAGCTTTTTGAGTTGAGTCCGAGTTCACTTATGGGTGGGTTACATGGTAGCTTGGCTACATAAGTTCCGCAGGCTATTGAGTTTGTCTAGCTGTGGGTATGGCACTTACATTCATGAAATCCGCGTATTCGAATTATATTCCGATGTGTTCAACGGGTGAATCTTAAGTGAATGAGAAGAATGCCTAAAACGAAGGTGACATATTGGTAAGTGTGATGAATGAGAAAATTTGACAGGTATGTGATTAAATCCTCGGTTTGAGAACTTGGTTGATGAAATCGTAGAAAGATATTAAATGCAAATGAAACATGAATGTCTTGGTGTTGTTTATGCAAATGATGTTTTATGTGGAATTTCATGATTATGCTACTTGCTATTTTCATGTGAACTTACTAAGCCTCTATGCTTACCCCCTTCTTTTCATTCATTGTAGTTGTTGACAAGCCGGCTTGAGAATTGGGATAGGTTGAAGATTCGTCCCCACTATCCGAAGGCCTAAATTGGTAAAATGGCTCGTGTGTTTTGAATGTGGCATGTATGGCAAAATACTCACTTTGTGTAAATGATCTTATGATATGGCTATGGTTTGGAAAGAAAAGGGTTTGTAAATGATTAGCCATTGGAATGGCCAATCTAAGTCATATTTGATGTTATGTATGTTTAAAATGCTATTTAGTCCATGAAAATATATAGTAAAGTAAAATTTGCCATAAAAAAGAATCTGACAGTAGCAGTGGTGTAAATTTAAAAAATCACTAAAAATAGTAGAAATGGAATTAAATGATGAGTAAGTTATGAAAATGAAGCTTGATGAGTCTATTTTCATATGAATGGAAAAAACAGGTATATGACTCATATTTTGTAAGATATTTAAGTTTTGGTGGAATAGGGTCAGAGTGATCTTTGTATCCCCTATTCTGAATTTAAAAATTCACTATAAATTGTACAAAAACAGTTAGGAGTTTTATCTTACATTTATGAAATCCTTATTGAGTCTAGTTTTATAAGAAACATACAGAATAGTCATTGAAACTCTGTATAGGGAGATATCTAATTCGTAATACATAGGGGTCAGATTAGTCGAACCCTGAAATAGGGGAGACTTTAACTAATAAAATGTACTAATTAGCTCGACAAAAAATTCTAAAAAAAATAAGTAAATATATACATTAGTCTAGTTTCAGGGAAAATTTACGGATCATAATTTCGAGTTTTGAAACTCGAGATATGAATTTTTAAGTGACTATGATGTAGTTGGCCAGCTTGTTTGGAAATTTTAAAAATAAATTGTTTGAGTTGTTAAATTAATGAATTAAGTTTAGTAACACCTCAAGCTCGACTTTGGTGACGGTCTCGAGCATGAGGACATTACATTTGGTGGTATCAGAGCAAGTTTAGTCGGTTCTTGGACTAATGTGTTGTATGTACGGGTTTTGCTATACATGCCATATATATATTGTGATAGTGTGACGACTTTTGACCTTTTAAATGATTTTTTTATATAGTGAATGGATCCCGATACAGTTGCGGCTGATGATGTAGAGAGTAATGCACCAGCTCCGGCTGAAGGGGCGGTGCCAACTAAAAATCCACCTCCTACTATTGGTCAAGGAGGAGGAGAAGGGGCTCGGGAAGCCTTTCTTTAGATGATGTGTGCCTGGTATACTGAGTTCGTTCGTATGAACCCGAATGCACAACCTGCCCCACCTCCCTAGATTCCTCAACCTGTACCCTCGATGCCTCAAGGTGTAGATCTGATGAAATTTCACAGAACTCCAGTTGACAGAATCCGTAAGCAAGGGGCCGAATAATTCAGGGCAAATATTGATGATGATGTCGAGAAAGCAGGGTTTTGGCTTGAGAATTATATTCGAGTATTTGATGAATTGTCTTGTACACCTGAGGAATGCTTAAAATGTGCTATATCATTGTTAAGGGATTCAGCTTATCATTGGTGGAAGACATTGACTTCAGTAGTACCGAAAGAGAAAATAACTTGGGAGTTCTTTCAAGAAGAATTTCGGAAGAAATACATCAGTGAAAGATTTATTGATCAGAAGCGTAAAGAGTTTCTTGAATTAAAGCAGGGGAACATGATAGTTACTGAATACGAAAGGGAGTTCGTCAGCTTGAGTAAGTATGCTAGAGAATATATTCCTACAGAAGCTAAAATGTGCAGATGATTTGAAGACGGACTCAATGAAGACATTAAAGTATTTGTTGGGATTCTTGAATTAAAAGAAATGGTAGTACTGGTTGATCGAGCTTGCAAGGCTGAAGAACTACTTAAAGAGAAGAAAAAAGTAGAGGCTGAGACTAGAAATTGGAAGAAAAGACCGATGAGCAGTTCATTCTCACAGCAATCTAGAAAATCTAGAAATATGAATCCTCGTTCACAGGTTTCGGCTGGACAATCATATGGAAATTTTAAGAAGCAAAATGTGGGTCCTAAATCTCAGACTACTTCTGCGGCTAGTGTGGGAAGTATGAGATTCGTTAAGCCCGAGTGCCAGCGGTGTGGCAGAAATCATTTTGGCCCATGTAGAGCGAATGAATGTTTTCGGTGTGGTTCTCTGGATCATTTTATTAGAGACTGCCCAGAGAGAGCTAAAAAAGAAAATTTTCAGAGTGTAAAAGCTAGTGGTGCAGACTCGAGGGGAAGATATTCGAGAAAAGCTGGAAATGAAGCAAGTAGCAAAAATGTAGTTAGAGATTCAGCAGCTAAATCTGAAGCAAGGGCTCCAGCTAGAACTTATGCTATAAAGGCACGTGAAGATGCTTCATCACCCGATGTGATTACTGGTATATTTTCTCTTTATGATGTTAATGTTATTGCTTTGATTGATCCCGGTTCTACTCATTCATATGTATGCATGAAACTGGTGTCTAGTATGAATATACCTGCTGAGAACACAGAATTTATGATTAGAGTGTCGAATACGTTAGGCAAATGTGTGATAGTTGATAAAGTATGCAAGAAATGCCCTTTAATGATTCGGGGTCATTACTTTCCGGCCGACTTGATGTTGTTGCCGTTTGATGAATTTGATGTTATTTTGGGTATGGATTGGTTGACATTGCATCATGCTATAGTAAATTGCAAAGAAAAGGTTATAGAATTAAAGTGTGAAAGTGGTGAAATTCTACGGGTTGAACCAGATAAATTAGAGGCATTATCTAGTATGATTTCTTCGATGTCGGCTCAGAGATATTTGAAAAAGGGTTATAAAGCTTCTTTGGCGTATGTAATTAATACAAAAGAAGTTGAAAAAAAAGTTGAATCAGTGCCGGTTTTGTGTGAATTTGCGGACGTATTTCCAGAAGAGTTGCCTGGTTTGCCTCCAGTCAGGGAAGTAGAATTTGGTATTGATTTGATACCGGGAACAACTCCGATATCGATTGCTCCGTAAAGAATGGCACCAGCAGAGTTGAAAGAATTAAAGTCGCAGTTGCAAGAGTTGACTGATAAAGGCTTTGTGAGACCGAGTTTTTCACCTTGGGGTGCTCCCGTGTTATTTGTGAAAAAGAAGGATGGTTCTATGAGATTGTGTGTTGACTATTGGCAATTAAACAAGGTAACAATAAAAAACAAGTATCCGTTGCCAAGAATTGATGATTTGTTTGATCAGCTAAAAGGAGCGACATGGTTTTCAAAGATTGATTTGAGATCTGGGTACTACCAGCTACGAGTAAAAGAGTCGGATGTGCCTAAAACTGCTTCTAGAACAAGGTACGGTCATTATGAATTTTTAATTATGCCATTCAGGTTGACAAATGCTCCTGCTGTGTTTATAGATTTAATGAATCGTATATTTTGGCCATACTTGGACAAATTTGTTGTGGTGTTTATAGATGACATCTTAATTTATTCAAAAGATGAGACAGAACATGTTGAGCACTTGAGGATAGTTTTGCAAACCTTGAGAGATAAGAAGTTGTATGCTAAGTTTAGTAAAAGTGAATTTTGGCTTCGAGAAGTTGGATTTTTAGGTCACATTGTTTCAGGTGATGGTATACGGGTTGATCCTAGTAAAATTTCAGCCATTGTTGATTGGAAACCACCGAAAAATGTAACCGAGGTTAGAAGTTTCTTGGGGCTAGCTGGGTATTATCAGCAGTTTGTAAATGGATTTTCTATGATTGCTGCTCCTATGACTAGACTACTCCGAAAGGATGTTAAATTTGAATGGACGGAAGAATGTCAACAGAGTTTTGAATAATTTAAAAAGTTATTAACTGAAGCACCAGTGTTGGTACAACCCGAATCAGGTAAAGAATTTGTGGTGTATAGTGATGCTTCTCGAAATGGCTTAGGATGTGTACTTATGCAAGAAGGAAAAGTGGTGGCTTATGCTTGAGGCAGTTAAAATCTCACGAAAGAAATTATTCGACTCATGATTTGGAATTGGCTGCTATAGTGTTTGCTTTGAAGATTTGGCGACATTATTTGTATGGTGAAAAGTGCCGAGTATATACCGACCACAAAAGTCTTAAGTACTTGATGTCACAAAAAGACTTGAATTTGGAACAGCAAAGATGGCTGGAGTTATTGAAAGATTACGAGCTTGTTATTGATTACCATCTGGGAAAAGCAAATGTGGTTGCCAATGCTTTAAGCAGAAAGTTGCTATTTGCTTTGAGAGCTATGAACACTCGGTTAAAGGTATCAGATGATGGTTTGATTCTAGCAGAGTTAAGAGCAAGACCGATGTTTTTACAAGAGATTTGTAAAGCTCAGAAAAATGATCAAGATTTGTAAGCCAAGAGAACGCAGTGTGAAGCTGATACCAGATCAAATTTCAGAATCGGTTTTGATGGTTGCTTGATGTTTAAAAACCAGATTTGTGTACCGAAAAATGATGAGTTGATTCAAAAGATTTTGCATGAAGCACATAATGGTTGTTTGGCGGTTCATCCGGGCAGTACGAAAATGTATAATGACTTGAAGAAAATGTACTGGTGGAATGGAATGAAAAGAGATATTTTAGAGTTTGTATCAAAGTGCTTAGTTTGTCAACAAGTGAAAGCTGAACACCAAGTACCTTCCGAATTGCTCCAGCCTATCATGATTCCTGAATGGAAATGGGATCGAATTACTATGGATTTAGTATCAGGGTTGCCGTTAACTCCGAGGAAGAAAAATGCCATCTGGGTAATAGTTGACAGACTGACTAAATCGGCTCATTTTATTCCGGTACGTACAGATTGTTCTCTTAATAAGTTGGCTGAATTGTATATCCGTGAGATTGTTAGACTTCATGGAATACCTTTTTCAATCATTTTGGATAGAGATCCGAGATTTACTTCACGGTTTTGGCAAAAGTTGCAAGAGGCATTATGTACGAAGTTAAATTTCAGCACTGCCTTTCATCCACAAATTGATGGACAATCAGAGAGAGTAATTCAGATTCTTGAAGACATGCTCAGATGTTGCGTATTGGAATTTCAAGGTAGTTGGGAAAGATACTTACCGTTGGTAGAATTTGCTTATAATAATAGTTATCAGACGAGTTTGAAGATGGCACCTTATGAAGCATTGTATGGTCGTAAATGTTGGACGCCATTGTATTGGATTGAACTCAAGGAAAATCAGATTTATGGAGTTGATCTAATAAAAGAAACCGAAGAAAAGGTGAAAGTGATTCAAGGTTGTTTGAAAGCTGCTTCAGATAGACAGAAATCTTATGCGGATTTGAAACGAAAAGAAATCGAGTTTCAAGTTGGTGATAAGGTATTTTTGAAAGTGTCTCCATAGAAGAAAGTCCTTAGATTTGGACGGAAGGGTAAGTTAAGTCCGCGTTTTATTGGACCGTATGAAGTAATTGAAAGAATTGGACCAGTAGCTTATCGACTAGCATTACCACCTGAATTACAGAAGATGCATGATGTGTTCCACGTATCTATGCTATGTTGGTATCATTCAGATCCCTCACATATAATTTCACCGACAGAAATTGAACTACGACCGGATATGACTTACGAAGAAAAACCGATTAAGATTTTAGCTCGAGAGGTCAAGCAACTAAGAAATAAAAGTGTCGCTCTCGTGAAAGTATTGTGGCAAAAGCACATGCTGATCATTTTTCCCTTCTATGGCAACATCAAATTCACACTCTAACATGTACTTATGACTATTAGGTATTTTTACCAATTAGCCCTTTTACTTGTTTTCGCTTAAAACCGAGTAGCACAAGTTGTCTAACATAATTTAAAACCTTATATTCTATCATAAAACACCAAAATACACAAATTTCACCTATGGGTATTTTTCCAAATATGAACCCTAGGTTCAATTATTGCTAGCATAGGTTAATTCGAGCTACTGGGATTTCAAAAACATAAACATCATTAAAAACGGGGCATGAAATCACTTACTATGAAGCTTGAAAGTTGAAGAAACCCTAGCTATGGGGAGAGGTAAAATTCGGTAGCAACAATATGGAGAAGATGATCATTTTGTGTTATTTTTCCCATTTTATTTCATTTAATATACAAATGACCAAAATGCCCTTACTACTAAACTTTCCAAAAATTCCATCCATGTCCAATTTTTGTCCATAGACTTAGAAATTTGTCAAATTGCTATTTAAGACCTCCTCATCAATATTCCAAAGCAATTTCATACTAAACACTCCTAGAATGCAAATTTTGCAAATTATTCGATTTAGTCCCTAATTTCAATTTAAGCACTTTAGGCATAGGATTTCATCACGAAAGTTTCACACAATCATGCAATCATATCATAAACATCAAAATAATTATAAAATAATTATTTCTATCTCGGATTTGTGGTCACGAAACCACTATTCCTATTAGACCCTAATTCGGGATATTACATAGTGCCATTTCATTAAACCAAACTTATATTGGTATCGCACACATAGTGCCATTTATTCAGCCATCGCTGTTATATTCTCACACACTTAGTGCCATATTTAATAGTTGTAGCTATTTCATTTCTCGCACACTTAGTGCCTCAAATTCAATTCACATTTCACATACTCCAACTTATCAATATCATTTATATTTATTTCATCACATACAAACATTCTACAAACAAAATGTATTATACACGAACTTACCTTGGACGTAAAAACGCCGATATTAGTCGATCAATCGAGCATTTTGTTTTTGCCTCGATCTAAGTTCAAATTTCTCCTTTCTTGATCTATATGTATTCAAAATTAACTCATTTAATCACCAACACATTCAATTTAATCCATAAACACATAGTTAGGGCATTTTACAAATTAGCCCTCACATTTTCACATTTTAACACTTTAGTCCCATTTCACAAAAACACAAAATACACATAATTTCAATGAACCCATGCATGGCCGAATATCATAAGGACTTCTAGGAGCCCAAAACTTTCATTTATTTCACAATTCAACCCCTCAATTTACACTTTTCTAAATTAAATCTCTAATATGCATTTTCACTCAAAATCACTTTCCAAAACATGTATATCAAGCACTAAGCTTTCATAATTCATCATTAAACATCATAAAACATATGAATTCATCAATGGAATCTTTCAAAATCATCAACCACTTAAAAAATTAGGGCATGGGCTTGATAGATTACTAAGCAATGATCTCAAAAACGTAAAAATCATCAAAAACCGAGCTCAAAACATACCTTAATCACCAAATCTCCTAGCCTAACCCTAAGCTTGAATTTTATTCTTTTTCTTTTGATAATTTCGGCAATAGATAGATGATAATGGCCAATTTCATGTTTTATTTTAATTTAATTTATTTACTGCATCAATTACCATTTTGCCCATGATTAATAATCATTTAAAACATTAAACATTAGGCCATTTATGTCCATTAACCATGTAAATGGAATATTAACAACATAAGGACCTTTCTTTTAAATAGACATAGCAAATAGACACTTTAACAATTAGCTAGTCACTTTTGCATTTTATGCGATTAGGTTATTTATCAAATTAAGCACACAAACAAGTAAATTTTCACACGAAACTTTCATAGATATCAATCCACATATTATAAGAACGAAAAATAATATTAAAATATTTTTCTGACCTTAGATTTGTGGTCCCGAAACAAATGTTCCAACGAGGGTCTAAACTGAGCTGTTACATGGCGAGTTGGGATGTTATGCATACACATCAAGCTTGGGCTGGCATGATCAAGTTGATGGGAATAATGTAAGCAACTGAGAGAATAATTATAAGGTTTAGGATTATAGATAGTTCATGTCAGTGATGTGGTCAAGCTAATGATAGAACCTAGAAATAAATTATTGGGTCAAGCAAAAAGTCTAAAATAGAAAATGCAACACACAAGATTCAGATCTAGTGAACCGGATCAGGTTTAGGGCGTTACACACCCACCATTTTCTTGCATTGTTTTTTCAATTTCTTGTAAAACTACCTTATAGAAACCATATTTGAACCAAAACTCATCTCTATTCTCTTTATCCACTTACCTAGGGTTTGAGCTTTAGTTCGGAAAGGTTGAGCTAGAGAGAGAAGATAGAGCTTTTGGTAAGAGTTCATGATATCTTAGCATTCCACCATCTCATTTCATGTTTAAATGGTTTGGAATGGTTCTTGAGCCATTAGTATGATTAATAAATGTTATTCTAATATTTTAGAAAAATTGTTGATTTTGTTGATTTTGGTTTCTAGAAAGGGAAAGGAAAAAGTGATGGATTGAAGGCCTTAGAGAAGCCTCCATCCATTTTTGTTACTTTTGGGAAAGGCAAGTTATCATGGAACTTACTATACTTTCATGTTTTTGTGTGTACTAATTAATTTAATGTATTTACTATATTATTTGAATGTGAAATTATGGTAGGAAGATCAATATGGTTAATATGATAGGCAAGATAGCATTAACACATGGTTATTACTTTAAAAGGTATATTTATTGGTTTTTATAAAAGAAATTTGAAATAGGATTTTATATGTGCACAATAACATGACTGACTTGCATAATGTGAATAAATGTTAGGATCATGAGCTATGTAAAGTGGAAAACATGAATGCCTAGGAACGTTCTAAATTTAGACAAATGAACTTGCTGTAAATGTTGACTAGATATTTGTGACCATGTAAACTTGGTAGGAATGTTAGGATATAGTTGACATGCCAATTGGGATCATACATACATTTATTGTAACAACCTGTTTTTAGTGAAATTGAAACAGTGGATTTAGGACCATGAATCTGAAGTCGAAAAAAATTATTTTATTATTATATTATTGCCTATAGTATGATAGTATCACTGTATAAAAAATTTCATTAAGAAATTTTACCATTTACATGCTTAATTTGATAAAAAGGACTAAATCACGTAAAGTGCAAAAGTTGAATTCTAATAGCTAAAGGTATTAAATAGCTATAGAAATATAAAGTGGAGGTCCTTATATGGTAATTAGACCATTAGAGTTGATAGTGGATTTTAATGGTTTGACATTATTGAAATTTGAATGAATTATTAAGGTTAATTTTGGAAATTAGTAATTAAAGTTATAATTAATTAAATAAAATATCATTGTCTTCCACCGAATTTGAAGAGAAAACCTAGCCATGGAAGCTTGAAGTTTTGGCAAGCTTATTTTTCTCAATTAGGTATGCGTTTTGTCCCGTTTTTAATGATTTCTATGTTTTCGATATCGTTGTAGCCTAATCTAGCTTGCCCGGGGACTAATTTGTGAAGCTGTTAAACTATTAGGGTTTTACCATTGATGTATGTAATTTATTTTTGAAGTTTGATGTTAGAAAATGGATGGTTGTTGTTAGATAAACAACTTTTGTAAAGAGATTTTTGATGAAATTGTCAATGAGGGGTTAAATTGAAAAATGTGATAAATACATGGTATAATTTGTGAATTTATGAAATATGTGGGCTACTATAAGTCTGTATAATAATTGGCTAGGCTTGGGTAGGGGTAAAATTGCATGAATTTCATTTTCCGAGCCTAGGGATTAAATTGTAAAGAAATTAAAAGTATAGGGGCAAATGGTAATTTTGCCAAAAATATGTTTTGGATTAAATTGAATGAATTATATGTTGAATTGATTTAAATTTATCCGTATATATCCAGTTAGACCTCGTACGGAGTTAGGTCAGGGTAAAGAGAAAGTCTCGGATTAATAGCCTTTGTATCTACGTATACTTGTCGAGGTAAGTTCATGTAATTAAATCGTGTTTATATGTTTTTAATTGAAATATGTATAATGTTATGAAATGTCCTACTTAATTACCGATTGCATATCCAATTACATACGACAATTACCAAACCCCGTTTGAACCATAGGAATCCGTAGGATACAAATGACATGTCATTAGGGTTACATGATTTGGTTGAGGTCCTGTATGTGTTGCGGATACTCCATAGCTCGTGAGAGCATATTGATTTATAGTTTGTAAGAGCATACCGATTCATAGATCGTGAGAGCATACCGATCTACAACTCGAGGGAGCATATCGGTTCATAGCTCGTATGAGCATACATGTACATGAATTGATGGATTATAGTTAATGAGCTAGCACACTATGTGTAAGCTATCCTGGGTATCCAATAGTATTCTAAACGGTTCAACAAGCAAACTTTTGATATGAAATGATATGAGTTTGATATGAACTATTACAGGTATACACATGAAATACTTGGAAATGATGTGACACGATATATAGATTTATGAAATGGATGATACTTGTATATGGAACTTGAATAATTGTGAAGCTCATCCTTGATTATTGGTTCATATATGTATTTACATGGCTAATATGGTTGGTGAATATATGCTTAGAAATTTGGACAAAATGTGTTGGGATATGCCTCGAACTTACCTATTACTTAATTAAATGGTAAATTAAATTCTAAGTTATACGAACTTACTAAGCTTAAATGCTTACTCTGTGTTTTTTTCTTTGTTTTATTGTAATAGCCCGTTTTAAGTCAAATCAAAATAGTGGTTTTGGGACTACAAATCTGAGGTCAAAATATTTATTTTATTATTATTATAATATTTATAGTGTGATAAAATTATTGTGTGAAAATTTCGTTAAGAAATTTTATCGTTTGATTAGTTAATTTGATAAAAAAGAACTAAATCGCGTAAAGTGTAAAAGTGGAGTTCTATTAGCTAAAAGTATCTAATAGCTATAGAACCTTAAAGTAAAGGTCCTTCTGTTGTAATTCGACCATTAATAGCATGAGTGGACATATATGGACATGTATTAAAGTGTATTGATGGTTATTAGTTAAGGTTAAAAAGGTAATTTGGTTAATTAATGTAAAATAAATAAAACAAAGCCATTTTTATATTATCATCATCTTCTTTAACTGAATTTTGCAAGAAGAAAAGCTAAAGTTTTAGGTTTCATTATGTCGTTGCTTTATATGTTCATTTAGATCAAGAAAGGAGAAATACGGATTAGATCGGGGAAAGAACAAAGTTACAGAATAGTTAACCAGTTTTTCTGTTTTAGCATCCGAGGTAAGTTCATATGTAATAAATTTCATTATAAATGTAATTTAAATGCTTTTATATTGCAGAAATTGTGAATATGAGACTGTGGATATGAACGATAGTGATTCGACAATGATTCAACATTCGAAATCCCGGTTGAACCTTAGGAATAGTTTAGGATGCTGGTGACATGTAATTAGGGGATACATTGATTTGGCTTCGGGCCATGGTATAGTACTTCGGGTACGAGTTATACTGATTTGGCTTCGGGCCATGCATATCAGCTGATTTGGCTTCGGGCCATGATATTAGTACTTCAGAGATAAGTTGCCTTGATTTGGCTATAGGCCATGGTATAGGTACTTATCGTGTGAGACCCTTTAGTATTCGACTTCTATTCTGAATGGTTCAATGGGTAAATGAAAGACGAGAATGTGTGTGAGATTAGTACAAGATGGTACAGGTATGTGCATAAACCATATTAGCTTTGAATCGAAGAAGTGGTGAAGAAAGTATATAGTTTTGTGAATGAGTAATTGAGAGGTTTGTTAGTTGTTGTGAATTCTTATACTTATGATCAATTGTTGAATTATGTGTTTAAGATTATATCGAATTTATGTCATACGAGCTTACTAAGCTTTATAGCTTACTTTTTTTATTTTTCTTGTGTTTTATAGTGTTCTCAAGCTAGCTCAGATTTAGGGATCGTCAGAGATCGGTTCACACTATCCACCTATCACTCGGTACCTATGAACTTTGGCATTTTAAGTATATGGCATGTATAGGGATTTTGAGTCATTTTGGTTATGTTTTGATAATGGTTTTGGCTATTTTATTTGGCTTGTAAATGTATATGTTTTGGTTTGTATATATATAGCTATGTGAGTTGGCTTAGGATGGTGAATTTGATGTTGTACATATAAATGTGCAAATGGCTTTTGCTTTGAGTTAGTAATTGACTTATGTTGTGTGATTGAGGTTGGTTTCATGATACTTATTGATTTTAGGTAATTTATAGATTAAAGAGTTAATATTTGGGAAGTTATGTGCTTGTGAATTGGTGGATGACAATGCATGCTTGAAAAGGTCTAATTAATTGATTTGAATATGTGAAATTGTTATGTTTTGAACGGGTAGCACATGAAACTATAAGTATGTTAGTTGTTAGTATTAAAAATGGTATGATTTAGCAATGATTGTGTATAAAATATATGTTCATTTATGCTTTGAATTGGTGCCAATTGGATTAATGTAGGTACTTGTAATTTGGGTGACAAATTGGCTTGGTAAATAGCCTATTTTTGTCCACACGGGCAGAGACACGGGCGTGTGTCTCAGCCGTGTGTGACACACGGTTATGTTACATGGCCGTGTGTGTAACACCCTGTACCCGAGACCGTCGCCGGAGTCGGACACGAGGGGTTAACGGGCTTAATCCACTTACTTGCACAGTTCATTTTAAAAATTTCCAGACAGCTAGCTAACCGTGTCACTGTCACCTTAAAAATCATATCTTGAGTTCCACAACTGGAAAATGAGTTTCGTGATTTTTACCTGAAACTATACTCATATATGCATCTACAAATTGTTTTCTAGAATTTTTGGTCAGGCCAATTAGTACAGTTTATTAGTTAAAGCCTCCCCTGTTACAGGGTGCGACTACACTTACCTTCCTCCATTACAATTTGGATATCTCCCTGTACAGGGCTTCAATACTGATTCTGTTTGTTTCTACGGAAACTAGACTCGAAAAGGAATCTGTACATATATGGAATGACTTCTAATTATATCTGGTCAATTTATAATGAATTTCCAAAGTCAGAATAGGGACTCCAGAAACTGTTCTGGCCCTGTCTCACGAAAACTTAAATATCTCTTAACATATTGTTCATATGATCATTTTGTTACTCTCCTATGAAAATAAACTCGTCAAGGTTCGTTTACATAATTTATTCACTATTTAATTCCATTCCTACTATTTTTAGTGATTTTTCACATCTGCGTCACTACAGTAGTCAAAGATTGTCTTTAAGGTAGGCTTTACCTATTTCATAGTTTCCATGATTCAACTAGCCCTTAAACATAAATAGCACAAAATATGATCATGATTAACCATCCCAATGGCTAATCGTTTCCAAACATTTCCATACCTCTTAATGAACAACATACAATGATTATAATACCATGCCCAAAGTATACTTAAGCCATTTTCGCATGGCTATCCAAATTTACACAAAACCGAAAGGTACATGACCTACAACAAAAGGGTAGTCCTATACATGCCATTTCAAAGTTCAACCAAAAATATACCAAAAGGAGCTTTGATAGTGTGGGCGACTTCAACTTCAAAAATCCAGTCGATAGTGAAGAACCAAAATCTATAAAACAGAGAATCAAAGAAACGGAGTAAGCATTTAATGCTTAGTAAGTTTGAGTCATGAATTTAGACACAACCAAGTATAGTATTTATGTAGCTAAACAGATAATTTCATATGCACAAATTCTCAATATCATACTTACTTCACATTACCAACCCTTATATTCATACACAAAGATCAACTTAGCCAAAGGCCGGTAGCTCATTTATCAACTGAGCGAATACTTATTTGTAAGGGCTCAACTAATTCAAAGCACATCTGAAACATACCTCATTGTTGGGATTTCACAAGCGTATTAACTGAAATTTTACAGCAAGTTCATTCATTCCCGAATCACGTACCTTGAGTTTAACCGGATATAGCTACTCATTCAAATGCCTTCGGGACATAGCCCGGTTATAGTAACTCGCACAAATGCCTTCGGGACTTAACCCGGATTTAGTAACTCGCACAAATGCCTTCGGGCTTAGCCCGAAATTAGTAACTCGCACGAATGCCTTCGGATCTTAGTCCGGATATAGTCACTTAGCACAAAGCCTTCGGGACTTAGCCCGGACATCATTCGAAAAACCAAGCACAATTATCAATAAATCATGACACATTCGTATTTCATTTTCATTAGCAAAACTCAAACACAAGACACTTATCACACTTGCAATTTCGGCTCAATAGCCACACACAAAGAACATGATTTTGATTTTTCTTAAAACATGATCTAATCAAATCATAATCCAAATTCCATTACTCGAAAACTTACCTCGGATGTTGTCGAACGATTTCGATGGCTATTCGACCACTTTTTCCTTCCCTTTATCGGATTTAGTTCCCCTTTGCTCTTGAGCTTAAATTGACAAATAAATTGATTTAATCATTTGAGTATCAAAAAGAGGAACTCAAGGTACTTAGCCCATATATATTCATTAGACATTAAAGTCACATATGTACGAAATCATGAATCTAACTCAACACAATAGTCCACACTCTCTTTAGCCGATTATCTAAGCCAAGAATAGGCATCAATATGCTTGCCTCTAACCGAATGCATGCACACCAATCCACCTCATGTGGCGAATATGCATGTCCATGTTGAGGCCAATTATATACTAATACCACACATAAATGGCATACATTTTACTAACTAACGCATTACATATTGTAACTCAATACGCATCAATCATTTACTTCATAACCGAAACATCATCATATGTAAATATATACCTTGAGATAGTATATATGTCATACCAATACATCATGTGCAAACATATATATATATATGTGCAAGAACCGAATCACAAGTTGATTATAACCAAATATAAACATATATCCAAAACACAAATCTTACCTATCATGCAATAAGCATAAATCATGCTTATGGATATACCATGGCCGATACTTCCAACAACACCAAATAAAAATATACTTCATGGATCTAAGGTAGACCCAAGAAAGGAACTCATAATCATCAAGATTTAGCATGAAACACAACCATCACCCTTATTAATCTCCATAGCGAAAACCTTACTTATTCCAAAATCACAATTTCAACATGGGTTACCAACAATAACTTGATATCTCACTCAAAATCAACTAGGATTTCAAGAACTAGTATCAACTTCCTTACCTTAATATCGACCTAAGATGACCGATTGCTTCACTCCTTTCTTCCCCCTCTCAAATCGGCCAAGAAGAACCAAAGAACACAACTTGTTTTCTTTCTTCCTTAGAATTTTCAGCCAAAAGAAGTGAAAAATGATGGACACTTTTTTTTCTTCTTTCCCTCAACTCACGGCAATGGGGGTGGGGAACACTCACACCATTCTTTTTTTTTTCCATTTCTTTATTACCCATACTCCTTATTTTATTTTTCCTAACATACACCATTGTCACAACATGTTTTATGACATGTTTTGCCCATCACCCTTGTCATGGCCACCACTAGCAATTAAAAGGGGAAATTGACATGCAAGTCCACCCCTTTGATTACATGCACTAATAGATCCTTATAGATTTACCTATCACATTTCAAAAGTGTCACACATAAGTCCTATCAACTAATTTCACATGCAATTTACTAAATTGAAGCTTAAAACCTTCACACATTCATAATCACATATTTTAGACAATAGATATCATATTCAAATAATTTGGTGACTCGGTTTAGCGGTCCTGAAACCATTTTCCGACTAGGGTCACTTTAGGGCTGTCATAGTGTGTCCCCTAGTGTTGAAATTGAAATCAAGTCAATATGCTCCACATAGCCTCTCACATGGGCGTGTGACTTGGCCGTGTGGCATAAGTTACTATACACTACAGGTTTGGCATGACCTAGCACACAGTTTCACACACGGGTGTGTATGGCCATTTTTAGGGCACACGGGCTACCCACACAGGCGTGTGTGTTGGCCGTGTAACCCAAGTTAGAGAGATACTGTAACAGCCTCTTTTTGGGGTTAATCGGACAGTGGTTTCGGGACCATAATCTGAATTTAAAACATTTATTTTATTATTTTAATAAAGTATACGGTATGATATTAGAGATATGTGAAAGTTTCGTAAAGAAACTTTACCATTTGAGTGGTTAATTCGGTAAAAAGGGCCTAATCGCGTAAAAAGAAAAATCTGATAGTTAAATGTGAGAATGTTTAATCGAATTTTTCATTATAATATGATGCATTTATAATGTAATTAGACCACTATAAGGGTTAGTGGAATTCATGGCTTGGCAAATTGGTAAATAGAATAAGTTTTAAAGGTTGGTTAGGTAAATTGAATAATAATAGATTAAATAAATAAAACAAATACAAAAGTATGGCCATATTGCTTCATTATTGCCGAATATGCAAAGAAAGAATGAGAGAAAAGAGTTTTAAGGGTTCGACACATTTGGGGCTTGATTTAGGTAAGTTTTAAGCTCGGTTTTTGATAATTTTTACGTTTTTGAGATCGTTGCTTCGTGTTTTACAAAACCCATGCTTAAATTTTAGAATTTGATGATGATTTCATGAGATGCCATTGTTGATTTTGTGAGCTTTGTGATGACAAATGGTGAAATATGAAAGCTTGATGATAGATAAATATATTTTGTATTGGGATTTTTGATGAATTTGAATATTTTGGGCTAATTTGTGAAAATGAGAAATTGAGGGACTAAAATGTGAAATAAATTGTATATATATGAGCTTATAAGGACTAGAGGATAATTCGGCCAAGCATGAGTGTGGTCAAATTTTGAATATTTTGTGTTTTGTGAAAGAGGGACTAAATTGTGAAAAATGTGAAATGTTAGGGGCAAAAGTGTAATTAGCCCATTTATGTGTTTTTAGATGAATTTGATTGAGCATATGATTAAATAAGTTTAATTTTCATTGAATTAGATCAAGAAATGAGAAAATCAGATTTGGATCGGGGAAAGTCGAAAATTATCAAATAGTCGTTCTAGTCTGTTCGTATCCGTATGCGGTAAGTTCATAAGTAATTAAATGTTATTAAATTGAAATGTATGCGCATTATATATATATATATTGAATTAAGTTGTAAAAGAATATAAATGTGAAGTTGAAGTATGTAAAATATGAACTGAATTTGAGGCACTAAGTGTGCGATAAATGAAATAGCTACGACTATTATAACAGCATTGGCTGAGTAAATGGCACTATGTTTGCAATACCGATGTGAGTTTCGTTTAATGTAATGGAACTAAGTGTGCGATATAATTATAGCTTCGGGTAATAAATTGGCACTAAGTGTGCGAGTTCGTTGAATGTTCATTGATGATCGAGTGGATTGGTGCTTCGAGCATTAAAGTGATAAAGGTGATATGTAAGAACGTAATGGTATAGGTATGTACGGAATCTAGGTGATTGATGATGTTAAATATGTAGTAGATGAAAAATTATGCAATGAAAGCGAGTATGATTATGATTAGTAAATATATGGTCTATGTGAAAACGAGATGTGGATACTAGTAAGTTATCTATGATCAAATGAATTATATGAGAAAGGTAGAATTGTAAATGTGATTTGCCATATATGATTCAGGTACATGGGATGTATATATGAAATTCGGATATGAAATGTGAGCATGATTCAAATGATGATATGTGAAATATTTGAAAAGGAACGATGTATTATAAATGTGCTTGTTATACAAAATTGTGGTCCTACGTTTTGGACACGAGAATTATGAAAAAGAAAAATGGAATATGGTTATTCGGGTTTTGAAATGCATAAAAAGGAATTTATATATTTTTATGCATGAAATGAAATAAATGACTATGTTTTGGTTGGTTATGTAACGAAATTACTTAATGTGGCGATGTTGGATTGTATAGAAAAGTGATTGAATATGTGTATGAAGTTAACTAAATTTGACTTAATCAAGTTGAACTATATGCATGATTTTGTGAAGATTTAATTACTTATGACTTACTAAGCTCTCGAATCTTACTCTGTGTGTTTTTCCTTTGTTTGTAGAGTTTCGGAGACTTACTCGGGTTGGAAGTCCCATGAGATCTGATCACACTATCCGGTTATCGTTTCGGTAAATAAAATCTTTGAGTTTGTGGTTAAGTGGCATGTATAGGCTAGAGTTATGTCAATATGAATGTAATGTATATATAGCCATGTGATATGGCTTGGTTTTGGTTGTGATTGTATATATGTTTTTTATATGATTTGGTATGTGTACTAAGCATAATTTTGGTGCTTCTAGGTTTGAACAAATTGGAGTGGAAAATTGGCTATTCAAATGGCCTATTTTTGTCCACATGGGCATGTGTCTCAGCTGTGTGCAACACACGGCCACGTTACACGGCCTTGTGTCCCCTGGGTACCCTACGAATTAAAGTCTGTATATCCTCCAGTTTTGGCACGGCCAAGCAGACGGCCTGTTCACACGGGCGTGTGACCTGTAAACCTTGGAAAAATGTTAAGCTTTCGAAATTTTTTTATATGTGTTCGGTTTACTCTCGACCCTTTCTAATACATGTTTAAGGTCTCATTGACCTATACATGGGACTCCATATTGATGTTTGATCTATGATGTTTCGATGTTTACGAAATGATTGTGAATGTTCAGTATTGTCTGGTAACGCCTCATTATCCAATTCTGGTGACGGATACGGGTTAGGATTGTTACATTTAGTGGGATCAGAGCTATGGTTTAGTCGGTTCTAGGACTATCATAGCGTATGTGAGTCTAACTGTATATGCCATAGTTAGCCTGCAATAGTGTGACATCTCCCGGCTCTAATGAAATTATTTTGTAAGACAAAGATGACCTCCAACCGAGCTATTTACAATAATGCTAAAAAACTGATATTGAGATGATTTAGATGTGCTTATGATGTGTCGAAATTGGAAAGGTATGAATAGAAGTTCATGATATGTAGGTGCTAATGTAAGAAATGTGATAATCATGAGTTTAGGATTGTGAAAAAGAGGAATGAAATGAAAAATCATATAGTGAAAAGCCCATCCATGTTTGATTGACGTTCATATGATGCTATGGGCCCAACATATTTGATTTCGTGAATATGACAAGAAAATTTACATCATAGACGGAATGTGTGCGTATGTATACTTATTGAATGATGTCTAATCAGTATGTTCATATGGTTGACTCTTATGTTTAAATTGCTAAATTGAAGATATCATAATGTTATGGTTTATGGCTTTGTTATGGAATCATAAATATCATGATAGAATGAGAATTAAATTGAAAGATCAAATTGAGTGAACGCAAGAAATGGGTACAATCATTCGATGATGAATTGACGGATAAGACCATGGTTGGACCATGGCAGTTATGTGAGATCCCATGTAAAACCATGTCTAGGACATGGCATTGGCATCGAGATGAGATCCCGTATAAGACCATGTCTGGGACATGGCATCGGCGTTGATATGTGTGCTAGTGTAAGACCATGTCTGGGACATGGCATCGACATCGATATGTGATTTCGTGTAAGACCATGTCTGGGACATGGCATCATTATGAGACATCGTGTAAGACCATAGCTGGGCTATTGGCATTGATATGTGATCCCATGTAAGACCATATCTGGGATATGGCATTGACATCTTATTATGTGTATGAGACTTTGTGTAAAACCATAGTTGGACTGTGGCATCAAGTAAGCGTGTACTTAGACCCATAAGACGCTCTGTAATTTGACAAATGTTGGTAAGTAAAATTGAAGTTAAATGTTGAAATTAAATTAGATATTGATATTGGGCTCGAGTAAGTAAACTTTATTGTTTGAAATTATGGATGATAGAAACATTTCTTAAATAAGTCAGTATGTTAAATTGCTTGGAGTGAACTATGTAATTGTGATAATATTATACTGACGATGAATGTTGAGTCATATGTATGTATTTATGAGAGTCAAGTTAGAGGCTTTACAACTCCCCCTTACCCATGTTGCTTTTGTGACAAAATTTACAAAAATTTTGTTGAATAAGTTCACAAGTATGAGACTAAAGAGTTCAATGGTGAGATAATTAGTAATGCAAACAGAGTAGAGTACAGGGTAACAAATGAACTCAATTTTAGAAGAAATATCAGATTGTTTTAAAGATTATACAGATTATGTAATGTCATGGTTAAAGAAAAAAATTAGTCTCAACTATTTGACTCAAACGAGTATGAAGTCTAAAAATATGGTTGGTGAGATTCTTTCCGAAATGGTTTTCATTAGTAAGTAGTATAATACAGGATTCATGATAACGGAATTAGTCAAAGAATGATTATCATTGTAAAGATGCATGTGTGTAATGATTGTAGTTGAATAAATTATGAAGATCTCTTTCGAGTATTCTATATATATATTCATTCATCCTCTAGGGCTCATGTGAATGTCCATTTTTTGAAGAAAATATCATTGTATGAGTATACGGGCTGAATTTGTATGTTAGATGAAAGCACTATGAGTCTGTTTGAATTATAATAGACATTTTCTTATTTCTGTGAGACTCCATTCTATTATGTTGGGGTAAAGATGAAGGCAAAAAAAAAAAAAAATTATGTGAGGTTGTTCTTCTGTCTCTTTTGGATGTTGATATGACTTACGTGTATATATGGAAAGCATGATATCCCTGTTACAATGGAATTCTAGAGCGTGTTAACAGCGGTTTCTTTCTGGTTTTCTCTGGGAAATTACCCTGATCTTTATAATTATTTCCGTATGAGTTACGTTCTTGGATTTTTGTTATGACATCGTATTTGGGTTTTCTTATCTTCTCTATTGTCCGGATTATTTGACAGGATCCATCTTTAAAGTGTATTCTTTGATCTGTGGTGAATATGTTTATTATGGTAGTAGTTTTGGATTCGATAATAAGAATGTGGATTTGTTAACTGAATTTCTCTGATTCTTGTGTAAGGAATAGTCATTAGCGAAGGTATGTATATTAGAAGCTCAAGCTCGAATTGCATAGTGGTTTTCTTTTCTCGGATGAGTATGACTAAGGTGAGTAAGTTAATCGGAATATCTTTGTTTCTCTGAGCTATTATGTTGCAAGATCTTTTCTTTGCATGTTAAGAGAAATTTGAAAGATTGTGTGTTTGAGTTACTTTATCAGCATGAAGAGAAGGGTATTTTGATAAGTAATTATCCAACAGTTGAGATCAACATAGTTGTTTTATTAGAGTGAACTGGTCAATTGAAGTATGAATTGAGTTACGTGTATTTAAAGTATCCTCAGGTATGGTAATGAATTTTGTGCATTCACGAGTATGTAGACGAATAGTCTGGATGAAAACAATTATATTCTAGAAAGTATGATTCAGAGATATGGTTATTGGACTGTTCTAATTGAGTGATGTTATTACGAGTTAAGCTGTTATGATTGATAAAGCTATCACATTTGCGAAAGCTGGAATGGTCTGTGGCATGTTAGCAAGGTTGAAAATGATTGAGAGTATTACTAACCGAAGCTTTAGTTCTGAGTTTAGTTTGAATTGAGTAAAAAATTTATGAATTTTAGTGATGTACTATTGAGCAGATTGGAATAAGCTTTAATACGAGAATGTAAAGAAATAGTTTCTACTTTCAGACGGGTAAAGTCACAATAAAAGAGAACTGTTTGATTATCGATTTAAAGACAGTCACTTTTATGTCTGTGGTGTGAATTTGATGATATCATGTGTTCGACAGAAAATGACATATGCTTCCTGAATCCTAATAGGTTAAAGTATCTAATGTTACCAAAAAAGATTTGAAATTAAGACAATGTCAATGACTTGAGATATAGAAAGATTCCAAGTGGTTACTGATTAATCTCTGAGAGAGCAGATATAGTTACAGATGCGAAATAGAAAGATCTTTACTTATTTTGTGCGAGTGGTTACTCAAGTGATCTTATTTGATGATGGTTTGATGTTAGCTATATAAAAAAAGAAGAAGCTAAATTGATTTTTTCTTTGCTAGTTTGAAAAGCTTAAAAAGGTGTTAGTGAATTGCAAGCTAAATGGGTACAGTGTGAACCGACTTTCGATTTTGAATTTTAGAAGTTTTTGTATGAGGCTCAGTAGTAGCTTATCTGTTATCCGAGAGTAATAAAATGTGCAGTTATATGAAGTAAATGTTCTGGTGTATGGATATGAAACCTGATATTTCTGATTCTGGGTTCAGATGTTAATTTGTCAACAGGTTAAATCCGAAGATCAAGGGTATTCAGGTCTAATACAGTCAGTGATGGTACGGGTGTGATAAAGAGATAGAGTCATTATAGACTTCATATTGAAGTTGTTATTATCACTATAAAGGAGATGTTATTCGTATTGTGGTTAATTGTTTGACCAAAAATCCGCATGATTATTTCAGTATATACAAAGTTCCTATTTGACAGATCAACTGAGCTATACGTTCTGAGTGAGGAATTCAAAATTTTGACAAGATGCTCCGACAGTGTGTGTTAAAGTTCTAAGGATTTTGGAAAAAGATATGCGAGGCTGAAATTAATTTGTGATCCTAAGAAATTAGTGAAAGTGATTCAAGATTTGGAAGCAACTTCTTCTGGTAAGAATTTCGAGGATGAAAATCCCTAAAGGGGGGAGAGTTGTAACAACCCATTTTTGGGGTTAATCGAAACAGTGGTTTCAGAACCATAATATGAAGTTAAAATAATTATTTTATTATTTTCATAAAGTCTACGGTATGATATTAGAGATGTGTGAAAGTTTCGTAAAGAAATCTTACCGTTTGAGTGGTTAATTCGGTAAAAAGGGCCTAATCGTGTAAAAAGAAAAAGTTGATAGTTAAATGTGAGAATGTTTAATTGAATTTGTCTTTATAATATGATGCATTTATAATGTAATTAGACCATTATAAGGGTTAGTGGAATTCATGGCTTGGCAAATTGGTAAATAGAATAAGTTTTAAAGGTTGGTTAGGTAAATTGAATAATAATAGATTAAATAAATAAAAAAATACAAAAGTATGGCCATATTGCTTTATTATTGCTGAATATGAAAACAAAGAATAGGAGAAAAGAGTTTTAAGGGTTCGACACATTTGGGGCTTGATTTAGGTAAGTTTTAAGCTCGATTTTCGATAATTTTTACGTTTTTGATATTACTGCTTCGTGTTTTACAAAACTCATGCTTAAATTTTAGAATTTGATGATAATTTCATGAGATTCCATTGTTGATTTTGTGAGCTTTGTGATGATAAATGGTGAAATATGAAAGCTTGATGATAGATAAATATATTTTGTATTGGGATTTTTGATGAATTTGAATATTTTTGGGCTAATTTGTGAAAATGAGAAATTGAGGGACTAAAATGTGAAATAAATTGTATATATGAGCTTATAAGGACTAGAGGAAAATTCGGCCAAGCATGAGTGTGGTCAAATTTTGAATATTTTGTGTTTTGTGAAAGAGGGACTAAATTGTGAAAAATGTGAAATGTTAGGGGCAAAAGTGTAATTAGCCCATTTATGTGTTTTTAGATGAATTTGATTGAGCATATGATTAAATAAGTTTAATTTTCATTGAATTAGATCATGAAATGAGAAAATCGGATTTGGATCGGGGAAAGTCGAAAATTATCAAATAGTCGTTCTAGTCCGTTCGTATCCGTATGAGGTAAGTTCATAAGTAATTAAATGTTATTAAATTGAAATGTATGCGCATTATATATATATATTGAATTAAGTTGTAAAAGAATATAAATGTGAAGTTGAAGTATGTAAAATATGAATTGAATTTGAGGCACTAAGTGTGCGATAAATGAAATAGCTACGGCTATTATAACAACATTGGCTGAGTAAATGGCACTATGTGTGCGATACCGATATGAGTTCGTTTAATGTAATGACACTAAGTGTGCGATGTAACTATAGCTTCGGCTAATAAATTGGCACTAAGTGTGCGAGTTCGTTGAATGTTCAATGATGATAGAATGAGTTGGTGCTTCGAGCATTAAAGTGATAAAGGTGATAGGTAAGAACGTAATGGTACAGGTATGTACGGAATCTATGTGATTGATGATGTTAAATATGTAGTAGATGAAAAATTATGCAATGAAAGCGAGTATGATTATGATTAGTAAATATATGATCTATGTGAAAACGAGATGTGGATACTAGTAAGTTATTTATGATCAAATGAATTATATGAGAAAGGTAGAATTGTAAATGTGATTTGCCATATATGATTCAGGTACATGGGATGTATATATGAAATTTTGATATGAAATGTGAGCATGATTCAAATGATGATATGTGAAATGTATGGAAAGGAACGCTGTATTATAAATGTGCTTGTTATATAAAATTGTGGTCCTACGTTTTGGACATGAGAAGTATGGAAAAGAAATGGAATATGGTTATTCGGGTTTTGAAATGCATAAAAAGGAATTTATATATTTTTATGCATGAAATGAAATAAATGACTATGTTTCAGTTGGTTACGTAACGAAATTACTTAATGTGGCGATGTTGGATTATATAGAAAAGTGATTGAATATGTGTATGAAGTTAACTAAATTTTGACTTAATCAAGTTGAACTATATGCATGATTTTGTGAAGATTTAATTGCTTATGACTTACTAAGCTCTCGAAGCTTACTCTGTGGGTTTTTCCTTTGTTTATAGAGTTTCAGAGACTTGCTCGGGTTGGAAGTCGCAGGAGATCACATCACACTATCCGGTTATCGTTTTGGTAAATAAAAGATTTGAGTTTGTGGTTAAGTGGCATGTATAGGTTAGAGTTATGTCAATATGAATGTAATGTAGGCTTGGTTTTGGTTGTGATTGTATATATGTTTTTGATATGATTTGGTATGTGTACTAAGCATAGTTTTGGTGCTTCTAGGTTTGAACCAATTGGGATGGCAAATTGGCTATTCAAATGGCCTATTTTTGTCCACATGAGCAGAGACACGGGTGTGTGTCTTAGCCATGTGCGACACACGGTCACGTTACACGGCCGTGTGTCCCCTGGGGTACCCTATGAATTAAAGTCAGTATACCCTCCAGTTTTGGCACGGCCAAGCACACGGCCTGTTTACACGAGCATGTGACCTGTAGACCTTGGAAAAATGTTAAGCTTTCGAAATTTTTTTATATGTGTTCGGTTTAGTCCCGACCCCTTTCTAATACATGTTTAAGGTCTCAATGACCTGTACATGGGACTCCATATTGATGTTTGATCTACGATGTTTCGATGTTTACAAAATGATTGTGAATATTCAGTATTGTCCGGTAACGCCACATAATCTGATTCTGGCGACAGATACAGGTTAGGGGTGTTACAGTTACACGGGGTCGAACACGGGCTGGGACATGGCCATGTGGTTCCATTTCGAATGTCCACATGGCCTGTGGCACAGGCTTGTCTAGTGGCCGTGTGAGACACACGGTCGGGCCACACGGGCGTGTGTTCCCTGTTTTGAGGAAAATTTTCTAAGTTTCGTAAAAATTTCTCAAGCTATCAGTTTAGTCTCGAACCACTTCCAAAGATGTTTAGTGCCTTGTAGGCTTGTTATAAGGACATTATGCTTGAGTTTGATTAATGTTTACGTGAAATGTGAAATTATATGTGAATTGAATGTTTAAATGTGTTGTAAGTCTGGTAATGCTCCGTAACCTTATTTTGGCATTGAATATAGGAAAGGGGTGTTACATTTATATTAAATTAGAAGCTTGCACGGGTTGGAAGCTTTTCGAAGCTATGTCACACTATCCACTGGCTCTTTTGGTACTTTTGAATATTTAATTTTGGTTATAACGACTTGTACATATATATTGGCTAATGTTGGCCTATATGTTTAGTTTTTGGAATGACCATTTGCTTGGCTTGTGTTTTGGTATTTTGATGATGGCATGAGTTTGGTTTTCGCATGTAAATATTAGATTTAATATGGTTGATGGTTTAATCAATGTGGTTGAATGATAAAAGATGAATTATAGATGAATATGCATAATTATATGGCTTGTGACTTGTTGAGAATTGGTACTTTGCTTAAATAGCTTAAATAACTATTAATGACATTTTGGTACCAAATGGTTGTCTTTTGGTAAGTAAATTATTTGGTATGTATTGGTGAAAATATGCATGTAAGTTAGTTGAGTATTTTGGACAAATAGAATGCATGATTGAACATATTTACATGTTGTCATTGATGTGCCTAAGGGCATATTGGTTGTATGAAACTATACCATATGTATATGTCCTATTTATGCTTGATTTGGATGCTTTATTATGGCTTGGTTATATATGCAAAGTTGGTTATAGGTACATGACAAATTGGGTGAGAAAATTTGCTCGTAAAATGGATCATTGTCATCCACACGGGCATGTGTCTCAGCCGTGTATGACACACGGCCAGGTCACATGACTGTGTGTGACACACGGCCAGGTCACACGACCGTGTGTGACACACGGTTTGTATATTTCAAAGGTTTGTAAGTTAGGCTGTTACATGGCCTAGGGCACGGCCTGGCACACAGGTGTGTAAGGTTATTTAAAAGGGTACACGGCCTAGCACACGAGCTTGTGGCTTGGCTGTGTGACCAATTAAAGAGTTACACGGGCATAGACATGGGCTGGGACATGGTCGTGTGTCCCTATTTTGAATGCCCACACAGCCTGAGACATGGGCATGTCTCTTAACCATGTGAGTCATACAGCCTGGCCACATGGTCATGTGACCCCTACAGTGTTGAAAATTTTTACTATTTTTTGAAAAATTTCCTAATGTTCTGATTTAGTCTTGACTTGTTTCTATTGCGTATTTATGGCCTCAAAGGCTCGTATAAGGGACAATATGTATGATTAGACTTGGTTTTAATATGCTTATTGATATGTTATGAAATGTTTGAATTTTTCTACTAGTTTGAATTGTAAACTCCAGTAATGCTCCATAACTCTGTTCTAGTCACAGATACGGTTAGGGGTGTTACATTTATGTAGGGTTATTATAGAGTTGAACTTACTAAGAATTATTTGCCTATGTGTTGTTTTTGTGCATAGATTGTTGGTTCAGGGAGACTTGAAGCGTAGCTCAATTCAGGACATCACATTATCATTGTAACACCCCTAATCTGTCCCAATCACCGGGAATGGGCTACATAATGCTACAGTACAAAACAAAACAATTACAAAACTTTAATAGATATTTCGAATCAAGAATCATTAACTATTATTATATTAGTCATTCAAAACAAATTTAAACCTTTTTTAAGCTTAATACGAGCTTTTGTGAGCTCTAAAGTTGACCTGGGAATGAGCAAGAACTAAATAGAAAAGTTTGAAACATACAGGTTCGAAATCGTGACGGGATGTTCTCCACGTCATGACATCACCAAAATAGTATGTCATTTCACGATGTTGGACCACTTGATGTTGGAATGTCACATTTTGTTGGCCGACGTTGCAACAAGAGGCGATCAACGTTGAGACGTCACAATCTATTTAGGAAAAAGTTGACCATTTGATGCTTGCTTCAATTCCAAACTTTCAAATAGGCCAAAGAATGATTTTGGAAACATTTACACATGTTCAAAACCAATCAAATCCATTCCAAAATACTTCCAATACATAACTTATAATCACCTAATCAATGCATAAAACCAATATGCCACATTTGACATTAAATCACAACAAAGCTAGGTATATTGTTACTTGTAATCAACCTTTCAATACCTCAATTCATATCATGGTCATTCTTGCATCTATAGATACTAAACATACATATTCCATTCAGAACTTCCATACCATTCATTTTAAAAAGTAGTTCATACACACTTCACTTGCTTTGATTTCCAAACCATACATGTGAACCAAATAGCACCCAATTTGTAAACATAAGCAATTTGGAATAAGTGTTGATAACAAATATGTCTCAAAACATACCTAACATTATAAATAACATGACACTACTACACACATGCCACATATAACCAAGTTCAAATGATTTAAATTCTACTGAATCAAGAGATGGATAGTGTGAGCTCTTCGAGGATCCGATCGACACGTTTCGTAAGTCAAAATATAAAAAAGAAGGAAAAGTGAAAAGATAAGCATTACGAGATGTTAGTAAGGTCATATAAATATAAACAGTTAGCTTACCTCATGTAACAAGTACATAGGCTAAGCTAATGTATATAACAAAAATTACCTAACATATCAAAGCACAATCACATTAAGGTAAGTTTAACTCACATTAAAACACATATCATTAAACTACTAATCATAGAAATTCATTTCTTTAAAACCCACTTAATCCATCATTCAATCACATATGTATACTCAATCTCATTTTAGTTATGGAATAAGTAACCATACTAATATACCAAGTCTATATTTAGATTATTCATTACTATCACATTTGAACATAAAATACATTTATGTGTCATCCCATTTCTTATTCCGTATTATCAGCATTACCTGATGAAATTCAATAACAAGCCCAAATACATAGGTACATATCATGTCAAAGGCTTGTTTGAGCTAAACATTTAATTGTGTCAGATTACCCGCCTAGGCTAAACCTTTATATTGACACATCAGAGAGCTTGGCCAGAGTTGTAATGTACAAGTTAGGTTACACATCTGGGATAAACATTTAAAAGGACCTCAAGTTGCTCGTTTGAGATGAATATAGATATTATTGTCAAGTTACTTGTCTGGGCTAAACCTTTAACGACACATCAGATATTTGGCCACAGTTGTTTATAAATGTAAGGTTACCCATTTGGGCTAAACATATAAAACAACATTAGGTTACTTGCCCAAGCTAAACAAATGTTGGATCTTGGAATCATTGGAAATCAACCTGTAACCATGTGTACAATACGTTTACAAAGTTTCATCAAAGTAATTCCATCGTGTAAGTTCATATTTAACCCTTTTTCAATTTAATCCAAATCTCACCATTTAGTACTAAATTATACCAATCCAAAGTTTAATAGAATTTATATACATTCTCATAAATAAAATACATAAGAATCCAAGCATCATTATGCCATATGAACTTACTTGACAAAAATAGCAACTGATAATTTCCTCTTGTACGTAATTTCCCCTTTTTTGTGAATATCCTCCGACTGGTTTAAATCTCGATCAATTAAAGGATTAAATGTTGAAACCCTAAAATTATTCTCTCCCTTGTTGATCTTAAGAGGCTTTGGTGTTGGAAAGAAATAAGAAAGGTGATATTTCTCTTTCCAAACACTAAAGGTTTTATTATTAATTTTACTTTAATCCCTTTTACAATTTTAATTCTAAAATTATAATCTTATAAGAATAATAACATTAACCAATTAGTTACCTCATTTAAAAGTGGTTAATTTACCACATTCTACCTTAATTAATTACTAAATCGGTCCTTAAACAATAAAAATCAATAACGATTAACTTTTACCACTTTTATGATTTAGTCCTTGTACCTCAACTAATCACTAATTCAATAAAACTTCCTATCCAAAATTTAATTAATCTATATAATAAATCCATAATTATTTAAAAATTCATTTAAGAGTTCGTTTTATAGAAATAAGGTCCTGATACATTGTTTTTCCACACTACTAACTTTAAGGTCAAAACACTAGTACCTTAACTATTTTTTAGTTAATAAATTTGTTAGATAAAAATTCAAAATGATACTAAAATAGACTCGTAAGTATTAATTAATAATATTTACTGACTCGATCATTGACAAACGGGGTTTTGAAACCACTATTTTTGGCATCGTTGAAAAACGAGCTGTTACAATTCTCCCTCTTCGAAAAATTTGTACTCAAAATTTCTACTTGAAAACAGATTAGGGTATTGAGATTTCATGGTTTCTTCAAGTTCCACGTAGCTTCCTCAATACCATGTCAAGGCCACAATACTTTTACTAGCAATATTCTTTTATTTATGAGTTTGTTTACTTCCCAAGCTAAAATCTTTACCGGTTCCTCACTGTATGACAAATCAAGCTGTAACTCAACCTCGTTGAGAGAAATCACATTTGAGGAATCAAAACGATAACAACGCAACATCGACACAAAAAAAAGATGTTTATCTTTTCTAATTCTAATGGCAGAGCTAATCGATTTGCTTGATCTGTCAGAATTCGGTGTAGTATATTAAACCAGTTTTCACACTTTAAGAGCTTGAGCATAAGCATTTTAGTTATATTTTAATTACTTTTTAGCAAGTTTAGTTAAGTGTAATAAAATGTGTTATTCGAGTCTTATATTGACCTTAGAGGTTGAAGGAGACCTAAGGGTGAGCTAATACACTCTGTGAGTGTGCAAGAGACCATTAGAAGGTAAAATAACTCAATATTGGTTGCTAGGTTGCAAAACCTAGGGAGCAGAATTGAAGAAGTCCAAGACTGCCTTCAATGTCGCGACATACCACTAAAGATTCCCTGAAGCTGAACATACTGCCTTCAATGTCGTGGTACAGGACCTGGTGTGTCGCGACATTGCCTCTGTATGGTAAATAAATACAAGCTAACACATGAATGTCAGTTAACCTAAGGTTAAGGATGACAACCATCCTAAGTCTATAAATAGGCTAAGCTAACACATGTTAAAAACAACCATTTTCCTTAGTATAATTTTCTCTTTAGTTTTAGAGTGTAGATTTTCTTTTCTTCTAGGGTTTAGACTTTATTTCCATTATTGTTATTTATTTTTAGGAAGAAACCAAATTCTGAAAATATTCTCAAACTTTATAAGGATTCTGCGCTTTAATTCAGTTTAATCCAGTTTCTTCTAAACTCAATTCTTTAAATTATTCTTTATGTTCATTCTTTTATTCAAGTTTATATTGTTTATTAGATCCATGAGAAACTAATCCTCCCATGGGGGATTAGTGAGTAGAGGTATTCATAATTAACTATTTTGTAGGGATTTCTTAGCAGATCAACTATTCAGGATAGGAAGAACCTAAACCCTAGGCTTGAAAATCTTAGGAAGTCATCCTGGTAGGAATTAACTGAAAATTGATATGACCTATCCATGAATACCTTAACCATAAACCAGTCGGGACTATCAGGTAGGAAGATAAGTGGTCCTTAGTGACTCAATATTTCAATGGATGTATTGGAAGATCTTGGTAGGGTACTAACTAGTTGATTGTACAAGAAAACCCGAGACAATAATTACTTAAGATTACCGAAGCAAGCTAATCACCCATGCCCAGATTTGATATATATATTTCCTTATTTGATCTATTGCCTTTCGTTTTTTTAATTTCCTTTGATGTTTTTAGGATAGTTTATTAAACTCTTCTCTTTTTGATCTTTTGTACTGTAATTTGATTAGAATTTTAGTTAGATCTATTTATGTTTAAGTTAAGATTAATTTAGTACTCGCCTTCCTTGAGTACGATCCCTAAAGTACTCACTTACTCCGTTGTAAACTATATTACAACCTGAATTGTACACTTGCAGATATCGTTTTCTTATATCTTTTGTGCAGGATTTCTACTTTGGATGTTGGTATGTCCAAAGGCAGTCAAGTTGTTGGCTATCAGGGAGGCAACATCATTATATTAGTTTTAAGTTTTGCATGTTAGTAAAATAGTTAGGAGATTTTTAGATTATAGATATGAAACTTAAATTCATAGCCTGTTAGTATTGTACCATTTCTTCTCAGCTTTAAAGTTTAGGAGGTATGATGCAAACACTAGGGACATTCTTTGATATAGATTTGTTGCAATCTAGTATCACTCGACCTATTATTTATGATTCGCATTTTGAGTTAAATCTTTCTTTACTAACGTGCATTACTAATAACGTCACATTTGGTGAGCCTAAAGTAGAGGAACCTATAATCTTTCTATGACAATTTGAATATATATGCAGTACTATTGCTTACACTAGAGTACCACCAAACACTATCAAATTATTACTAATTTCGTTTGCATTGAATGGAAAAGTGAAAACTTGGTTAGATGCTCTCCCGCCTGACACTATTGCTACTTGGATAGATTTTGTGCAACTTTTCCTTCACCAGCTTCTTCCCATGACTTAGGTACTAAGAGTGTGTGAGAAGTTATTTCAATTCAAACAATTCATAATTGAAACATTGGGACAAGCCTGGGAAAGATTCAAACCATTATTAGATCAGTGCTGGGTGGAGGTTTACATTTTGCAGTGCAAATTCAACATTTTTATGATGGATTGAATAGTCAGAATAGAAGAAAGTTTGATACCATGACTGGAGGAAGCATCTGGAATAAAACTAGGAAAGAAGTAATGGAAATATTAAAAAGATTAAGAAGTAATGGAAATTTTAAAAAGATTTAGTGAAAATGAATTTTCCTAGGGAACACATAAAAAATTAGAAGCAGGGCAAATGAAAACAGAGGAGCAAAAGTACAATAAACTGGAGCCCATTAAAATAGAATTGGCTGATTATGAATATGAATCAAAGAGAGAAAAATGGATGATAGTGAACAAGTGAATGCTGAGACAACGATTCAACTAGATTGCTGGAGGCAAAGTAAAAGGCAAGTGGAACAAATTATTTTATGCACAACAAAAATGATATCTTCCATTGTTAAACCTCCAAAATTAGATCTAAAACCATTGCCAAAGCACATGAAATATAGATATCTGGGAGACCAAAATACATTACCAATAATTATGGCTACTAGGTTAAGTTTAGAATAAGAAGAGGCTTTATTAACTGTTTTAAGGACATAGAAAAAAGCCATAAGATGGAGAATTGCTGATATTAAGGGGATTAATCCTGCATTATGTCAACATAAGATTTTATTAGAAGAATGGAAAAAACCAGTAGTGGATGCACAATGTCGACTTAATCCAGCCATGAAGGAAGTGGTAAAACAAGAGTTACTTAAGTGGTTAAATGCAAAAAATTGTTTACACCATTTCCGAAAGTGAATGGGTTAGTCCTATGTAATTTGTGCCAAAGAAAGGTGGGTTGATAGTGGTTGAAAGTGATAAGAATGAATTAATTCCGAATAAAAGAGTTACTCATTGGAGAGTATGTATTGATTACCGAAAATTGAATAATGCAACAAAAAAATATCATTTTTCACTTCCCTCTATTCATCAAATGCTTGATAGATTAGCAGGAAAGGATTATTATTTCCTTCGCAGATACTTAGGACACCATCAAATCCCAATACATCTAAATGATCAAGAAAAAAACTACCTTCACATGTCTTTTTGGTACTTACGCTACCTTCACATGTCCTTTTGGTACTTACGCTTTCAGACGAATGCCATTGGGACTTTGTAATGCCCTAACAACCTTTATGAGATGTATGATGACTATTTTTGATAACATGCTAGAAGAGTGTTTGGATGTATTCATGGTTGATTTCTCAATATATGGGGACTCATTTCAAGAATGTTTGGAAAATCATAACAAGGTTTTATATAGATGCGAAGAGACCAACCTTGTATTAAACTGGGGAAAATGTCATTTCATGGTCAAGGAAAGATTGGTTTTAGGGCATCAAATATTGAGGAAGGGGTTGGAAATTGACAAGGCTAAGATTGACGCTATTAAAAATCTTCAATTCCTACAACAGCTTAGGAAGTAAGAAATTTTATGGGACATTCAGATTCTACAGTCGATTTTTAAAAGGCTTTGCTCATATCTCTAAGCTGTTGAATCAATTATTATAGAAAGAGACACCGTTCATATTTGACAAAGAATGCATCAACGTTTTCCAAGTAATAAAAGTAAAACTTATTTTTGGTCCTATAATTATTACTCCTAATTGGCCAAAACCTTTTATTATAATGTGCGATGCTAGTGACTATTTTGTAAGGGCAATGCTGGGACAAAAAAAGAATGACCTATTTGGAGCTATTCATTATGCAAGCAAAACATTAATTCAACACAATGTAGTTACACTACAAATGAAAAGGAAATGCTTGCAGTCATGTTTTCTTGTGAAAGTTTTGGCCGTATTTGATGGAAAATATAGTTTATGTGTACACTGATCACTTAGCATTGAAGTATGTTGCGAAGAAAAAGGAAACAAAAGCTAGGTTAATTAGGTGGGATATTGCTTCAAGAATTTGATTTATGGATAATGAACAAAAAAGGAACACAAAATCAAATTGCAGACCATTTATCCAAAATAGAGAATGACATAGAACAACTGGAATCAGAAGAAATTAAATAAACTTTTGTTGACGAACAGTTGTTCAGGGTGGATATCCATAAAGTAAGTTTAAAAATAATGTTCCCCCATGGTATGTTGATTATGTAAACTATATAGGTAGGGGTATCTTCCAACCAAAATTGTCATGGCAACAAAAGAAAAGGGTCCTGCATGAAGCGAAAAATTATATATAGGAAGATTCGTATGTTTTCCAACAATGTTTTGACCAGTTAATAAATGTGTAGCCAAAGAAGAAGTAGTTGATATTCTATAGGGATGTCACACATCTCCATGTGGAGGAAATCTTGGCAGAAAAAGAATCACCCAAAAAGTACTTCAATTGGGATTCTAACCATGAAGAAGGACACATACAAGTTTGTAAAAAAGTGTGACATATGTCAAAGAACTGGGGGTATATTAAGAAGGGATGAAATTCCATAAATGGGGATACTTGAAGTAGATTTCGATGTTTGGAGGATTGACTTCATGGGCCCATTTCCAAGTTCTTTTGGGAATCAATACATTCTAGTAGCAGTTGACTGTGTCTCAACGTGGGTCGAGGCTATGGCTTTACCCACTGATGACACGAATTTAGTAGTTAAGTTCTTGCAAAAAATATCTTTGCCAGATTTAAACCTTCACGTGTATTGGTAAGTGAGGAAGGATCTCATTTTTGCAGTAAACAGTTTGAGGTTGCTTTGGCTAAGTATAGTGTATGACATCGAATGACAATAGTGTGCCATCCCTAGGCCAATGGTCAAGTAGAGGTCTCTAACCATTAGATCAAATTTTTTTATGAAAACGGTAAACCAAAATAGGAAAGATTGGGTGGCAAGTTTGGATGATGCATTATGGGCTTACAGGACAACATACAAGACACCATTAGGTATGTCCCTTACAAATTAGTTTACGGAAAATTATCATTTACCAATTGAACTAGAGGAAAAAGCAAATTGGGCGAAAAAAGAACTAAATTTAGATCTAGAATTAGCAAAGAAAGAAAGATTATTCCAAGTACAAGAGTTAGAAGAATTTAGTTTTATGGCATATGAGAACGCCAATATGCACAAAGAAAGGAGCAGGATTTAACATGACGCTAGAATCTGGAGACAAGAATTCTTATTGGGGAAAATAGTTTTGTTGCTCAATTCAAGGTTGAATTTTTTTCCTAGTAAACTTAAATCAAGATGGACAGGTTCGTACACTATAAACCAAGTAATACCTCATGGAGCAATAGGACCCATCGAAAGAGAGGGGCAACATTTCCTCATAAATAGGCCACGTATAAAACATTATTTTAGGGGAATGATGAATATAGTTTTTGATACACAGTTTCTACAATATAAATTCGTATGGAGTTTTAGGGGAACTGAAGGGTTAAATGAAAAGGACAGCGATGAAGAAGGTGATGAAAGTAAATATTTTAATACACAAAAGGGACACAGTTGGACCTGGCTCACATGTCGGGCAACAGAACCTTATGTTGCGATATCGAACAATCTTCAAAATAGATAAACTATTATTGACATCGTGACACAGCTGATGGATGTCGCAACACCACTGCAGAAATTCTACTATGCAAGTTTAAACAAACTACTAATGTTTGTTTTGTTTAGTTCCATTAGGATTACAACTTTTAACTCTCTATTAAGTAGGATTTAATTATAACTATTTATTATGCTATTATTTTCTTTATAAATAGATTATTCAGTATCTATAGCATGTGTAAACCTCATTACTTTATTTATAGAAAGCTCGTTAGTTTTCATAACAAAAGACTATAGTAGAAGAGTAGATCTGAAGAATGGAAAGTTTTTGCTAAAGTTTTCAAGTCCATCTATTGAATTCCAAGAAAGCGACATAGATAAATACATTCAATGGTTACAACCTTATAATTTATTCAAGAACAAGGTTTCGATCCTTTAATGAGGAATTGTAAAGGCATATGGTAAGTAGCAGCAAAAAAGGAGTAGGCTAACTTTTGTTTGCTGCCTGAAGAACTCATAGTAATTCTTATGGTGTAGGAATTCCATCTAGCATCAAAAGAGAGGGAAGCAAAAAGACCATTCTATGAGATGCACTTTTCTATCAAGGTTAAAGGGGTTAATGTCCTAATAACCGAAAGAAGTATTTCTCAATTTTATGATGTACTGTATTATTATCACGATTACCATTATAAAATAGATCTCAAGGAGTTCAAAAACATCGATATAGAGTATAGGTTGAGGTTTTTGATAGAAGGAAAAGAGATGTGGACATATCAAAAGGGCACAACAATACTGGAAACATTCAACCGAGCATAATTGTAACGCCCTGAATTTGGGCCTAGAAGTATTAGGTTTTGAGTAGGGGTGTAGTTAGGAGACTGCACATAAGGATTTAATTGTGCAGGAAAATGACACAACTGAGTGTTTAGCATAGTGGTTGTGTGCTCTGGAAGTGTTTGGGAAATCATGGGTTCAAGTCCTAGCTTCCACAAAAAATTTGGTTTTCTTTTAAGGATAAAACCCTTATCTTTGGTCAGTAGGGTTATAAATAAAATTTGGTAAGGTTTGACATAAAGAGCCTATTAATCTAGTGGATGTGGCGTGTGAATCTTTTTCTTGAGGTCTAAGGTTCAAGTCATGGCAAGGTAAAAAGAGTATTTATTTTGCGCTCTTGCCATGTGAGAAGTAGAAGCCGACTGAAACTCTGCAAGGTAGAATTTGAATTGGTTAAGGAGAGGAGGGTGGAGTAAATCAAGGAAGAGATAAAAGAGGATTTTTAGGGAGGGATTTGTGGAGGAAAAGAAGGAGTTTGAATTGTTATGGGAAGTTTTCCGAATGGGGACTCTAGGGACTGATGAATTCGGCCTAGGGGTCCTGCACCTCATTTGGTCAGTTTAACACTCTCGTTTAGGGTTTAGGATTTAGGGTTTAGGGTTTTAGGGTTTAGGGTTTAGGGTTTAGAGTTTAGGGTTTAGAGTTTAGGGTTTAGGGTTTAGGGTTTAGGGGACTTGGGGAATTTCTCGTTTTGGCCATTCGGGCACTTGCCTATTTTCATTTTTGGTTTTTCACAAATAGCAACTGACTTCTCTTCCTCTCCTTTTCAACTTTTAGGTTTTTTCCTGATCAATTGTTTCCTCCTCTTCCCTTTCATTTCCTTTGCTTCTCTACTGTGTTGGCTGAATCTAGGGTCCTTTGTTCTTCAAAGCTAAACATCCTTTTTATTCCACTTCTCTGTTTTTTTCTCTTGGCCGGATTGTTCTTGGCTGATTATCCATTTACTTTTTGGGCGACTTCTAGGCTTGGGCCTTGGCTAGGTATTGGTAAGTCTTTTTCTTAGGATTTGTCGTCTTCTTCTTTTGGGGGCCGAATGTACCCCTGCCACTCATTCTCTTTTCTCACCTTAATGATTGACTTGTAATACTGTGATCTTACCGAATGTTGCTAGGTGTTGGGCCGATTACTTTTCCTTTACAAGTGATAATTCCTCTACTGGTAAGGGTTCAAGTTTTAGACATATCTGTATGGGATTATAGATGTTTATGAGTTAGTTAACTGTTCTTATGAAGGTAAAGCTTTTGGAAGTAGTGCGTGGAGTTAGCGCAAGGGAAGGTTGCGATTATTGTTTGGTAAGTAGATGTTTTGGTTGCAAAGGTTTCAATATTATGGTATTGGATTAACAAGGGTTTGAGACTAATGAGAGGTTGTGGTTGATCATAGGTTCTTGTTTCAGAAGTGGTTCAGTTGCAACTCAATAGCAGGTGTGCATTCACACACTGAATAGATTGTAGAACGACAAAAGTCGAAAAGCTAAAATTCTGAAAAGCCAAAAAGTTGAGAGAATGGCCTTTTGACCACAAGGGTGTGCGAACGTTCATGTAGTAAGCCAAGCCCACGTATCATGGGTGTAAGACTGTAGAGGCCACCATGGGCGTCCTCATGGGCTTAGGCTGTTTTGGGCCTCAATAGGCCAAAATAGGCCATGTGGGCCCAATGGGCTCGTGGGCTCCACACGGATAAATTCAGTGGTATGTTGTAATTATGGGATTGGGCTGTGTAGGTCGCATGGTTGTGGTAATTTTTGGGCTTGATGGGCCACACGAGCGTGTGGGCCTACTTAGACAGCATAATGGCCTTGGGCCCATTTACACTGTTAGGACCGTTAAGGTTACATAAGTCGCTTGAGGCAACTGTAGACCTTCTGATGGGTCGATAAGAGTACCAAGATCCCAAGGCAAGTAAAATGACCAAAATACCTGTAACACCCCGAACCCGAGACCATCGCCGGTGTCGGACACGAGGGGTTAACAAGCCAAATCCACATATTGCACCCACCAATTTGACATTTCCAGACAAGCTGGAAATCTGCGTCACTGTCGCCTTAAAAATCATATCTCGAGTTTCAAAACTCGGAAACTGATTCCGTAAATTTTACCTGAATTTAGACTCATATATCCATCCATGGATTTATTTCTAGAATTTTTGGTCGGGCCAATTGGTACAGTTTATTAGTAAAAGTCACCCATGTTACAGGGATCGACTGCTCTGACCTTCGCGCGTTACAACTTGAATATCTCTCTGTACAGGGCTTTAATACTGGTGCCATTTGTTTCTAATGAAACTAGACTAAAAATGGAATCTGCACATATAAGGAATGACTTCTAATTCTTTCTGGATAATATATAGTGAATTTTTAAAGTCGCGACAGGGGACCCAGAAACCGTTCTGGCCCTGTCTCACAATAGCTTTAATATCTCCTAACATGCAACTCCTATGACTGTTTCGTTTCTTCCATATGAAAGTAGACTCATCAAGGTTCATTTACATGACTTATTCACTATTTAATACCATTCCTACAAATTTTGGTGATTTTTCAAAACCTCACCACTGCTGCTGCCAGCATCTGTTTTCAAGGTAACCATTACCTATTTCATGATTTCCACGATTCAATTGGCCCTTTTTTCATACATAGCACAAAGTGTGATCATGATTAACCATTCCAATGGCAAATCTTTTCAAACAATTCCATACCCCATAATGATCATCATACAAACGATTATAGAATCATACTAAAAACGTATATAAGCCATTTTCGCATGGCTATCCAAGCTTACACAAAACCGAAAGGTACGTGACCTTCAACAATAGGGTAGTCCTATACATGCCATTTCAAAGTTCAACCAAAATTATACCAAAATGGAGGCTTTGATAGTGTAGATGACTTCGACTTCAACAATCCCAAATCCGATTGCTTCGAGCGAAATCTAGAAAACTGAGAGCCAAAGCAACGGGGTAAGCATTTTTATGCTTAGTAAGTCTCAAGGAATATAATCAACTCTAATTACAGCAGTACATTCACATAACCAAATGCATCATTTCATTAATACACATTCTTACTTCACACTTCATCATTATATAATTTCACAAAGTATCAATCAATTCAATAACTGAAGTTCATTAGTCGATTGAGCGAATGTTGCTCAAACATGTCGACTTTCCAATGCACATATAAACGTACCTCATTCTTTGGGCTTTTTGAGTGTACTCATTGAATTTATTACAGCAACCAACACTCACCTCCAGCCCAAGATTCTTGAACATAACCGGATATAACCATGTGCACAAATGCCTTGGTCTTAGCCGGATAGAATGTCTCGCACGAATGCCTTGGTCTTAGCCGGATGTAGCCACTAGCACAATTGCCTTTGGGTCTTAACCGGATATAATTTCCAGCATAATTGTCTTGAGTTTAGCCGGATATCATTCAATTTCCATGAACACATACATCAATTATCATTGGACATACATAATTCATTTTCGTTACTAAGGCTCAAACGCAATTATAGTCACAAGCATATTCGCCTTCGGGACTTAGCCCGGGTAGAATTCAAATACTCATGCATACATAATCAATAATCAATACACATCCATACTTTATTTCACATAATTCAAGTAGGGTCACTTCTTGAGGACTTACCTCGGATGTTGTCGAACGGCTTTTTCGCTATTCGATCACTTTCTCCTTCCCTTGTCCAATTGTGGCCCTCTAAGCTCTTGAGCTAATTCAAACAAATTCAATTTATTAAAACCTCATTGTGCTAGCTTATGGCGAATATGACAAGGAGTTTAAATGGTCATATGGCCACCCTTTAGCTTGAATACACAATGGTCATGCACATTTTATACTACATCAAGCAATTCAATACAATTTATTCGAGCATCAAGGAAATGCTAAGGCCTTCAATAGGCTACCCAAGGCCGAATATTCATGTACATGTTGAGGTCAATTTTGCACTTAATACCTCACAAAAATAGCATGCAATTTACTAATTAATGCTTTGCACATTGTGGCCCAAAACTTATAATATAGCATCAAGCACTTATATGTGTGCTAGGCCGAATTGTGCTTGCAATTTCACAAGCATTCTTCCACATCTTCTTCTTTAAACCAATATATTCATCACTTAGTTCATAACCAAAACATAATGTGCAATCATATATATGCATATATGAGCATGGCAATTTCAAGGTGTCCATAGCCATCCAAAACACAAATTTTAACTAACATGCAAGAAGCATGAATCATGCTCAAGAATGCATCATGGCGAATATGACAATCATGCTCCTTTTCAACTTCAATCATGATAAAACAAAAAGAAAGCTCAAAATCTTACTCATGAGTAGACAATCCATCATTGCATGCATCATCATCAAGCTTCACACTTAGCATGCAATGGCTTTATCACCATAACAACTTTGGCCAAATGCCATTTCCATGGCATAACAAAGATTTGAGCCATGGCTAACATGCACATCAAATTAGCAACCAAAACATGCATGAAACTCCCAACACAACCTCATACATACCTTACTCTTGTTGTAAGTTTAGCCAAATTTCCTTCTAGATCTCTTCTAAACAAAGAAAATGAAGCAAAAATCCTTCCTTCTTCCTTAGTATTTTCGGCCAAAGAAGAGAAAAATAGGTGAACAAAATTTTTTCTTTGCTTCTCTTTCACTCACGGCAAAAGGGGGAAGGATGAGCAAATTTTGATTTTTGTTTCTCTTCCTACATGCTTAATTTTTTATCATTTATCACATCATGCATTAACAAAACATGTCATAACATGTCTTCCTTGCCCATATTCCCTTGTCATGGCCGGCCACTATACCATCCTTGGGGAAATTTGACATGCAAATCCCTTATTTTTGCATGCCCGCTCAACTAGTCATCACACATTTCCCCATCATACTTTCAAAGTTTACTACTAGGTCCTTTCTAGTGAAATTCACATTTATAATTCTAAATTGAAACATCAAAATGTCATACACAATTTAACACATATCATAGGCATCAAAATAAATTTTTAATTATTTTTATGCCTCGGTTTTGTGGTCCCGAAACCACATTCCGACTAGGGTCAATTTTGGGCTGTCACAACTCTCCCCACTTAAGAAATTTTCGTCCCCGAAAATCTTACCGGTAAATAGGTTTGGATATCGTTCTTTCATAGAGTTCTCGGTCTCCCAAGTAGCTTCTTCTATCCCGTGCTTGAGCCATAACACTTTCACTAGCGGAACCCGCTTGTTTCGCAACTCTTTCACTTCGTGATAGGATACGAATCGGTTCTTCCTCATAACTCATATTAGCTTGAATTTCAATTTCGATGGACTAATCACGTGCGATGGATCGGATCTATAGCGTCGAAGCATCGAAGCGTGAAAGACATCGTGAACCTTTTGAGTTCGGGGGCAAAATCAAGTGATATGCCACCGGACCGACTCGCTCGATATCTCATATGGTCCAATGAACCTCGGGCTCAACTTGCCCTTACGGTAGAACACGAGTATCTTTTTCCAAGGCGATACCTTGAGAAACACTTTATCACCCACGATACTCGATATCCTTACGCTTCGGATCCGCGTCGACTTCGACGATCGGAGGCTATCTTGAGACTTTCACGGATTACTTTCACTTTACTGCTCAGCATCCCTAATAAAATCCACCCGAAAATCTTGCTTTCACCGAGCTCGGTCCAAAACAATGGCGTCGGCATTTACGACCGTATAAGGCCTCGTAGGTGCCATCTTAATACTTGATTGAAAGTTTGTTGTTGTGCGAATTCAATCAATGGCAAATACCGTTCCCATGAACCACTAAACTCGAGGACGCAACATCTTAACATATCCTCGGTATCTGAATTATCCGCCGGATTGACCATCGGTTTGGGGTGAAAGGCGGTCTTGAAATGCAACTTGGTACCCAAAGCTTCTTGCAACTTTTTCCAAAATCGCGAGGTAAATCTCGGATCTCTATCCGACCACGATAGAAATAGGCACCCGTGTAATCTCACAACCGAAAGCGTACAATTCCGCTAATTTGTCCATTGAAAAATCCGTGCGTCACGGGACAAAGTGGGCCGACTTAGTCAATCGATCTACCACGACCCAAACCGCATCCTTCTTACTTGCGACAATGGCGGTCCGGATACAAAGTCCATTGTGACTCGATCCCATTTCCACTCGGGTATCGTGATTGGTGAAGTAATCTCAAGGCACCGATGTTCCGCTTTCACTTGTTGACATATTAGACATCTCGAAACAAAGTCGGAGATGTCTCACTTCATACCATGCCACCAAAACCGACGTTTCAATTCATTGTACATCTTCGTACTCCCGGTGGATTGCCATTCGGCTACAATGGGCTTCATTGAATTATCGAAATGAGTTCAATTCTTTGGGACACACAGACGACTTTTGAACCTCAAACAATCGTCATCGTCGATTTGAAACTCCGAGTCCTTGTTCGAACACATGCAGCCCGTTTTGCAACCAACTCGTCGTCGACTTTCTCGAGCTTCTCGAATTTGGTGTGTCAATAATGGTTTGGCTTTCAATTCAGCCACTAACACACCGTCGGATCGGACGAACAAGTGCACATTCATCGCTCGTAAAGTGAATAACGATTTACGACTCAAGGCATCCGCAACCACATTCGCCTTTCGGGTGATAGTCAATGATCACTCATAATCCTTTAACAGCTCGAGCCAACGTCTTTGTCGCAGATTTAAGTCTCTTTGGGTCATCAAATATTTGAGACTTTTGTGATCCGAGTATACATGGCACCTTTCACCAAATAAGTAATGTCGCCAAATCTTTAAGGCGAATACGATGGCGCCAATTCGAGATCATGAGTCGGATAATTTTTCTCATGTGGCTTTAATTGCCTCGACGCATAGGCCACAACTCGACCTTCTTGCATTAATACGCAACCTAACCTAAGTAGAGAGGCGTCGCTATAGATGACAAACTCTTTGCTTGGGACTCGGGTTGCACTAGAATTGGGGCTTCATCAAATAAGTTTTCAGTTGATCGAAACTTTTCGAAATTTCTCCGTCCATTCGAACTTAACATCCTTTTGGAGTAGCCGTCATTGGCGTGGCTATCGTTGAGAAACCTTTACAAATCGTCGGTAATAACCTAAGCCCCAAAAAGTCTCGAACCTCAAGAATATTTCTGGAGGCTTCCAATTAAGTATGGCTGAAATTTTGTTCGAATCGACTCGAATACCGTCTGCAGATACCACATGCCCCAAGAAGCTAACCTCTCTTATCCGAACTCACACTTGCTGAACTTAGCATATAACCGCTTATCCCGTAAAATTTGCAGCACTAACCTCGGGAGTTCAAAGATGTTCGGTCTCATTTCTTGAATAGACCAAGATGTCATCAATGAATACGACTATGAACCGATCCAAATATGGTCGAAGATCCGATTCATCAAATCCATAAATACCGCAGGGCATTAGTAAGCCCAAACGGCATCACCAGAACTCGTAGTGACCATATCTCGTTCTGAAGGCAGTCTTGGGTACGTCCGAATCTCGAATTCGTAATTGATAATAGCCCGATCTCAAATCTATTTTCGAGAACACCGAGGCTCCTTCAGTTGATCGAACAAATCGTCGATATCTTGATAACGGATATTTGTTCTTTATCGTCGCTTTATTAAGTCGACGATAGTCGATCTACGACCTCATGGTTCCATCCTTCTTTTCACAAACAACACCGGCGCACCCAAGGCGAAAAACTCGGCGAGCAAAACCTCATCCACCAATTCTTGCAACGAGCTTTCAACTCCTTTAATTCCGTTGGTGCCATACGATACGGAGCTATCGAAATTGGAGTGGTACCGGTACCAATTCGATGCCAAACTCTATTTCCGAACAGTGGTAAACCCGCAATTCTTCGTGGAAAACATCCGGTATTCACAAACCACTGCAGCGATTCGGGTTTCTTTTCGACTCCTTGTCCTCGAGCACATACGCAAGGTACGCCGCACCCTTTTCTTACATATTTCCGCCAACATTGCCGATATTACACCGGCAACCCTTTAAGTCCGTAGACTCAACCCGAATTAATTAGTTATTCGTGCACCTCAAATCGATAGTCTTGCTTTTGCAATTTACAACCGCATCGTGCATGGTCAACCAATCCAAACCAAGAATAACGTCAAATTCATCGAATGGCAAAAGCATCAAGTCCGCCGGAAAACAAGAACCTCGGAACACTAGGGGACTTTTCTTGCACACTTTGTTGACAAACACGTAATGACCCAAGGGTTTGACACCGAATTACAAACTCGAGAGACTCAATAGGCAAAGTCTTCTTTGGATGCTAAGGTTTCACATATATATGAATGAGTAGAACCAGGGTCAATCAAAGCAATCACATTTGTATTGAAAAGAGTGAAAGTACCGTAATGACATCCGGAGAGGCGAGATCCTCACGTCTTGCGTATGGCATAAGTCCTTGCAGAGCACGAGCCTCGGATCGATGGTAGCATCTCTAGATCCTCTCGACCGCCATGACATTGCCCATATTTCTAGGTGGCCTACCTCGGCGATGGTAGCACCGGGTTTCCACTCGACTCACATTCTTCAAGCATCCTCGGGCAATCCTTCATAAAGTGGTCGGCCGATCCACACTTATAGCAGGAGCGATCACGAAACCAACAGCTCCCGAATGCCATTTGCCACAATGTGGACACTCCGCCCTCTCTCGGCGATCATTTCCACCATCGGCGATCGAAGTGACTCGTGTGGTCACAGGGGTCGATCGCGTCCTCGTCTAGAAAAGCCCAAACGCCTCTAGACCGGCTCACATCATCTCGAAATCTCTTCGATGCTGTTGAAGAGACTTTCCGAGGACCTTTTCGAATTCTCCGGTTCCCACATCAACTTTTGTTTCTCCTTTCTAAGCTCTTGACTTTACAAGCTCGCTCAACAAGTACTACTGAACTCTCGTATTTTGAGAATGCCAACGAACATCCTTATATCATCATTCAGCCCATCCTCGAAGCGTTTACACATAATAGCTTCGGACGAAATGCATTCTCGCGCATACCGGCTAAGCCTCACAAATTTTCGTTCGTAGTCGGTAACTGACATAGAGCCTTGCTTAAGATCAAGAAATTCCCTTCACTTTTGGTCGATGAATCTCTGACTGATATACTTTTTTCGGAACTCGGTTTGAAAGAATTCCCAAGTCACTTGCTCTCTAGGCACCACAGAAGTCAGAGTACTCCACCAATAGTAGGCGGACTCGCGTAGCAAGGAGATGGTACACTTTAAGCACTCATCGGGTGTATAGGATAGCTCATCAAGCACCCGGATAGTGTTATCTAACCAAAATTCAGCTCGCTTCGGCATCATCATCATCCGTAGCCTTAAATTCAAGTGGCCCCATGTTTTGAATCCTATCGACTGGGGCTTACTTGACCTTATTTGGTCACCACCGGAGGTATTGTAGGTGCGGGGTTGCATTTGTCGGGAATGGAGGTTGTGGAACAGTAGTGTTGGTTCGAATGTATTGATTAAACCATTCGCTCATCACACTATAAAAGGCTTGCCTAGCCTAGTCATTAGGATTGCTGGCCATAGGTTGAGAGTCCGGCGCTGTCCCTCATGGCCTGTGTCCTCTTGCGCGGAGCAGCGCCACACTCTCCACATCATCAGCTATCGCTCGGTTGGGATCGGGATCCATTGCTACAAACAAACACAAATTGATTGTCGAAATCACCACACTATCAGTTTATCACTATATGGCATGTATAGCTAGACCCCAAACATATCACGGTAGTCCTAGAATCGACTAAACCGTAGCTCTGATACCAATAAAATTGTAACACCCCGAACCCGAGACCATCGCCGGTGTCGGACACGAGGGGTTAACAAGCCAAATCCACATATTGCACCCACCAATTTGACATTTCCAGACAAGCTGGAAATCTGCGTCACTGTCGCCTTAAAAATCATATCTCGAGTTTCAAAACTCGGAAACTGATTCCGTAAATTTTCCCTGAATTTAGACTCATATATCCATCCATGGATTTATTTCTAGAATTTTTGGTCGGGCCAATTGGTACAGTTTATTAGTAAAAGTCACCCATGTTACAGGGATCGACTGCTCTGACCTTCGCGCGTTACAACTTGAATATCTCTCTGTACAGGGCTTTAATACTGGTGCCGTTTGTTTCTAATGAAACTAGACTAAAAATGGAATCTGAAAATATAAGGAATGACTTCTAATTCTTTCTGGATAATATATAGTGAATTTTTAAAGTCGCGACAGGGGACCCAGAAACCGTTCTGGCCCTGTCTCACAATAGCTTTAATATCTCTTAACATGTAACTCCTATGACCGTTTCGTTTCTTCCATATGAAAGTAGACTCATCAAGGTTAATTTACATGACTTATTCACTATTTAATACCATTCCTACAAATTTTGGTGATTTTTCAAAACCACACCACTGCTGCTGCCAGCATCTGTTTTCAAGGTAACCATTACCTATTTCATGATTTCCACGATTCAATTGGCCCTTTTTGCATACATAGCACAAAGTGTGATCATGATTAACCATTCCAATGGCAAATCTTTTCAAACAATTCCATACCCCATAATGATCATCATACAAACGATTATAGAATCATACTAAAAACGTATATAAGCCATTTTCGCATGGCTATCCAAGCTTACACAAAACCGAAAGGTACGTGACCTTCAACAATAGGGTAGTCCTATACATGCCATTTCAAAGTTCAACCAAAATTATACCAAAATGGAGGCTTTGATAGTGTAGATGACTTCGACTTCAACGATCCCAAATCCGATTGCTTCGAGCGAAATCTAGAAAACTGAGAGCCAAAGCAACGGGGTAAGCATTTTTATGCTTAGTAAGTCTCAAGGAATATAATCAACTCTAGTTACAGCAATACATTCACATAACCAAATGCATCATTTCATTAATACACATTCTTACTTCACACTTCATCATTATATAATTTCACAAAGTATCAATCAATTCAATAACTGAAGTTCATTAGTCGATTGAGCGAATGTTGCTCAAACATGTCGACTTTCCAATGCACATATAAACGTACCTCATTCTTTGGGCTTTTGAGTGTACTCATTGAATTTATTACAGCAACCAACACTCACCTCCAGCCCAAGATTCTTGAACATAACCGGATATAACCATGTGCACAAATGCCTTGGTCTTAGCAGGATAGAATGTCTCGCACGAATGCCTTGGTCTTAGCCCGGATGTAGCCACTAGCACAATTGCCTTTGGGTCTTAACCGGATATAATTTCCAGCATAATTGTCTTGAGTTTAGCCGGATATCATTCAATTTCCATGAACACATACATCAATTATCATTGGACATACATAATTCATTTTCGTTACTAAGGCTCAAACGCAATTATAGTCACAAGCATATTAGCCTTGGGACTTAGCCCGGTAGAATTCAAATACTCATGCATACATAATCAATAATCAATACACATCCATACTTTATTTCACAAAATTCAAGTAGGGTCACTTCTTGAGGACTTACCTCGGATGTTGTCGAACGGCTTTTTCGGCTATTCGATCACTTTCTCCTTCCCTTGTCCAATTGTGGCCCTCTAAGCTCTTGAGCTAATTCAAACAAATTCAATTTATTAAAACCTCATTGTGCTAGCTTATGGCGAATATGACAAGGAGTTTAAATGGTCATATGGCCACCCTTTAGCTTGAATACACAATGGTCATGCACATTTTATACTACATCAAGCAATTCAATACAATTTATTCGAGCATCAAGGAAATGCTAAGGCCTTCAATAGGATACCCAAGGCCGAATATTCATGTACATGTTGAGGTCAATTTTGCACTTAATACCTCACAAAAACAGCATGCAATTTACTAATTAATGCGTTGCACATTGTGGCCCAAAACTTATAATATAGCATCAAGCACTTATATGTGTGCTAGGCCGAATTGTGCTTGCAATTTCACAAGCATTCTTCCACATCTTCTTCTTTAAACCAATATATTCATCACTTAGTTCATAACCAAAACATAATGTGCAATCATATATATGCATATATGAGCATGGCCGAATTTCAAGGTGTCCATAGCCATCCAAAACACAAATTTTAACTAACATGCAAGAAGCATGAATCATGCTCAAGAATGCATCATGGCCGAATATGACAATCATGCTCCTTTTCAACTTCAATCATGATAAAACAAAAAGAAAGCTCAAAATCTTACTCATGAGTAGACAATCCATCATTGCATGCATCATCATCAAGCTTCACACTTAGCATGCAATGGCTTTATCACCATAACAACTTTGGCCAAATGCCATTTCCATGGCATAACAAAGATTTGAGCCATGGCCAACATGCACATCAAATTAGCAACCAAAACATGCATGAAACTCCCAACACAACCTCATACATACCTTACTCTTGTTGCAAGTTTAGCCAAATTTCCTTCTAGATCTCTTCTAAACAAAGAAAATGAAGCAAAAATCCTTCCTTCTTCCTTAGTATTTTCGGCAAAGAAGAGAAAATAGGTGAACAAAATTTTTTCTTTGCTTCTCTTTCACTCACGGCAAAAGGGGGAAGGATGAGCAAATTTTGATTTTTTGTTTCTCTTCCTACATGCTTAATTTTTTATCATTTATCACATCATGCATTAACAAAACATGTCATAACATGTCTTCCTTGCCCATATTCCCTTGTCATGGCCGGCCACTATACCATCCTTGGGGAAATTTGACATGCAAATCCCTTATTTTTGCATGCATGCTCAACTAGTCATCACACATTTCCCCATCATACTTTCAAAGTTTACTACTAGGTCCTTTCTAGTGAAATTCACATTTATAATTCTAAATTGAAACATCAAAATGTCATACACAATTTAACACATATCATAGGCATCAAAATAAATTTTTAATTATTTTTATGCCTCAGTTTTGTGGTCCCGAAACCACATTCCGACTAGGGTCAATTTTGGGCTGTCACAATACCCCTATAGGGTAAAATGACTATTTTACCCCTCGAGGGTAAATGACTGATTTGTGCTATGATTTGACTGTTCTTTTTTAGTATGACATTCTGCATATATGTATGATTTATGACATGATATTTTGCATGGGGATGGGTTTATATATTTTGGAGGAAGTGTATTGTACTGATATGGTCGCACTGGTCGCACAAGACGACTGTGGACCTAAGATTGTATGGGTCGCGCAAGACGGCTGTGGATCTACTGATGGCTTTGTGCTGCTATTGATGGCTTTGTGCCGCTATTGATGGTTTTTTTCCACTATTGACGTCTTTGTGCCACTATTAATGGCTTTGTGCTACTACTGATGGCTTTGTGCCGCTATTGACGGCTTTATGCCACTATTAATAGCTTTGTGCTGCTACTGATGGCTTTCTGCCCCTATTGATGGCTTTGTGCCACTATTGATGGCTTCGTGCTACTACTCATGGCTTTGTGCCATATATCGACATCGGCGCTTTTTTGCGTTATTTATTCTCGGCGACTTTCTTTGTGATATTATTACTGCCAGCTATGCTATAATACTGGTGTGTTGGCTGGGTGGGTCGACTTTGTCCCCACATGGTGTGTCGGTGGTACGGAGTGGTGTGTTGGCTGGTTTGGGTTGGGTTGGGTTGCATGGTTGTACTGTATTGTTACTGCATTGGGTTAAGGCCCACATTGTTACTATTCCATAATGGGCTCAGGCCCAGACTATTACTTATCTAGGCTTAGGCCCAAACTGTGTTATTCACTGTTTGCTTGATATTGGGATTACACACTGAGTTTTCATAAACTCACCCATTTGTTTTAACTATTCAGGTAATCCTTAGGCGGATCGGTGCTGCGAGAGACTCGGAGATGGCCACACTACTGTTTCTATTTTCTTTTATTCGCTACTAGATTTTGTTTTGGGTTTTGAATTATGTAATAAGGGCCCTCTAATTTTCTTGTTTTTAATTTGGGTTTTGTTTATTATGATATATACCTGTTGGACGTAGAATGCGATTTTCCAAAACGATAGCTGTTTTAAAAACACTACGTTTTCGCAACGCTTTTGAAATGCTTCCGCAACAAACAGAGTTTAAAAAGTAATGACAATTTGAAATGAATAATGAATAGCTAGAATGATTTGAGATCTAACAAAGAGCCTTTAAATTTCCAAACGAGTTTTCAACAACAAGAGCAAGTTTTTGAAAAGTACTCCAATGTGACACCGCCTGATTCAGCCATAACGTCCAGGCCGAGTCTGGAGTGTTACAGTTAATGACACCAAAAGCCAAAATTTGGATGAGGTTCATGTACTAAAAAATTTGGCCTATGATTTACGTTTCCAACATCAATCTAATCCACATTATAATAACATATGGAATATTACAAAAGAAACAAATATGTATCGGTACCTGGATATATAGGTGTAACATCCCTCACTCGTATTCAATGCTGAAATAGGGTTACAGAGCATTACTGGACTTACAAAACAATTAAACATCCATTTAGCATACATTTTCTCAATTCAAGCATTCATCATTCGTTCTCAATCAATTTGTCCCTTTTACGAGCGTACGAGGCCCTAAACATGCTTTGGGAGTGATTCATGACTAAACCGGTAACACAAGAAACTTTCACGAAACTTTGAAAATTTTTCACAAAATAAGGGACACACTCCCGTGTGGCCAGGCCGTGTGTCTCACACGGCCACCAGACACGCCCGTGTCACAAGCCGTGTGGGCATTCATAATAAGAGCACATGGCCATGTCCCAGCTCGTGTCCAACCCCGTGTAACTCTCTAACTTGGGTCACACGACTAACACACACGCCCATGTGACCTAAAAATGGCCATACACGCTAATGTGCCAGGCCGTATACTAGGCCGTGCCAAACCTATAGGGTATATTGACTTATGCCGCACGATCGAGTCACACGCCCGTGTGTGAGGCTGTGTAGAGCATACTGACTTGATTTCTAAAACCACACTAGGGTACACATGGCCATGTAACATAACCATGTGTCACACACGGCTGAGACACATGCCCGTGTCTCTGCCCGTATGGACAAAAGTAGGCTATTTACCAAGCCAATTTGCCACCCAAATTTGCGTGTAACTAAACAACCCAAATGAAACCAATTCACAAGCACAAATCAAATCTAATACCAACCATTTGATATTTACTATATCAATATCCACAAGCCTCATAATATAAGTCATTCACATAACCATCCATGAACTCAAAATATCAACCATACATGCACATATAAGCATATAACCAAATTCCTCAAATTAGGCCAAATCTCATGGCTTTGTCTTATATCACAACATGTACCAAAATCACTAGCTTAAATAACCATAACTATCATCTTTATAACTAGCCTATACATGCCTTATTTACATAAATCTATGAGTTCAGAGGTACCAATTAGCAACTGGATAGTGTGATGCATATCTCAGACTTTATTCGGATCGAGGGAGCTATGTAACCTCTATAAAATACGAAAAAGAAATAGAGTAAGCTTTATAACTTAGTAAGTCTGTATAATTCAAAATTAAACATACCATTTATACATAATTGTAACACCCTTACCCGTGTCCGATGCCAGAACAGGATATGAGGCACTATCAGACTTAAACACAAGTAAACATACAAAATCGGGCCATAAAAATTCGTTCAAATCAAATTCATTCATACATATGCAAATTGTCCTTTATATGGGCCTACAGGCCCAAAACATACATCAGAAGTAGTTCGTGACTAAACCGAGAACTTTCGAAACTTATACAACACTTAGAAAATTTTCTTATTTTGGGGAGTTACACGCTCGTGTAGGTAGGCCGTGTGGTCACACACGCCCATGTGGCTTGGGACACGCCTGTGTCCTCAGCCTGTGTAACTCTCTGTTTATGATGTCATCAACAAAATAAGGCTACATGGCCAAGTCACACACTAGTGTGCTGAGGCCGTCCTTCACACGAGCTGAGACACACGGTCGTGTCTTTGCTCGTGTGTTTACTACTGGGCATTCTATTTTACCTAATTAGGGTGCAGGGGACACACGGTTGGAGCACACGCCCATGGGGCAGACCATGTGTCACATATGGCCTAGACACATGCACGTGTGTCTACCCGTGTGGACAACTTTGAGGCTATTTTCCAAGCTAATTGCCACCCTTATTTGTACAAACACATACGTGACTTCAAAGGCAATTAACATAGCATAATCGGGCACTTAAACATACACAAACAAGACATGATCATGATCATTTCATCTTTACTAATACATGCATAGAACTTCATACTTTGTCAAGTCAAATTTATAAATTTGCATGCACTAAAAGTTGTAGAATACTTCTATTTAACATACTCATGTCTTAGCTGTCATCATGCCATTCATCCACAATTCCATCATCGAACATTCATAGCCACAACTGTAACACTCCTTACTCGAGTTCATTGTCGAAATAGGATACGAGGTGTTACCAGACTTAAGCACATACATACAAACATTTTCGAGTCATAAAATTTCGCTTGATTTTTAAAACTTTCAAACTTCCTCTAAATGACCCTAATATAGACCTATGAGGTCCAAAACATGCTTTGAGATTGATTCGGGACTAATCTATGCACTTTAGAAAACTTTGTAAAATTCCAGGCAAACAGGGGCACACGCCCGCGCATCTTCTTAACATGGGCATGTTGAAGGCCCGTGTGGCTCATACGACCTGAACATATTAGGACATGCCCGTGCCCTACCCTGTGTGAATTTATTTCTTGATTCAAACCTATAGTGGTTTTCACACGGCTTGGAACACGCCCATGTCCATGACCCGTGTCCCCCACACGGCCATGACACGCCCATGTCTCAGCCTGTGTGCAAAGACCTTGACATTCTGTTTCTGATGTTAGCAACCCTTTAAGGGCATGTCCATGGTACACGCTAGTGTACTAGGCCGTGTCCACACAGTTGGAACACACGGCCGTGTCTTCGCCCATGTGGTTTGTGACATCCCTAAATCGACCCTAGTCGGAAAGTGGTTTCGGGACCACCAAACCGAGTCATAATAATAATTAACCATCATAATTGATGCTCATTATATGTATATATGCATGTGTGAAAATTTCGTGTTTGGATTTTGTTAATAGTAAGTGAATTTTTATCAAATAGGACTTATGTGAGAAAATTTAGAAATGTGCTAGGCAATTGTAAGGTGGCCTATTAATACATGTGGGAAAATAGTTGTCCTTGCATGTCAAATAACCCACTTCCTAAGGTGAGTGGCCGCCATGACAAGAATATGGGCAAGGGAACATGTTTCCAACATGTTTAGTTAGTGGATTATGTAGAAAAAATAAAGAAATGAAAAAAAAATGAGCATGGATGCCCCCCTTTGTTGCCGTGAGTAGAGGAAAAGAAAGGAAAAAAATTGTTCATCCATTCTCAAAATCTTGGCTGAAAATACTAAGGGAAAAGGAAGGATTTTTGCTTCATGCTTGGTTTAGAAGAGAACTAGAAGGAGATTTGGTCATACTTGTGTCAAGATTAAGGTATGTTTGAGGTTGTGTCATGAGATTCATGCATGTTTTAGTTGCTAACTTGATGTTCATGTTAGCCCATGGTTCAAATCCTTGTTATGCCATGGAAATGGTATTTGGCCAAGGTTGATATTGTGTTAAAGCCATTGCATGCTAAATGTGAAGCTTGTTGATGATACATGTAATGATGGATTGACTACTCTTGAAATTTCTTTTAGCATTCTTGAGTAAGACATGGAGTTTTCTTTGTTTAACCATGACCAAAAATTGAAAGGGGATGGTGTGGGATGTATTCGCCATGGCATGCTCATAAGTGCGATTTATGCTTGTTGCATGATAGGTAAAAATTTGTGTTTTGATATATGTGTATATGTGTTTGTACATGATGTTACAAATGGATGTGAAAATATATGCTAGATTGGGAAAATTTGATTAAATGTTCATGAGATGAAATTAGGTGATTAAAAGATGTTAGTTGACATTGTACATATATATATATATATTCGCCATTAAAGTGAGTATGTAGGTAATGTTGAATCAAGTTTTTGGTGCATATTTGGTTAGGTGTATAATCGACCAAATGGGCGATTAGTAAGAATGGTTGCCGAATATACAAGCATACATATGCATGTGTAGTTGAATTATGAATGTTTAGCAAGATGGTTAAACTAGTGATTTATTGATTAAGCTCAAGGAGTTAAAGAAGGAGAATCAAGCAAGGGAAAGACGAAGATCATCGAGTAGCCGACTTGGAACTATTTTACCCAACACGAGGTAAGTCATTAAGCACGTATTTGATATTGCTTAAATGATTGTAAAATTTATGCAATTGTGTTTAATGGGATGATATATATATATAAATGAAAATGTATGTGTATGGAGTGATGACAATTGTTGAATGTAAAAGAAATAGTGAAATGTGTAGAAAGTTTGCTTTCGGCACTAAGTGTCTTGGGCAATACGTGTGTACGGTGACGAGATTGGCACTAAGTGTGCGTGCTGGAAATATATGGCACTAAGTGTGCATGCTGGAAATATATGGCACTAAGTGTGCGAGCTCGAAGGGCATGGCACTATGTGTGCGGGCTTAAATCGCATGGCACTAAGTGTGCGAAATCGAGTATTAAGCACTGTGTGTGCGTACTCTATATATATATATAAATATCTCCGATCGAACAATTATATGGAGGGTGTGTCTCCATCGAGTGAGTATGGACAGCGGATCGGGTAAGTACCTTGAGCTCATGACGAATAGGTAATACGTTCATGCTTGGGGTTGAATTTGGTAAGCCTTAAATCTATGTGATGATTGAAATTGTATGGTTGTGCTGGAAAATGAGTTAATGTGTAAAAATGCTTCGATTATCTTGTGTAAAAATGCTTCGATTATCTTGTTGTGTAGAATATGAAATGTGGATGTATGAATTGGTACGAGATTGGACCGAAAGGTCCGAGGTATTATGGTATAGATTCGATATGGACGAGTACCTAGCCTCATTTGTTGTACATGTAGTAGTAACTTTATCAGTGGATTGACGAATGCTTATGACTTACTGAGTTGTAAACTCACTCAGTGTTTTCTTGTCACCCATTTTAGGTCTCTTGGACTCGTATTGTTGCGTGCTCGAACCGTCGTTGAAGTCATCACACCGCTGAAATCTTGTGGTATTGTTTTTGTTGTTGAAGAACATTTGGCATGTATAGGCTATTATATTTTGTCGAATTGTGGGTTGTAAACTTTAAGCCATGTGAAAATGGCCTATGTGGTCGTCGAGTGGGATGCTAGAACCTATAGCCACGAGTCTTAGAAACTCAAATTTTGTTAAGGTGGCCATAATTTGTGTCATGTATGATGGATGATTAAGGCCAAGGAAAAATTCATGAAATTGGCATAGTCTACTGCAGTAACTGTTGCGGACAGCAGCAGTGAGGTGAGATTGAAAAATCACTAAAAATATTAGAAGTAGAATTAAATAGTGAGTAAATTATGGAACTGAACCTTGATGAATCTATTTTTATATGGACGAAACGAAACGACCATATGAGCAGTATACTGGGAAATATTAAAGTTCTCGTGAGACAGGGCCAGAACGGTTTCTGGGTCCCTTGTCGCGACTTTGAAAATTTACCATAAATTATCCAGAAAGAATTAGGAGTCATGCCTTATATTTACAGATTCCATTTTGAGTCTAGTTTCATTAGAAACAAACGGCACCAGTATTAAAGCCCTGTACAGAAAGATATTCAAGTTGTAACGTGCGGAGGTCAGAGCAGTCGATCCCTGTAACATGGGTGACTTTAACTAATAAACTGTACCAATTGGCCCAACCAAAATTCTAAAAATAAATCCATGGATGGGTATATGAGTCCAAATTCAGGAAAATTTACGAAACCAGTTTCCGAGTTTTGAAACTCGAGATATGATTTTAAGGCGACGGTGACGCAGTTTTCCAGCCTGTCCAGAAATGCCAAATTGGTCGGTACTTTAAGAGGATTTGTCTCGTTAACCCCTCGTGTCCGACAATCGGCGTCGGTCACGAGTTAGGGGTGTTACAATTTTATTGGTATCGAGCTATGGTTTAGTCGGTTCTAGGACTACTATAAGCGTGTGAGTCTAGCTATACATGCCAAATTGTTAGTGCTTAATAATGTGATGACTTGACGGTTGGAATTTTTGTTTTGATTAGCAATGGAACCCGGTAGAGAGACCCTTGGCGGATGACGTTGAAAGTGTAGCGGCTGCTCCTGCAAAGGGACACCGCCTGCTTGAGCCTCGATCATCCGCGAATAATCAAAATGAAGGGCGAAACAAGCCTTCTTCACCATGATGAATGAGTGGGTCGCATAATATGCCCGAACCAACCCGGCTGTCCAACCATTCCGAATTTAAATACTCCACCCCAAGAGCCCGTGATGCCTCTAGTTCTTGATCCTGTGAGGCCGAGTAAACCACCGTGGACTTGATTAGGAAGCGTGGGGAGGAGTTCAAGGCCATAGTTCTTGATGATGCCAAAAAGGCCGAGTTACGCTCGATAACACCATTAGAGTGTTAGATGAACTGTCATGCACACCGATGAATGTCTTAAGTGTGCTATATCCTTGTTATGAGACTCGACTTACTATTGGTGGAGGACTTTAATTTCCATAGTCCCAAATGAGCGAGTTACTTGGGATTTCTTTCAATCCAATTTGAAAGAAATACATTAGTCAACAGTTCATCGATCGAAGCGTAAGGAATTTTGGAACTCAAGCAAGGCCGGATGACCAGATCTCGAATACGAACATGAGTTCGTAAGACTTAGTCGGTATGCTCGGGAGTGTGTGGTTGATGAGGTTGCGATGTGCAAAGGATTTGAAGAAGGATTGAATGAAGAGTTAAAGTTACTAGTGGGAATTTTGGAGATAAAGGAGTTCGTGACACTAGTCGAACGAGCACGCAAGGCGGAAGAACTTGGGAAGGAGAAGAAGAAGGCTGAATTTGAAGCAAGAGATTACCGTAAAAGATCGACGAGTAAAGCTCCGTTCTCGGCTGTAAAGAGGTTCGGGGAGGACACCATGAAGTCGAGGACGCATGCGGGAATTTCCATTAGAGCCCGACCATTGTGAGACTCCGAGCTACTTGAGTAGCTAGTGTGGGCAATAATCGTCAAGAGAGACCTGAATGCCCCCAATGTGGAAGACGACACCTAGGTGAATGTTGGGGTAAGTCTGCATTAATAGGGCTGTTATGGATGCGGTTCAAGGACCACTTCATTAGAGATTGCACGGAGCTAGATGAGAGGAATAAGACGCAAGGTGCAAGACCTAGTGGAACGACGGTGGAGGTAGGCCCCGAGAATCTCTGGAGGTAGGGGTGGTAATCGAGAGGAGCCTCTAATCTGCCGTCCGATCCGAGACCCGTGCTCCTGCTAGAGCATATGCCATCCGCGCACGAGAGGAGGCATCCTCCCCTGACGTTATCACTGGTACTTTTACTCTCTTTGATACTATTGTGATTGCATTGATTGACCCCGGCTCTACTCACTCATATGTATGTGAAACCTTAGCATCCAGTAAGACTCTACCTGTTGAGTCTACTGAGTTCGTAATTCGAGTGTCAAACCCTTTGGGTCAATACGTGCTTGTTGATAAAGTGTGCAAGAGATGCCCCCTAATAATTCGAGAATCCTGTTTTCCGGCCGATCTGATGCTTCTACCATTTCATGAATTCGATGTTATTCTTGGTATGGATTGGCTGACCGTACATGATGCAGTGGTGGACTGCAAAAGGAAAACCATTAATTTGAGGAGTGCAAATAATGAGGTAGTCCGAGTCGAGTCTACTGATTTAAAAGGAGCGCCAGCGATAATATCTTCTATGACCGCTCGGAGATATGTGAAAAAGGGGTGTGAAACATACCTTGCGTATGTGTTTGGAAGTAAAGAGACGGAAAGGAAACTCGAATCGGTACCAGTGGTTTGTGAGTATTCAGATGTTTTTCCTGAGGAGTTCTGGGATTGCCACCGGTTCGAGAAGTGGAATTCGCATCGAAGTTGTACCGGGTACTACGCCGATCTCAATAGCCCGTATCGTATGGCATTAACGGAATTAAAGGAATTGAAGGTTCAATTGCAAGAATTGACGGATAGAGGTTTCGCCGTAGAGTTTTTCTCCATGGGCGCTTTTGTATTGTTTGTGAAGAAGAAGGACGGAACCATGAGGTTGTGCATCGACTATCGTCAACTCAATAAAGTGACGATAAAGAATAAATATCCATTGCCACGAATTGATGATTTGTTTGATCAATTAAAGGAGCCTCGGTGTTTTCAAAGATAGATTTGAGGTCGGGTACTATCGGTTGAGGGTCCGAGAATCGAACATACCCAAAACCACTTTTAGAACGAGGTACGGTCACTCTGAATTCTTGGTGATGCCGTTTGGGCTCACTAATGCCCTACGGTGTTTATGGATTTAATGAATAGAATTTTCGGGCCATACTTGGATCGGTTCGTAGTTGTATTTATCGATGACATTTTGGTCTATTCGAGAGATGAAATCGAGCATCTTTGAACACCGAGGCTAGTGTTGCAAATCTTACGAGATAAGCGAGTTATCGCAAAGTTCAAGAAATGTGAATTTTGGTTGAAAGAGGTTAGCTTTTTGGGCACGTGGTGTCCGCATCGGTGTCGTGGTGGACCCGAACAAAATTCGCCATAGTCGATTGGAAACCACCAAGGAATGTTACCGAAGTTAGGAGCTTTTGGGGCTTGCTTGTTATTACCGACGATTTGTAAAGGTTTCTCGACGATAGCCACGCCAATGACGGCTTACTCCAAAAGGATGTTAAGTTCGAATGGACGGAGAAATGTCGAAAAAGTTTCGATCAACTGAAAGCTTATTTGATGAAGCCCCAATTCTAGTGCAACCCGAATCGGGCAAAGAGTTTGTCATTTATAGTGACGCATCCCTACTTGGATTGGGTTGCGTATTGATGCAAGAAGGGCGAGTTGTGGCCTATCGTCGAGGCAATTAAAGCCACATGGGAAAAATTATCCGACCCATGATCTCGAATTGGTCGCCATCGTATTCGCCTTAAAGATATGGCGACATTACTTATTTGGTGAGAAGTGCCATGTGTATTCGGATCACAAAAGTCTCAAATATTTGATGACCCAAAGAGACTTAAATCTGCGACAAAGGCGATGGCTCGAGTTGTTAAAAGATTATGAGCTCGTCATTGATTATCACCCGGAAGGGCTAATGTGGTTGCGGATGCCTTAAGCCGAAATCACTATTTGCTTTATGACGATGAATGTACACTTGTCTATCCTACCCGACAATGTGTTAGTAGCTGAATTGGAAGCCAAACCATTATTGGTACGTCAAATTCGTGAAGCTCGAGAAAAGTCGACGATGAGTTGCTTGCAAAGCGGGATGAGTGTGTTCGAACAAGGACTCGGAATTTCAAATCGATGATGACGATTGTTTGAGGTTGAAGTCGTCTGTGTGTCCCAAAGAATTGAACTTATTCCAATAATTTTGAACGAAGCCCATTGTAGCCGAATGGCAATCCACCCGGGAGTCTGAAGATGTACAACGATTTGAAACGTCGGTTTGGTGGCATGGTATGAAGCGGGACATCTCCGACTTTGTTTCGAGGTGTTTAATATGTCAACAAGTGAAAGCGGAACATCAAGTGCCTTGAGTTGCTTGACCGATCACGATACCCGAGTGGAAATGGGATCGAGTCACAATGGACTTTGTGTCCGGCCGCCATTGTCGACTAGTAAGAAGGATGCGATTTGGGTTGTTGTTGATAGATCGACTAAGTCGGCTCACTTTATCCCCGTCGTCTGGATTTTTCATTGGATAAACTAGCCGAATTGTGCGTTTCTCAGTTGTGAGATTACACGGGTACCGATTTCTATTGTGTCGGATAGAGATCCGAGATTTACCTCGCGATTTTGGAAGAAATTTCAAGAAGCTTTGGGTACCAAGTTGCATTTCAAGACCGCCTTTCACCCCCAAACCGATGGTCAATCCGAACGGATAATTCAAATACTCGAAGATATGTTGAGATGTTGTATCCTTGAGTTTAGTGGTTCATGGGAGCAGTATCGCCTTTGATTGAATTCGCCACAACAATAGCTTTCAATCAAGTATTAAGATGGCGCCTTACGAGGCTTTATACGATCGTAAATGCCGTACCCCATTATTCTGGTGAACTTAGTGAAGGTAAATTCTTGAGGTTGATTTGGTTAAGGATACCGAGCAAAGAGTTCGAGTAATTCGTGAAAGTTTGAAAGTCGCCGGATCGCCAAAAGTCGTATCGGATTTGAAAAGAAAAGATATTGAATATCGGGTTGGAGACAAGGTCTTTCTCAAAGTTTCACCTTGGAAGAAGGTACTTAGATTTGGTCGTAAGGGCAAATTGAGTCCGAGGTTTATCGGGCCATATGAAGTATCCGAACGAGTTGGGCGATCGCATATCGATTAATTTTGCCCCCGAGCTCGAAAGGATTCTAGCGTTTTTCATGTCTCGATGCTTGACGATATAGGTCGATCCATCGCACGTAATTGCTCCATCGAGATTGAGATTCACCTAATTTGAGCTATGAAGAGGAACCGTTCGCATTATGAGGCGTGAAGTAAAAGAGTTGCGCAATAGGAAAATCCGTTAGTGAAGGTGTTGTGGCATAAACACGGAATGGAAGAAGCCACTTGGGAACTTGAGGACTCTATGAAAGAGCGATACCCGAGCCTATTTACGGTAAGATTTTCGGGGACGAAAATTTCTAAGTGGGGGAGAGTTGTGACATCCCTAAATCGACCCTAGTCGGAAAGTGGTTTCGGGACCACCAAACCGAGTCATAATAATAATTAACCATCATAATTGATGCTCATTATATGTATATATGCATGTGTGAAAATTTCGTGTTTGGATTTTGTTAATAGTAAGTGAATTTTTATCAAATAGGACTTATGTGAGAAAATTTAGAAATGTGCTAGGCAATTGTAAGGTGGCCTATTAATACATGTGGGAAAATAGTTGTCCTTGCATGTCAAATAACCCACTTCCTAAGGTGAGTGGCCGGCCATGACAAGAATATGGGCAAGGAACATGTTTCCAACATGTTTAGTTAGTGGATTATGTAGAAAAAATAAAGAAATGAAAAAAAATGAGCATGGATGCCCCCTTTGTTGTTGCCGTGAGTAGAGGAAAAAGAAAGGAAAAAATTGTTCATCCATTCTCAAAATCTTGGCTGAAAATACTAAGGGAAAAAGGAAGGATTTTTGCTTCATGCTTGGTTTAGAAGAGAACTAGAAGGAGATTTGGTCATACTTGTGTCAAGATTAAGGTATGTTTGAGGTTGTGTCATGAGATTCATGCATGTTTTAGTTGCTAACTTGATGTTCATGTTAGCCCATGGTTCAAATCCTTGTTATGCCATGGAAATGGTATTTGGCCAAGGTTGATATTGTGTTAAAGCCATTGCATGCTAAATGTGAAGCTTGTTGATGATACATGTAATGATGGATTGACTACTCTTGAAATTTCTTTTAGCATTCTTGAGTAAGACATGGAGTTTTCTTTGTTTAACCATGACCAAAAATTGAAAGGGGATGGTGTGGGATGTATTCGCCATGGCATGCTCATAAGTGCGATTTATGCTTGTTGCATGATAGGTAAAATTTGTGTTTTGATATATGTGTATATGTGTTTGTACATGATGTTACAAATGGATGTGAAAATATATGCTAGATTGGGAAAATTTGATTAAATGTTCATGAGATGAAATTAGGTGATTAAAAGATGTTAGTTGACATTGTACATATATATATATATATATTCGGCCATTAAAGTGAGTATGTAGGTAATGTTGAATCAAGTTTTTGGTGCATATTCGGTTAGGTGTATAATCGACCAAATGGGCGATTAGTAAGAATGGTTGCGAATATACAAGCATACATATGCATGTGTAGTTGAATTATGAATGTTTAGCAAGATGGTTAAACTAGTGATTTATTGATTAAGCTCAAGGAGTTAAAGAAGGAGAATCAAGCAAGGGAAAGACGAAGGTCATCGAGTAGCCGACTTGGAACTATTTTACCCAACACGAGGTAAGTCATTAAGCACGTATTTGATATTGCTTAAATGATTGTAAAATTTATGCAATTGTGTTTAATGGGATGATATATATATATATATAAATGAAAATGTATGTGTATGGAGTGATGACAATTGTTGAATGTAAAAGAAATAGTGAAATGTGTAGAAAGTTTGCTTTCGGCACTAAGTGTCGGGAACATACGTGTGTACGGTGATGAGATTGGCACTAAGTGTGCGTGCTGGAAATATATGGCACTAAGTGTGCATGCTGGAAATATATGGCACTAAGTGTGCGAGCTCGAAGGGCATGGCACTATGTGTGCGGGCTTAAATCGCATGGCACTAAGTGTGCGAAATCGAGTATTAAGCACTTGTGTGCGTATTTACTATATATATATATAAATATCTCCGATCGAACAATTATATGGAGGTGTGTCTCCATCGAGTGAGTATGGACAGCGGATCGGGTAAGTACCTTGAGCTCATGACGAATAGGTAATACGTTCATGCTTGGGGTTGAATTTGGTAAGCCTTAAATCTATGTGATGATTGAAATTGTATGGTTGTGCTGGAAAATGAGTTAATGTGTAAAAATGCTTGATTATCTTGTGTAAAAATGCTTGATTATCTTGTTGTGTAGAATATGAAATGTGGATGTATGAATTGGTACGAGATTGGACCGAAAGGTCCGAGGTATTATGGTATAGATTCGATATGGACGAGTACCTAGCCTCATTTGTTGTACATGTAGTAGTAACTTTATCGATGGATTGACGAATGCTTATGACTTACTGAGTTGTAAACTCACTCGGTGTTTTCTTGTCACCCATTTTAGGTCTCTTGGACTCGTATTGTTATGTGCTTTCGGAACCGTCGTTGAAGTCATCACACCGGCTGAAATCTTGTGGTATTGTTTTTGTTGTTGAAGAACATTTGGCATGTATAGGCTATTATATTTTGTCGAATTGTGGGTTGTAAACTTTAAGCCATGTGAAAATGGCCTATGTGGTCGTCGAGTGGGATGCTAGAACCTATAGCCACGAGTCTTAGAAACTCAAATTTTGTTAAGGTGGCCATAATTTGTGTCATGTATGATGGATGATTAAGGCCAAGGAAAATTCATGAAATTGGCATAGTCTACTGCAGTAACTGTTGCGGACAGCAGCAGTGAGGTGAGATTGAAAAATCACTAAAAATAGTAGAAGTAGAATTAAATAGTGAGTAAATTATGGAACTGAACCTTGATGAATCTATTTTATATGGACGAAACGAAACGACCATATGAGCAGTATACTGGGAAATATTAAAGTTCTCGTGAGACAGGGCCAGAACGGTTTCTGGGTCCCCTGTCGCGACTTTGAAAATTTACCATAAATTATCCAGAAAGAATTAGGAGTCATGCCTTATATGTACAGATTCCATTTTGAGTCTAGTTTCATTAGAAACAAACGGCACCAGTATTAAAGCCCTGTACAGAAAGATATTCAAGTTGTAATGTGCGGAGGTCAGAGCAGTCGATCCCTGTAACATGGGTGACTTTAACTAATAAACTGTACCAATTGGCCCAACCAAAAATTCTAAAAATAAATCCATGGATGGGTATATGAGTCCAAATTCAGGGAAAATTTACGAAACCAGTTTCCGAGTTTTGAAACTCGAGATATGATTTTTAAGGCGACGGTGACGCAGTTTTCCAGCCTGTCCAGAAATGCCAAATTGGTCGGTACTTTAAGAGGATTTGTCTCGTTAACCCCTCGTGTCCGACACCGGCGTCGGTCACGAGTTAGGGGTGTTACATGGTTACTATTGGGCATTCTGTGTAACAGCTCGGTTTTGACCCTAGTCAGAATAGTGGTTTCGGGACCACAAATCTGAGTTAGAAAAATATTTCTAATAGTAATTCATCTTTTACCATTTTAACCTTGCCATAATAAACATTTAAACATATAGTGGATGTCTAACAATGTCCATTTAACATACCAATGGTCTAATAACATAATAAGGACCTCACAATTATAAAGCCAAGTCAATTAAGCACTTTTAACATCTAGCACATAGTTTTTACCCTTTATGCGATTTGGTCCTTTTTTTTCAAATTTAACACACAAATAGTTAAATTAATTGTAACAACTCGGTTTTGACCCTAGTCGAAATAGTGGTTTCAGGACCACAAATCCAAGTTAGAAAAATATTTTTAATATTAATTTTCGTGTATATGGTAAGTGAATTGACATGTGTGAAAGTCTTGTGTGAAAAATTTAACTGTTTGTGTGTTAAATTTGCAAAAAAAGGACCAAATCGCATAAAGGGTAAAAGTTGTGTGCTAGATGTTAAAAGTGCTTAATTAACTTGGCTTTATAATTGTGAGGTCCTTATTATGTTATTAGACCATTGGTATGTTAAATGGACATTGTTAGACATCCACTATATGTTTAAATGTTTATTATGGTAAGGTTAAAATGGTAAAAGATGAATTAATATTAGAAATTAAAGGAAAACATGATATTTACTTCGTATTTTCATCACTTGGCCGATTATATCAAAGAAAAAGAAAAAAAGAAAGGCTTGCTAGGATTCGGCAATATTAAGCTTGGATTTGGTATGTTTTTGCTTCGGTTTTTGATAATTTCTACATTTTTGTGATCGTTGCTAAGTGTACTATAAAGCCCATGCCTTAATTTCTGATTTTGTTGATGATTTGAAAATGTGTCATGGATGAATTCATGAGTTTTGTGTTGTTAAATGGTGAAATATGAAAGCTTGATGTTGAGTTTACATGTTTTGTTTTTGGATTTTAGTTGGATTTGAGCAAATTGGGCTAATTTGTGAAAATGTTATTTTGAGGGACTAAAATGTGAAATAAATGAAATGTGTGGACTAGCATGAGTACTAGGAAAATTCGGCCAAGCATAACTATATGCAAATTATGTGTATTTGTGATTTTTTGAATTAGGGACTAAAGTGTCAAAATGTGAAAATATGAGGGCTAAATTGTAAGATACCCTAAATATGTGTTTATAGATTGAATTGAATTAATTGGTGAATAAAAGGGTTAATTTTGAAAACATATAGATCAAGAAAGGAGGAATTCGGACTTAGACCGAGGAAAGTCGAAAGTTATCGAGTAGATAGTCCTAGTCAACAAATTCCGAGTATGAGATAAGTTCGTACTTAAAATATGATGTTAAGTAAGCTTTGATGCCTTTATTATACATGGTTTGTATATAATTGAATTGGACAATACGATGATGAATCGGAAGTTTTGGCACTAAGTGTGCGATTTAAACTAGCTTCGGCTATTTGAGGCACTAAGTGTGCAATACTGACTTAGTCTCGGTTATTTAGGATGGCACTAAGTGTGCGGAAATATTTAGTTTTGGCTAACCATATAGCACTAAGTGTGCTGATGTCTAAAATACGAATAAGTTACAGAAAGTCTTATAACATTCAACAAAAGGTGAGTACAAAAGTGAATAAGTATGGGAAGATTCAGGTATGTATAATACCTAAGTGGCAGATGATGTTATGTATATGAATTTCATCGATTTGATATAGTTTTATAGATTGAAATTGGGCAAATACTCATATGTTGTCATTTTATGTTTCATATACTATGAATGTGTGACAGCCCTAATGTGACCCTAGTCGGGAAATGGTTTCGGGACCACAAAACCGAGTCATAAAAATAACTAATCGTCATATTTGATGCTTATTATATATATATATATATGCATGTGTGAAAATTTCATATTTGAATTTTGTTAATTGAAAGTGAATTTTAGTAAATAGGACTTATGTGAGAAAATTTAGAAATGTGCTAGGCAAATGTAAAGTGGCCTATTAACGCATGTTATAAAAATGATGGGTTTGCATGTCAAATTACCCAAAATTTGAGCTAGTCATGCGCCATGCTATGGGTCATAACATATTATAAACATGTTGTGTTAATGTTTTATGTTAGAAATAATAAAATAAAAGGGTTAGTAATAAAATAAGGAAATGAAGGGTGATGAAAACAAAGAAAAGAAAAAAAAGTGTTCATCCTTTAACATCTTTGGCGAAAATTTCAAGGAGAAAGGAAGGAGAAAGGAGTTCTCTTGCTTCATGTTAGGCTTGGATGAGGATTAGGAAGAGGTAAGTATCTTGAAATTCTTGGAAAATTATGTATAAAGAAGGTGGTTAGTTCAAGTTCTATTCATTCCATGGATTAAATTTTGATTGATTGGAGGTTTGATATTCGCCAAGTAGTTTGAAGCTCTTAGTACATATATTTTTTCTTCCTTCTTGAAGGTTGAAATTGGGTTGTTCCTAAGGGGTGCGAATGTGGTCATTGAAGGGCCTTGAGGAACAATATGTGTGGCTTGGGTTATAACATTCGCCATGGTAGTAAATAGAAGTGATAAATGGTAGTTAGGTGAAGTAGAGTCTAGCAAATGAGCACATATGTGCATTAGTTACTAAATGGAGAAAAATCGGCTAACAAGTGTGTACTAAGGCGAATATGATTTTGGATATTATTGGGCAATGTATGTGTTTTAAATTAATGGAATGGAGAGGATGCTTTAATTGTGTTATGAACAATTATATGTTAAATTAAGGTTTGCTAAGCTAGCTATTAAGGTGAAGTGCTAATGTTAGTATTTGATTGCTAGTGTATATATGTGTACTAGCCGAGTTTTGAATTTGAATAATGGTTTGAGCACCATGTGTGGTATTGAGATTGTTTGAGTGAATTCATAGATATTTATATGATGAATTCGGTTGTAGATATACATGCTTAAATAAGATGCACACATGAATGAATAGATAGATTGGTGTTGCATGTATTCGGTTATAGGCAAGCATAATGATGACTCTATCTTGACTTAGATAATCGGCTCAAGGAGAATATTAGCCAATATGTTGAATTTGGTTCATGATTTCATAAATATGACTCTAATGTCTAATATATATATATATATAGACTAAGTACCTTGAATTTCTCTTGATGTTCAAGATGATTAAATCAATTTATTTGTTAAATTAAGCTCAAGAGCAAAGGGGAACTGAATCTGATAAAGGGAAGGAAAAAGTAATTGAATAGCCGTTGAAGACGTTCGACAACATCCGAGGTAAGTTTTCGAGTAATGGAACTAGGATTATGATTCGATTAGATCATGTTATAAGCAAATCAATCATGCTCTTTGTATGTAGCTACTGAGCCGAAAATGATAATGCTTGATAAGTGACTTGTGTTCGAATTCTAGTTATGAAAATGAAATCTAGATGTGTCATGATTTAATGATATGTGCATGAATATTCGAATGATAACCAGGCTAAGTCCCGAAGGCATTTGTGCGAGTTGCTATATCCGGGCTAAGTCCCGAAGGCATTTGTGCGAGTTACTATATCCGGGCTAAGTCCCGAAGGCATTTGCGCGAGTTACTATAACCAAGCTAAGTCCCAAAGGCATTTGAGCGAGTAGCTATATCCGGCTAAATCCCGAAGGTACTTGGTTTGGGAATGAGCAATCTTGCTGTAATAATTTCAATTAATACGCTCGTAAAACCCCAACGATGAGGTATGTTTTGTATATGCATTGGAATAATTGATTCCTTTTAAATAGTATTCGCTCAATCGATTAACAAGCTTCCGCCTTTAGTCAAGTTGATTCCTTATGTATGAATATAAGGGTTGGAAATGTGAAGTAGGTATGATTGTGAGAATATGTGTATATGAAATTATTCGTTTAGTCATATGAATGCTATACTTCAGTTGTGCATGATTTCATTACTCAAAACTTACTAAGCATTAAATGCTTATTCCGTTTCTTTGATACTTTGTTTTATAGATTTTGGTTCGTCAGCTAGCGGATTCGGGAGTGTCAAAGTCAAAGTCATCCACACTATCAAAGCCCTTTTGGTACTCTTTTAGTTGAACTCTGAAAATGGCATGTATAGGACTACCCTTTTGTTGTTGGTCATGTACCTTTCGGTAATGTATATATTTGGATAGCCATGCGAAAACGGCTTATATATATTTTGAGCATAGCGATATAATCATTTTGTATGTTGTTCATGGAGTGTTATGGAAATGTTGGTAACGATTAGCCATTGGAATGGTTAATCACGATCATTTTGGTGCTATGTATGACAAAATTTTAGTTGATCCATGGAAAACCATGAAATAGGTAAAGTTTACCTTAAAAACAGATGCTGACAGAAGCAGTGACGTGGATTTGAAAAATCGTTAAAAATAGTAGGAATGGAATTAAATAGTGAATAAATTATGTAATCGAACCTTGATGAATCTATTTTCATATGAAAGTAACGAAACGATCATATGAGCAACATTTTATGAGATGTTTAAGTTTTCATGAAACAGGGCTAGAGCGATTTCTGGATCCCCTGTTACGACTTTGGAAATTCACTATAAATTAACCAGAGATAATTAGAAGTCATACTCTACATGTAAAGATTCCTTTTTGAGTCTAGTTTCTTTAGAAATAAACGGCATAAGCATTGAAGCCCTGTATAGGGAGATATCTAAGTCGTAATGCATGAAGGTCAGAGTAGTTGAACCCTGAAACAGGGGATATTTTAACTAATAAAATGTACTAATTGGCTTGACCAAAAATTATAGAAATAAATTTGTAGATGGAAATATGAGTCTAGTTTCAGGAAAAATTTACGGAACTGATTTTTGAGTTTTGGAACTCGAGATATGATTTTTAAGGTGACAGTGACGCAGTTAGCCAGCTTGTCTGGAAATTTTTAAAATGGACTGTGCAAATAAATGAATTAAGTCTGTTAGCACCTCGTGTTCGACTCCGGCAATGGTCTCGGGTAAGGGGTGTTACAATTTTATTGGTATCAGAGCTACGGTTTGGTCGATTCTAGGACTACCGTAATACATTTGGGTCTAGCTATACATGCCATTATTTGTTTATTGATAGTGTGGTGATTTCTGACAGTTAAAAATGTGTTTACTTATAGTAATGGACCCCGATCCCAACCGAGCGGTAGCTGATGATGTTGAGAGTGTAGCGCCTGCTCCCGCATAAGGGACGGCGCTTGCGGACTCTCAACCTATTGCTAGTAATCAGAATGATGAAGCTAGACAAGCTTTTTATAGCGTGATCAATGATTGGTTCAACCAATACATTTGAACTAATACTGGTACATTCCACAACCTCCATTCCCGACTAATACAACCCCGCACCTACAATACCTCCGATGAATCGACCAAATAAGGTCAAATAAGCCCCAGTTGATGAATCCGAAAACACGGGCTCTTGAATTTAAAGCTACGGACAGCGATGATGCCGAACAAGTGAATTTTGGTTGGACAACACTATTCGAATTTTCGATGAACTATCTTGCACACCGATGAATGCCTAAAGTGTACTATCTCCTTGCTACGTGATTTCGCCTACTATTGGTGGAATACGTTGATTTCTATTAGCCAGAGAGCAAGTAACTTGGGAGTTTTCCAAATCGAGTTTGAAAAAGTATATCGATCGAGATTCATTGATCAAAATGGAAGGAATTTCTTGAACTTAAACAAGGTTCCATGTCGGTTCATCGATTACGAACGAAAGTTTGTAAGGCTTAGCCAGACGCGAGAATGCATTTCTTGAAGTCGTGATGTGTAAACGTTTGAGGATGGACGAACGATGATATAAAGCTGTATGTTGGCATTTTAGAAATCGAGAATTTGTGGTACTTGTCGAACGAGCTTGCAAAGTCGAAGAGCTCGATGGGAGAAAAGAAAAGGCGATATGGGAGCAAAGGAGTTTCGTAAGAGATCTTCGAGAAAGCCCTTTCAACAGTCATCGAAGAAATTTAGAGATGACTTAGGCCGGTCTAGAGACACTTCGGGTTTTTCTAGACGAGATCGCGATCGACCCCCTGTGAGTACACGAGTCACGTCGGTCGCCAGTGTTGGAAATGATCGTCGAGACAGAACAGAGTGCCAGTATTGTGGTAAATGGCATTCGGGAAGTTGTAGATTCTATGACCGCTCCTGTTATAAGTGTGGATCAGCTGACCACTTTATCAAGGATTGCCCGAGACTGTCTGAACATAATGTAAATCAGAGTGGGAAACCGGGTGCTACTACTGCTCGAGGTAGACCATCTAAGAATGCGAGAAATCCTAGTGGCGGTCAGAGAGGATCTAGAGATGATACAACCAGATCTGAGGCTCGTGCTCCTGCCAGAGCTTATGCTATACGCGCACTCGAGGATGCTTCTTTGCCAGATATTATTACCGGTACTTTTACTCTCTTTGATACTAATGTGATTGCTTTGATTGACCCTGGCTCTACTCATTCTTATATATGTGAAACCTTAGCATCCAAGAAGACTTTACTTGTTGAGTCTCTTGAGTTAAATAATCGAGTGTCGAATCCCTTGGGTCGTTATGTACTTGTTGACAAAGTGTGTAAGAAATGTCCCCTAGTAATCCGAGGTTCCTGTTTTCTGGCCGATTTGATGCTTTTACCGTTTGATGAATTTGATGTTATCTTCGGTATGGATTGGTTGACCGTACATGATACAATTGTAAATTGCAAAAGAAAAACCATTGATTTGAGGTGTGTAAACAACGAGATAATCCGAGTTGAGTCTACTGACTTGAATGGGTTGCCAGCTGTAATATCATCGATGTTGGCTCAGAAATATATAAGAAAGGGGTGTGAAGCATACCTTGCGTATGTACTTGATGACAAAGAGTTAGAAAAGAAGCCTGAATCTGTGCCGGTGGTTTGTGAATATCTGGATGTTTTTCCCAAAGAATTACCGGGTTTACCACCTATTCTGGAGGTAGAGTTTGGTATTGAGCTTGTACCTGGGACTACACCGATTTCGATAGCTCCGTATCGTATGGCACCAACGGAATTGAAGGAATTGAAAGCTCAATTGCAAGAGTTGATGGATAGAGGTTTCGCTCGACAAAGTTTCTCACCTTGGGGTGCACCAGTATTGTTTGTGAAAAAGAAGGACGGAACCATGAGGTTGTGCATCGACTATTGTCAGCTGAATAAGGTGACAATAAAGAATAAATATCCGATACCGCGTATTGACGATTTGTTTGATCAACTAAAGAGAGCCTCAGTGTTTTCAAAGATAGATTTGAGATCGGGTTATTATCAGTTGTGAATTCGGGATTCGGATATACCCAAAACTGCTTTCAGAACGAGATATGGTCACTACGAGTTCTTAGTGATGCCGTTTGGGCTCACTGATGCCCATGCGGTATTTATGGATTTGATGAATCGGATCTTCAGACCGTATTTGGATCGGTTTGTAGTTGTGTTTATCGATGATATTTTGGTCTATTCGAGAAATGAAACCGATCATGCTGAACACCTGGGATTAGTGTTGCAAATTTTACGGGATAAGCAGTTATATGCTAAGTTCAGTAAGTGTGAGTTCTGGTTAAGAGGGGTGAGCTTCTTGGGTCATGTGGTATCTGCATTGGGTATTCGAGTTGATCAGAGCAAAATTTCAGCCATACTTAACTAGAAGCCTCGAGAAATATTCTTGAGGTTCGAGCTTTTGGGACTAGCCTACTACTGATTTGTTTGTAAAGGGTTTCTCGATGATAGCCACACCAATGACGGCTACTTCAAAAGATGTTAAGTTGAATGGACGAGAAAAATGTCGAAAAAGTTTCGATCAATGAAAACTTATTTGATTGAAGCTCAATTCTAGTGCAGCCGAGTCGAGCAAAGAGTTTGTCATTTATAGTGATGCATCCCTACTTGGGTTGGGTTGCGTATTGATGCAAGAAGGTCGAGTTGTGGCCTATGCGTCGAGACAATTGAAGCCACATGAGAAAAATTATCCAACCCACGATCTCGAGCTAGCTGCCATCGTATTCACTTTAAAAATATGGCGACATTACTTATTTGGTGAGAAGTGCCATGTATATTCGGATCACAAAAGTCTCAAATATTTGATGACTCAAAGAGACTTGAATCTGCGACAATGGCGTTGGCTTGAGTTGTTGAAAGATTATGAGCTTGTCATTGACTATCACCCGGGAAAGGCTAATGTGGTTGCAGATGCGTTAAGTCGTAAATCACTATTTGCTTTACGAGCTATGAATGTACACTTGTCTGTTCTATCCGACAATGTGTTAGTAGCAGAATTAAAGGCCAAACCATTGTTGATTCATCAAATTCGTGAAGCTCAAAAAGTCGATGATGAATTAGTTGCAAAACGGGCTGAATGTGTTCCGAATATGGAATCGGAGTTTCAAATTGATGATGACGATTGTTTGAGGTTCAGAAGTCATTTGTGTGTTCCAAGAAATTCAGAACTTATTTCGATGATTCTGAACGAAGCTCATTGTAGCCGAATGTCAATTCACCCGGGGAGTACGAAAATGTACAACAATCTGAGACGTCAGTTTTGGTGGCATGGTATGAAACGAGACATTTTCGGTTTTGTTTCGAAGTGTTTAATATGTCAGCAAGTGAAGGCGGAACATCAAGTGCCTACGGGTTTACTTCAGCCGATCATGATACCTAAATGGAAATGGGATCGAGTCACGATGGATTTTGTATCTGGGTTGCCAGTATCGGCAAATAAGAAAGATGCGATTTGGGTTGTTGTTGATAGACTGACTAAGTCGGCTCACTTTATCCCCGTACGTATGGATTTTTCATTGGATAAACTAGCTGAATTGTATGTTTCTCAGATTGTGAGATTACACGAGGTACCTATTTCTATTGTGTCGGACAGAGATCCGAGATTCACCTCGCGATTTTGGAAGAAATTGCAAGAAGCTTTGGGTACCAAGTCGCATTTTAGCACTTTTTCATCCCCAAACCGATGGTCAATCTGGTGGATAATTCGGATACTCGAGGATATGTTGAGATGTTGCATCCTTGAGTTTAGTGGTTCATGGGAACGGTATTTACCTTTGATTGAATTCGCTTACAACAATAGTTTTCAATCAAGTATTAAGATGGCACCTTACGAGGCTTTGTACGATCGTAAATGCCATACACCATTGTTTTAAACCGAGCTCTGTGAAAGTAAAATTTTCGAAGTTGATTTGATTAAAGATGCTGAACAGAAAGTAAAAGTAATCCGTGAAAGTCTGAAGGCGACCACGGATCGTCGAAAGTCATCTGCGGATTTGAAACGAAAAGACATTGAGTATCAGGTGGGAGACAAAGTGTTTCTCAAAGTTTCACCTTGGAAAAAGATACTCAGATTTGGGCGTAAGGGCAAATTGAGTCCGAGGTTCATCGGGCCATATGAAATATCCGAACGAGTTGGTCCAGTTGCGTATAGATTGATTTTACCCCCTGAACTTGAAAAGATTCGCGACGTCTTCCATGTTTCGATGCTTCGACGTTATAGATCTGATCCACCGCACATAATTAATCCATCAGAGGTTGAAATTCAATCCGATATGAGTTATGAAGAAGAACCAATTCGTATCCTAGCTTGTGAAGTGAAAGAGTTACGAAACAAAAAGGTTCCGTTAGTAAAGGTATTATGGCTCAAACACGGGATCGAAGAAGCTACTTGGGAAACCGAGAACTCTATGAAAAAATGTTACCCAAACCTATTTACCGGTAAGATTTTCGGGGACGAAAATTTCATAAAGTGGGGGAGAGTTGTGACAGCCCTAATGTGACCCTAGTCGGGAAATGGTTTCGGGACCACAAAATCGAGTCACAAAAATAACTAACCGTCATATTTGATGCTTATTATATATATATGCATGTGTGAAAATTTCATATTTGAATTTTGTTAATTGAAAGTGAATTTTAGTAAATAGGACTTATGCGAGAAAATTTAGAAATGTGCTAGGCAAATGTAAAGTGGCCTATTAATGCATGTTATAAAAATGATGGGTTTGCATGTCAAATTACCCAAAATTTGAGCTAGTGGCCGGCCATGCTATGGGTCATAACATATTATAAACATGTTGTGTTAATGTTTTATGTTAGAAATAATAAAATAAAAGGGTTAGTAATAAAATAAGGAGATGAAGGGTGATGAAAACAAAGAAAAGAAAAAAAAAAGTGTTCATCCTTTAACATCTTTGGCCGAAAATTTCAAGGAGAAAGGAAGGAGAAAGGAGTTCTCTTGCTTCATGTTCGGCTTGGATGAGGATTAGGAAGAGGTAAGTATCTTGAAATTCTTGGAAAACTATGTATAAAGAAGGTGGTTAGTTCAAGTTCTATTCATTCCATGGATTAAATTTTGATTGATTGGAGGTTTGATATTCAGCCAAGTAGTTTGAAGCTCTTAGTACAAATATTTTTTTCTTCCTTCTTGAAGGTTGAAATTGGGTTGTTCCTAAGGGTTGCCGAATATGGTCATTGAAGGGCCTTGAGGAACAATATGTGTGGCTTGGGTTATAACATTCGGCCATGGTAGTAAATAGAAGTGATAAATGGTAGTTAGGTGAAGTAGAGTCTAGCAAATGAGCATATATGTGCATTAGTTACTAAATGGAGAAAAATCGGCTAACAAGTGTGTACTAAGGCCGAATATGATTTTGGATATTATTGGGCAATGTATGTGTTTTAAATTAATGGAATGGAGAGGATGCTTTAATTGTGTTATGAACAATTATATGTTAAATTAAGGTTTGCTAAGCTAGCTATTAAGGTGAAGTGCAAATGTGAGTATTTGATTGCTAGTGTATATATGTGTACTAGCCGAGTTTTGAATTTGAATTATGGTTTGAGCACCATGTGTGGTATTGAGATTGTTTGAGTGAATTCATAGATATTTATATGATGAATTGGTTGTAGATATACATGCTTAAATAAGATGCACACATGAATGAATAGATAGATTGGTGTTGCATGTATTCGGTTATAGGCAAGCATAATGATGACTCTATCTTGACTTAGATAATCGGCTCAAGGAGAATATTAGCCAATATGTTGAATTTGGTTCATGATTTCATAAATATGACTCTAATGTCTAATATATATATATATAGACTAAGTACCTTGAATTTCTCTTGATGTTCAAGATGATTAAATCAATTTATTTGTTAAATTAAGCTCAAGAGCAAAGGGAACCGAATCGATAAAGGGAAGGAAAAAGTAATTGAATAGCCGTTGAAGACGTTCGACAACATCCGAGGTAAGTTTTCGAGTAATGGAACTAGGATTATGATTCGATTAGATCATGTTATAAGCAAATCAATCATGCTCTTTGTATGTAGCTATTGAGCCGAAAATGATAATGCTTGATAAGTGACTTGTGTTCAAATTCTAGTTATGAAAATGAAATCTAGATGTGTCATGATTTAATGATATGTGCATGAATATTCGAATGATAACCGGGCTAAGTCCCGAAGGCATTTGTGCGAGTTACTATATCCGGGCTAAGTCCCGAAGGCATTTGCGCGAGTTACTATAACCAAGCTAAGTCCCGAAGGCATTTGAGCGAGTAGCTATATCCGGCTAAATCCCGAAGGTACTTGGTTTGGGAATGAGCAATCTTGCTGTAATAATTTCAATTAATACGCTCGTAAAACCCCAACGATGAGGTATGTTTTGTATATGCATTGGAATAATTGATTCCTTTTAAATAGTATTCGCTCAATCGATTAACAAGCTTCCGGCCTTTAGTCAAGTTGATTCCTTATGTATGAATATAAGGGTTGGAAATGTGAAGTAGGTATGATTGTGAGAATATGTGTATATGAAATTATTCGTTTAGTCATATGAATGCTATACTTCAGTTGTGCATGATTTCATTACTCAAAACTTACTAAGCATTAAATGCTTATTCCGTTTCTTTGATACTTTGTTTTATAGATTTTGGTTAAATCACCTAGCGGATTCGGGAGTGTCAAAGTTGAAGTCATCCACACTATCAAAGCCCTTTTGGTACTCTTTTAGTTGAACTCGAAAATGGCATGTATAGGACTACCCTTTTGTTGTTGGTCATGTACCTTTCGGTAATGTATATATTTGGATAGCCATGCGAAAATGGCTTATATATATTTTGAGCATAGCGATATAATCATTTTGTATGTTGTTCATGGAGTGTTATGGAAATGTTGGTAACGATTAGCCATTGGAATGGTTAACCACGATCATTTTGGTGCTATGTATGACAAAATTTTAGTTGATCCATGGAAAACCATGAAATAGGTAAAGTTTACCTTAAAAACAGATGCTGACAGCAGCAGTGACGTGGATTTGAAAAATCGCTAAAAATAGTAGGAATGGAATTAAATAGTGAATAAATTATGTAATCTAACCTTGATAAATTTATTTTCATATGAAAGTAACGAAACGATCATATGGACCATATTTTATGAGATGTTTAAGTTTTCGTGAAACAGGGCCAGAGCGATTTCTGGATCCCCTGTTCCGACTTTGGAAATTCACTATAAATTAACTAGAGATAATTAGAAGTCATACCGTATATGTTAAGATTCCTTTTCGAGTCTAGTTTCTTTAGAAACAAACGGCATAAGTATTGAAGCCCTGTACAGGGAGATATCTAAGTCGTAATGCATGAAGGTCAGAGTAGTTGAACCCTAAAACAGGGGATATTTTAACTAATAAAATTTACTAATTAGCTTGACCAAAAATTCTATAAATAAATTTGTAGATGGATATATGAGTCTAGTTTCAGGAAAAATTTACGGAACTGGTTTTCGAGTTTTGGAACTCGAGATATGATTTTTAAGGTGACAGTGACGCAGTGAGCTAGCTTGTCTAGAAATTTTTAAAATGGACTGTGCAAATAAATGAATTAAGTCTGTTAGCACCTCGTGTTCGACTCCAGCAACGGTCTCGGGTAAGGGGTGTTACAGAATGATTTGAGTACGAGCTTACTAAGCTTTTGAAAGCTTACTTTGTGTGTGTGTTTGAATTGTTTTGTAGATATCGAAGCTACCAAGCTCGGGGATCGTCAAGGATTGTCGCCACACTATCGAATCTTATTTTGATACTTTTGATAATGTAAATATTTGAAGTATGGCAACTATAGGCTAGTAGTTGGTTAGCCATGAGATTTGTCTAATTAGTGTTTGAACTCATATTTGATAATGGCTTATGATATGTGATGTTAATTTGCAATTGTGGCATGTCTTAATTGGATAAAGGAGAAGGTAAGTTTGGTGGGTTCATGGTATAAGAATGGATAATGTTTTTAATATAATCTTACATTATGTTTTAGTATAAAAATGTAAGGTTTATAAGTATGTAAATGATTGATAATATTATGGCATGAATGATGTATGTTTTAGCATAAAGAATGGTTGATTGGGTTGTACATATATGCTTGATTCCTTGTTTGTAGGTTGACCCATAATGGGGTGGCAAGTTGGCTTAAACCAAGCCTGCATTGTGCCACATGGTCAAAGGCCATGGGCGTGCTTTGTGGCCATTTTTGTTTTTCTGTAACCTCTTAAAAATCACATGGTTTTGACACACGGGCGTGTCATATGGCCATGGGCATAAGTAAGTAGCTAGCTAAGTATCACACGGCCATAGCACACGGGCGTGTCTATTGGCCGTGGGTGAAAGTCAGTATGCCTGCTCTGTTTTGGCACTGCTGGTTCACATGGGTGTGTTTGATGCCCGTGTAAGGCACATGGTCTGGTCACACGGGCGTGTGACCTTAATAGAATAGAAAAATATTCTAAGTGTTAAAAGTTGTAAACATGTTCAGTTTAGTCCCGACCTCTTCCTAATGTATGTTTAAGGTCTCATTGACCTAAGAAAGGGACTTATGTTGATGTTTGACTATGATTCTATGATGTTTGTGAAACAAATGCGAAGTGCTTTGATATGTTTGGTAATGCCGCTTAACCCTAGTCCGGCGATGGATACGGGTTAGGGGTGTTACATTCTGTTTCACCAAAATTAGGTGCAGGGGATACACAGCTTGATTACACGCCCATTGGGCAATTCGTGTGTCACACATAGTCTAGATACACACCCGTGTGTTTGCCAATGTGGACAAAAAAAAGGCTATCTACCAAGCCTTTTTGCCACCCTTACTTGTACCAACCTACACAACATCAAACATAACCAATCCAAGCATAAATACACATAACCAAACAGCCACAACCATGAGAATCCTCATCAAACACATTTAATAAAAATCAATATTAACCAACAGTAATAGCCTATACAAAATGTGTGATAACTCGAATTAGGGCCTAATCAGAATAGTGGTTTCGGGACCATAAAATCCGAGATAGAAATAATTATTTTATGATTATTTTGAGGTCTATGATATGATTTCATGATTGTGTGAAAATTTCGTGAAGAAATTTTATGCATAAAGTGCTTAATTTGAAGTTAGGGACTAAATTGAATAAGTTGCAAAACTTGCATTCTAGAAGTTTCTAGTATGAAATTGCTTTGAAATATTAATTAGGAGGTCTTAAATAGAAATTTGACCAATTTCTAAGTTTATGGACAAAAATTGGACATGGATGGAATTTTTGAAAGTTTAGTAAGGAAGGGCATTTTAGTCATTTGGATATTAAATGAAATAAAATGGGAAAAATAAGACAAAAATGATCATCTTCTCCATAAGTTGCTGCTGAATTTTTCTCTCCACCATAGCTAGGGTTTCAACACTTTTAAGCCTTGATTGTAAGTGATTTCTATGCCCCTTTTTAATGTTCTTTACATTTTTGAAATCCTCGTAGCTCGGTTTACCTATTTCTACCAATATTTTGAGCTAGGGTTTATATTTAAAATTTTACCCATGGATGATATGTATGAATTTTGATGTTTTATGATAGAATATGAAGTTTGAGATTGTGTTAAACAACTTTTGCTAAGTGATTTTTCGTAAAAACGAGTAAAATGACATAATTGGTAAAAATACCTAATATTCATAAGTACATGTTAGAGTATGAATTTGATATTGCTATAGAAGGGAAAAATGATCAGCATGTCATAAAACACATGAAAATAGGATGAGGTTTAATTTACGAGCCTTGGGGCAAAAGTGTAAATATGTGAAAGTTTAGGGGCAAAATGATAATTTTGCCAAAGTTCGTACTAGGTGCTGTTTTGATGAATGTGTGTATTAAATAAATTAATTTGGTATTATAGATCAATAGAAAAGAGATTCGAGTCGAGATCGGGGGAAAAATAAAGTTTACGAGGAATAGGCTCGACTATTCTCATTTTGTATCCAGGTAAGTTCATATGTAAATATTGTAATATAACCATTATTTTAAATCATTTAATGCTATTTATATGATATTATGATTGTTATCATGCAATTCTATGCTTTGTGGTCATTGTTGGACAACATGCAAAAATTTTATGAATTATGTGAAAAATGTGAAAGACTACCGAAGTATCCTCATTGGTATTCCAAGGAGAATGGTAAAGGAGTACGAACGAGGAAAGTCCCGTTGAACCTTAGGAATAGATTCGGATATTTGGCCATCCGAACTCGTTGAGTTGAGTCCGAGTTCACTTATGGATGCGAACATCCGAACTCGTTGAGTTGAGTCCGAGTTCACTTATGGATGCGAATGTCCGAACTCGTTCAGTTGAGTCCGAGTTCGTGGAATGTAACTAGGCATCCGAACTCATTGAGTTGAGTCCGAGTTCACTTATGGATGCAAACGCCTGAGCTCGTTGAGTTGAGTCCGAGTACGCTTATGGGCAGGTTACATGGTAGCTTGGCTACTTATGTGGCATTTATGTGCAAGCTTTCCATGTATCCGAGTTATATTCCGATGTGTTCAACGGGTAAAATTCTAGTGAAATGGAAGAATACTCAAGATGCAAGTGACGTATTGGTAAGTGTTGTAGAATGGACACTTTGGACAGGTATGTACTTAACCCTCGGGTTGAGACTTGATACGACAACAATAATATGGTAAGATGATGAATGATGAATAGAAATGTGATACATGTTTTGGTGATATTATGCTAATGTTGGTTGGTATAATTTCTTTGTTAAGTTATTTATTATTTGCATGTGGACTTACTAAGCATCTATGCTTACTCCCTGCTTTTCATTCTTTGTAGTTTTGACAAGTCAATTTGGAGATCGAGACGGTCGGAGGCACGCTCACACTAGCACTGGACAATCGCGGTATAATGACTTGAAATTTTTGGAAATATGGCATGTATAGCATTCCAATCATTTTGTGTGTATAATCTTACGATATGGCCATGGATGGAATGGAAATGTTTGAGAATGATTAGCTATTGGAATGGCTAATCAAGTTTATATATGATAATATGTATGCTTTATGTCTTAACTAAACCATGAAAATCCTTGGAAAGGTCAAATTTGCCACAAAACAGAATCAGACAACAGCAGTGACGTGAATTTGAAAAATCACTAAAAATACTAGAAATGGAATTAAATGATGAATAAGTTATAGAATCTAATCTTGATGAGTATATTTTCATATGGAAGAAACAAAACAAGTAAATGAGTTGTATTTTATGAGATATTTAAGTTTTGGTAGAATAGGGTTAGAGAGATTTCTGAATCCCCTATTTTGACTTTAAAAATTCACCATAAATTGTACAAAAACAATTAGGAGTTTTTCATTACATGTATGAAATCCTTATTGAGATTAGTTTTATGAGAAACAAATAGTATAGTCATTGAAACTCTGTACAGGGAGATATTTGATTTGTAATACACAGGGGTCAGAGTAGCCGAACCTTGAAATAGGGGAGAATTTAACTAATAAACTGTACTAATTGGCCTAACAAAAAATTCTAGAAAAAAATTAGTAAGTAGATATATGAGTCTAGTTTCAAGGAAAATTTACGAAGTTGGATTTCGAGTTTCGTAACTTGAGATATGAATTTTTTTAGAAACTGTGACTTAGTTAGCCAACTTGTCTGGAAATTTTAAAATAAATTGTTTGAGCCGTTTAATTAACGAATTAAGTCCGTTAACATCTCGTACTCGACTTCAGCGGTGGTCTCAGGTGTGGGTGTGTTACATTTTGTGGTATCAAATCAGGTTTAGTTGGTTCTTAGACTAACGTGGTGTAAGTACGGATTTTGCTATACATGCCATATTTATATATTGTGATAGTGTGACGACTCCTGACCTTTTTAAATGATTTTTTTATAGTAAATGGATCCCGATCCAACTGTGGCTGATGATGTAGAGAGCAATGCGCCAGCTCCTATTGAAGGGGCGTGCCAACTGAAAATCAACCTCTTACTGTTGTCCAAGGAGGAGGAGAAAGGGCTCGGGAAGCCTTTCTCCAAATGATGAATGTTTGGTATACAGAGTTCGTTCGTACGAGCCCGACTGCTCAACAACCTCCCCCACCACCCTCGATTTCTCAACCTATACCCCAGATGCCTTCAGGTATGGATCTGATGAAATTCCAAAAATCTCCTGTAATAGCCCAAAACTGGGTCTAGTTGGAACAGAGGTTTCGGGACCACAAAATCTGAGATATATATAATTATTTTATGATCATTTTGAGCTCTATGATATGATTTCATGATTGTGTGAAAATTTCGTGAAGAAATTCTATGCATAAAGTGCTTAATTCGAAGTTAAGGACTAAATTGAATAAGTTGCAAAACTTGCATTCTAGAAGTTTCTAGTATGAAATTGATTTGAAATATTAATTAGGAGGTCTTAAATAGCAATTTGACAAATTTCTAAGTTATGGACAAAAATTGGACATGGATGGAATTTTTGGAAAGTTTAGTAGTAAGGGTATTTTGGTCATTTAGGGGTAAAATGAATTAAAATACAAAATTAAAAGCCAATTTTGCTCATCTTCCTCACCATGGTCGTGTATACCAAGGGAGACTCCATGGCTAGGGTTTTCAAGCTTCCCAAGCTCAATTGTAAGTCCGTTCTAACCCCGTTTTTCAAGTTCTTTACGTTTTTGGAGTCCCAGTAACTTGATTTAGCTTATGCTAGCAATAATTCAACCTAGGGTTCATATTTGGAAAAATACCCATAGGTAAAATTTGTGTATTTTGGTGTTTTATGATACAATATGAGGTTTTAAATTATGTTAGACAACTTGTGCTACTCGGTTTTAAGTGAAAACGAGCAAAATGGCTTAATTGGTAAAAATACCTAATAGTCATAAGTATATGTTAGAGTGAGAATTTGATGTTACCATAGAAGGGAAAAGTGATCATCATGTTATAAAACATAAGAATAAGGGATGAAGTTTAATTCCCGAGCCTAGGGGCAAAAGTGTAAATATGCAAAAGTTTAGGGGCAAAATTGTAATTTTTCAAATGTTTGAGTTAAGGACTGTTTTGAATAGTAAATTAATTAAATAAGTAAAATATGATGTTTTAGATCCTGGAAAATGAGATTTAAACCTAGAATGAGAGAAAAAATCGAAAATTGGGAAAGTTGGTAAAATGACTGTTTTAATATCAAGGTAAGTTCATATGTATAATAAGCATTAATTTATGCATGTTTCAATGTAAAATTGATATATTTACTATGATCTCCGAGGTGTTGAAAGTATGTAAGTTGGTATGATAATAATACAACAATAATCTTGTAATTTATATTTGAAAGTTAAATTTAGTGAATTAATTAAATTATGTTAAATTAAATGATTATGGTGCCAAGTTTATGAATTGATTTAAAAATATGTCTATGGTACATGAAGTGCGTTGAATTATCATACATAAATGTGATTTCTATGATTATGGATATTATGGGAAATTGTAAGTTCATATGATTTTTAATAAGACAATGTGTAATTTAATGTTATTGCGTTGATATTAAATGAGATGTAAGTTTATATGTAAGTAATACATCACTATTACTTGTATTATGATATCTTATAAAAATATTGGAAATATGTTTGTGGATAATTACTTGATTGGTGAAATTGTTGGAAAAGAGAGAAATCCGGTTGAACCTTCTGGAAAGATTGGATGATACAAATGGTGTGTAGCTAGGTCACATGTATAGTCTGAGTGCACATCATGTGTACAAGAGAGCTACAAGACATTATGATGTAGCTAGGTGCATGGGTGATACTATGTGTACACCATGTAGACAAGAGAGCTACGGATATATGTAGCTAGGTCGCATGCGTGGTTCCAAGTGAAGGACACCATGTAGACAAGAGAGCTACGAGATAAAGCTGGCTAGGTCACATGGGTGGTACTAAGTGTTCACCATGTGTACAAGAGAGCCGAACTATATGATGGGTGGAGCTATGTACTGAAACCACCAAGTATCGAGGATTGATCCAAGTGTTCAACGGGAGACTCTCTATGTATTGCTTTGTGAGTTTTGTGATGAATAAGTGCAGGAACTTGGTTATGTGAATGATGTGTTCATTAAGTGACCAGGATGTGGTAAGGTTATAAACAAGTAAGTTATACATGAGGATGATTTTATGGTGACCTTGTGATCATGGGCCTATACTTGTGATGTATGAAATGTGGTGAAAATGATTTGTGATATGTATGTTAAAATGAGGTTAATACAAAGAAAGTGTGAAAGAGTGAATTAGCAATAAAACTGTTTTGGACAGTAGCAGTGATATGATTTTGAAAAATCACCAAAAATAGTATAAATTGAATCAGAGACTGAATGAGATATAAAATTAAATCTTAATGAGTCTATTTTCATATAAAAGAAATAAAGAAAGCAAAGAAGTTCTATATTTTGAGAGATTTATGTTTTTGTGAGACTAATTCAGAATGATTGCGTGATCCCCTGTTCTGACTTTGGAAAATCACAACAATTTGGAGAAAAATAATTAGAGGCTAAAAATTATATTTTTAAAATCCATAATGAGTCTATTTTCAAGATAAATCAACAAGAACATTATCTGAGTTCTGTACTGTGAGATAATTATTTTTTAGTGAAGAGAGGTCAGAACTGTCAGAAAGTGAAACAGGGGAAATTTTAATGAATAAACTGTACTAATTGGCTAAACCAAAAATTATGAAAATTTTATGGTGGAAAGATATGTGAGTCTAGTTTCAGGGTAAATTTACGGATCTTAATTTGAAGCTCTGTAGCTCAAATTATAAATAATTAAGTGACTATGACTCGTGTGGACAGTTTGATGTGAACATTTATTAGTAAATTGTGAAATCGTACTTACAAGAATGCTACATACATTAAGGATGTGGAATGGAGAGGAGGATGAGGAAAATAAATATATGTGGAATACATGGAAACTATGGTATATGAAATATTGATATAATGAAATAAATGATATGTGTTTATAAGAAAACAAAAAGAGAATGTTATGTATCATGACTAGAGGTGATCATGGGCGGGTAGGTTTGGGCAGCCCAAATAAAATTTTAGGCCTGTCTACTAGGCTAGGCTGCCCGCCCGCCCAAATATAGGCCTAAAATTTTACCCAAGCCCGACCGAAATAAAATTACTAAGCTCGAGGCAGGCCTGCCCATATATATTAATTTTTTTCTTATTTCATTAAATAAAAAATTTAAAAATATAATAAATCAAATATATTTAAAAACATAAAAATAAATATTAAAACAAATAAAAATAATACTAAAACAATTCTTAAAACAATACACAAATTAACAATATAATAAAAAATAGTTATATTAAAATTTAAAATAATTAAAAATAAAATAAAAATATATATTAATATATAATTGGTAGGGGCAGTGCCCTAGCCAAAAAAAACTCTTACAGAGGTCTGCCCGTTTTTAAACAGGCCTCGTTTTTTGCCCAAGCCCATTTTTCGCCTATATTTTTACCCAAACCTCCCATTTTTCAGGCGGGCCTTGTGTTGGGCAGCCCCAACCCATGATCACTCTAATCATGACATGTATATATATATATGACTAGTCTCAATGTAATGCTTGTTGGGTATGGAATTGAATTGAAATGTTTCAGGAAAATATGTTATTCTCATGATCTCAATCGTGGTATTTTATAAAGATATGATCTAGCTTTAAATATGAATGCTTGATGATTAAGTGAAGATATTTGGTAAGATGATAATCTTGGTATAAATGTATAAGTGGTACTATAATAAAAAGGTAAAATGAGTATGAGAGACACATGTATGATGACATACAAATGCTATGTTTGTGGTTTAATTGAGGATGTTTAATCATTAAATGAATACCATGTTATATGCTTTTGATTTTGTATAAGTGTGTAAGAGATCAAGGTTGACCAAAGCTTGGAAAATAGCCTAGGTATATTCCACACAGGCAGAGACACGACCATGTGTCTTAGCCGTGTATGGAACACGACTTTGGGACACGGGCGTGTGGAGCCTTAAAGCATGAAATTTCCAAGATTTTCATAAGTTCTCGGTTTAGTCCCAAACCCTTTCTAAAGTATGTTTTGGGCTCCGTAGACTCAAATAAGGGACTATGTGTAAGAGAATGAACGGGTAATGCCTGGTAATGCCTCGTACCTTAGCCCGACCTCAGATATGGGTAAGGGGTGTTACATCTCCGGTTGACCAAATCCGCAAGTAAGGGGCCGAAGAATTCAGGGCAAATGTTGATGATGACGCTAAAAAAGTAGAATTTTGGCTCGAAAATTCTATTCGGGTATTTGATGAGTTATCTTGTACACTTGAAGAGTGCTTGAAGTGTGCTATATCATTGTTGAGGGATTCGGCTTATCATTGGTGGAAGGCATTAATTTCAGTGGTGCCAAAAGAGAAGGTGACTTGGGAATTCTTTCAAGAAGAATTTTGGAAGAAATATATTAGCGAAAGATTTGTAGACCAAAAGCGTAAAGAGTTTCTTGAGTTGAAGCAAGACAACATGATAGTTACCGAGTATGAAAGAGAGTTTGTTCAATTCAGCAAGTATGCTCGAGAATATATCCCTTCAGAGGTTAAAATGTGCAAATGATTTGAAGATGGACTTAATGAAGACATCAAGGTATTTGTGGGTATTCTTGAGTTGAAAGAATTTGTGGTACTTGTTGATCGGGCTTGCAAGGCTGAAGAACTAATTAAAGAGAAGAAAAAGACAGAGGCTGAGACAAGAAATTGGAAGAAAAGACCGATGTTTTTACAATAGATTTATGAAGCTTAGAGAAGTGATAAAGAATTACAAGATAAAAGAAAACAATGTGAGGCAAATACAGGATCAGACTTCAGAATCGGCTCTGATAGTTGTCTAATGTTTAAAGATCGGATTTGTGTGCCGAAAAATAATGAGTTGATTCAGAGGATCTTGCACGAAGCACACAATGGTTGTTTATCTATGCATCCGGGTAGTACAAAGATGTACAATGACTTGAAGAAAATGTATTGGTGGAACGGAATGAAAAGAGATATTTCTGAGTTTGTATCATGATGCTTGGTTTGTCAGCAAACACAAGCTAAACATCAGGTGCCTTCGGGTCTACTTCAGCCTATCATGATTCCCGAATGAAAATGGAATCGAATTACTATAGATTTTGTATCAGGATTGCCGTTAACTCCAAGAAGAAAGATGCCGTCTGGGTGATAGTCGACAGATTGACTAAATTAGCCCATTTTATTCCTGTACGCACTGATTATTCTCTTGATAAGTTAGTTGAATTATATATTAGTGAAATTGTTAGACTTCACGGAGTACCCTTGTCGATTATTTCGGATAGAGATCCGAGGTTTACTTCGCGATTTTGGCAAAAGTTGCAAGAAGCATTAGGTATGAAGTTAAATTTCAGCACTGCCTTCCATCCACAGACTGATGGAAAATCAGAGAGAGTAATTCAGATGCTTGAAGACATGCTCAGATGTTGCGTGTTGGAGTGCCAAGGAAGTTGGGAAAGGTACTTACCATTGGTGGAATTTTCTTACAATAATAGTTATCAGACGAGTTTGAAAATGGCACCTTATGAAGTGTTGTATGGTCGCAAGTGCCGGACACCGTTGTATTGGACCGAACTCAAAGAAAACTAGATTTACAGAGTTGATTTAATCAAGGAAACTGAAGAAAAAATGAAAGTGATTCGAGACTATTTGAAAGCTGATTCGGATAGGCAAAAATCTTACGCAGATTTGAAGTGAAAAGAGATTGAGTTTCAAGTTGGTGATAAAGTGTTTTTAAAAGTGTCTCCGTGGAAGAAAGTTCTTAGATTCGGTCAGAAAGGCAAGTTGAGTCCACGTTTCATCGGATCATATGAGGTAATTGAAAGAATTGGCCCGGTAGCGTATCAGTTAGCATTACCGCCAGAATTAGAGAAGATCCATGATGTATTCCATGTATCTAGGTTACGTCGGTATCGTTTGGATCCTTCAAATGTGATTTCACTGACAGAAATCGAGTTACAACCGGATATGACTTACAATGAAGAACCGATTAAAATTTTAGCAAAGGAGGTCAAGTAACTGAGAAATAAAAGTTTCACTCTCGTGAAGGTATTGTGGCAAAAACATGGGGTAGAAGAGCCTACATGGGAGCCCGAGGAAACTATAAGGAATCAATGTGACAGCCCAAAATTGACCCTAGTCGGAATGTGGTTTCGGGACCACAAAACTGAGGCATAAAAATAATTTAAAATTTATTTTGATGCCTATAATATGTGTATGCTCATGTATGACATTTTTTGATGATTGATTTAGTGTTATAAAGGTGAATTCCACTAGAAAGGACTTAGTAGTGAACTTTGAAAGTACGATAGGGAAATGTGTGATGACTAATTAAAGCATGCATGCAAAATAATGGACTTGCATGTCAAATTCCCCCATTTATAGGTGGTGGCCGGCCATGACATGGGTTATGGGCAAAGAAAACATGTTGAAACATGTTTTGTTAATGGAGCATGAAAGAAATGATTAATAATTAGATGTGGGAAGAGAAACAAAAAAAAAAATGTGTGTGAGAGTGTAGCATTCCCCCCATTGTTAGTGCAACTAAGAAGGAAAACAAAAATTTTTGTTCATCCTTGTTCTCTCCTTTTGGCCGAAAATACTAAGGGAAGAAGAGATTTTTGCTTCATTTTATTTGTTTAGAAGAGATCTAGAAGGAGATTTGGCTAAACTTGCACCAAGATTAAGGTATGTATGAGGTTGTGTCATGAGATTCATGCATGTTTTAGTTGCCAACTTGATGTTCATGTTAGCCATGGTTCAAATCCTTGTTATGCCATGGAAGTGGTATTTGGTCAAAGTTGATATTGTGATAAAGCCATTGCATGCTAAGTGTGAAGCTTGATGATGATGCATGCAATGATGGATTGTCTACTCTTGAAATTTCTTTGTAGCCATCTTGAGTAAGACATTGAGTTTTCTTTTGTTTAACCATGATTGAAGTTGAAAGGGCATGATTGTGATGTATTCGGCCATGATGCATTCATGAGCATGGTTCATGCTTCTTGCATGTTAGTTAAAATTTGTGTTTTGGATGGCTAGGGACACCTTGAAATTGACCATGCACATATATGTATATATATGTTTGCACATGATGTTTTGGTTATGAAGTAAGTGATGAATATGTTTGTTTAAAGAAGAAAATGTTGAAGAATGCTTGTGAAATTGCAAGTACATTCGGCCTAGTACACATATGATGTGGAAATCTTGGAATTTATTGTTGAATTGGTGCAAGTATGACTAAGTATATTCGGCCTTAGGTAGCCTATTGATGGCCTTAGCTTTTCCTTGATGCTTGAATGAATTGTATTGAATTGCTTGATGTAGTATAAAATGTGCATGACCATTGTGTATTCAAGCTAAAGGGTGGCCATATGACCATTTAAACTCCTTGTCATATTCGCCATAAGCTAGCATAATGAGGTTTTAATAAATTGAATTTGTTTGAATTAGCTCAAGAGCTTAGAGGGCCACAATTGGACAAGGGGAAGGAAAAAGTGATCGAATAGCCGTAAAAGCCGTTCGACAACATCCGAGGTAAGTCCTCAAGAAGTGACCCTACTTGAATTATGTGAAATGAAATATGGATGTGTAACGATTATTGATTTATGTGTGTATGAGTATTTGAATGATACCGGGCTAAGTCCCAAGGCGATTATGCTAGTGATTACATTTGTGTTTGAGCCTTAGTAACGAAAATGAAACATGAATGTCTAATGATTATTGATGTATGTGTGCATGAGCAATTGAATGATATCCGGCTAAGTCCCGACGACATTTATGCTGGAAATTATATCCGGGTTAAGACCAAGGCAATTGTGCTAGTGGCTATATCCGGCTAAGACCAAGGCATTCGTATGCGAAGTCGTTCTATCCGGGCTAAGACCAAGGCATTCGTGCACGTGGTTATATCCGGTTGTATTCGAAGAAGCTTGGGCTGGAGGTGAGTGTTGGCTGCTGTAATAAATTCCATTAGTACGCTCGAAAAGCCCAAAGAATAAGGTATGATTATATGTGCATTGGAAAAGTCGACATGCTTGAGCAACATTCGCTCAATCGACTAACAATTTCAGCTATTGAATTGGTTGATACCTTGTGAAAGTATATAATGATGAAGTGTGAAGTAAGAATGATTATGTGAATGTGTATTAATGAAATGATGCATTTGGCTATGTGAATGTATTGCTTTAATTAAAGCTGATTTTATTCCTTGAGACTTACTAAGCATAAAATGCTTACCCGTTGCTTTGGCTCTCTGTTTTATACATTTTGCTCGATAGCAATCGGATTCGGGATCATTAAAGTCGAAGTCATCTACACTATCAAAGCCTCCATTTTGGTATAAATTTTTGGTTGAACTTTGAAATGGCATGTATAGGACTACCCTTGTTGGTTCAAATATGTTGTGATGTATATGTATACGGCCATGCGAAAATGGCTCGTAAAAGTGAAGTCTGAACTTAGACTATTTGCGGTTTGTATATATATATATGGTGTCATGATGTGATTATGGATTGGAAATGGGAGTGTTGGTCACATGATCAGCCATTGGTATGGTTAAAATGATCATATGTGAACCTATGTATGGCAAGACTAGTTGGTTCATGGAGACTACAAAATAGGTAAGACCTACCTTAAAAACAGATGCTGCCAGCTGCAGTGACGTGAATGTAAAAAATCACCAAAATTTGTAGGAATGGTATTAAATAGTGAATAAGCTATGTAAATGAACCTTGATGAGTCTACTTTCATATGGAAGAAACGAAACAGTCATAGGAGTCACATGTTAAGAGGTATTAAAGCTATTGTGAGACAGGGCCAGAACAGTTTCTGGGTCCCCTGTCGCAACTTTAAAAATTTACTATAAATTATCCAGAAATAATTAGGAGTCATGCCTTATATGTACAGATTTCATTTTGAGTCTAGTTTCATTAGAAACAAACGGAACCAGTATTAAAGCCCTGTACAGAGAGATATTCAAGTTGTAACGCGCGGAGGTCAGAGCAGTCAATCCCTGTAACATGGGTGACTTTAACTAATAAACTGTACCAATTGGCCCAACCAAAAATTCTAGAAATAAATCCATGGATGGATATATGAGTCTAAATTCAGGGAAAATTTACGAAACCAGTTTCCGAGTTTTGAAGCTCGAGATATGATTTTTAACGCGACGGTGACACAGTTTTCCAGCCTGACTGGAAATGTCAATTGGTGGGCGAAATATGTGGATTTGGCTTGTTAACCCCTCGTGTCCGACACCGGCGATGGTCTCGGGTTCGGGGTGTTACAATTTTATTGGTATCAAAGCCACGGTTTAGTCGATTCTAGGACTACCGTGATGTGTTTGGGGTCTAGCTATACATGCCATTAAATGATGAATCGATAGTGTGGTGATTTCGACAATTTGACTTTGTGTTTGTTTATAGTAATGGATCCCGATCCCAACCGAAGCGATAGCTGATGATGTGGAGAGTGTGGCGCTGCTCCCGCAAGGGACAGCACCGCGCAGACTCTCAACCTATGGCCAGCAATCCGAATGATGAGGCTAGGCAAGCCTTTTATAGTGTGATGAATGATTGGTTTAACCAATACATTCGAACTAACACTACTGTTCCACAACCTCCATTCCCGACAAATGCAACCCCGCACCTACAATACCTCCTAAACCCGACCAAATAAGGTCAAGTAAGCCCCAATCGACGTGGATTCGAAAACATGGGGCCACTGAATTTAAAGCTACGGATGATGATGATGCCGAAGCGAGCTGAATTTTGGTTGGACAACACTATCCGGTGCTCGATGAGCTATCTTGTACACCGATGAGTGCTTAAAGTGTACCATCTCCTTGCTACGTGATTCCGCCTACTATTGGTGGAGTACTCGACTTCGTGGTGCCTAGAGAGCAAGTGACTTGCGAATTCTTTCAAACCGAGTTCAAAAAGTATATTAGTCGAGATTCATCGACCAAAAGCGAAGCGAATTTCTTGATCTTAAGCAAGGTTCTATGTCGATTCACCGACTATGAACGAAAATTTGTGAGGCTTAGCCGATCGCGAGAATGCATTTCGTCCGAAGCTATTATGTGTAAACGCTTGAGGATGGGCTGAATGATGATATAAGGATGTTCGTTGGCATTCTCGAAATACGAGAGTTCGTAGTACTTGTTGAGCGAGCTTGTAAAGTCAAGAGCTTAGAAAGAGAAACAAAAAGTTGATGTGGGAACTAGAGAATTCGAAAAGGTCCTCGGAAAGTCTCTTCAACAGTATCGAAGAGATTTCGAGATGATGTGAGCCGGTCTAGAGGCGCCACGGGCTTTTCTAGACGAGGACGCGATCGACCCCTGTGACCACACGAGTCACTTCGATCGCCAGATGGTGGAAATGATCGCCGAGAGAGGCGGAGTGTCGCATTGTGGCAAATGGCATTCGGGAGCTGTTGGTTCCGTGATCGCTCCTGCTATAAGTGCGGATCGGCCGACCACCTTATGAAGGATTGCCCGGTAGCTTGAACAAAATGTAAGTCGAGTGGAAACCCGGGTGCTACCATCGCCGAGGTAGGCCACCTAGAAATGTGGGCAATGTTAGTGGCGGTCGAGAGGATCTAGAGATGCTACCATCGGATCCGAGGCTCGGGCTCTGCTAGGACTTATGCCATCTGCCACGCGCGAGGATCTGCCTCTCCGGATGTCATTACCGGTACTTTTACTCTTTTCAATACTAATGTGATTGCTTTGATTGACCCCGGTTCTACTCATTCTTATATATGTGAAACCTTAGCATCCAATAAGACTTTGCCTATTGAGTCTCATGAGTTTGTAATTCGGTGTCAAACCCTTGGGTCATTACGTGCTTGTCAACAAAGTGTGCAAGAAAAGTCCCCTAGTGTTCCGAGGTTCTTGTTTTCCGTGGACTTGATGCTTTTGTCGTTCGATGAATTGACGTTATTCTTGGTTTGGATTGGTTGACCATGCACGATGCGGTTGTAAATTGCAAAAGCAAGACTATCGATTTGAGGTGCGCGAATAACAAGATAATTCGGGTTGAGTCTACGGACTTAAAGGGTTGCCACCGTAATATCAGCAATGTTGGCCCGAAAATATGTAAGAAAAGGGTACGAAGCGTACCTTGCGTATGTGCTCGATGACAAGGAATCAGAAAAGAAACCCGAATCTGTGCCCGTGGTTTGTGAATACCCGGATGTTTTCCCTGAAGAATTGCCGGGTTTACCACCTGTTCGGGAAATAGAATTTGGCATCGAATTGGTACCTGGTACCACTCCAATTTCGATAGCTCCGTATCGTATGGCGCCAACGGAATTAAAGGAGTTGAAAGCTCAGTTGCAAGAATTGGTGGATAGAGGTTTTGCTCGCCCGAGTTTTTCGCCTTGGGGTGCGCCAGTGTTGTTTGTGAAAAAGAAGGATGGAACCATGCGGCTGTGCATCGACTATCGTCAGCTTAATAAAGCGACGATAAAGAACAAATATCCGTTACCACGTATCGATGACTTGTTCGATCAACTGAAGGGAGCCTCAGTGTTCTCGAAAATAGATTTGAGATCAGGCTATTATCAATTGCGAATCCGAGATTTGGACGTGCCCTGCATCGCCTTGAGCGAGATATGGTCACTATGAGTTCCTAGTGATGCTGTTTGGGCTTACTAATGCCCCTGCGGTATTTATGGATTTAATGAATCGGATCTTCAGACCATATTTGGATCGATTCGTAGTCGTGTTCATTGATGACATCTTGGTCTATTCAAGAAATGAGACCGAACATCTTGAACACCGAGGTTAGTGCTGCAAATTTTACGGGATAAGCAATTATATGCTAAGTTCAACAAGTGTGAGTTCGGTTAAGAGAGGTTAGCTTCTTGGGTCATGTGGTATCTGCATCGGTGTTCGAGTCGACCGAATAAAATTTCAGCCATACTTAATTGGAAGCCTCCGAGAAATATTACTGAGGTTCGGAGCTTTTTGGGGCTTGCCGGTTATTACCGATGATTTGTAAAAGGTTTCTCAACGATAGCCACGCCGATGACGAAGCTACTCCAAAAGGATGTTAAGTTCGAATGGACAGAGAAATGTCAGAAAAGTTTCGATCAACTGAAAACTTATTTGACGGAGCCCCAATTCTAGTGCAACCCGAATCGGCAAAGAGTTTGTCATCTATAGTGACGCCTCCTCCTTGGGTTAGGTTGCGATTGATGCAAGAAGGTCGAGTTGTAGCCTATGCGTCGAGGCAATTAAAGCCACACGAGAAAAATTATCCGACCCATGATCTCGAATTAGCTGCCATCATATTCGCCTTAAAGATTTGGCGACATTACTTATTTGGTGAGAAGTGCCATGTGTACTCGGATCACAAAAGTCTCAAATATTTGATGACCCAAAGAGACTTAAATCTCGACAAAGACGTTGGCTCGAGTGTTAAAGGATTATGAGCTGGTCATTGACTATCACCCCGGAAAGGCGAATGTGGTTGCGGATGCCTTGAGTCGTAAATCATTATTCACTTTACGAGCGATGAATGTGCACTTGTGCATTCGATCCGACGGTGTGTTAGTAGCTGAATTGAAAGCCAAACCACTATTGATGCATCAAATTCGAGAAGCTCGTAAAGTCGACGACGAGTTGGTCGCAAAACGAGTGAGTGTGTTCGAACAAGGACTCGGAGTTTCAAATCGATGATGACGATTGTTTGAGGTTCAAAGGTCGTCTGTGTGTTCCAAAGAATTGAACTCATTTCGATAATTTTGAACGAAGCCAGTGTAGCCGAATGGCAATCCACCCGGAGTACGAAGATGTACAACGATTTGAAACGTCGGTTTGGTGGCATGGTATGAAACGAGACATCTCCGACTTTGTTTGAGATGCTTAATATGTCAACAAGTGAAAGCGGAACATCAAGTGCCTTCGAGATTACTTCACCAATCACGATACCCGAGTAGAAATGGGATCGAGTCACAATGGACTTTGTATCCGGACCGCCTTTGTCGTGAAAAGAAGGATGCGGTTTGGGTCGTTGTAGATAGATTGACTAAGTCGGCTCACTTTGTCCCCGACGTCACGGACTTTTCAATGGACAAACTAGCCGAATCAGACGCTTCTCGACAGAGATTGCACGGGGTGCCTATTTCCATCGTGTCGGATAGAGATCCGAGGTTTACCTCGCGATTTTGGAAAAAGTTGCAAGAAGCTTTGGGTACCAAGTTGCATTTCAGCACCGCCTTTCACCCCCAAACCGATGGTCAATCCGAGCGGATAATTCAGATACTTGAGGATATGTTGAGATGTTGCGTCCTCGAGTTTAGTGGTTCATGGGAACGGTATTTGCCGATGATTGAATTCGCTTACAACAACAGCTTTCAATCAAGTATTAAGATGGCACCCTACGAGGCTTTGTGACAGCCCAAAATTGACCCTAGTTGGAATGTGGTTTCGGGACCACAAAACCGAGGCATAAAAATAATTTAAAATTTATTTTGATGCCTATAATATGTGTATGCTCATGTATGACATTTTTTGATGATTGATTTAGTGTTATAAAGGTGAATTTCACTAGAAAGGACTTAGTAGTGAACTTTGAAAGTACGATAGGGAAATGTGTGATGACTAATTAAAGCATGCATGCAAAACAATGGACTTGCATGTCAAATTCCCTTTTATAGATGGTGGCGGCCATGACCAAGAATATGGGCTAAACATGTCATGAAACATGTTTTGTTGGGCATTAGGGAGAAATAATAAACAAATAAGCATGGGTAAGAAAAGAATGAAAAAAAAATGTGTGTGTGAGTGTGGTATCTCCCCCATTGCCGTGAGTTTAAAGGAAGAAAGAAAAAAATTTTGTTCATCCTTTCTTTGAGGCAAAACTAAGGGGGAAGAAGAGATTTTTGCTTCATTTTATTTGTTTAGAAGAGATCTAGAAGGAGATTTGTCTAAACCTGCACCAAGATTAAGGTATGTATGAGGTTGTGTCATGAGATTCATGCATGTTTTAGTTGCCAACTTGATGTTCATGTTAACCATGGTTCAAATCCTTGTTATGCCATGGAAGTGGTATTTGGTCAAAGTTGATATTGTGATAAAGCCATTGCATGCTAAGTGTGAAGCTTGATGATGATGCATGCAATGATGGATTGTCTACTCTTGAAATTTCTTTGTAGCCATCTTGAGTAAGACTTTGAGTTTTCTTTTTGTTTAACCATGATTGAAGTTGAAAGGGGCATGATTGTGATGTATTCGGCCATGATGCATTCGTGAGCATGGTTCATGCTTCTTGCATGTTAGTTAAAATTTGTGTTTTGGATAGCTATGGACACCTTGAAATTCGGCCATGCACATATATGTATATATATGTTTGCACATGATGTTTTGGTTATGAAGTAAGTGATGAATATGTTTGTTTAAACAAGAAAATGTTGAAGAATGTTTGTGAAATTGCAAGTACATTCGGCCTAGAATACCTATGATGTGGAAATCTTGGAATTTATTGTTGATTTGGTGCAAGTATGACTAAGTATAATCGGCCATATGAGTGCTTGATGATGTATTATAAGTATGGAGCCACAATATGTAAAGCATTAACTAGTAAAATGCATGCTGTTTTGTGTGGTGTTAAGTGTATAATTGGCCTCAAATTGGACATGTATGTTCGGCCTTAAGTAGCCGATTGATGGCCTTAGCTTTTCCTTGATGCTTGAATGGATTGTATTGAATTGCTTGATGTAGTATAAAATGTGCATGACCATTGTGTACTCAAGCTAAAGGGTGGCCATATGACCATTTAAACTCCTTGTCATATTCGCCATAAGCTAGCATAATGAGGTATTAATAAATTAAATTTGTTTGAATTAGCTCAAGAGCTTAGAGGGCCACAATTGGACAAGGGAAGGAAAAGTGATCGAATAGCCGTAAAAGCTGTTCGACAACTTCCGAGGTAAGTCCTCAAGAAGTGACCCTACTTGAATTATGTGAAATGAAATATGGATGTGTATTGATTATTGATTTATGTGTGTGAGTATTTGAATGACACCGGGCTAAGTCCCGGGCGATTATGCTAGTGATTATATTTGTGTTTGAGCCTTAGTAACGAAAATGAAATATGAATGTCTAATGATTATTGATGTATGTGTGCATGAGCAATTGAATGATATCCGGCTAAGTCCCAAGACGTTATTGCTGGAAATTATATCCGGTTAAGACCGAAGGCAATTGTGCTAGCGGCTACATCCGGCTAAGACCAAGGCATTCGTGCGAGTTGTTCTATCCGGCTAAGACCAAGGCATTCGTGCACGTGGTTATATCCGGTTGTATTCAAGAAGCTTGGGCTGGAGGTGAGTGTTGGTTGCTGTAATGAATTCAATTGGTACGCTCGAAAAGCCCAAAGAATAAGGTATGTTTATACGTGCATTGGAAAGTCGACATGTTTGAGCAACATTCGCCGATCGACTAACAATTTCAGCTATTGAATTGGTTGATACCTTGTGAAAGTATATAATGATGAAGTGTGAAGTAAGAATGATTATGTGAATGTGTATTAATGAAATGATGCATTTGGCCATGTGAATGTATTGCTTTAATTAAAGCTGATTTTATTCCTTGAGACTTACTAAGCATAAAAATGCTTACCCCGTTGCTTTGGCTCTCTGTTTTATAGATTGTGCTCGATAGCAATCAGATTCGGGATCATTAAAGTCGAAGTCATCCACACTATCAAAGCCTCCATTTTGGTATAAATTTTTGGTTGAACTTTGAAATGGCATGTATAGGACTACCCCTTGTCGGTTCAATTGTGTTGTGATGTATATGTGTACGGCCATGCGAAAATGGCTCGTAAAAGTGAAGTACGAACTTAGACTATTTGCGGTTTGTATATATATATATGGTGTCATGATGTGATTATGGATTGGAAATGGGAGTGTTGGTCACATGATCAGCCATTGGTATGGTTAAAATGATCATATGTGAACCTATGTATGGCAAGACTAGTTGGTTCATGGAGACTACAAAATAGGTAAGACCTACCTTAAAACAGATGCTGCCAGCTGCAGTGACGTGAATGTGAAAATCACCAAAATTTGTAGGAATGGTATTAAATAGTGAATAAGCTATGTAAATGAACCTTGATGAGTCTACTTTCATATGGAAGAAACGAAACGGTCATAGGAGTCATATATTAAGAGATATTAAAGCTTTCGTGAGACAGGGCCAGAACGGTTTCTGGGTCCCCTGTTGCAACTTTAAAAATTTACTATAAATTATCCAGAAAGAATTAGGAGTTATGCCTTATATGTACAGATTCCATTTTGAGTTTAGTTTCATTAGAAACAAACGGCACCAGTATTAAAGCCCTGTACAGAGAGATATTCAAGTTGTAACGCGGGGAGGTCAGAGCAGTCGATCCCTGTAACATGGGTGACTTTAACTAATAAACTGTACCAATTGGCCCGACCAAAAATTCTAGAAATAAATCCATGGATGGATATATGAGTCTAAATTCAGGGAAAATTTACAAAACCAGTTTCCGAGTTTTGAAACTCGAGATATGATTTTTAAGGCGACGGTGACGCAGTTTTCCAGCCTGACTGGAAATGTCAATTGGTGGGCGAAATATGTGGATTTGGCTTGTTAACCCCTCGTGTCCGACACCGGCGATGGTCTCGGGTTCGGGGTGTTACAGGCTTTGTACGGTCGTAAATGCCGTACACCATTGTTTTGGACTGAGCTCGGTGAAAGCAAAATTTTCGGGGTGGATTTGATTAGAGATGCTGAACAGAAAGTGAAAGTAATCCGTGAAAGTCTGAAATAGCCTCCGATCGTCAGAAGTCATACGCGGATCTGAAGCGTAAGGACATCGAGTATCAGGTGGGAGATAAAGTGTTTCTCAAGGTATCGCCTTGGAAAAAGATACTCAGATTTGGCCGTAAGGGCAAGTTGAGCCCGAGGTTCATTGGGCCATATGAGATATCCGAGCGAGTCGGTCCAGTGGCATATCGTTTGATTTTGCCCCCTGAACTCGAAAAGGTTCACGATGTCTTTCATGTTTCGATGCTTCGATGCTATAGATCTGATCCATCGCACGTGATTAGTCCATCAGAAGTTGAAATTCAAGCCAATATGAGTTATGAGGAAGAACCGATTCGTATCCTATCACGGGAAGTGAAAGAGTTGCGAAACAAGCGGGTTCCGCTAGTGAAGGTGTTATGGCTGAAGCACGGGATAGAAGAAGCTACTTGGGAAACCGAGAACTCTATGAAAGAGCGATACCCAACCCTATTTACCGGTAAGATTTTCGAGGACGAAAATTTCTTAAGTGGGGGAGAGTTGTGACAGCCCAAAATTGACCCTAGTCGGAATGTGGTTTTGGGACCACAAAACCGAGGCATAAAAATAATTTAAAATTTATTTTGATGCCTATAATATGTGTATGCTCATGTATGACATTTTTTGATGATTGATTTAGTGTTATAAAGGTGAATTCCACTAGAAAGGACTTAGTAGTGAACTTTGAAAGTACGATAGGGAAATGTGTGATGACTAATTAAAGCATGCATGCAAAATAATGGACTTGCATGTCAAATTCCCCTTTTATAGGTGGTGGCGGCCATGACATGGGTTATGGGCAAAGAAAACATGTTGAAACATGTTTTGTTAATGGAGCATGAAAGAAATGATTAATAATTAGATGTGGGAAGAGAAACAAAAAAAAAAAAGTGTGTGAGAGTGTAGCATTCCCCCATTGTCAGTGTAACTAAGAAGGAAAACAAAAATTTTTGTTCATCCTTGTTCTCTCCTTTTGGCCGAAAATACTAAGGGAAGAAGAGATTTTTGCTTCATTTTATTTGTTTAGAAGAGATCTAGAAGGAGATTTGGCTAAACTTGCACCAAGATTAAGGTATGTATGAGGTTGTGTCATGAGATTCAGCATGTTTTAGTTGCCAACTTGATGTTCATGTTAGCCATGGTTCAAATCCTTGTTATGCCATGGAAGTGGTATTTGGTCAAAGTTGATATTGTGATAAAGCCATTGCATGCTAAGTGTGAAGCTTGATGATGATGCATGCAATGATGGATTGTCTACTCTTGAAATTTCTTTGTAGCCATCTTGAGTAAGACATTGAGTTTTCTTTTGTTTAACCATGATTGAAGTTGAAAGGGCATGATTGTGATGTATTCGCCATGATGCATTCATGAGCATGGTTCGTGCTTCTTGCATGTTAGTTAAAATTTGTGTTTTGGATGGCTAGGGACACCTTGAAATTGCCATGCACATATATGTATATATATGTTTGCACATGATGTTTTGGTTATGAAGTAAGTGATGAATATGTTTGTTTAAAGAAGAAAATGTTGAAGAATGCTTGTGAAATTGCAAGTACATTCGCCTAGTACACATATGATGTGGAAATCTTGGAATTTATTGTTGAATTGGTGCAAGTATGACTAAGTATATTCGGCCTTAGGTAGCCTATTGATGGCCTTAGCTTTTCCTTGATGCTTGAATGAATTGTATTGAATTGCTTGATGTAGTATAAAATGTGCATGACCATTGTGTATTCAAGCTAAAGGGTGGCCATATGACCATTTAAACTCCTTGTCATATTCGCCATAAGCTAGCATAATGAGGTTTTAATAAATTGAATTTGTTTGAATTAGCTCAAGAGCTTAGAGGGCCACAATTGGACAAGGGAAGGAAAAGTGATCGAATAGCCGTAAAAGCCGTTCGACAACATCCGAGGTAAGTCCTCAAGAAGTGACCCTACTTGAATTATGTGAAATGAAATATGGATGTGTAACGATTATTGATTTATGTGTGTATGAGTATTTGAATGATACCCGGCTAAGTCCCAAGGCGATTATGCTAGTGATTACATTTGTGTTTGAGCCTTAGTAACGAAAATGAAACATGAATGTCTAATGATTATTGATGTATGTGTGCATGAGCAATTGAATGATATCCGGCTAAGTCCCGACGACATTTATGCTGGAAATTATATCCGGTTAAGACCAAGGCAATTGTGCTAGTGGCTATATCCGGCTAAGACCAAGGCATTCGTGCGAGTCGTTCTATCCGGGCTAAGACCAAGGCATTCGTGCGTGGTTATATCCGGTTGTATTCGAAGAAGCTTGGGCTGGAGGTGAGTGTTGGCTGCTGTAATAAATTCCATTAGTACGCTCGAAAAGCCCAAAGAATAAGATATGATTATATGTGCATTGGAAAAGTCGACATGCTTGAGCAACATTCGCTCAATCGACTAACAATTTCAGCTATTGAATTGGTTGATACCTTGTGAAAGTATATAATGATGAAGTGTGAAGTAAGAATAATTATGTGAATGTGTATTAATGAAATGATGCATTTGGCTATGTGAATGTATTGCTTTAATTAAAGCTGATTTTATTCCTTGAGACTTACTAAGCATAAAATGCTTACCCGTTGCTTTGGCTCTCTGTTTTATAGATTTTGCTCGATAGCAATCGGATTCGGGATCATTAAAGTCAAGTCATCTACACTATCAAAGCCTCCATTTTGGTATAAATTTTGGTTGAACTTTGAAATGGCATGTATAGGACTACCCTTGTTGGTTCAAATATGTTGTGATGTATATGTGTACGGCCATGCGAAAATGGCTCGTAAAAGTGAAGTACGAACTTAGACTATTTGCGGTTTGTATATATATATATGGTGTCATGATGTGATTATGGATTGGAAATGGGAGTGTTGGTCACATGATCAGCCATTGGTATGGTTAAAATGATCATATGTGAACCTATGTATGGCAAGACTAGTTGGTTCATGGAGACTACAAAATAGGTAAGACCTACCTTAAAAACAGATGCTGCCAGCTGCAGTGACGTGAATGTGAAAAATCACCAAAATTTGTAGGAATGGTATTAAATAGTGAATAAGCTATGTAAATGAACCTTGATGAGTCTACTTTCATATGGAAGAAACGAAACGGTCATAGGAGTCACATGTTAAGAGGTATTAAAGCTATTGTGAGACAGGGCCAGAACGGTTTCTGGGTCCCCTGTTGCAACTTTAAAAATTTACTATAAATTATCCAGAAAGAATTAGGAGTCATGCCTTATATGTACAGATTCCATTTTGAGTCTAGTTTCATTAGAAACAAACGACACCAGTATTAAAGCCCTGTACAGAGAGATATTCAAGTTGTAACGCGTGGAGGTCAGAGCAGTCGATCCCTGTAACATGGGTGAGTTTAACTAATAAACTGTACCAATTGGCCAGACCAAAAATTCTAGAAATAAATCCATGGATGGATATATGAGTCTAAATTCAGGGAAAATTTATGAAACCAGTTTCCGAGTTTTGAAACTCGAGATATGATTTTTAAGGCGACGGTGACGCAGTTTTCCAGCCTGACTGGAAATGTCAATTGGTGGGCGAAATATGTGGATTTGGCTTGTTAACCCCTCGTGTCCGACACCGGCGATGGTCTCGGGTTCGGGGTGTTACAATCAATACCTACACTTGTTTACCGGTAAGATTTTCGGGGACAAAAATCCTTAAAGGGGGGAGAGTTGTGATAACCCGAATTAGGGCCTAATCGAAAAAGTGGTTTCGGGACCACAAAATCTGAGATAGAAATAATTATTTTATGATTATTTTGAGGTCTATGATATGATTACATGATTGTGTGAAAATTTCGTGAAGAAATATTATGCATAAAGTGATTAATTTGAAGTTAGGGACTAAATTGAATAAGTTGTAAAACTTGCATTCTAGAAGTTTCTAGTATGAAATTGCTTTGAAATATTAATTAGGAGGTCTTAAATAACAATTTTACCAGTTTATTAGTTTATGGACAAAAATTGGATATGGATGAAATTTTTGAAAGTTTAGTAAGGAAGGGCATTTTGGTCATTTGGATATTAAATGAAATAAAATGGGAAAAATAACACAAAAATGATCATCTTCTCCATAAGTTGCTGCTGAATTTTTCTCTCCACCATAGCTAGGGTTTCAACACTTTTAAGCCTTGATTGTAAGTGATTTCTATGCCCGTTTTTAATGTTCTTTATATTTTTGAAATCCTCGTAGCTCGGTTTACCTATTTCTACAAATATTTTGAGCTAGGGTTTATATTTAAAATTTTACCCATCGATTATATGTATTAATTTTGATGTTTTATGGTAGAATATGAAGTTTGAGATTGTGTTAAACAACTTTTGATAAGTGTTTTATCGTAAAAACAAGTACAATGACATAATCGGTAAAAATACCTAATATTCATAAGTACATGTTAGAGTGTGAATTTGATGTTTCTATAGAAGGGAAAAATGATCAGCATGTTATAAAACATAAGAAAATAGGATGAGGTTTAATTTATGAGCCTTGGGGCAAAAGTGTAAATATGTGAAAGTTTAGGGGCAAAATGATAATTTTGCCAAAATTCGTACTAGGGGCTATTTTGATGAATGTGTGTATTAAATAAATTAATTTGGTATTATATTTCAAGAGAAAAGAGATTCGAGTCGAGATCGGGGGAAAAGTAAAGTTTACGAGGAATAGGGTCGACTATTCTCATTTTGTATCGAGGTAAGTTCATATGTAAATATTGTAATATAATAGTTATTTTAAATTATTTAATGCTATTTATATATGATTGTTATCATGCAATTCTATGCTTTGTGGTCATTGTTGGACAACATGCAAAAATTTTATGAATTATGTGAAAAATGTGAAAGACTACTGAAGTATCCTCATTGGTATTCCAAGGAGAATGGTAAAGGAGTACAAACGAGGAAAGTCCCGTTGAATCTTAGGAATAGATTCGAATATTTGGCCATCCGAACTCATTGAGTTAAGTTCGAGTTCACTTATGGATGCCAACATTCGAACTCGTTGAGTTGAGTCCGAGTTCACTTATGGATGCGAACGTCCGAACTTGTTGAGTTGAGTCCGAGTTTGTGAAATGTAATTAGGCATCCGAACTCGTTGAGTTGAGCCCGAGTTCACTTATGGATACAAACACTCAAACTCGTTGAGTTGAGTCCTAGTTCGCTTATGGGCGGGTTACATGGTAGCTTGGCTACATATGCGGCACTTATGTGCAAGCTTTCCATATATCCGAGTTATATTCTGATGTGTTCAACGGGTAAAATTCTAGTGAAATGGAAGAATACTCAAGATGCAAGTGACATATTGGTAAGTGTTGTGGAATGGACACTTTGGACAGGTATGTACTTAACCCTCGGGTTGAGACTTGATACGACAACAATAATATGGTAAGATGATGAATGATGAATAGAAATGTGATACATGTTTTGGTGATATTATGCTAATGTTGGTTGGTATAATTGCTTTGTTAAGTTATTTGTTATTTGCATGTGGACTTACTAAGCATATATGCTTACTCCTTTCTTTTCATTCTTTGTAGTTTTGACAAGTCAATTTGGAGATCGGGACGGTCGGAGGCACGCTCATACTATCACTGGAAAATCGCGGTATAATGACTTGAAATTTTTGGAAATATGGCATGATTAGCTGTTGGAATGACTAATCAAGTTTATATATGATAACATGTATGCTTTATGTCTTAACTAAACCATGAAAATCCTTGGAAAGGTAAAATTTGCCATAAAACAGAATCAGACTGCAGCAGTGAGATGAATTTGAAAAATCACTAAAAATAGTAGAAATGGAATTAAATGATGAATATGTTATGGAATCTAATATTGATGAGTCTATTTTCATATGGAAGAAACAAAACACGTAAATGAGTTATATTTTATGAGATATGTAAGTTTTGGTGGAACAGGGTCAGAGCGATCTTTGAATCCCCTGTTTTGACTTTAAAAATTCACCACAAATTGTACAAAAACAATTAGGAGTTTTACATTACATTTATGAAATCCTTATTGAGACTAGTTGTATGGGAAACAAATGGCATAGTCATTGAAACTCTGTATAGGGAGATATTTGATTTGTAATACACAGGGGTCAGAGTAGCCAAACCTTGAAATAGGGGAGACTTTAACTAATAAATTGTACTAATTGGACTGACAAAAAATTATAGAAAACAATTAGTAAGTAGATATATGAGTCTAGTTTCAAGGAAAATTTACAGAATTGGATTTTGAGTTTCGTAACTCGAGATATGAATTTTTTAGCAACTATGACACAATTAGCCAGCTTGTCTGGAAATTCTAAAATAAATTGTTTGAGCTGTTTAATTAATGAATTAAGTCCGTTAACATCTCATGCTCGACTCTGGCGACGGTCTCAGGTGCGGGGGCATTACAAAATCAATAACACATCCATCATATGAGCTATAACTTGTGGCTAAACTTACATGACACTAAAAAAAAGATTCACGTCCCTATACATGCCACACTCAAAACATTTAAACTAGCTATACAAAAGTTTCAGGTGATAGTGTAATCGATGCCTCGGACGTCCCTTGATTCCTGATGCTAACTTGGCAGAACTATATGAAAATGGAAAAGAAAGGAAGTAAGCATAAACCTTAGTAAATTGCTTATAAATAAGTAACATTATCAACCATGCATATTTAAACACATAACATATTATAAATCAACACAACATTCTTGAGTGAACAAAGGTAGATATCACAAGAATAAGCCAAAGATTACAAGATCGTCCCGAAATTCATTTCATAGATAGAACTTACTCGTGTTATTCTTAACATTAAGGCAACATAACTAGACTCATATCTCATGAGTTTCAAATAAGAACTTGTACCACTCACAACATGAATACACCATTCCATATTTTTATCATCAACTTTAAAATAACCTGTAAAACCATTTGGAATACTAAAGGATATCTAAGAAGCCTCACACAAGAGGGTAAATTGCCGATGCCATGTCCCAAACATGGTCTTACACTAGCTCTCGTCTCAATGCCGATGCCATGTCTCAGACATGGTCTTACATTGGCTCTCATGATGTGGCCGATGCCATGTCCTAGACATGGTCTTACACTAGCGCACATATCAATGCCGATGCCATGTCCCAGACATGGTCGTACACTATCACACATATCACCCAAATGTCATAGCATGGATATCCAATCTATTCCTAGGTTCAACCGGGACTCTATTACATTAAATTTCATCATGCATTATTTGTAATCAATTTCAACCATATTACGCAAAATTAATCATTCAACATAATACCGATAAAGTTGTCTTACTTACGTACAACTTACCTCGTATACAAAAAGTTAGGGACTAGTTGGATTTAGTCTACTAGCTTAGCCTTCCCTCGGTTTAGGCCCGAATTTTGTATTTCTTGATCTAAAATGATAAAAATTCACTGATTTAATTGTCATATTAATCAATGCATTTCATAATTCATATTTTGGCAAAATGACCATTTTGCCACTAGACTTTCACAATATTACTATTTTTCCCCTAGGCTTATAAATCGATTTTTATCAAATTTTCTCACTAACCAAGCCTATCCAAATTCTTTTTATACTAGAGGCATCCCACAATTCCAAGCATTTCACACATTTACCACATAATTTATAACTTATGCAAAATGGTCCTTAGTTAGGGTTTTCATGGAAACTACTTGACAAAAGTTGTTTGTTTAACAACCAAGATTCATTTTCTTCCACAAAAATTCAGCAAACAGCATCAATAATCTCATGGAAAAACCCTATACTTTCAACCATTTTGCAAAATAGTCCCCTCATTAGCTAGATTATGCTACAAGGGTCCCAAAAGTAAAAAAATTATATAGAAAGGCCATCAAAATCACTTACTTGTAAGGGTAAAGAGTGGCTCAAATTTTGAAGCTCCAAAACCCTTATTTTTTCTGGTATTTTTGGTGGAGAGGAGGAAGATGAAAGGTGATATCTTTTTCTTTTTATTATATTATAAATCTAGTCAATTTAGTCACCAAATTTCACCTAACTTTGACCTTACAATTCCTTTGTCTCTATGATCAACTATTAACAATTTTTTGGTCTATTTACTCAATAAAGGCCTCTAATTTAATGTTCCATAGCTATTTGACACCTTTATCTAGTAGAACAAAACTTTCGCACTTTATGCGATTTAGTCTTTTTTCGCAATTAAGCATGAAATCGCTAAAATTATTTCACCAAAATTTTTATGCACTCATATAATCACGCGAAAACACATAAAATGATATTAAAAATAATTTCTCCAACCTCGGGTTAGTGGTTCCAAAACCATTGTTCTGACTAGGCCCAAAATTAAGCTGTTACAAATCTCCCCCTTAGGGATTTTCGTCCCCGAAAATCTTACCTGTGAAAAGGTTAGGGTATTGATCTCTCATAGCCTCCTTGGGTTGCCATGTGGCCTTTTCAATTGTTTGACCTCTCGGGCTAAGATCTTAACCGGCTCTTCGCCATAAGTCATGTCTAATCGAATCTTAACCTCCATTGGAAAAAGAAAATGCGAAGGGTCAGAACGATAACGGCGTAACATCGACACATGGAAAACATTGTGGATCTTCTCTAACTTTGTAACAGCCGATTTAGACCCTAGTCAGAATAGTGGTTTTGAGACAACAAATCCAAGTCAGAAAAATATTTTTAATATTATTTTTCGTACTTATGATATGTGAATTAGCATGTGTGAAAGTTTCATATGAAAATTTAATCATTTGTGTGCTCAATGTGAGGTCTTCTAATTGTTAAAGTGCCTATTTGCTATGTCTTACTAAATGTGAGGTCCTTATGATGTAATTAGACCTTTAGATTTATGAATGGAAATTTTTGGACATTACATAGTGAATTTTAAATGAATTTGAAAAAGGTTATATTAGTAATTATGTAAATTAATGTTATTATTATAACAAACATCCATTTTGTGTCCATATTTTCTTTGTTTGTCAAAAATGAGAGATTTAGAGCACCATTTATAAGGTTCAAGTATTCGAAGTTCATATTACTCAATTGAGGTATGATTTTTTATTGGTTTTTGATAATTTCTACGTTTTTGTGATCGTTGCTTAGTATACTATCAAGCCCATGTCTCAATTTCTGATTTTGTTGATGATTTTGAGTTGAGCTATTGATGAAATTATGAGCGTTAAGAAGTTTGATGTTAGTAAATTATATATATGTGTTGGGTTAGTATATTTTGTCTTTGAATTTTTGATGAATTTGAGTAATTTGGACTAAATTATGAAACTTGTAAATTGAGGGACTAACATGTGAAATAAATGAAACATATGGGCTAATTTGTGATTTTGTGAAATAGGGACTAAATTATCAAAGTATGAAAATGTGAGAGCTAATTTGTAAAATGCCCTAAATATGTGTTTTTGGATTAATTTGAATGATTTGGTAAATAAAAGAGTTAAATTGAATTTATATAGATCAAGAACAAAAGAAAACGAAATTAGATCGGGGAAAGTCGAAAGCCGTCGAGTAGCCGATCCTGTTTATTCAAATCCGTACAAGGTAAGTCTATATACAAATAAATGTATTTGAAATGGTTTATTTATGCTTATATATTATTGAACAATTATGAATGGCTTTATGCATTGAAGATAAGACATATGAGAAAGTATCAACAAAGTTCCGATGTCCGAAAAGCCCTGTACAAACCTTAAGAATAGTTAGGATACATATGTCATGACATAGGATCCGATATGTGTTATCGTGACCACGTCTGGGATGTTGGCATCGTACTTGATTTTGTGTAAGACCCTGTCTAGGATAGTGGCATCGATATTTGATTACAAGTAAGACCACGTCTGGGACGTTGGCATTGTACGAGCTTTTCGAGTTATCCGTGTATCCTTATGATTCCGAACAGTTCAACAGGCATTCTCAGAAATGAATGATAATATGGAATGTGTATTCGATACAGGTACGTTTGAGGTTGTATATTATATTTGATGTTGAAAGGTAAGTGTAACACCCCGTACCCGAGACCGTCGCCGGAGTCGGACACAGGGGTTAACGGGCTTAATCCCCTTACTTTCACAGTCCAATTTAAAAATTTCCAGGCAGTTGGCTAACTGCGTCACTGTCACCTTAAAAATCATATATTGAGTTCCAAAACCTGAAAATCAGTTTCGTAATTTTTTCCTGAAACTAGACTCATATTTACATCTACATATTTTTTTCTAGAATTTTTGGTAGGGCCAATTAGTACAGTTTATTAGTTAAAGTCTCCCCTGTTACAGGGTGTGACTACACTGACCTTCATGCATTACGATTTGGATATCTCCCTGTACAGGGCTTCAATACTGATGTTGTTTCTTTCTATAAAAACTAGACTCGAAAAGTAATCTGTACATATATGGCATGACTTCTAATTATCTCTGGTCAATTTATAATGAATTTCCAAAGTCGGAATAGGGACTCCAGAAACCGTTCTGCCCCTGTCTCACGAAAACTTAAATATCTCTTAACATACTGTTCATATGATCGTTTCGTTACTCTCGTATGAAAATAGACTCGTCAAGATTCATTTACATAATTTATTCACTATTTAATTTCATTCCTACTATTTTTAGTGATTTTTCACATCCACGTCACTGCAGCTGTCAGCATCTGTCTTTAAGGTAGGCTTTACCTATTTCATAGTTTCCATGCTTCAACTAGCCCTTTAACATAAATAGCACAAAATATGATCATTATTAACCATCCCAATGGCTAATCGTTTCCAAACATTTCCATACCTCTTAATGAACAACATACAATGATTATAATACCATGCCCAAAGTATACTTAAGCCATTTTCGCATGGCTATCCAAATTTACACAAAACCGAAAGGTACATGACCTACAACAAAAGGGTAGTCCTATACATGCCATTTCAAAGTTCAACCAAAAATATACCAAAAGGAGCTTTGATAGTGTGGGCGACTTCGACTTCAAAATTCCCGAGTCCGATAGTTGACGAACCAAAATCTATAAAACAGAGAATTAAAGAAACAGAGTAAGCATTTAATGCTTAGTAAGTTTTGAGCAAAGAGTTTCAGCACATCGGAAGTATAGCATTCATATAACTAAACGGATAATTCCATATATACATATTCTCAAATCATTCCTACTTCACATTCCAGCCCCTATATTCATACATAAGGGATCATCTTAGCCAAATACCGGAGGCTCATTACTCGACTGAGCGAATATTATTCGAAGGGGATCGACTATTCCAATGCACATACGAAACATACCTCATTGTTGGGACTTTACAAGCATATTAACTGAAATTTTTACAGCAAGATCGCTCATTCCCGAATCACGTACCTTCGGGATTTAACCGGATATAACCACTCGCACAAGGCCTTCGGGTCTTAGCCCGGATATGATCACTAGCATAAATGCCTTCGGGACTTAGCCCGGATATAGTCGCTAGCACAAATGCCTTCGGGTTTTGGCCCGGATATAGTAACTCGCATAAATGCCTTCGGATCTTAGTCCGGATATAGTCACTTAACACAAAAGCCTTCGGGACTTAGCCCGGATATCATTCGAATAACCATGCACATACATCAATAAATCATGACACATCCATGTTTCATTTTCATTACCAAAGCTCAAACACAAGACATTTATCACACTTACAAGTTTCGGCTTAATAGCCACATTCAAAGAGCATGATTTTGATTTGTTTGTGACATAATCTAATCGAATCATAATCTAGGTTCCATTGCTCGAAAACTTACCTCGGATGTTGTCGAACGGCTTCAATGGCTATTCGATCACTTTTTCCTTTCCCTTATCCAACTGTGGTCCCCTAAGCTCTTGAGCTAATTCAAACAAATTTAACTTATCAAAGTCTCATTTTGCTAGCTTATGGCCGAATATGACAAGGAGTTTGATAGGTCATATGGCCACCTTTTAGCTCAAATACACAATGATCATACGCATTTTTAATCACATCAACAATTTAATACAATTCATTTGAACATCAAAAGAGAAGCTCAAGGTACTTAGCCCATATATACATTAGACATTAGAGTCACATATGTACGAAATCACGAATCGAATTCAACATACTAGCTAATATTTCCCCTTAGCCGAATTTTCTAAGTCAAGCTAAAGCCATCAATAGGCTACCAATGGCCGAACATACACATCTATGCTAAGGTCGATTGCAACACTTAATACATTCTACAAGTATGGTCACTTGTGTTGACTAAACACCACTTGTTTCAAGTTCAAAACTTGGCTAATACACATATATACACTATTAAAGCATCCTCTCCCTTTACACTAATTCAACACATGCATTACCTATAATATACCAAATTACATTCGGCCTTAGCACACAACTTGCTAGCCGATTCTTCTCCATCTAGCAACTAATGCACATACGAGCTCATTTGTTAGACTCTACTTCATCTAACATCAACCTTATTTCTCTTCTATATCCTACCATGGCCGAATGCATCACAACACCTTACCATTTCAATTTTGGTCATGGTTGAACAAGGAACTTAATGTCTCACTCAAGGATGCTAAAAAGGAGATTCAAGAGTTATCAATCCACCATCACATGCATCATTAACAAGCTTCACATTTAGCATGCAATGATATCAACACAAAATCCACCTTGGCGAATACCATCCCCATGACATAGCAAAGATTTGAACCATGGGCTAATAAGAACATCAAGCTAGCAACTAAAAAAATGCATGAATCTCATGGCACAACATCAAACATACCTTAATCTTGATACAAGTATGGCCGAACCTCCTCCTAATCCTCTTCTAAACCAAACATGGAGCAAGAACTCCTTCTTTCTTCCTTAGAATTTTCGCCAAGAGAAATGAAAAGGATGAACACACTTTTTTTTTTGTTTCCTTTCCTCAACTCACGGCAATGGGGGAGATCACACACCTTCTTTCCTTTTTCCATTTCTTTATTACCCCTACTCCTTATTTTATTTATTCCAACATAACCCATTTACACAACATGTTTTATGACATGTTTTGCCCATCACCCTTTGTCATGGCCGCCACTAGGCTTTAATTTAGGAAATTTGACATGCAAGCCCATCATTTTCACAACATGCATTAATAGGCCACTTTACATTTGCCTAGCACATTTCTAAATTTTCTCACATAAGTCCTATTTGATAAAATTCACTTACAATTAACAAAATTCAAACATGAAATTTTCACACATGCATATGTACATATAATGAGCATCCACTATAACGGCTAATTATTTTTATGACTCGGTTTAGTGGTCCCGAAACCACTTTTCGACTAGGGTCAATTTAGGCTGTCACAACTCTCCCCCACTTAAGAAATTTTCGTCCCCGAAAATCTTACCGGTAAATAGGTTTGGGTATCGCTCTTTCATAGAGTTCTCGGGTTCCCAAGTAGCTTCTTCTATCCCGTGTTTGAGCCATAACACTTTAACTAGCGGAACCCTTTTGTTTCGCAACTCTTTCACTTCACGTGCTAGGATACGAATCGGTTCTTCTTCATAACTCATATTGGCTTGAATTTCAACCTCTGATGGACTAATTACGTGCGATGGATCAGATCTATAACGTCGAAGCATCGAAACATGAAAGACGTCGTGAATCTTTTCAAGTTCAGGGGGCAAAATCAAATGATACGCAACTGAACTGACTCGTTCGGATATCTCATATGGCCCGATGAATCTCGGACTCAGTTTGCCCTTACGGCCAAATCGGAGTATCTTTCTCCAAGGTGAAACTTTAAGCAACACTTTATCTCCCACCTGATATTCAATGTCTTTTCGTTTCAAATCCGCATTTATTTACGACGATCTGCGGTCGCCTTTAGACTTTCACGGATTACTTTTACTTTCTTCAGCATCTTTAATCAAATCAACTCAAAAATTTTACCTTGACCGAGTTTGGTCCAAAACAATGGTGTACGGCATTTACGCCCGCACAAGGCCTCGTAAGGTGCCATCTTAATGCTTGATTGAAAACTATTATTGTAGGCGAATTCAATCAAAGGTAAATACCGCTTCCATGAACCACTAAACTCAAGGATGCAGATCTCAACATATCCTCGAGTATTTGAATTATCCGCTCGGATTGACCATCGCTTTGGGGTGAAAAGCGGTGCTAAAATGCAACTTGGTACCTAAAGCTTCTTGCAATTTCTTCCAAAATTGTGAGGTAAATCTCGGATCTCTATTCGACACAATAGAAATCGGTACCCCGTGTAATCTCACAATCTGAGAAACATATAATTCAGCTAGTTTATCTAATGAAAAATCCAGACGACGGGATAAAATGAGCCGACTTAGTCACCTATCGACAACAACCCAAATCTCATCCTTCTTACTTGCCGACACTGGCAACCCAGATACAAAATCCATCGTGACTCGATCCCATTTCCATTTAGGTATCATGATCGGTTGAAGTAAACCCGTAGGCACTTGATGTTCTGCCTTCACTTGCTGACATATTAAGCACTTCGAGACAAAATCGGAAATGTCTCGTTTCATACCATGCCACCAAAACTGACGTCTCAGATCGTTGTACATTTTCGTACTCTCCGGGTGAATTGACATTCGGCTACAATGAGCTTCGTTCAGAATCATCGAAATAAGTTCAATTTCTTGGAACACACAACCGATTTCTATACCTCAAACAATCGTCATCATCAATTTGAAACTCCGATTCCACATTCGAACACATTCATTCGTTTTGCAACCAACTCATCGTCGACTTTCCGAGCTTCACGAATTTGATGAATCAATAGTGGTTTGGCCTTTAATTCACTATTAACACATTGTCGGGTAGAATGCACAAGTGTACATTCATCGCTCAGAAGCAAACAAAGGACTTCCGCTTAAGGCGTCGCAACCACATTAGCCTTTCCCGGTGATAATCAATGACCAGCTCATAATCTTTCAACAACTCAAGCCAACGCCTTTGTCGTAGATTCAAGTCTCTTTGAGTCATCAAATATTTGAGACTTTTGTGATCCGAAAATACATGGCACTTCTCACCAAATAAGTAATGTCGCCATATTTTCAAGGCGAATACGATGGCGACTAATTCGAGATCATGGGTCGGATAATTTTTCTCATGTGCCTTTAATTGTCTCGACGATAGGCCACAACTCGACCTTCTTGCATCAATACGCAACCTAACCCAAGTAGGGAGGCGCCACTATAGATGACAAACTCTTTGCCCGATTCGGCCGCACTAAAATTGAGCTTCCACAAATAAGTTTTCAGTTGATCAAAACTTTTCGACATTTTTCCGTCCATTCGAACTTAACATCTTTTGAAGTAGCCGTCATGGGTGTGGCTATCATCGAGAATCCTTTTACAAACCGTCGGTAGTAACCTGCAAGTCCCAAAAAGCTCGAACCTCGAGAATATTTCTGAGGCTTCCAGCTAAGTATGGTCAAATTTTGCTCGGGTCAAATCGAATACCGATGCAGATACCACATGACCCAAGAAGCTAACCTCTCTTAACCGAACTCACACTTCATCGAACTTAGCATATAGTTGCTCATCCCGTAAAATTTGCAACACTAACCTCGTGTGCTCAAGATGTTCGGTCTCATCTCTTGAATAGACCAAGATGTCGTCAATAAACACAACTACTAATTGGTCCAAATCGTCTCAAGATCCGATTCACCAAATCCATAAATACCGTAGGGCATTAGTGAGCCCAAACGGCATCACTAAGAACTCAGTAGTGGCCGTATCTCGCTTACGAAGCGCTTTTGGGTATATCCAAATCTCGAATTCATGAATCGGTAATACCCGATCTCAAATCTATCTTTGAAAACACCGAGGCTCCCTTTAGTTGATTGAACAAATCATCAATACGCGGTAACGGATATTTATTCTTTATCGTCACTTTATTCAGCTGACGATAGTCAATGCACAACCTCATGGTTCCGTCCTTCTTTTTCACAAACAATACTGGTACACCCCAAGGTGAGAAACTTGGTCGAGTGAAACCTCTATCCGTCAACTCTTGCAACCGAGCTTTCAATTCTTTTAACTCGGTTGGTGCCATACGATCTGAGCTATCGAAATTGGCGTAGTCCTGTACAAGCTCAATACCAAACTCTACTTCCGAATAGGTGGTAAACCCGGTAATTCTTCGAAAAACATCCGGTATTCACAAACCACCGCATGATTCGGTTTCTCTTCCAATTCCTTGTCATCAAGTACATACGCAAGGTATGCTTCGCACCCTTTCTTACATATTTCGGGCCAACATTGCGATATTACACCGGCAACCCTTTAAGTCCGTAGACTCAACTCGGATTATCTCGTTATTTGCGCACCTCAAATCAATAGTCTTGCTTTTGCAATTCACAACCGCGTCATGCACGGTCAACCAATCCAAACCAAGAATAACATCAAATTCATCGAACGGCAAAAGCATCAAGTCCGCCGGAAAACAGAAACCTCGAATTACTAGGGGACATTTCTTACACACTTTGTCAACAAGAACGTAACGACCCAAGGGATTTGACACCCGAATTACGAACTCGGTAGACTTAATAGGCAAAGTCTTACTAGATGCTAAGGTTTCACATATATAAGAATGAGTAGAACCAGGGTCAATCAAAGCAATCACATTAGTATCAAAGAGAGTAAAAGTACCGGTAATAACATCTGGCGAGGAAGCATCCTCGCGCCAGATAGCATAAGTCCTAGCCGGAGCACGAGCCTCGATCTGGTCGTAGCATCCCTAGATCCTCTCGACCACCACTAGCATTGCCCGTATTTCTAGATGGTCTACCTCGGCGAAGGTAGCACCCGTTTCCCACTCGATTTGTATTCTGCTCGCACAACCTCGGGCAATCTTTAATAAAGTGGTCAATGACCGACTTGTAACAGAGCGGTCATGGAACCTACAACTCCCGAATGCCATTTACCACAATACGGCATTCCGCTCTGTCTCGACGGTCATTTCCAACACTGGCGATCGAAGTGACTCGTGCACTTACAGGGGGTTGATCGCGATCTCGTCTAGATAAGCCCGAAGTGTCCCTAGACCGACCCAAGCCATCTCTAAATTTCTTCGATGACTGTGGGAAAGGTTTCCCCGAAGATCTCTTACGAAACTCCCTTGCTCCCACCTCAGCTTTTCTTTTCTCCATACTGAGCTCCTCGGCCTTGCAAGCTCGCTCAACAAGTACCACAAATTCTCGGATTCCCAAGATGCCAACATACAGCTTTATATCATCATTTAGTCCATCCTCGAAACGTTTACACATTACGGCTTCTGAGGAAATGCATTCTCGTGCGTACCGGCTAAGCCTCACAAATTTTCGTTCATAGTCGGTAACCGACATGGAACCTTGTTTAAGTTCAAGAAATTCCTTCCGTTTTTGGTCAATGAATCTCTGACTGATATACTTTTTTTGAAACTCAGTTTGGAAGAACTCCCAAGTTACTTGCTCTCTAGGCACAACAGAAGTCAACGTATTCCACCAATAATAGGCAGAATCACGTAGCAAGGAGATAGTACACTTTAAGCACTCATCGGGTGTGCAAGATAGCTCATCGAGTACCCGAATAGTGTTGTCCAACCAAAATTCAGCTTGCTCGGCATCATCGCTATCCGTAGCCTTAAATTCAGAGCCCGTGTTTTGAATTCATCAACTGGGGCTTATTTGACCTTATTTGGTCGATTCTTAGGAGGTATTGTAGGTGCGGGGGTTGTGTTTGTCGGGAATGGAGGTTGTGGAACAGCCGTATTAGTTCAAATGTATTGGTTGAACCAATCATTCATCACGCTATAGAAAGCTTGTCTAGCTTCCTCATTCGGATTACTAGCATTAGGTTGAGAGTCCGCCAGCGCTGTACCTTGTGCGGGAGTAGGCGCTACACTCTCAAGATCATCAGCTACCGCTCGGTCAGGATCGGGATCCATTACTATAAATAAACACATTTGCAAATGTCAGAATCACCACACTATCAAATAATCACATAAAATGGCATGTATAGCTAGACCCAAACACATTACGGTAGTCCTAGAATCAACTAAACCGTAGCTCTGATACCAATAAAATTGTAACACCCTTGCACCGAGACCGTCACGAGTCGGACACGGGGTTAACGGCTTAATCCCTTACTTTCACAAATTCAATTTAAAATTTCCTGGCAGTTGGCTAACTGCGTCACTGTCACCTTAAAAATCATATCCTGAGTTCCAAAACTTGAAAATCAGTTTTGTAATTTTTCCCTGAAACTAGACTCATATGTCCATCTACAGATGTTTTTCTAGAATTTTTGGTTGGTCCAATTAGTACAGTTCATTAGTTAAAGTCTCCCCTGTTACAGGGTTCGACTACACTGACCTTCATGCATTACGATTTAGATATCTCCCTGTACAGGGCTTCAATACTGATGCCGTTTGTTTCTATAGAAGTTAGACTCGAAAAGGAATCTGTACATATATGGGATGACTTCTAATTATCTCTGGTCAATTTATAATGAATTTTCAAAGTCGGAACAGGGACTCCAGAAACCGTTCTGCCCCTGTCTCACGAAAACTTAAATATCTCTTAACATACTATTCATATGATCGTTTCGTTACTCTCCTATGAAAATAGACTCGTCAAGGTTCATTTACATAATTTATTAACTATTTAATTCCATTCCTACTATTTTTAGTTATTTTTCACATCCACGTCACTGCAGCTGTCAGCATCTGTCTTTAAGGTAGGCTTTACCTATTTCATAGTTTCCATGCTTCAACTAGCCCTTTAACATAAATAGCACAAAATATGATCATGATTAACCATCCCAATGGCTAATCGTTTCCAACCATTTCCATACCTCTTAATGAACAACATACAATGATTATAATACCATGCCCAAAGTATACTTAAGCCATTTTCGCATGGCTATCCAAATTTACACAAAACCGAAAGGTACATGACCTACAACAAAAGGGTAGTCCTATACATGCCATTTCAAATTTCAACCAAAAATATACCAAAAGGAGCTTTGATAGTGTGGGCGACTTCGACTTCAAAATTCCCGAGTCCGATAGCTGACGAACCAAAATCTATAAAACAGAGAATTAAAGAAACGGAGTAAGCATTTAATGCTTAGTAAGTTTTGAGCAAAGAATTTAAGCACATCGGATGTATAGCATTCATATAACTAAACGGATAATTCCATATATACATATTCTCAAATCATTCCTACTTCACATTCCAGCCCCTATATTCATACATAAGGGATCATCTTAGCCAAATACCGGAGGCTCATTACTCGACTGAGCGAATATTATTCGAAGGGGATCGACTATTCCAATGCACATACGAAACATACCTCATTGTTGGGACTTTACAAGCGTATTAACTGAAATTTTTACAGCAAGATCGCTCATTCCCGAATCACGTACCTTCGGGATTTAACCGGATATAACCACTCGCACAAGGCCTTCGGGTCTTAGCCCGGATATGATCACTAGCATAAATGCCTTCGGGACTTAGCTCGGATATAGTCGCTAGCACAAATGCCTTCGGGTTTGGCGGGATATAGTAACTCGCATAAATGCTTTGGATCTTAGTCCGATATAGTCACTTAACGTAAAAGCCTTCGGGACTTAGCCGGATATCATTCAATAACCATGCACATACATCAATAAATCATGACACATCCATGTTTCATTTTCATTACCAAAGCTCAAACATAAGACATTTATCACACTTACAAGTTTCGGCTTAATAGCCACATTCAAAGAGCATGATTTTGATTTGTTTGTGACATAATCTAATCGAATCATAATCTAGGTTCCATTGCTCGAAAACTTACCTCGGATGTTGTCGAACGGCTTCAACGGCTATTCGATCACTTTTTCCTTTCCCTTATCCAACTGTGGTCCCCTAAGCTCTTGAGCTAATTCAAATAAATTTAACTTATCAAAGACTCATTTTGCTAGCTTCTGGCCGAATATGACAAGGAGTTTGATAGGTCATATGGCCACCTTTTAGCTCAAATACACAATGATCATACGCATTTTTAATCACATCAACAATTTAATACAATTCATTTGAACATCAAAAGAGAAGCTCAAGGTACTTAGCCCATATATACATTAGACATTAGAGTCACATATGTACGAAATCACGAATCGAATTCAACATACTAGCTAATATTTCCCCTTAGCCGAATTTTCTAAGTCAAGCTAAAGCCATCAATAGGCTACCAATGGCCGAACATACACATCTATGCTAAGGCCGATTGCAACACTTAATACATTCTACAAGTATGGTCACTTGTGTTGACTAAACACCACTTGTTTCAAGTTCAAAACTTGGCTAATACACATATATACACTATTAAAGCATCCTCTCCTTTACACTAATTCAACACATGCATTACCCATAATATACCAAATTACATTCGCCTTAGCACACAACTTGCTAGCCGATTCTTCTCCATCTAGCAACTAATGCACATACGAGCTCATTTGTTAGACTCTACTTCATCTAACATCAACCTTATTTCTCTTCTATATCCTACCATGGCGAATGCATCACAACACCTTACCATTTCAATTTTGGTCATGGTTGAACAAGGAACTTAATGTCTCACTCAAGGATCCTAAAAGGAGATTCAAGAGTTATCAATCCACCATCACATGCATCATTAACAAGCTTCACATTTAGCATGCAATGATATCAACACAAAATCCACCTTGGCGAATACCATCCCCATGACATAGCAAAGATTTGAACCATGGGCTAATAAGAACATCAAGCTAGCAACTAAAAAACATGCATGAATCTCATGGCACAACATCAAACATACCTTAATCTTGATACAAGTATGGCCGAACCTCCTCCTAATCCTCTTCTAAACCAAACATGGAGCAAGAACTCCTTCTTTCTTCCTTAGAATTTTCGGCCAAAAGAAATGAAAAGGATGAACACACTTTTTTTTTTTGTTTCCTTTCCCTCAACTCACGGCAATGGGGGGGGGAGATCACACACCTTCTTTCCTTTTTCCATTTCTTTATTACCCCTACTCATTATTTTATTTATTCCAACATAACCCATTTACACAACATGTTTTATGACATGTTTTGCCCATCACCCTTTGTCATGGCCGGCCACTAGGCTTTAATTTAGGGAAATTTGACATGCAAGCCCATCATTTTCACAACATGCATTAATAGGCCACTTTACATTTGCCTAGCACATTTCTAAATTTTCTCACTTAAGTCCTATTTGATAAAATTCACTTACAATTAACAAAATTCAAACATGAAATTTTCACACATGCATATGTACATATAATGAGCATCCACTATGACGGCTAATTATTTTTATGACTCGGTTTAGTGGTCCTGAAACCACTTTCCGACTAGGGTCAATTTAGGCTGTCACAGTAAGTATATGTGTCTTTATGATCAAGTGAGTATATGTGACAAAAGTATAATAAAATATGCATTATGTGCAAATGAATGAAGAATATGTGAAATGTATTTGAGCTATGTGTTTTGTGATAGCATGTGGTTAAATATTATATGTAAATTATAATGCTTATAGGTTTAAATTGTTAAGTTTATTTGTATATGGCTTACTAAGCTTTTGAAAGCTTACTTTGTGTGTGTTTGCATTGTTTTATAGATATCATAGCTATCAGGAGCTCGGGGATCATCGAGGATTGTCACCATATTATCGAACTATATTTTGGTACCTTTTGAAAATGTATATATTGAAGTATGGCATGTATAGACTAGAGGATTTGGATATGTGTTGTGATGTGTATATATCTAGCCATGTGATTTGGCTTGGTTTTGGTTGTGTATATAAATGAGTTTTTGGTATGAATTATGTGATGCAATATTATCTATGTGAAGGGTTTTAGATGGCCAAGAGAGTTGGTCAATTTGGTAAGTTTTTGGAATGTGCCTGTAGCGCCCCAAATATTTATTAACTTGTTTGTGTGTTGTGATGCATGAATGCCTACTTGCTTCAGTGGTTAAGTGTCTTGAGAAGTGTTGGAGAAGTCCTGAGTTCAAGCTTTGGCTTGTGCAAAAATTTTGCTTTTTGCTTGAATAAACCCTGTCTCTTGGCAGTAGGGTTCTTAAATAAATATGGTAAGGATGTGTCATAAAAAGCTTACTGGTCAAGGCGATAAGGGCATGTTACTTCTGCTAGGAGACCTGAGTTCGAGTGCTTGCATGCGTAAAGAGATTAATATTTTTGCTGAGTTGGACGGCAAGAGGTTGTGTTTCAATAAAAGTCTGAGTAATGGGAAGGTTGGAGAGATTTTAGGAGTGTTGGGGGCAGAAAAGTTAGGAGATTTGGAAGGGATTGGGATTGTGTTCAGTGGAAGTGATGTAGGGAGGGATTCAAGGAGAACATTAAGGAAAGTTAAGGGGGAGTGGTAGTAGTTGGCCGAAAGTGGGAGTCCCATGATGCTGATTTGGTAGTAGCTAGGGGGTGTCGAAACAGAGTGATTTTTGGATTCCTATTTTTATAGCTATTGTTCTCTTACTACTTTCCTCTCTATTACCCTTTCTTTCAGGTTTTTGCAATTGTTATTCCTTTTGCTTGTTTAAGAAGATGAGTTGTGTTGTTGGAAGTACCTTTTGGATCTTGTAGCTTGCGTTTTCCTTCTTGTCCCTCCCATCTCTTCTCAAACGACTGCCCTTTTTGGCCGAACATCTAGTACTTCCCTATCTTCCAAATCATTTTGGTTTAGCCTGGGGTGATTGAATCTTTCCTTCTCTTCTTCCTTCGTCTCTCAAGAACAATTTAGTCTTTGACCGATTATTGTTCATGCACTTATCCTTTATGTGATGACTCCTTCCTGTGTTTTTCTCTGCTGATCTTGGTGGTAAGTGCTGCTATCTTAATTTTGTTTTGTTCACCCCTTTCCCTTTCTTCTGAATCTATAGTTCTCTTTTTAACACCTTCTCTTCTGGCTGGCGATTGTTAGGGGAGTGTTTGCGCTAGTGCTGCCTTTTTCTAGTGGCTTTATTTTGGGGGAAATTGTGAACCAATTACTTCCCTCCACTCATAGTTCTGCATTTTGGTAAGTGGTTCACTTGGTTCAAGTGGTTTACATTTAGGGTGGTACTTAACAAAGTTAGTTTCTAATACAGATCCTTGACAAGAAGTGGGTGATCACTAGCTTAAGGGAGAATAAGTAAACCCTACTTGCTTAATCAAGGTAAGTGAATGGTACGATCAGGGATTTAAGTGTTAATAAGAGGGTGTTAACCCTAATGATTTAAGGACTAACATTGGATCATATTTGGATCTAGGTTGGAGTACGTGGCGATTGGCGTTCTTCTCTCAACAAGTGTGTAATCACACTGCTTCAATCGTAAAACGAAAAAAAGTCAGAAAACTGTTACCATCGATGCCACGTAGGCGTGCGCTCACTCGTGTGGTCATCTAAATGCATAAGTGAAAGCATGTGACTGTAGAGACCACCACAAGCGATTTTGTAGGCTTAGGTCGTTTTGGGCCACGTTGGGTCGAAATGGGCCGTGTGGGACCGACAGGCTCATGGGCCCCACACGGGTAAACCACACGAATGTGTGGAGTATAATGGGCCAGGCTGTGTAGTTCACGCGACCAAGGTCATTATTGAGATTAATGGGCCACACGGGCGTGTGGGCCCACATGGGTCGTGTTATGGGCTTTGGGCCCACTTTTACGGCTTGTTTGATTAAGGTGCACGGGTCGCCCAAGATGACTGTGGGCCTATTGATCGCGTGATTTCGTGATAGGTTTTAAATATTTATAATTAATCATTCTTGAAAATAACTATTATCGCGATGTAGGCAAGTGTACCTATCGAACAGAAGTATATTTTTAGCAAGACCGTATTGTCGAACCCAAAAGAACTAAAAGTACTAGTAATGACTGTCTTTTTATTATCTAGCCTAAGAATAAAGAGGTTTTTGTTTTAACTAACTAATTATCTAAACTAAGAATTCACAGAGAATGGAATTGGGAAATTGCTTTTGGGAAAATCGATTGAATTAAGACAATACCTAAGGAAAAATCCACCTAGATTGTACTTGTTATTCTGGCTCCGAATCGGACGATTTATTCATTTACCTTGTTCCATAAAGATCCCTAAGTTATGTTATTATCCCTATTCAAGACTAATAACGTCTAATCCCTGGATTGAATAATTGAGACCTTTCTACAATTAACACTCTAGGGTTGCATTAACTCGATCTATGGATCCCTTTATTAGGTTTCACCCTAATCTGGCAAAATCTTGTCACCCTATGTTTAGGCACGCAATCAACTCCGCTTAGTTATGACAAATGTACTCTTAGACAGGGTCTATTCCTCCTCTGAATAAGAGCTTATCTTGAATCAGTATCCTGGGATATCAAAACAAGAATTAAGAACACATAATTAAGAACAAGTTAAATATTTATCATACAATTTAGAAAATAATAACAAGATTCGTCTTAGGTTTCATTCCTCTTAGGTATTTAGGGGTTTTAGTTCATAACTAAATAAAAAAACATCTCAGAATAATAAAGAATACAAAACATAAAGAAAACCCAAAACTCCTGAAGGGAAAATTGAGGAGAGATCTTCAGTCTTGATGGCGAATTCGGCTTCTAAGATGGATCAATCGGCTTTCTTGGAGTAATTCCTTACTCCCTATTCTGTGCCTCCCCGTTCTTCCTCCTTTAGGGTGTATTTATAGGCTTTGGAATGCCTAAGAGTCCTCAAAATTACCCTTTTCCGAATTGGACTCAACTTGGGCTCGGCAGAGCCACGCCCGTGTAACACGCCCGTGTGCGATTACTTCAGGCCGTGCTCAAGCCTACCAAATTGACACAACTGTGTGGTCTGCCCGTGTGAGGAGGTCCAGGCCGTGTTAATTTCGTACTTTGGCCCATTTTCTCTGGTTTTGGCCCATTTCTCATTCCTTCCGCTCTTCTATGCTCTCTGAAGTATAAAATATGAAATTAAAGCATTAGAAGCATCAAATTCACCAATTCTAATAGGAAATCATCCATAAAATGCGTTAAACATGGGGTAAAAATATGTATAAATTACGATTTATCAAATACCCCTACATTTAAGCATTTGCTTGTCCTCAAGGAAAATTCTTTACTCATAATCAAAATAAATTCTTCTCAACTTATAATTTCTATCGATAATATCTCAAAATAATTCATAGGTAATCATACATTAAGAATTCAACTGAAAGAACATAAAAGTTTCAACATTCCAAATTGAGCATTTTCTCCTGAAAACATAAGTGTCTCTCCTCATTTAAGTAATTACCTTTGATTCAGAATATCACAGAGTTTCGCATCCTCACTAAAGATTCACTCAAATCACTCGAGGTATTTTAAGGACAATAAATGAAGCACTCAATAGTCAATAATGAAAAGTCATTACCATAGGCTTGCATGAAAATCAAATCTCCACCACTGATAAATGAAGATGAAACATCAATCGAAAGGTCTTTAGAGGGTTGTAATGAGGCTTGGTTAGGGGGTGTGGTCACAAGCTAAAAGAAAGGGTTAGAATCGAGATTGAATTGAAAATTTACCTAACTAGAAAAAGAGTTAATATCACTTGCGTACAACAAAGCTTCTTCTTAGAATATGGAATTACTAATGTTTATACATAGTTGTTTTTTTTTTAAGAACAAGTTAAATAACATAGACTAACTATTAACAACAAGACATAGCTAAGCAATTCATTCAACTTAAATCTCGACAAAAATAGGGATTAATTTAGGGGATTTCAACAATAATGGGTTAAGGGTTAATATTAAGGGTAATACAAGAAGTGGCTTGTTAGGCTCAAGGGGGTTTACTAGGGGTTAATCGTGGAGGTAGGCTTTTCATGGCATGAGTGGGTTAATCCTAAGCGCCTTAATCATTTTGACATATCAAATCAAATGGTGTGGTCTCAACATGCATAATCAAGCAAGTTCTAGAATAACAGTTCAATACAGACGCACTCAAAGCAATAATAAAAGTGAGCATGAAAGAATTAATAGATGCTCAAAAGGCTCAAAAATCTCACAAAAATTATGGCTTTTCGATGTTTAAAACCTGTGAATTCCAACTCAAAGTAATACCTAAACTTTAGGGAAACAACCTAAGATTTTAAATTCTTAAAAATCAACTTATCATGCTTGATTCTCTAATGTCTTAAAGTTTAAACAATCAATGCATAAATGCCTATGTTTTAATTCAAGATATATCAACAAAAATCGAAAATCAATCAAAATTTATCCTAAATATGATATGAGAGCTTTTTAAGAGAACAAGGTAGTCATTCAGGGATTTTTCTGATGAAATAAATACCCCCCCACACTTAAGATGTACATTGCCCTCAATGTACAAAGATAGATATTAGAGTATAAAAATAAGATAGGGAGAGAAGTGAAACTTCCTGAGTTGAAAATTGATGAAATTCCTGGATTAGCGAGAGCGAGTTGCTGGAAATACAAATGGAGGACAAACATGATTCTAAAGGACAAAAGGATAATTGGGGGAATAATTTGATAGTAATCATAAAAATAAGCCATTTTAAAAACAAAAGAATATTCAAAAATAAATAAAATAAAATTGATAATCTAATTTTTTTTTCCAAGTGGCACGGTCGGTTCACACGCCCGTGTGGATCATCTCTCGCCCGTGTTTGTTGCAAAGTGAGATTTCGTCACATGGCCTTCAGGCACGCCTGTGTGTCTAGGCCATGTGGCTATATGATCATGTTACACGATTGTGTGTGATGTGGTTTGCTTCTCCCACGATCGTGTAGCTCTGCGCACGCTCATGTTATTTTGACAGTGTTGTCCACGGTTGATAGACACGGGAGTGTCATACTCCCGTGTGCATTTGGCAGATTTGACCACGGCCAGGTCGCACGCTTGTGGCCACTTATCGCATTCCGTGTCGAGAAAGGTAACTTGTACTCTTGTTTTCACACGGCCGTCTCGCACGGCCGTGTTTTCGTCCGTGGTGGTCACATGACCTTAAGCATGGCTGTGTGATCTGCCGTGTGGAGTTAGGAGCCTATGCTTCAAAGACTCTTTTAGAGACCTGGATGGTTGAAAATTAAAATTTAAATAATTTAAAATAGCTAGTACCCGGGTTGCCTCCCGAGAAGCGCTTGTTTTTAGTCTAAGCTGGACCGTTACCTTGTTGGTTTATTCAGGGCGGGTTGTGGAGTCGTAGCTCCTCTCCATTGTTTTTAAAATTCTCCCTGTTATAAAGTTTGAGACGATGTCCATTGACTTTGAAAGTACCGTGTGATGGATGACTTACCTCTATTGTACCATATGGAAAAACAGATTGAATTATGAAAGGTCCTGACCATCGCGATTTAAGTTCCCCAGGAAACAATTTGAGTCTTAAGTTGTATAGGAGGACAAGATCTCCAACTTCAAATTGTTGTTGTTGCTTTAAACGAGTGTCATGGCGCCGCTTTGTTGTTTCCTTGTATAGGCGTGAGTTTTCGTATGCATTGGCTCGCCACTCATCAAGTTTGTTCAGCTGCATCAACCTGTTTTTTCCTGCAAGTTCGGGATTAAGGTTTAGAAATTTAATAGCCCAAAAAGCTTAATGCTCTAGTTCGAATGGTAGATGACAAATTTTCCCATAAACAAGTCTGTAAGGTGAAGTCCCTATGGGTGTCTTGAAAGCAGTTCTGTAGGCCCATAAGGCATCATCTACTTTCATTGCCCAATCTCTTCTGTTTGATTCTACTGTTTTTTCAAGAATACGTTTGATTTCTTGGTTTGCCACTTCAACTTGTCCATTAGTTTGAGGATGGTATGGGGTGGCTATTCTATGATGAACTTCGTATTTCTTAAGAGTTTTTTCAAATTGGGTATTACAAAAATGAGTGACCTTGTCACTGATAATTACTCTAGGTGTTTCGAATCTCGAGAAGAGTTTCTTAATGGAACGTACTACCACTCTAGCATCATTAGTAGGTAGAGCTTGGGCTTCCACCCATTTGGACATATAATCAACTGCTACTAAGATGTATTTATTCACAAATGAACTGGGGAATGGGCCCATGAAATCGATACCTTAAACGTCAAATATTTCACATGAAAGCATATAATTTTGAGGCATTTCATCACTTTTAGATATGTTACCTGTCTGTTGGCATTTGTCACATGAAGTAACGTACCTGTTAGCGTCTTTGAATAATGAGAGCCAGTAAAAACCTGATTCAAGTATTTTATGTGCGGTCTTAGTTCCACTATAGTGTCCTCCAGTTGGCCCTGAGTGGCAATGTTCTAGTAGTTTTGATGTTTCGGATCTTGTAACACATCTTCTAATGACTTGATCTGCACATCTGTGAAAAATAAAGGGGTCGTCCCAAAAGTAGTTTTTCACATCATTAAAGAATGGCTTCTTTTGCTGGTGTGTTAACCCTTTCGGGATAATGTTAGTGGCTAAAAAAATTGTAATGTCTGCAAACCAAGGTACCTTGGAGTCAGATATAGCAAAAAATTGTTCTTCAAGAAACAAATCATTTATTTCAACTTCATCTAGTTCCTTGGTATTGGAGTTCTCAAGCCTAGACAGATGATCAGCCGCGAGATTTTCAGCTCCTTTCTTATCCTGAATTTCCAAGTCAAATTCCTGCAATAGGAGAATCCATTGAATGAGTCGAGGTTTTGCATCAGTTTTAATTAAAAGGTAGCAAAGGGCAGAATGGTCAGTGTAAACAACGACTTTAGACAATATGAGATATGATCGAAATTTATCGAATGCAAAAACCACGACTAGCAATTCTTTTTCTGTAGTAGTATAATCCTCTTGTGCAGCTGTCAAAGTTTTGCTAGCATAATAGATAGGTTGAAAATGCTTGTCCCTTCGCTGTCCCAATCTACACCTACTGGAAAGTCACTCGCATCATAGATTAATTCAAATGGTAAGTTCCAATCAGGTGCAATTATAATTGGAGCATTAATTAATTTATCCTTTAAAGTATTAAATGCTTCTGAGCACTCCCGATTGAAATTAAAAGGTCTATCTTTTTCTAGCAATTTAGTCAAAGGCTTAGCTATTTTAGAAAAATCCTTAATAAATCTTCTATAAAAACTAGCATGTCCTAAAAAGCTTCTAATAGCCTTAACCTAACTAGGAGGGGGTAACTTTTCGATTGTTTCTATTTTAGATTTGTCCACCTCAATCCCTTTACTAGAAATTTTATGCCCTAATACAATACCTTCTTGAACCATGAAGTGACATTTCTCCCAGTTAAGCACAAGATTCGTTTCCTCACATCTTATTAAAACTCGTTTTAAATTTTTAAGGTAGAGATGGAAAGAGTTACCGAATACCGAGAAATCATCCAGAAATACTTCCATGATATCTTCTACGAGTTCGTCAAAGATGGCTATCATACAGCGCTGAAAAGTGGTAGGAGCATTACATAATCCAAAAGGAATTCTACGATAAGTGAACGTACCATATGGGCATGTGAATGTCGTCTTTTATTGATCTTCAGGAGCTATTGGGATTTTTAGAAGTCACCAGAGAGTCCGTCTAGAAAGCAGTAGTACATGTGCCTGGATAGTCTTTCCAACATTTGGTCAATGAATTGCAAGGGGAAGTGATCTTTTCTTGTGGCATCATTTAGTTTCCTGTAGTCAATGCAAACTCTCTATCCTGTGCCTGTCCTTGTTGGGATTAATTCATTCGTCTCGTTGGTCACAATCGTCATGCCTCTTTTCTTAGGGACAACCTGCACTGGACTTACCTAAGAACTGTCAAAAAGAGGATAAATAATTCCAGCATCTAGAAGCTTAATTACCTCGGCTTTAACAACTTCCTTCGTGTTGGGGTTCAGTGGTCTTTGAGATTGCACACACGATTTGTATTCATCTTCCATCAAAATCTTGTGGGTGCAAAAAGAAGGGTTGATTCCTTTAATGTCGGAAATTTTCCATGCTATGGCCTTTTTGTGTTGTTTTAGTACTTGGATTAATTCCTCTTTTTCCTTGGGTTGCAAGTTAGAAGTAATAATAATTGGTAATGTAGAATTATTTCCAAAGAATTCGTATTCCAAGTGGTTTGGTAATTGTTTAAGCTCCAGTTTGGGAGGCTCTTCAATAGAGGGTTTTTGCTTAAGTTCATCGTTTATCTTAATACCCTCATATTCTACTTGTCTTGAAGAATGCTCATTAGGTTCATCATCTGTCTCCTCTGCTTGAGCTAGAGACAGTTCTGTCGTGTCTTTCTGTACAATTTCCTGAAAAGAGTCTTGAGTAGTATGATCAATAGAGTCAATAAAATAACATGAATCATCCTGCTCCATAGAAAACCTCATAGCATCATAAATTTTAAAGATAATCTCCTCGTTACCAACTCTAAGTACCAATTTACCATCTCCCACATCGATTACAGCCGTAGCAGTGGCTAAAAATGGGCACCCTAAAATTAAGGGCACTTCCAAATCTTCATCCATGTCAAGTAGAACAAAGTCAACAGGAAATATGAATTTATCTACTTTCATAAATACGTCTTCTATAATACCCCTAGGATATTTAACAGATCTATTGACTAATTGAATACTCATCCTAGTAGGTTTAGGTTCCCCAAGACCAAGTTATTTGACATTTTATATGGCATCAAATTAATGCTAGCGTCTAAATCAGCTAGTGCTTTCTCAACATTCAGACTACCAATTAAGCAAGGGATAGTGAAATTTCCTGGATCTTTCAGTTTGGTTGGCAGCTTGTTTTGGAGTATGGATGAGCACTCCTCGTTGAGTTCTACTATAGATAAGTCCTCAAACTTCCTTTTATTTGTTAGAAGCTCCTTCAAAAATTTTGCGCAGGTAGGCATCTGCGAGATGGCTTCAACAAAAGGTAAGTTGATATGTAATTGCTTAAAAAGTTCAAGAAACTTACCGAATTGTGCATCAATGCGGTCTTTTTTCAGTTTTGCTGGGTATGGAACTGGTGGTTTGTATTCCTTTGGCACTGGGTTGTCACTATTTTCGTGATTTTCTTCCCCACTTTTGCTTGTCATAGATTCTTGTGTTAGCTTCTTTTCAGATTCCACTAACACTTTCCCACTCCTTAATGCAACTGCTTTTACATGCTCTTTTGATTTGATGTTACTAGGTAAACTTCCTAGTGGTCTTTCCGAAATTAGTTTGAACAGCTGGCCTATCTGCATTTCGGGCCCTTAGATCGATGCTTGTTGATTCTTAAGTGCTATCTCGGTATTCTGGAAACGAGTTCCTGACACCGATATAAACTTTGAGAGCATCTCTACAAGGTTCGGTTTCTTTTCCTGTTGGTAGGTTGGTTGTTGGTAGCCTGGAGGTGGTCTCTGGTTTCCTTGCCCTCCCCATGAGAAATTTGGGTGGTTCCTTTAACCTGCATTCTAAGTGTTACTATATGGATTGTTTTGAGGTCGAGGATTATTGCCCATGTAATTTAATTGCTCGTTATCGATGTTGTGGCCATAAGGTTGGTATTCCGAATGGCTTGTTCCACCTCCACTTGCCTCGCACTGCATTACTGGGTGAACCTGTGAAGAACTAAGAAAACCATCAATTTTCTTATTCAAGAGTTATACCTGATTAGAGAGCATGGTGACAGAATTGATGTTATAAACACCGGCTGTTTTCGTTGGCTTTGTCCTCATGACTTGCCACTGATAGTTATTCAGTGACATCTCTTTTATAAACTCATAAGCATCTTCAGGTGTTTTATTATTGATGGTTCTCGCCAAAAATTGCGCCAACCATTTGCTTGAGTCGAAGGATTCAGGCCATTATGGAATGTTTGAACCTGAAGCCAAAGTGGTAACCCATAGTGAGGGCACCTTCTCAAAAGGTCCTTGTATCTCTCCCATACATTGTAGAGTGTCTCTAAATCCACCTACACAAAAGAAGTGATATCATTACGTAATTTAGCTATTTTAGCAAGCAGAAAATATTTTAGTAAAACTTTTTCGGTCATTTGTTCCCAAGTAGTAATTGACCCTCGTGGTAACGAGTTCAACCACTGTTTAGCTTTGTTCCTCAATGAGAAAGGGAATAACCGAAGACAAATGGCATCATAAAAAATGCCATTAATTTTAAATGTATCGCATAGTTCCAAAAAGTTTGCTAAGTGAGCGTTGAGATCTTCATCCTGCAAACCATCAAACTGAACAGACTGTTGTATCATTTGAATTGTGTTAGGTTTCAGTTCAAAAGTATTGGTACCTACAACAGGTGTAACTATGCTTGATTCAGTTCCTGTTAAAGAAGGTTTAGCATAATCATACATAGTGAGTGGAGCAGGATTTTGATTAGCCGCAATTGCAGGAGGTACCTGATTGTCTTGGTTCTCAGCCATCTCTTCGGTTGGGGGTTGAGTATCGTCTTCTTGCTCGTTCTCTATGTATTTTAGGCTTCGCCTTATTTCTCTTTGGTTTCTACGAATTGTGCGATCGATTTCTTCGTTAAAAAGTAGTGGTCCTGATAGGTTTCTCCTAGTCATAAACTATAAAAACTTGTCAGAAGAAAGAAAACGAAAATTAGTAAATTGGAATAAAATTAAAAATAAAATTAGATTGCAAGAAAAATAAATGGCTAAAGTAATAAAAATTGAGTGTTCCTAATATTTTAGTTCTGCGGTAATGGTGCCAAAAACTTGATTGCGTGATTTCGTAATAGGTTTTAAATATTTATAATTAATCATCCTTGAAACTAACTATTATCACGATGTAGGCAAGTGTACCTATCAAACAGTAGTATAGTTTTAGCAAGACCAGATTGTCGAACCCAAAGGAACTAAAAGTACTAGTAATGACTGTCTTTTTATTATCTAGCCTAAGAATAAAGAGGTTTTTGTTTTAACTAACTAGTTATCTAAACTAAGAATTGATAGAGAATGGAATTGGGGAATTACTTTTGGGAAAATCGATTGAATTAAGACAATACCTAAGGAAAAATCCACCTAGACTGTACTGGTTATTCGGCTCAATCGCATTTATTTATTCATTTAACTTGTTCCGTAGAGATCCCTAAGTTATGTTATTATCCCTATTCAAGACTAATACTATCTAATCCCTAGATTGAATAATTGAGACCTTTCTCTAATTAACACCCTAAGGTTGCATTAACTCGATCTATGGATCCCTTTATTAGGTTTCACCCTAATCCGACAAAATTTTGTCACCCTATGTCTAGGCGCGCAATCAACTCCGCTTAATTATGACAAATTTACTCTTAGACAAGGTCTATTCCTCCTCTGAATAAGAGCTTATCTCGAATCAGTATCCTGGGATATCAAAACAAGAATTAAGAACAAGTTAAATATTTATCATACAATTCAGAAAATAATAACAAGATTCATCTTAGGTTTCATTCCCCTTAGGTATTTAGGGGTTTTAGTTCATAACTAAATAAGAAAACATCTCAGAATAATAAAGAATACAAAACATAAAGAAAACCCAAAACTCCTGAAGGGGAAATTGAGGAGAGATCTTCAGTCTTGATGGTGAATCCGGCTTCTGAACGCATCAATCGGCTTTCTTGGAGTAATTCCTTACTCCCTATTCTGTGTCTCCCCTTTCTTCCTCCTTTAGGGTGTATTTATAGGCTTTGGAATGCCTAAGAGCCCTCAAAATTAGCCTTTTCCGAATTGGATTCAACTTGGGCTCGGCAGGGCCACGCCCGTGTAACACGCTCGTGTGCAATTACTTCAGGCCGTGCTCGAGCCTGCCAAATTGACATGGCCGTGTGGTCTACCCGTGTGAGGAGGTCCAGCCTTCTTGATTTCGTAGTTTGGCCCATTTTCTCTGATTTTGGCCCATTTCTCGGTCCTTTCACTCTCCTATGCTGTCCTAAATATAAAATATGAATTTAAAGCATTAGGAGCATCGAATTCACCAATTTTAATAGGAAATCATCCATAAAATGCGTTAAACATGGGTCGGTAAAAATATGTATAAATTACAGTTTATCACCTACTGATGGGTCGGTAAGTACACTTAGACCTCGTACTATCGAAATGACTGTTATACCCTTAGAGGTAAAATGACTGATATACCCCTATGCTATATTTGACTGTATTAAAGCATTACATTTTGCATACACGTATATATTATGACATGACACGTTGCATGGGGGTGGGTTTGATATATATATTAAAGGAAGTGTACTGTACTGGCAGCTTTGCTGCAATTATTGAATAATGCCACAACCGATGCTATATTTGGAGTGTAGGGATGGATGGGTCGATTTTATCCCCACATGGAGTGTAAGGCTGGACGGAGTGGAGTGTAGAGGATGGTTGGGTAAGATTTTTGTTGGATTTCTATTATTGTTACTATAATGGGCTAAGGCACACACTGATACTGTTATTGTAATGGGCTAGGGCCCACACTGATACTAGATTGTTACTGAATCGGGCTTCGGCCCAAACCGTTTTGCCTATGGGTTGTTTGATTAGTGAAAAGGGATTACACACTGAGTTTTCATGAACTCACCCCTCTGCTTTCCTGTGCAGGTAAGCCTTAGATGGGTCGATGCTGCAAGGGACTCGATAGGGGCCACACGATTGATTTTGATTGTTCTCTCGATTTTATCCTTTAAGTTAATTAATTTGGGTTTTTGTTTATGTAATAAGCTTAAAGTTTATTTTTAAATTTTGGGATTTCCAATTGTTTGATTATATTTGTTAGGTTTAGGATGCAAGTTTTCAAAAGGATATATGTTTTCAAAACACCATGAATACACAAACATGTTTCTCTAGCTTCTGCAAGAAAGAACATTTTTAAAAACTACTCACTTCAATGTTACATCGCAGATTCAGCCATAACGTCCAGGCCGGGTTTGGGGTGTTACAGTGCCTAGTATGAAATTTGGTAAGGTTTTGGCACGAGAATTGATTATATGATTAGAGATTATGAAATCATATATTTTGGTATGATTTTGACTTATGGGATGACATGTTTTGGTATGTGTTTCAAGCATGAAATATGTTGATAATGAATTGGTATAAATGGTGTATATTTTGTTTGTGAAATGGTTGAGAATTTGGTATAAAATGATGTGATTTTCATGCTTGTAGGTTTGACTCAAATTGGGTTGCAAGTTGGCTTTTCAAATGGCCTATTTTTGCCCATACGGGTAGAGACATGGGTGTGTGCCTCAGCCGTGTTGCTCAAGGGCCATTTTGAAATGAGCCTAGGCAAACCACACGGACGCACACACGGGTGTGTGCTAGGCCGTGCGGCCTAGTCTGTTTCAACCATGGGCTAGACACACGGGCGTGTGACTGGCCGTGTGACCTAAGTCAGTAGCCTCCCTAATTTTCACTTGGCTTGGCACACGAGTGTGTCTTGTGGCCTTGTGGACAAGTCAGTATGTATGCCTTATTTTAACACAGCCTAGACACATGGGCGTGTCTAAAGCCGTATGAGGCACACGACCTGTTCACACGGGCCTGTGACCTGTACAACATTGAAAAATGTTTAAATTTCAAAAAAATTTGTATGAGCTCGGTTCAGTCCTGACCCCTTTCTAAAGCATGGTTAAGGTCCCGATGACCTATTTAAGGGACTTTATAATGGTGTTTGACTATGTTGTGGATGATGTTATTGAATTGTTTGTAAAATGTTCTGATTTGTCCGGTAATGTCTTTAACTATAGTCTAGCGACGGATACGGGTTAGAGGTGTTACAAACTCGGATGGCAAGGCTAGTCGATAAGCTACCGGTCTAATTCTTTCAGTCACTTCATAAGGTCCAATAAAACGTGGACTTAATTTTCCTTTCTTACCGAATCTGAGGACTTTCTTCAACGGGGATACTTTTAAAAACACCTTATCACCAACCTGAAACTCAATTTCTCTTCGTTTCAAATCCACGTAGGATTTCTGTCTATTCGAAGCGGCCTTCAAACAATCACGAATTACCTTTACCTTCTCTTCGGTCTCCTTGACTAAGTCAACCCTAGAATTTTGATTTTCTCTAAGTTTGGTCCAAAACAAAGGCGTTTAGCACTTACGCCCGTATAAAGCCTCATAAGGTGCTATTTTCAAACTCGACTGATAGCTGTTGTTGTAAGCAAACTCTACCAGCGGTAAATACTTCTCCCAACTGCCTTGGAATTCAAGAACACAACACCGCAACATGTCCTCAAGAATCTGAATTACTCTCTCCGACTGGCCATCGGTTTGCGGATGGGAAGCCGTGCTAAAATTCAACTTTGTCCCCAATGTAACACCCCGTACCCGAGACCGTTGCCGGAGTCGAACACGAGGTGCTAACAGACATAATACATTTATTTTCACAGTCCATAAAAATTTTCCAGACTAGCTGGTTACTGCATCACTGTCGCCTTAAAAATCATATCTTGAATTTTAAAGCTCGAAAATCAGTTTCGTAAATTTTCCCTGAAACTAGATTCATAAGTCCATCAACATATTTTTTTCTAGAATTTTTGGTCGGGCCAATTAGTACAGTTTATTAGTTAAATTCTCCCCTAATCCAGGGTTCAACTACACTGACCTTCACGCATTACGAATTGGATATCTCCCTGTCCAGGGCTTCAATACTGATGCCGTTTGTTTCCATAGAAACTAGACTCAGAGAGGAATCTATACATATATGGCATGACTCCTAATTATCTCTGGTTAATTTACAATGAATTTCCAAAGTCGGAACAGGGGATCCAGAAACCGTTCTGGTCCTGTTTCACGAGAACTTTAATATCTCTTAACATATAACTCATATGACCGTTTCGTTTCGTCCATATGAAAGTAGATTCATCAAGGTTCATTTACATAATTTATTCACTATTTAATACAGCTCCTACTATTTTTAGTGATTTTTCACATCCACATCACTGCTGCTGTCAGCATCTGCCTTTAAGGTAGGCTTTACCTATTTCATGATTTCCATGATTCAATTGGCCCTTTTGCATACATAGCACAAAGTGTGATCATGATTAACCATTCCAATGGCTAATCGTTTCAAAACAATTCCGTACCTCATAATGATCAACATACAAACGATTATAGTACTATGCTAAAACGATATAAGCCATTTTCGCATGGCTATCCAAGTTTACACAAAACCGAAAGGTACATGACCTACAACAAAAGGGTAGTCCTATACATGCCATTTCAAAGTTCAACCAAAATTGTACCAAAAAGGGGCTTTGATAGTGTGGGAGACTTGACTTCCTAAAATCCGAGTCCGATAGTGACGAGCCAAAATCTATAAAACAGAGAACAAAGAAACGGAGTAAGCAATTTATGCTTAGTAAGTTTTAAGCAAAACAAAGTGTTCTCAATCACTATCATTGGTCATTCATTTCAACTGTTCGATGAAGTTAATCTAGAGCTTCATCTCGATCTATAATGTCATTAAACGCAACACTTGGCTGCCACATGTATACTTTAATAATAATGACCTAGATGGTCAAATATTTCCAAAGCACATTCTTCATCGATTATCAGCTTTCAATAATCCTTTCCACTTGTTCATAATCACATCCATACTTAAGCTTACAAATCATAATCCTTACCAATTAGATCATTCTCATATTTGGAGTTATAATATTAATCACATTTACCTACCTCTTTGATACCGATAATTCACCTCAAATCACTCCACCGATGAGTAAGTGATACGTACCTGAACATCTTAAATACATAATACTTATTTGATGGTAACTTAATGCAGATACTCAATATCAAAGTCTTACTTGAATCCTAGCATTTAGCCGTCGGGTCTTTAAAGCTCGGATATAGTACGAGCACGAAGCCTACGGACATTAATCGAGATAATATTCTCGCATAAAGCTGCGGGGTTTTAACCCGGATATAGTCACCACATATAGTCATCGGACCTTAAATCCGGATTTACATCACGAGTTACATGCATATTTATTCACACGTTACAGCATTCACATCGACTATCATATTTGTAATTTATTTATCTCATCAAATATCTAATAAAACACACCTTCCGCCGTTTGTCATTTGGCCACATATATATATATATATATATATATATATATATATACATCTCATACATATCTCACATTAGCCATTTGGCTTTACCACATATCTATCTCATACACATTTCGCATTAGCCATTCGACCTTACCACATATATACATGTTCACATTCATCACATTGGCCATTCGGCCTTATCACACATACGCATGTTCACATTCATCACATTGGCCATTCGGCCTTATCACACATACGCATGTTCACATTCATCACATTGGCCATTCGGCCTTATCACACATACGCATGTTCACATTCATCACATTGGCCATTCGGCCTTATCACACATATCGCATGTTCACATTCATCACATTGGCCATTCGGCCTTATCACGCATATATATATACAGGTTCACATTCATCACATAAAATCCTAAATCAAAATATAAATTTTCATGTATTCACATCACAATTATCCAAATATACTTCACATACCACATATACTTTCACGTATACACTTTGTCTTGGCTGAATCTACATCTATCATTTTCATATTCAATACTTATAAACTTACAATTTCACAATTTCAATTCACGTATGGGTTTAATCAAGAGCTTATGAGCAACTAAAACAAGTTTTATCAAGGTTTGCAACATAATCTCAAATTCAGCACAAGCTGTTTTTCCTGAGCAGTAGTCAATAAATTATTTATAACTGGAGCTACAAAACTCCAAATCAATTGCCGTTAAATTTCCTGAATGTAGACTCATGTATATTTCATCCATAAAATTTCCAGAATTTTAGGTGTGGCCAATCAATACCAGATTTTTCTTAAAGTTTCCCTGTTTCACTGTTTGACTAATCTGACCACTCTTCACTACGAATCAAATTTTTCATTGTACAGAATTCATAATGTGTTCTATTTGATTCCATTTGAAACTAGACTCATTAAGGAGTCTAAGCATATAAATATTATCTCATAACCATTTTTGTACAAATTATAATGATTTTCCGAAAACAGAACAGGGATTTCGAGTCATTCCGACACTGTCCCGCACAACTTTAAATATCTCTTTATAGGAAATATCTTTGCTTCCACGGTCTCTTTTATAAGAAACTAGACCAACTAAGCTTTGATTACATATTTTATTCAGCCTATAATTCCACACCAACAATTTATAGTGATTTTCTAAAATCACATTACTGCTGCTGTCCAAGCAATTTATTACAATTTGCTCTTAAATTTCCAAGTCCAAACACTTATGAACTTACCATTTGAGTTCAAGACATATCCTGGCCACATCATATCTTATTAAATCAACTCATTATGTCCTGTTATGATTGAATTTACTCAATGATTAATCGCTTAAAACTTACCTCGGATGTGGTCGAACGATTTTGGCGGCTATTCGATCACTTTTTCCTTCCCTTATCCAACTTTGATCCTCTAGGCTCTTGAGCTAAATCAAACAAATTTACTTCTCAATCAAACACATACATACGGCAACCATATACATTTCAAAAACCAATTCATTCAGATCATTTGTCCATATATTAGCTTTTAGCATATTTGATCATTAGAGCGACCTATTTAACTTTCAAGCATTCATTTCTAATTTTAATTAAACAATGCCGAATGCCATTAACTACCAATGCCACACACACACATGCGCACAAAATTCATCCATACATAACCTATAGCTCATTCAGTCATTCATCTCTCAAACCTATCAAAGTTTCATGTCAAACTTCCCTGGCCGAATACACATAATTGAGCAATTTACCAATTTACCCATAATATTATGCACTTTTACAATTTAATCCAATTTTCTCAAAACACAAAATATGAAGAATTTGCATATACAATGCTAGGGCCGAATGTTCACTAAGCTTATATAAATCCTCCCATTTCACTAATTTCACAATCTAGTCCTTCAATTTAGTATTTTTTTTCAATTTAACCCTAAATGCTCAAAATTACCAAAAATCCCAATACCAAAATGTTAATCTAACACATTTATTTTATTTTCTCACATCAAACGTAAATTTTATCAAACTATTAACAATGACACTTCATGAATATATCATCAATTTCAAAATTTCAAGCATGGGCTTTATAGTATTCAAAGCAACTATCTCAAAAGTGTAAAATTAACAAAACCAAACTCAAATCACTTACCTAATTGAACATGCAAGGACCGAAAATATCAAAGCTGAAACTTTCTTTTCTTTCTCTTAGTTTCGCCAAATAAAATAAATGAAAGATGAACACTTTCATCTTTTATTAAATATAATATATTAACATATATTAAGGTATACCATAATGCCATAAAATATAACAAACAATTCAAGTCATTAATCCATGCATATTGGTCGGCCACCAATTCCTATTTATGGCCAAATTGCAACCTTAATATTCCATAATATAAAAACAATCATAAATTGGCCCTTATACATTAACCCTTAAATTTTCTATTTTACGCGATTAAACCATTTTTTTATCAATTGACCTCCAAACACTAAAATTTTTAAACGAAACTTTAATACCATCTTTTGCCACTTTGTAAATATTTATAAAAATATTTACGACTCAATTATAGAAATGAGGTCCCGATACCTCATTTCCTAAACCCACTTGACCTTAGGGTCATACCACTTGAACTTAATAAATCACTTATAAAACAAATATCACAATATCAAAAATATTTTTAAAAATCACAATTAACTCGTAAATATTAAATATAATATTTACAAACCTACTCGTCGGGTTTGGTGACCCCGAAACCACTGTTCCAGTTAATCCTAAAAACGGGTTGTTACACCCAAAGGTTTTTGTAACTTTTTCTAAAACTGTGAAGTAAACCTCAGATCCCAATCTGAAATAATCGACAAGGGTACTACGTGAAGTCTCACAATTTTAGAAACATACAACTCGGCTAACTTATCAAGTGAGTAGTCAGTATGTATCGAAATAAAATGAGCCGATTTTGTTAATGGATTGACTATGACCCAAACAACATCTTTCTTTCTCGGTGACAACGGCAATCTCGTCACAAAATCCATAGTAATACGGACCCATTTCCATTCTGGAACCATCACAGGCTGAAGTAAACCTAAAGGTACTTGGTGTTTGGCTTTCACTTGCTGACAAATTAAGCATTTCGAAACAAATTCTTAGATGTCTCTTTTCATACCTAGCCACCAATACAATCTCTTCAAGTCATTGTACATTTTCACACTACCTGAATGGATAGACATAAAATTGCTATGTGCCTCGTGAAGAATTTTCCCAATAAGCTCTTCATCTCTAGGTACACAGATCCTATCCTAGAACATCAAACAACCATTGGTACTAATCTGAAAATCTGATTCATTAACTGTCTCGCACTGTGTTATCTTGGCTTGCAAGTCTTTATCACTTTTCTAAGCTTAAAAAATCTCTAGAAGAAACATTAACCTAGCTCTTAACTCTGCTAGAGTCGAACCATCCTCGGTTACAGACAACTGAGTATTCATTGCTTTCAAGGCAAATAATGACTTCCTACTTAATGCATCCGCGACCACGTTCGCCTTTCCCGGGTGATAGTAAACTACCAACTCGTAATCATTTATTAACTCTAGCCACATTTGTTGTCATAGATTTAAATCCTTTTAAGTCATCAAGTATTTTAGACTTTTATGGTCAGTGAATACCTAACATTTCTCGCCATACAAGTGGTGTCTCCAAATCTTCAGTGTGAACATTATGGCTGTTAACTCTAAGTCGTGTGTCTAAAACTTTTTCTCATGCGGCTTCAGCTGTCTCGAGGCATATGCTATTATCTTACCTTCTTGCATGAGCACACATCCTAATCCATTCAAGGATGCATCACTTTACATTATGAATTCTTGTGACAGCCCTAAATTGACCCTAGTCGGAAAGCGGTTTCGGGACCGCTAAACCGAATCACCAAAGTATTTGAATATAATATTTATTGTCTAAAATATGTGGATATGAATGTGTGAAAGTTTTAAGCTTCGATTTAGTTGTTGCATGTGAATTTAGTTAATAGGACTCATGTGTGACACTTTTGAAATGTGATAGGTTAATCTATAAGGATCTATTAGTTCATGTTATAAAAACAATGGGTTTGCATGTCAAATTTCCACTTATGATAAGTAGTGGCCGGCCATGATGGGTTATATACATATAATATGTATTAATTATTAGTTAAGAGCTTTATATTTTATAACATAAATAAATAAAAAGGAAAAAAAAGTAATTGAAATAAGGAAATGAAGGGTGGTGAAAACAAAGCTTGCATTTTCCTTCTTCTTGGCCGAATGTAAAGAGGAAGATGGGAGAAAGGCATTCGGTCACCTTAAGTTAACATTAAGGTAAGAAGTTATGTTAATTCTTGAAATTTTGGTTAATCTTGAATGAGATACCAAGTTATTTTAGTAACCCATGTTGAATTTTTGATTGTGGGAATGATTAGGGCTTTCGGCTATGGTAATTAATAAGGGTGATGGTTGTTGTTTCATGCTAAATTTAGATGAACAATGGTAGATGAGTGTTTGAACTATACAAATAATCATATGTGAGCATTGGGTGCTAAGGGAAAAGAATCGACTACCTTTTTATGTACCAAGACCGAATGTGAATTTGATTGTGTTTGAGTAATTTATATGTTTAAATTTGATGTAGTATAAGTACCATGTTCTTACCGAATATGTATTTGATAAAGGAGGAGTTTGTTATTGAACATTAGACTATGTCCCTAGTGGATGGATGAATTGGTAATAATTGTGTATAAAGATTTGCTTTACTATGTTTTTGTTAACAAGATGAGAAATAAGTTAAGATGGTCTTAGTGTACCGATTAGGAGCTAAGGAGTTGAGCTTATTGATAGTATAAATTTCTAATGCACCTATGGTAATAGCCGAACATGTAGTTGTTTAATGTTTTGAACAAGTGCCGTTTAGGTGTTCTAAATTGTCTAAATTAGATGTTAATCATCTAAGGGTTCGGCATTGTGCATTCTTGCTAAGGGTTTGATTTGGAATCATGAAGTTTTGTTGACTTGTGTTTAAATGGCATTCGGGCATGGTTTATGGGTGTTTGCAAATCCAGTTTAAGTGCATAGGTGCTAAATACTTTGTATTGGAAATTTTGATGTATAAGTAGAAATTAATTAAGGTGATATTGGGTAAATTCTTAGCTTAGTTGTGTTAAGTATTCGGCAATATTCATAATAATGAATATAAGAGTGTATATAAATACGTGGTTGTGCATAACTTAAGTAATCGACTAAAATATATATACTTATATGTATGTTAGTGCCTTATGTATACACCTTGTGTCATTGAGACATTCAAAAATAAACATGTATTAAAGTTATATTCGTAGTAATTTAATGTGACTTACCAAGAACACAAATTTGAAAGCGAAATGGTGATAGACTTAAGTGGTAAATTGATTCAAATGAATTGATTCTAAAATGTATATGAATGCCGTATGATTGTGTTTGATTGAGAAGTAAATTATTTGATTTAGCTCAAGAGCTTAGAGGATCAAAGTTGGATAGGGGAAAGGAAAAAGTGATCGAATAGCTGTTGAAATCATTCGACAATATCCGAGGTAAGTCTTCGAGTAATGAAACTTAGTTTATGATTTGATTAAGTCATGACATATAAGCATAACAAATAAACGGTGATATAATGTTTCTACTTGAATGATATATTGAGGTGATTAGTTTATACCTATGACGGGTAGCCGAATGTGTATAGAGATCATGTTATAAAGCCAATCAAAATCATGCTCTTTGTATGTGGCTATTGAGCCGAAATTGGTAAGGTTTGATAAGTGTCTTGTGTTTGAGCTTTAGTAATGAAAATGAAATATGGATGTGTCATGATTTATTGATATATGTGCATGATTATTCGAATGATATCCGGGCTAAGTCCCGAAGGCATTTGTGCTATTGACTATATCCGAGCTAAGTCCCGAAGGCATTTGTGCTATTGACTATATCCGGGCTAAGTCCCGAAGGCATTTGTGCTAGTGACTATATACGGGCTAAGTCCCGAAGGCTTTTGTGCTATTGACTATATCCGGGCTAAGACCCGAAGGCATTTGTGCGAGTTGCTATATCCGGCTAAATCCCGAAGGTATTTGGGTTTGGAAATGAGCGATCTTGCTGTAATAATTTCAATTAATACGCTCGTAAAATCCAAACGATAAGGTATGTTTCGTATATGCATCGGAAAAGTTAATTTCTTTTTAGATAGTATGCGCTCTATTGATTAACAACTTCCGGCCTTTAGTTAGGTTTGATCCCCTGTGTATGAATATACTGGTTGAGGTGTGAAGTAAGTATGATTTTGGGAATATGTGTATATGCAACTATTCATTTAGTCATATGAACGCTATACTTTAGTCGTAAATAATTTCATTACTTGAACTTACTAAGCATTAAAATGCTTACTATGTTACTTTGATTCTCTGTTTTATAGATTTTGTTCGTCAGCTACCGGACTCGAAAGTGTCAAAGTCGAAGTCATCGACACTATATAAGCCACTTTTTGGTACTCTTTTAGTTCAATTTTGAAGATGGCATGTATAGGGCTGACCCTTGTTGTTAATTAAGTACCCTTTGGTAATGTGTATTCGTATAGCCATGCGAAAATGGCTCTTATATTTCGAAGTATAACATTATGGTCTTGTGATATGGTTATTAAGTGGTGTGGAAATGTTTGGTAATGACTAGCCATTGGAATGGCCAATCATGGTCCTATTGGTGCTACGTACGTCATGGCTAATTGGGATTACCCTTGATAATAATGTATGTCAATTTGCTATTTGATTCATGGAAAATTATGAAATAGGTAAAATTTACCTTAAAATAGATGCTGACAGCAGCAGTGATGTAAGTTGAAAAAATCACTAAAAATATTAGGAATGGAATTAAATAGTGACTAAATTATGTAATCGAATCTTGATGAGCCTATTTTCATATGAAAGAAACGAAACGGCCATATGAGCCATATTTTATGAGATGTTTAAGTTTTTGTGAAATAGGGCCAGAGCATTTACGGGATCCCCTATTCTGATTTTGAAAATTTACCATAAATTAACCAGAGACAAATAGAAGTCATGCTTTATATGTATAGATTTCTTTTTGAGTCTAGTTTCATTAGAAACAAACGGCATAAGCTTTGAAGCTCTGTACAAGGAGATATCTAAGTCGTAATACATGAAGGTCAGAGTAGTCGAACCCTGAAACAGGGGAGACTTTAACTAATAAACTGTACTAATTGGCTCGACCAAAAATTCTAGAAACAAATTTTTAGATGGACATATAAGTCTAGTTTCAGGAAAAATTTACGGAATCGGTTTTCGAGTTTTGGAACTTGAGATATGATTTTTAAAGTAACTGTGATGCAGTTAGCCAGCTTGTCTGGAAATTTTAAATGAACTGTGTAAGTAAATGAATTAAGTCCGTTAACACCTTGTGTTCGACTCCGGCAACGGTCTCGGGTACGGGGTGTTACAATTTTATTGGTATCAGAGCTACGGTTTAGTCAATTCTAGGACTACTGTAATACGTTCGGGTTTAGCTATACATGCCATTATGCGTTTAATGATAGTGTGGTGATTTCTGACAGTTAAAAATGTGTTTACTTATAGTAATGGATCCCGATCCCAACCGAGCGGTAGCTGATGATGTTGAGAGTGTAGCGCCTGCTGCCGTGCAAGGGACAGTGCCGACGGACTCTCAACCTATTGCTAGTAATCAGAATGATGAAGCTAGACAGGCTTTTTCTAGCGTAATGAATGAGTGGTTCAACAGTACATTCGAACTAATACGGCTGTTCCACAACCCCCATTCCCGACCAATACAACCCCTGCACCTGCGATACCTCCGGTAACTGACCAGATAAGTTTAAATAAGCCCCCAATTGATAGAATTCGAAAACACGGGGCTACTGAATTTAAGGCTACAGACAGCGATGATGCCGAGCAAGTTGAATTTTGGTTGGACAACACTATTCGGGTACTTGATGAACTATCTTGCACATCCGATGAATGCCTTAAGTGTACTATCTTCTTGCTACGAGATTCTGCCTATTATTGGTGGAATACGTTGATTTCTGTTGTGCCCAGAGGGCAAGTAACTTGGGAGTTTTTCCAAACCGAGTTTCGAAAAAAGTATATCAGCCAGAGATTCATTGATCAAAAATGGAAAGAATTTCTTGAACTTAAACAAGGTTCCATGTCGGTTACTGATTATGAACGAAAGTTTGTAAGGCTTAGCCGGTACGCTCGAGAATGCATGTCCTTAGAAGCCGTAATGTGCAAACCTTTTGAAGATGGACTGAACGAAGATATAAAATTGTGTGTTGGCATTTTAGAAATCAGAGAATTTGTGGTACTTGTCGAGCGAGCTTGCAAAGTCGAAGAGCTTAGTAAGGAGAAAAGAAAAGTTGATATGGGAACAAAGGAGTTTCATAAGAGATCTGCGGGAAAGCCCTTTCAACAGTCATCGAAGAAATTTAGAGATGATTCAGGCCGGTCTAAAGGCACTTCGGGCTTTTCTAGACGAGATCGTGATCGACCCCCTGTGAGTACACGAGTCGCTTCGGTTGCCAGTGTTGGAAATGATCGTCGAAATGAACAGAGTGCCGATGATTGTGGTAAATGGCATTCGGGAGTTGTAGATTCCATGATCGCTCTGTTATAAGTGCGGATCAGTGACCACTTTATCAAGGATTGCCCGAGACCGTGCGAATGAATGTAAATCGAGTGGGAAAATGGGTGCTACTACCGCCGAGGTAGACCATCCAAAATGTGGGGAATGCTAGTGGCGGTCGAGAGGATCTAGAGATGTTACTACCAGATCTGAGGCTCGTGCTCCTGCTAGAGCTTATGCTATACGTGCACGCGAGGATGCTTCTTCGCCAGATGTTATTACTAGTACTTTCACTCTCTTTGATACTAATGTGATTGCATTGATTGATCCTGGTTCTACTCATTCTTATATATGTGAGACTTTAGCATCCAGTAAGACTTTACCTGTTGAGTCTATTGAGTTCGTTATTAGAGTGTCGAATCCCTTGGGTCATTATGTGCTTGTTGATAAGGTGTGTAAGAAATGTGCCCTAGTAATTCGAGGTTCCTGTTTTCCGGCGGACTTGATACTTTTACCATTTGATGAATTTGATGTTATTCTCGGATTGGATTGGTTGACCGTGCATGATGCGGTTGTGAATTGCAAAAGCAAGACTATTGATTTGAAGTGTGCAAATAATGAGATAATCCGAGTTGAGTCTACTGTCTTGAATGGATTGCCAACAATAATATCCTCGATGTTAGCTCAAAAATATGTGAGAAAGGGGTGTGAAGCGTATCTTGCATACGTACTTGATAATGAAGAATCAAGAAAGAAACTTGAGTCGGTACCAGTGGTTTGTGAATATCCGGATGTTTTTCCCAAAGAATTACCAGGGTTACCACCTGTTCGGGAGGTAGAGTTTGGCATTGAACTTGTACCTGGGACTACACCGATTTCGATAGCTCCGTGTCGTATGGCACCAACGAATTAAAGGAATTGAAAGCTCGGTTGCAAGAGTTGACGGATAGAGGTTTCGCCGACCAAGTTTCTCACCTTGGGGTGCACCAAGATTGTTTGTGAAAAGAAGGACGGAACCATGAGGTTGTGCATCGACTATCGTCACCGAATAAAGTGACAATAAAGAATAAATATCTCATACAGCGTATTGATGATTTGTTTGATCAACTAAAGGGAGCCTCGGTGTTTTCAAAGATAGATTTGAGATCGGGTTATTATCGATTCTTGAATTCGAGATTCGGATATACTCAAACCGCTTTAAGCGAGATACGGTCACTACGAGTTATTAGTGATGCCGTTTGGGCTCACTAATGCCCCTGCGGTATTTATGGATTTGATGAATCGGATCTTCAGACCGTATTTGGACCAGTTTGTAGTTGTGTTTATCGATGATATTTTGGTCTATTCGAGAAATGAAATCGATCATGCTGAACACCTGGGATTAGTGTTGCAAATTTTACGGGATAAGCAGTTACATGCTAAGTTTAGTAAGTGTGTGTTCTTGTTAAGAGAGGTTAGCTTCTTGGGTCATGTGGTATCTGCATCGGGTATTCGAGTTGATCCGAGCAAAATTTCAGCCATACTTAACTGGAAGCCTCAGAAATATTACGAGGTTCGAGCTTTTTGGGACTTGCTTTACTACAGACGGTTCAGAAGGGTTTCTCGATGATAGCCACACCCATAACGAAACTACTTCAGAAAGATGTTAAGTTTGAATGGACAGAAAAATGTTAGAAAAGTTTCGATCAATTGAAAATTCATTTGACTGAAGCTCCAGTACTAGTGTAGCCCGAATCAGGCAAAGAGTTTGTCATTTACAGTGACGCATCTTTACTTGGGTTGGGTTGTGTATTGATGCACGAAGGTCGAGTTGTAGCTTATGCATCGAGACAATTGAAGCCACATGAGAAAAATTATCCAACCCATGATCTCGAATTAGCTGCCATCGTATTCGCTTTAAAAATATGGAGACATTACTTATTTGGTGAGAAGTGCCATGTATTTTCGGATCACAAAAGTCTCAAATATTTGATGACTCAAAGAGATTTGAATTTGCGACAAAGACGTTGGCTCGAGTTGTTGAAAGACTATGAGTGTGACAGCCCTAAATTGACCCTAATCGGAAAGTGGTTTCGGGACCACTAAACCGAGTCATAAAAATAATTAATTGTTATATTCTATGCTTACTATGTGTGTGCATGCATATGTGGAAGTTTCATTCTCTAATTTTACCAATTTTGTGAGAAATTATTAAATAGGGATCAATGTGAAACATGGTGAAATATGATAGGCTAATTTTAAATGGCTTATTAGTGCATGTTAACACAAAGGTGGAGTTGCATGTCAAATAACCCATTTCTTAAGGTTAGTGGCCGGCCATGACATGATGATGGGCAAAGAAAACATGTCCTAGACATGTTGGCCTAGTGCATTATGGAAGGGAAATAAAGAAATGAAAAAAAAAAAGGGAAAATGATGAAGAAAAATGTGTGTATGGATACTCTTGTGCCGTGACAAAACAAAAAAAAAAGGGGGAAGAAAATTGGTTGTTCATCCTTCCTCATTTTTGTTACAATTGCCATGACTTGAAAAGATGAAGGAATAGGGGAAATCTCCCTAAACCAAATCGGCATTCTTCTTTAGCTAGCAAGAGGGTGATGAAAACAAAGCTTGGAACTTAAGCTCTTCTTGGCCGAATGTAAAGAGGAAGAGGGGAGAAAGACTTTCGGTCATGGAAGGAGAAGAAAGGTTAGTGAAAAGTGTTAGATTTGTTTTGAAATTCAAGCTTGTTTTAGGTTAATCATCTTGCTTCTTACTTAACCCAAGCCAAAAGAATCTTGAAATCTTGATGGAGGTATGGTACATTCGTTTATGGTTAATGGGAGAATAATTTGATTTTAGCCTTTAAACCTTGAGGAAGAAATTGTTGTTGCAAGAAGTTGAGCTTATTGATAGTATAAATTTCTAATGCACCTAAGGTAATAGCTGAACATGTTGTAACACCCCGAACCCGAGACCATCGCCGGTGTCGGACACGAGGGGTTAACAAGCCAAGTTCACTTGTTTTGCCCATCCATTTGACATTTTCAGTCAGGCTGGAATAGCTGCGTCACTGTCGCCTTAAAAATCATATCTCGAGTTTCAAAACTCGGAAACTGGTTTCGTAAATTTTCCCTGAATTTAGACTCATATATCCATCCATGGATTTATTTCTAGAATTTTTGGTTGGTCCAATCAGTACAGTTTATTAGTTAAAGTCACCCATGTTACAGGGATCGACTGCTCTGACCTTCGTGCGGTATAACTTGAATATCTCTCTGTACAGGGCTTTAATGCTGGTGTCGTTTGTTCCTAATAACACTAGACTCAAAATGGAATCTGTACATATAAGGTATGTCTCCTAATTCTTTTTTGATAATTTATAGTAAATTTTTAAAGTTGCGACAGGGAACCCAGAAACTGTTCTGGCCCTGTCTCACAATAGCTTTAATATCTCTTAACATGTAACTCCTATGACTATTTCGTTTCTTCCATATGAAAATAGACTCATCAAGGTTCATTTACATAGCTTATTCACTATTTAATTCCATTCCTACGAATTTTGGTGATTTTTCACATTCACGTCACTGCAGCTGGCAGCATCTGTTTTAAGGTAGGTCTTACCTATTTGGTAGTCTCCATGAACCAACTAGTCATGCCATACATAGGTTCATATATGATCATTTTAACCATGCCAATGGCTGATCATATGACCAACATTCCCATTTCCAAGCCATAGCCACATCATGACACCAAATATATACATACAAACCACAATTAGTCTAAGTTCATGCTTCCTTTTCGAGCCATTTTCGCATGGCCGTATATACTTACATCACAACATATTTAACAAACAAGGGTAGTCCTATACATGCCATTTCAAGTTCAACCAAAATTTATACCAAAATGGAGGCTTGATAGTGTGGATGACTTCGACTTCAACGATCCCAAATCCGATTGCTTGAGCGAAATCTAGAAACCGAGAGCCAAAGCAACGGGTAAGCATTTTATGCTTAGTAAGTCTCAAGGAATATAATCAACTCTAATTACAGCAATACATTCACATAGCCAAATGCATCATTTCATTAATACACATTCTTACTTCACACTTCATCATTATATAATTTCACAAAGTATCAATCAATTCAATAACTGAAATTGTTAGTCGATTGAGCGAATGTTGCTCAAACATGTCGACTTTCCAATGCACATATAAACGCACCTCATTCTTTGGGCTTTTGAGTGTACTCATTGAATTTATTACAGCAACCAACACTCACCTCCAGCCCAAGATTCTTCGAATATAACCGGATATAACCATGTGCACAAATGCCTTGGTCTTAGCCCGGATAGAATGTCTCGCACGAATGCCTTCGGTCTTAGCCCGGATGTAGCCACTAGCACAATTGCCTTCGGTCTTAACCGGATATAATTTCCAGCATAATTGTCTTCGGATTTAGCCCGGATATCATTCAATTTCCCATGAACACATACATCAATTATCATTGGACATACATAATTCATTTTCAGTTACTAAGGCTCAAACGCAATTATAGTCACAAGCATATTCGCCTTCGGACTTAGCCCGGTAGAATTCAAATACTCATGCATACATAATCAATAATCAATACACATCCATACTTCATTTCACACAATTCAAGTAGGGTCACTTCTTGAGGACTTACCTCGGATGTTGTCGAACGGCTTTTTCGGCTATTCGATCACTTTCTCCTTCCCTTGTCCAATTGTGGCCCTCTAAGCTCTTGAGCTAATTCAAACAAATTCAATTTATTAAAACCTCATTGTGCTAGCTTATGGCGAATATGACAAGGAGTTTAAATGGTCATATGGCCACCCTTTAGCTTGAATACACAATGGTCATGCACATTTTATACTACATCAAGCAATTCAATACAATTTATTCGAGCATCAAGGAAATGCTAAGGCCTTCAATAGGCTACCCAAGGCCGAATATTCATGTACATGTTGAGGTAAATTTTGCATTTAATACCTCACAAAACAACATGCAATTTACTAATTAATGCTTTGCACATTGTGGCCCAAAACTTATAATATAGCATCAAGCACTTATATGTGTGCTAGGTCAATTGTGCTTGCAATTTCACAAGCATTCTTCCACATCTTCTTCTTTAAACCAATATATTCATCACTTAGTTCATAACCAAAACATCATGTGCAAACATATATATACATATATGAGCATGGCGAATTTCAAGGTGTCCATAGTCATCCAAAACACAAATTTTAACTAACATGCAAGAAGCATGAACCATGCTCATGAATGCATCATGGCCGAATATGACAATCATGCCCTTTTCAACTTCAATCATGGTTAAACAAAAGAAAACTCAAAATCTTACTCAAGAGTAGACAATCCATCATTGCATGCATCATCATCAAGCTTCACACTTAGCATGCAATGGCTTTATCACCATAACAACTTTGGCCAAATGCCATTTCCATGGCATAACAAAGATTTGAGCCATGGCTAACATGCACATCAAATTAGCAACCAAAACATGCATGAAACTCCCAACACAACCTCATACATACCTTAATCTTGATGCAAATTTGGCCAAATCACCTTCTAGATCTCTTCTAAACAAAGGAAATGAAGCAAAATCCTTCTTCCTCTTAGTATTTTCGGCCAAAAAGGGAGAGAGCAAGCATGAACAAATTTTTTTTTTTTGTTTCCTCCTCTTGGTTGCACGGCAATGGGGTATGCTACTCTCTCACACACATTTTTTTTTCATTCTTTTCTTACCCATGCTTATTTGTTTACTATTTCTCCCTAATGCCCAACAAAACATGTTTCATGACATGTTTAACCCATATCTCTTTGTCATGGCCGGCCATCACTTGTAAAAAGGGGGAATTTGACATGCAAGTCCATTATTTTGCATGCATGCTTTAATTAGTCATCACCCCTTTCCCTATCGTATTTTCAAAGTTCACTACTAAGTCCTTTCTAGTGGAATTCACCTTTATAACACTAAATCAATCATCAAAAATGTCATACATGAATACACACATATTATAGGCATCGAAATAAATTTTAAATTATTGTTATGCCTCGGTTTTGTGGTCCCGAAACCACATTCCGGCTAGGGTCTAGTTTGGGCTGTCACAACTCTCCCCCTCTTAAGAAATTTTCGTCCCAAAAATCTTACCGTAAATAGGTTTGGATATCGCTCTTTCATAGAGTTCTCGGTCTCCCCAAGAGCTTCTTCTATCCCGTGCTTGAGCCATAACACTTTCACTAGCGGAACCCACTTGTTTCGCAACTCTTTCACTTCTCGTGATAGGATACGAATCGGTTCTTCCTCATAACTCATATTAGCTTGAATTTCAATTTCTGATGGATTAATCACGTGCGATGGATCGGATCTATAGCGTCGAAGCATCAAACGTGAAAGACATCGTGAACCTTTTGAGTTCGGGGCAAAATCAAGCGATATGCCACTGGACCGACTCGCTCGATATCTCATATGGTCCAATGAACCTCGGGCTCAACTTGCCCTTACGGTACCGAACCTAAGTATCTTTTTCCAAGGCGATACCTTGAGAAACACTTTATCACCCACGATACTCGATATCCTTACGCTCAGATCCGCGTCGACGACTTCTCGACGATCGGAGGCTATCTTCGACTTTCACGGATTACTTTCACTTTCTGCTCAGCATCCCTAATCAAATCCACCGAAAATCTTGCTTTCACCGAGCTCGGTCCAAAACAATGGCGTCGGCATTTACGACCGCACAAGGCCTCGTAGGGTGCCATCTTAATACTTGATTGAAAGTCGTTGTTGTAAGCAAATTCAATCAACGGCAAATACCGCTCCCATGAACCACTAAACTCGAGGACGCAACATCTTAACATATCCTCAAGTATCTCGAATTATCCGCCGGATTGACCATCGGTTTGGGGTGAAAGGCGGTCTTGAAATGCAACTTGGTACCCAAAGCTTCTTGCAACTTTTTCCAAAATCGCGAGGTAAATCTCGGATCTCTATCCGACACGATAGAAATAGGCACCCGTGTAATCTCACAACGAGAAACGTACAATTCCGCTAATTTGTCCATTGAAAAATCCGTGCGTGCGGGGACAAAGTGGGCCGACTTAGTCAATCGATCTACCACGACCCAAACCGCATCCTTCTTACTTGCTGACAATGGCAGTCCAGATACAAAGTCTATTGTGACTCGATCCCATTTCCACTCGGGTATCGTGATTGGCTGAAGTAATCCTCAAGGCACCGATGTTCCGCCTTCACTTGTTGACATATTAAACATCTCAAACAAAGTCGGAGATGTCTCGCTTCATACCATGCCACCAAAACCGACGTTTCAAATCATTGTACATCTTCGTACTCCCGGGTGGATTGCCATTCGGCTACAATGGGCTTCATTCGAATTATCGAAATGAGTTCAATTCTTTGGAACACACAGACGACTTTTGAACCTCAAACAATCGTCATCGTCGATTTGAAACTCCGAGTCCTTGTTCGAACACATGCAGCCCGTTTTGCGACCAACTCGTCGTCCACTTTCTCGAGCTTCTCGAATTTGGTGTGTCAATAATGGTTTGGCTTTCAATTCAGCCACTAACACACCGTCGGATCGGACGCACAAGTGCACATTCATCGCTCAGAAGTGAATAACGATTTACGACTCAAGGCATCCGCAACCACATTCGCCTTTCCCGGTGATAGTCAATGATCACTCATAATCCTTTAACACTCGAGCCAACGTCTTTGTCGCAGATTTAAGTCTCTTTGGGTCATCAAATATTTGAGACTTTTGTGATCCGAGTATACATGGCACCTTTCACCAAATAAGTAATGTCGCCAGATCTTTAAGGCGAATACGATGGCGGCCAATTCGAGATCATGAGTCGGATAATTTTTCTCATGTGGCTTTAATTGCCTCGGCGCGATAGGCCACAACTCGACCTTCTTGCATTAATACGCAACCTAACCCAAGTAGAGAGGCGTCGCTATAGATGACAAACTCTTTGCGGACTCGGGTTGCACTAGAATTGGGGCTTCATCAAATAAGTTTTCAGTTGATCGAAACTTTTTGGCATTTCTCCGTCCATTCAAACTTAACGTCCTTTTGGAGTAAGCCGTCATCGGCGTGGCTATCGTTGAGAAGCCTTTTACAAATCGTCGGTAATAACCGCAAGCCCCAAAAAGCTCCGAACCTCGAGAATATTTCTGAGGCTTCCAATTAAGTGTGGCTGAAATTTTATTCGGTCGACTCGAATACCCGATGCAAATACCACATGACCCAAGAAGCTAACCTCTCTTAACCGTAACTCACACTTGCTGAACTTAGCATATAATTGCTTATCCCGTAAAATTTGCAAAGACTAACCGCAGGTGTTCAGCATGTTCGGTCTCATCTCTTGAATAGACTAAGATGTCATCAATGAACACGACTACGAATCGATCCAAATATGGTCTGAAGATCCGATTCATTAAATCCATAAATACCGCGAGGGCATTAGTGAGCCCAAACGGCATCACTAGGAACTCATAGTGACCATATCTCGCTCAAGGCGCTCTTGGGCACGTCCGAATCTCGGATTCGCAATTGATAGTAGCCCGATCTCAAATCTATTTTCGAGAACACCGAGGCTCCCTTCAGCTTGATCGAACAAGTCATCAATACGTGGCAACGGATATTTGTTCTTTATCGTCGCTTTATTAAGTCGACGATAGTCGATGCACAATCGCATGGTTCCATCCTTCTTCTTCACCAACAACACCGCGCACCCCCTAAGGCGAAAAACTCGGCGAGCAAAACCTCTATCCACCAATTCTTGCAATCGAGCTTTCAACTCCTTTAATTCCGTTGGTGCCATACGATACGGAGCTATGGAAATTGGAGTGGTACCAGGTACCAATTCGATGCCAAATTCTATTTCCCGAATAGGTGGTAAACCCGGCAATTCTTCGGGGAAAACATCCGGGTATTCACAAACCACGGGCACAGATTCGGGTTTCTTCTCTGATTCCTTGTCATCGAGCACGTACGCAAGGTACGCTTCGCACCCTTTTCTTACATATTTCTGGGCCAACATCGCTGATATTACAGCTGGCAACCCCTTTAAGTCCGTGGACTCAACCCGAATTATTTCATTATTCGCGCACCTCAAATCGATAGTCTTGCTCTTGCAATTTACAACCGCATCGTGCATGGTCAACCAATCCAAACCAAGAATAACATCGAACTCATCGAACGGCAAAAGCATTAAGTCCGCCGGAAAACAAGAACCTCGGAACACTAGGGGACTTTTCTTGCACACTTTGTTGACAAGCACGTAATGACCTAAGGGTTTGACACCGAATTACAAACTCATGAGACTCAATGGGCAAAGTCTTCTTTGGATGCTAAGGTTTCACATATATATGAATGAGTAGAACCGGGTCAATCAAAGCAATCACATTTGTATTGAAAAGAGTGAAAGTACCTGGTAATAACATCCGAGAGGCAGCATCCTCGGCGTGCGCGTATGGCATAAGTCCTAGCAGAGCACGAGCCTCGGATCCGATGGTAGCATCTCTAGATCCTCTCGACCGCCACCGACATTGCCCATATTTCTAGGTGGCCTACCTCGGCGATGGTAGCACCCGGGTTTGCACTCGACTTACATTCTGCTCATGCATCCTCGGGCAATCCTTCATAAAGTGGTCGGCCGATCCACACTTATAGCGAGGAGCGATCACGAAACCAACAGCTCCCGAATGCCATTTGCCACAATGTGGACACTCCGCCCTCTCTCGGCGATCATTTCCACCACCGGCGATCGAGGTGACTCGTGTGGTCACAGGGTCGATCGCGTCCTCGTCTAGAAAAGCCCAAACGCCTCTAGACCGGCTCGCATCATCTCGAAATCTCTTCGATGCTTGTTGAAGAGACTTTCCGAGGACCTCTTCGAAATTCTCCGGTTCCCACATCAGCTTTTTGTTTCTCCTTTCTAAGCTCTTGACTTTACAAGCTCGCTCAACAAGTACTACGAACTCTCGTATCTTGAGAATGCCAACAAACATCCTTATATCATCATTCAGCCCATCCTCGAAGCGTTTACACATAATAACTTCGGACGAAATGCATTCTCGCGCGTACCGGCTAAGCCTCACAAACTTTCGCTCAGTAGTCGATAACGGACATGGAACCTTGCTTAAGATCAAGAAATTCCTCCGCTTCGGTCGATGAATCTCGATCGATATACTTTTTTCGAACTCGGTTTGGAAGAATTCCCAAGTCACTTGCTCTCTAGGCACCACAAAGTCGAGTACTCCACCAATAGTAGGCGGACTCGCGTAGCAAGGAGATGGTACACTTTAAGCACTCATCGGTGTACAGGATAGCTCATCAAGCACCGGATAGTGTTATCTAACCAAAATTCAGCTCGCTTCGGCATCATCATCATCCGTAGCCTTAAATTCAGTGGCCCCATGTTTTCGAATCCTATCGACTGGGGGCTTACTTGACCTTATTTGGTCAGTCACCGGAGGTATTGTAGGTGCGGGGGTTGCATTTGTCGGGAATGGAGGTTGTGGAACAGCCGTGTTGGTTCGAATGTATTGATTAAACCATTCGTTCATCACACTATAAAAGGCTTGCCTAGCCTCGTCATTAGGATTGCTGGCCATAGGTTGAGAGTCCGCCGGCGCTGTCCCTTCTTGCTGGAGCAGGCGCCACACTCTCCACATCATCAGCTATCGCTCGGTTGGGATCGGGATCCATTGCTACAAACAAACACAAAGTCGAATTGTCAGAAATCATCACACTATCGATTCATCATTTAATGGCATGTATAGCTAGACCCCAAACACATCACAGTAGTCCTAGGATCGACTAAACCGTGGCTCGATACCAATAAAATTGTAACACCCGAACCCGAGACCATCGCGGTTATCGGACACGAGGGTTAACAAGCCAAGTTCACTTGTTTTGCCCATCCATTTGACATTTTCAGTCAGGCTGGAATAGCTGCGTCACTGTCGCCTTAAAAATCATATCTCGAGTTTCAAAACTCAGAAACTGGTTTCGTAAATTTTCCCTGAATTTAGACTCATATATCCATCCATGGATTTATTTCTAGAATTTTTTGTTGGTCCAATCAGTACAGTTTATTAGTTAAAGTCACCCATGTTACAGGGATCGACTGCTCTGACCTTCGTGCGGTATAACTTGAATATCTCTCTGTACAGGGCTTTAATGCTGGTGTCGTTTGTTCCTAATAACACTAGACTCAAAATGGAATCTGTACATATAAGGTATGTCTCCTAATTATTTTTTGATAATTTATAGTAAATTTTTAAAGTTGCGACAGGGAACCCAGAAACTGTTCTGGCCCTGTCTCACAATAGCTTTAATATCTCTTAACATGTAACTCCTATGACTATTTCGTTTCTTCCATATGAAAATAGACTCATCAAGGTTCATTTACATAGCTTATTCACTATTTAATTCCATTCCTACGAATTTTGGTGATTTTTCACATTCACGTCACTGCAGCTGGCAGCATCTGTTTTAAGGTAGGTCTTACCTATTTGGTAGTCTCCATGAACCAACTAGTCATGCCATACATAGGTTCATATATGATCATTTTAACCATGCCAATGGCTGATCATATGACCAACATTCCCATTTCCAAGCCATAGCCACATCATGACACCAAATATATACATACAAACCACAATTAGTCTAAGTTCATGCTTCCTTTTCGAGCCATTTTCGCATGGCCGTACATACTTACATCACAACATATTTAACAAACAAGGGTAGTCCTATACATGCCATTTCAAGTTCAACCAAAATTTATACCAAAATGGAGGCTTGATAGTGTGGATGACTTGACTTCAACGATCCCAAATCCGATTGCTTGACGAAATCTAGAAACCGAGAGCCAAAGCAACGGGTAAGCATTTTATGCTTAGTAAGTCTCAAGGAATATAATCAACTCTAATTACAGCAATACATTCACATAGCCAAATGCATCATTTCATTAATACACATTCTTACTTCACACTTCATCATTATATAATTTCACAAAGTATCAATCAATTCAATAACTGAAATTGTTAGTCGATTGAGCGAATGTTGCTCAAACATGTCGACTTTCCAATGCACATATAAACGTACCTCATTCTTTGGGCTTTTTGAGTGTACTCATTGAATTTATTACAGCAACCAACACTCACCTCCAGCCCAAGATTCTTCGAATATAACCGGATATAACCATGTGCACAAATGCCTTGGTCTTAGCCGGATAGAATGTCTCGCACGAATGCCTTGGTCTTAGCCCGGATGTAGCCACTAGCACAATTGCCTTGGTCTTAACCGGATATAATTTCAGCATAATTGTCTTGAGGATTTAGCCCGGATATCATTCAATTTCCCATGAACACATACATCAATTATCATTGGACATACATAATTCATTTTCACACTAAGGCTCAAACGCAATTATAGTCACAAGCATATTCGCCTTGGGACTTAGCCCGGGTAGAATTCAAATACTCATGCATACATAATCAATAATCAATACACATCCATACTTCATTTCACACAATTCAAGTAGGGTCACTTCTTGAGGACTTACCTCGGATGTTGTCGAACGGCTTTTTCGGCTATTCGATCACTTTCTCCTTCCCTTGTCCAATTGTGGCCCTCTAAGCTCTTGAGCTAATTCAAACAAATTCAATTTATTAAAACCTCATTGTGCTAGCTTATGGCGAATATGACAAGGAGTTTAAATGGTCATATAGCCACCCTTTAGCTTGAATACACAATGGTCATGCACATTTTATACTACATCAAGCAATTCAATACAATTTATTCGAGCATCAAGGAAATGCTAAGGCCTTCAATAGGCTACCCAAGGCCGAATATTCATGTACATGTTGAGGTAAATTTTGCATTTAATACCTCACAAAACAACATGCAATTTACTAATTAATGCTTTGCACATTGTGGCCCAAAACTTATAATATAGCATCAAGCACTTATATGTGTGCTAGGCCGAATTGTGCTTGCAATTTCACAAGCATTCTTCCACATCTTCTTCTTTAAAACAATATATTCATCACTTAGTTCATAACCAAAACATCATGTGCAAACATATATATACATATATGAGCATGGCGAATTTCAAGGTGTCCATAGTCATCCAAAACACAAATTTTAACTAACATGCAAGAAGCATGAACCATGCTCATGAATGCATCATGGCGAATATGACAATCATGCCCTTTTCAACTTCAATCATGGTTAAACAAAAGAAAACTCAAAATCTTACTCAAGAGTAGACAATCCATCATTGCATGCATCATCATCAAGCTTCACACTTAGCATGCAATGGCTTTATCACCATAACAACTTTGGCCAAATGCCATTTCCATGGCATAACAAAGATTTGAGCCATGGCTAACATGCACATCAAATTAGCAACCAAAACATGCATGAAACTCCCAACACAACCTCATACATACCTTAATCTTGATGCAAATTTGGCCAAATCACCTTCTAGATCTCTTCTAAACAAAGGAAATGAAGCAAAAATCCCTTCTTCCTCTTAGTATTTTCGGCCAAAAAGGGAGAGAGCAAGCATGAACAAATTTTTTTTTTGTTTCCTCCTCTTGGTTGCACGGCAATGGGGTATGCTACTCTCTCACACACATTTTTTTTTCATTCTTTTCTTACCCATGCTTATTTGTTTACTATTTCTCCCTAATGCCCAACAAAACATGTTTCATGACATGTTTAACCCATATCTCTTTGTCATGGCCGCCATCACTTGTAAAAAGGGGGAATTTGACATGCAAGTCCATTATTTTGCATGCATGCTTTAATTAGTCATCACCCCTTTCCCTATCGTATTTTCAAAGTTCACTACTAAGTCCTTTCTAGTGGAATTCACCTTTATAACACTAAATCAATCATCAAAAAATGTCATACATGAATACACACATATTATAGGCATCGAAATAAATTTTAAATTATTGTTATGCCTCGGTTTTGTGGTCCCGAAACCACATTCCGGCTAGGGTCTATTTTGGGCTGTCACACATGTAGTGGTTTAATGCCTTGAACAAGTGTCGTTTAGATGTTCTAAGATTGTCTAAATTAGATGTTTAATCATCTAAGGGTTCGGCATGGTGCATTCTTGAGAAGAGTTTGATTTGAAATCATGAGATCTTGTTGACTTGTGTTTAAGTTGTAATCGTCCATGGGCTATGGGTGTTTGCTAATCCGGTTTTGTTGCATAGGTGTTAAATACCTTGTATTGGGAATTTGATGAATAAGTAGCAATAAATTAAGATGAGATTGAGTAAATTTTAGCTTAGTTGTGTTAAGTATTCGCAATAATCATAATAATGTATATGAATGCCGTATGTTTGTGTTTGATGGAGAGGTGAATTGTTTGATTTAGCTCCAGAGCAAAGGGGACTAAATCGGACAAAGGAAAGGAGAAAGCAAACAGTAGCGAATTGGAACCGTTCTACCCTACATAATGTAAGTCATTAAGCATATATTTGGTGTTGATGTAAATGACCATAATATATACGCAATTGTGTTTAAATGAGTTGATGTGTAAATGAAAATGTATGTGTATGGAATGATGCCATTGTTGAATGTATAAAGGCAGCACAATGCATAAGGTATTGGTCTCGGCACTAAGTGTGCGGGTATAAATGGACACGGTGACAAGATTGGAACTAAGTGTGCGGGTTTAAAATTGTACAGCACTAAGTGTGCGAGTTTGATTATATAGCACTAAGTGTGCGAGCTGAAAATATATAGCACTAAGTGTGCGAGCTGAAAATATATAGCACTAAGTGTGCGAGCTGAAAATTATATAGCACTAAGTGTGCGAGCTGAAAATATATAGCACTAAGTGTGCGGATTCACTATATGCTCTTGCATTACAATTGGCACTGAGTGTGCGACATTATCGAGTTAATCCCGGACAGCGGATCAGGTAAGTACCTTGAGCTCATGACGAATAGGCAATACGTTCATGCTCGGGGTTGAGCTTGGTAAGCTTTAAATCTATGTGATGATTGCAATTGTATGATTGTGGTGTGTAAAAAAAAAATGCCTCAAATATCTTATGGTATAGAATATGAAATGTGGATGTATGACTTGGTATGAGATTGAACCGAAAGGTCCGAGGAATTATGGTATAGTTTCGATATGGATGAAGTACCTAGCCTCGTTTATTGTTTGATGTTGTGAAAATTTTATTAATGGATGGTTGATGAATGCTTATGACTTACTGAGTTATAAACTCACTCGGTGTTTTCTTGTCACCCATTTTAGGTCTCTTGGACTCGTATTGTTACGTGCTCGGAACCGTCGTTGAAGTCATCACACCGGCTGGAAATCTTTTGGTATTGTCCTCGTAGTTGAACTAGGAGAACATTTGGCATGTATAGGCTATTATGTTTTGTTGAATTGTGGGTTGTAAACTTTAAGCCATGTGAAAATGGCCTATGTGGTCGTTGAGTGGGATGCTAGAACCTATAGCCACGAGTCTTAGAAACTTTAATTTTGATAAGGTGGCCATAATTTGTGTCATGTATGATGGATGATTAGTAAGGTCAAGGAAAGATTCATGAAATTGGCATAGTCTACTGCAGTAACTGTTGCGGACAGCAGCAGTGATATGAGATTGAAAAATCACTAAAAATAGTAGAAGTAGAATTAAATAGTGAATAAATTATGAAATTGAACCTTGATGAATCTATTTTCATATGGACGAAACGAAACGACCATATGAGCAGTATACTGAGAGATATTAAAGTTCTCGTGAAACAGGGCCAGAACGGTTTCTGGATCCCCTGTCTCGACTTTGAAAATTTACCATAAATTATCCAGAAGGAATTAGAAGTCTTGCCTTATATGTGCAGATTCCCCTTTGAGTCTAGTTTCATTAGAAACAAACGACATGAGCATTGAAGCCCTGTACCAGAAGATATCCAGGTCGTAATGCGCGAAGGTCAGTGTAGTCGACCCCTGTAACATGGGCGACTTTAACTAATAAACTGTACCAATTGGCCTGACAAAAAATTCTAGAAATAAATCCAGGGATGGATATATGAGTCTAGTTTCATGGAAAATTTACGGAACTGATTTTCGAGTTCTGGAACTCGAGATATGATTTCTAAGGTGACAGTGACGCAGTTAGCTAGCCTGCCTGGAACAGAAATCAATTATTTCAAAGAGAGAAATAAGGGAAGTAAGCCCGGTAACACTACGTGGTCAAATTCGGTGACGGTCACGGGTTTGGGGTGTTACAATGAGCTTGTCATTGACTATCACCCGGGAAAGGCTAATGTGGTTGCGGATGCTTTAAGTCGTAAATCACTGTTTTCTTTACGAGCAATGAATGTACACTTGTCTGTTCTATCCGACAATGTGTTAGTAGCAGAATTAAAGGCCAAACCATTGTTGATTCATCAAATTCGTGAAGCTCAGGAAGTCGATGATGAATTGGTTGCAAAAAGGGCTGAATGTGTTTGAATAAGGAATCAGAGTTTCAAATTGATGATGACGATTGTTTGAGGTTCGAAGTCGTTTGTGTGTTCCAAGAAATTCGAACTTATTTCGACAATTCGAACGAAGCTCATTGTAGCTGAATGTCAATTCACCCGGAGTACGAAAATGTACAACGATCCGAGACGCCGCTTTTGGTGGCATGGTATGAAACGAGACATTTCGATTTTGTTTCAAGTGTTTAATATGTCAACAAGTGAAAGCGGAACATCAAGTGCTTACAGTTTACTTCAAATTGATCATGATACCTGAATGGAAATGGGATTGAGTCACGATGGATTTTGTATCTGGGTTGCCATTGTCGGCAAGTAAGAAAGACGCGATTTGGGTTGTTTTTGATAGACTGACTAAGTCGACTCATTTTATTCCCGTACGTATGGATTATTCACTGGATAAACTAGCTGAATTGTATGTTTCTCAGATTGTAAGATTACACGGGGTACCTATTTCTATTGTGTCGGATAGAGATCCGAGATTCACCTCGCGATTTTGGAAGAAATTACAAGAAGCATTGGATACCAAGTTGCATTTTAGCACCGCTTTTCATCCACAGACTGATGGTCAATCTGAGCGGATAATTCAGATACTCGAGGATATGTTGAGATGTTGTATCTTTGAGTTTAGTGGTTCATGGGAGCGGTATTTACCTTTGATTGAATTCACTTACAACAATAGTTTTCAATCAAGTATTAAGATGGCACCTTACGAGGCTTTGTACGGTCGTAAATGTCGTACACCATTGTATTGGACCGAGCTCGGTGAAGGTAAAATTTTCGAAGTTGATTTGATTAAAGATGCTGAGCAGAAAGTAAAGATAATTCGTGAAAGTCTGAAGGCAGCATCAGATCGTCAGAAGTCGTACGCAGATTTAAAACGAAGAGATATTGAGTATCAGATGGGAGACAAAGTGTTTCTTAAAGTTTCACCTTGGAAAAAGATACTCAGATTTGGCCGTAAGGGCAAATTGAGTCCGAGGTTCATTGGGCCATATGAAATCTCCGAACGAGTTGGTCCAGTTGCATATAGGTTCATTTTACCCCCTGAACTTGAAAGGATTCACAACGTTTTTCATGTTTCGATGCTTCGACGTTACAGATCTGATCCTTCGCACATAATAAATCCCTCCGAGGTTGAAATTCAAGCCGATATGAGTTATGAAGAAGAACCGATTCGTATCCTAGCTCGTGAAGTGAAAGAGTTGCGAAACAAAAGGGTTCCGTTAGTAAAGGTGTTTGGCTCAAACACGGGGTCGAAGAAGCTACTTGGGAAACCGAGAACTCTATGAAAGAACGATACCCAAACCTATTTACCGGTAAGATTTTCGGGGACGAAAATTTCTTAAGTGGGGGAGAGTTGTGACAGCCCTAAATTGACCCTAGTCGGAAAGCGTGACCCTAGTCGGAAAGCGGTTTCGGGACCGCTAAACTAAATCACCGAAGTATTTGAATATAATATTTATTGTCTAAAATATGTGGATATGAATGTGTGAAAGTTTTAAGCTTCGATTTACTCGATTGCATGTGAATTTAGTTAATAGGACTCATGTGTGACACTTTTGAAATGTGATAGGTTAATCTATAAGGATCTATTAGTTCATGTTATAAAAACAATGGGTTTGCATGTAAAATTTCCACTTCTGATAAGTAGTGGCCGGCCATGATGGGTTATATACATATAATATGTATTAATTATTAGTTAGTAGCTTTATATTTTATAACATAAATAAATAAAAAGGAAAAAAAAAGTAATTGAAATAAGGAAATGAAGGGTGATGAAAACAAAGCTTGCATTTTCCTTCTTCTTGGCCGAATGTAAAGAGGAAGATGGGAGAAAGGCATTCGGTCACCTTAAGTTAACATTAAGGTAAGAAGTTATGTTAATTCTTGAAATTTTGGTTAATCTTGAATGAGATACCAAGTTATTTTAGTAACCCATGTTGAATTTTTGATTGTGGGAATGATTAGGGCTTTCGGCTATGGTAATTAATAAGGGTGATGGTTGTTGTTTCATGCTAAATTTAGATGAACAATGGTAGATGAGTGTTTGAACTATACAAATAATCATATGTGAGCATTGGGTGCTAAGGGAAAAGAATCGGCTACCTTTTTATGTACCAAGACCGAATGTGAATTTGATTGTGTTTGAGTAATTTATATGTTTAAATTTGATGTAGTATAAGTTACCATGTTCTTACCGAATATGTATTTGATAAAGGAGGAGTTTGTTATTGAACATTAGGCTATGTCCCTAGTGGATGGATGAATTGATAATAATTGTGTATAAAGATTTGCTTTACTATGTTTTTGTTAACAAGATGAGAAATAAGTTAAGATGGTCTTAGTGTTCCGATTAGGAGCTAAGGAGTTGAGCTTATTGATAGTATAAATTTATAATGCACCTATGGTAATAGCCGAACATGTAGTTGTTTAATGTTTTGAACAAGTGCCGTTTAGGTGTTCTAAATTGTCTAAATTAGATGTTAATCATCTAAGGGTTCGGCATTGTGCATTCTTGCTAAGGGTTTGATTTGGAATCATGAAGTTTTGTTGACTTGTGTTTAAATGGCATTCGGGCATGGTTTATGGGTGTTTGCAAATCCAGTTTAAGTGCATAGGTGCTAAATACTTTGTATTGGAAATTTTGATGTGTAAGTAGAAATTAATTAAGGTGATATTGGGTAAATTCTTAGCTTAGTTGTGTTAAGTATTCGGCAATATTCATAATAATGAATATGAGAGTGTATATAAATACGTGGTTGTGCATAACTTAAGTAATCGACTAAAATATATATACTTATATGTATGTTAGTGCCTTATGTATACACCTTGTGTCATTGAGACATTCGAAAATAAACATGTATTAAAGTTATATTCGTAGTAATTTAATGTGACTTACCAAGAACACAAATTTGAAAGCGAAATGGTGATAGACTTAAGTGGTAAATTGATTCAAATGAATTGATTCTAAAATGTATATGAATGCCGTATGATTGTGTTTGATTGAGAAGTAAATTGTTTGATTTAGCTCAAGAGCTTAGAGGATCAAAGTTGGATAGGGGAATGGAAAAAGTGATCGAATAGCCGTTGAAATCGTTCGACAATATCCGAGGTAAGTCTTCGAGTAATGAAACTTAGTTTATGATTTGATTAAGTCATGACATATAAGCATAACAAATAAACGGTGATATAATGTTTCTACTTGAATGATATATTGAGGTGATTAGTTTATACCTATGACGGGTAGCTGAATGTGTATATAGATCATGTTATAAAGCCAATCAAAATCATGCTCTTTGTATGTGGCTATTGAGCCGGAATTGGTAAGGTTTGATAAGTGTCTTGTGTTTGAGCTTTAGTAATGAAAATGAAATATGGATGTGTCATGATTTATTGATATATGTGCATGATTATTCGAATGATATCCGGCTAAGTCCCAAGGCATTTGTGCTATTGACTATATCCGGCTAAGTCCCAAGGCATTTGTGCTATTGACTATATCCGGCTAAGTCCCAAGGCATTTGTGCTAGTGACTATATCCGTGCTAAGTCCCAAGGCTTTTGTGCTATTGACTATATCCGGCTAAGACCAAGGCATTTGTGCGAGTTGCTATATCCGCTAAATCTCAAGGTACTTGGGTTTGGAAATGAGCGATCTTGCTGTAATAATTTCAATTAATACACTCGTAAAATACAAACGATAAGGTATGTTTCGTATATGCATCGTAAAAGTTAATTTCTTTTTAGATAGTATGCGCTCTATTGATTAACAACTTCCGGCCTTTTGTTAGGTTTGATCCTCGTATGAATATACCGTTGAGGTGTGAAGTAAGTATGATTTTGGGAATATGCGTATATGCAACTATTCATTTAGTCATATGAACGCTATACTTTAGCCGTAAATAATTTCATTACTTTAACTTACTAAGCATTAAAATGCTTACTCTGTTACTTTGATTCCCTGTTTTATAGATTTTGTTCGTCAACTACCGGACTCGGAAGTGTCAAAGTCGAAGTCATCGACACTATCTAAGCCACTTTTTGGTACTCTTTTAGTTCAATTTTGAAGACGGCATGTATAGGGCTGACCCTTGTTGTTAATTAAGTACCCTTTGGTAATGTGTATTCGTATAGCCATGCGAAAATGGCTCGTATATTTCGAAGTATAACATTATGGTCTTGTGATATGGTTATTAAGTGGTGTGGAAATGTTTGGTAATGACTAGCCATTGGAATGGCCAATCATGGTCCTATTGGTGTTACGTACGTCATGGCTAATTGGGATTACCCTTGATAATAATGTATGTCAATTTGCTATTTGATTCATGGAAAATTATGAAATAGGTAAAATTTACCTTAAAATAGATTATGACAGCAGCAGTGACGTAAGTTGGAAAAACCACTAAAAATATTAGGAATGGAATTAAATAGTGAATAAATTATGTAATCGAATCTTGATGAGTCTATTTTCATATGAAAGAAATGAAATGGCCATATGAGCCATATTTTATGAGATGTTTAAGTTTTCGTGAAACAGGGCCAGAGCGTTTTTGGGATCCCCTGTTCTGATTTTGAAAATTTACCATAAATTAACCATAGACAAATTGAAGTCATGCTTTATGTGTATAGATTCCTTTTTGAGTCTAGTTTCATTAGAAACAAACGGCATAAGTATTGAAGCTCTGTACAGGGAGATATCTAAGTCGTAATACTTGAAGGTCAGAGTAGTCGAACCCTGAAACAGGGGAGACTTTAACTAATAAACTGTACTAATTGGCTCAACCAAAAATTCTAGAAAAGAATTTGTAGATGGAAATATGAGTCTAGTTTCTGAAAAAATTTACAAAATCAGTTTTCGAGTTTTGGAACTCGAGATATGATTTTTAAAGTAACTGTGATGCAGTTAGCCAGCTTGTCTGGAAATTTTAAATGAACTGTGTAAGTAAATGAATTAAGTCCGTTAACACCTTGTGTTCGACTCCGGCAACGGTCTCGGGTACGGGGTGTTACAATTCTTTTCTCGGTTCTGGTTGCACTAAAATTGGGGCTTCACTAAAAAACGTCTTAACTTTCTCAATACTCTGTTGGCATTTTTCCGTCGAATCGAACTTGACATCTTTCTGTAGTAATCTCATCATCGGAGTAGCAATCATAGAGAATCCTTTTATGAATCGTCTGTAGTAACCAGCTAAACCTAGAAAGCTTCTAATCTCCGATACATTTCTCGACGGTTTCCTCTCAACAATAGCTGAGATCTTACTCTGGTCAACACTAATTCCATCACCCAACACGATGAGTCCTAAGAATTAGACCTCTCGGAGCCAAAACTCACTTTTACTAAACTTGGCATACAACTGATTATCTCTTAAAGTCTGCAAAAAGTTCTCAAATGTTCCGCATGTTCACATTCATCATGGGAATAAATCAATATATCGTATATAAAAACAACAACGAACTTATCCAAGTACGGATGGAAAATACAGTTCATTAAGTCCATAAACACAGCGGGAGCATTTGTTAAGCCAAAGGGCATGACAAGGAACTCATAGTGCCCATACCTTGTCCGAAACGCAGTTTTTGGTAAATCTTGTTCCATAACTCTTAGTTGGTAGCAGCCGGATCTTAAGTCTATCTTAGAGAACATTTTGGCTCCTTTCAATTGGTCAAAGAGATCATTGATCCTAGGCAAAGGATACTTGTTCTTCACAGTCACCTTGTTGAGTTGTCTGTAGTCTATACATAACCTCATCGACCCATCTTTTTTTTTCACAAAAAGTACCAGCACCCACGGAGAATAGCTCGGTCTCGCAAAACCCTTATCCGTTATTCTTGTAGCTGAGCTGTAGTCTATACATAACCTCATCGACCCGTCTTTTTTTTTCACAAAAAGTACCAGCACCCACGGAGAATAGCTCGGTCTCGCAAAACCCTTATCCGTTATTCTTGTAGCTGAGCCTTCAACTCTTTTAACTCCAACAGTGCCATCCTATACGGGGCAATCGATATAGGTGCAGTACCAGGGACCAACTCGATACCAAACTCGACTTCTCTAATTAGAGGCAATCTAGGCAACTCTTCCGTAAACACATTCGAAAATTCACACACCACTGGCACTGACTCAATCTTCACTTTTGACACTTGGGTATTCAACACAAATGTGAGATAAGACTCATACCCTTTTCTCATATATTTTTCAACAGTCATAGAAGAAATCACTACAGGTAAGCTATCCGGTTCACCTGATTGAACCCGAAGAATATCCTTATTTTCACATTTCAGTTCAATGAATTTCTTCCCATAATTTACTATGACATCATGGGTAGACAACCAATCCATACCAAGGATAACGTCAAATTCATCAAATTGCAATAACATGAGGGTAGCTGAAAAATAATGAACTCTAATTGTTAAGTGACAATTTCTACTTACTTGGTCAACTAATACATGCTTGCCCAATGGGTTTGACACCTTTACAAGAAATTTAGTAGACTCAACAGGCATATTAATGATATACACTAGTTTCACACAGGCATACGCATGGGTAGACCCCAGATTTATCAAAGCAACAATAGAAATATCATGAAGAGAGAAAGTACCCGTAATCACATCCAGTGACGATGCCATTTTGCAAGCACAAATGGCATAAGTCTTTGCAGGCCCTTGGCCTTCGGACCTTATGGCAGAATCTCTAGGTGCACCTATGCTGCCAGCCCCTCTTCTCAAGTTCTTTTGTGGTCTACCTCTCGAAGGAGCATTACTCACTCTCACATCTTGCTTTTCATCTTTCTCACCTATTTCAGGGCAGTTTCGGATGAAATGGTCTAGCGACCGACATTTGAAACAGCCTCTTTCATTCCCTTAACACTCACCAAAATGGAGTCTACCATACTGTAAACATTCTAGTCTGTTTGGTTGAGATTACTGACACTCGCGATGGAAGTGGTTTGAGCTTTAGACGCTGTGTATTGCTTATTCTTATTTCTACTTGAGAATCCCACTAAAGCATTTGATTGGGTAGCTCTCTCAATCTCTTAGATGAGGACTAATGTGATTTCCCCATCTGACTTCTCCTTGAGTTACGAGACTCAATATCAACTTTTCTCTTTTCTTTGGTCAATTCTTTTGCCTTGCAAGCTCTTTCAACCAGCATCACAAATTCCCTTAACTCTAGGATGCCAACTAATAATCAAATGTCTTCGTTCAATCCGTCTTCAAATCTCTTACACATGATAGCTTTAGTAGATACGCACTCCCTAGCGTATTTACTGAGCCTCACGAACTCATGCTCATATTCTGTTACTACCATTCGGTCTTGCTTCAATTCTAGAAATTCCTTCCTCTTCTGATCTATAAACCTCTTACTAATATACTTCTTTCGGAATTCCTCTTGGAAGAACTCCCATGTAATCCCTTCCCTTGGTACAATCGACACAAGGGTGTTCCACCACTGGTAGGCCGAGTCTCGTAGGAGTGACACAACACACTTCATGCACTCCTCAGGTGTGCAAGACAACTCATCGAATACCCTAATAGTATTTTCTAGCCAGAACTCCGCACTCTTTGGGTCATCATTCAAATTCGGCCTAAATTCCTCGGCTCCCTGCTTCCTAATTCTTTCAACTAGAGGTTTCTCCCTTCTTAACATCTCCACCTCGTAGGGTATTATAGGGTTAGGTTGAGGGATTGGAAGAGGTAGGGGAGGTAGAGTGTTTGGATTTGTACGAATAAACTCTGAATACTAGGCATCCATAATATGGAGGTAGGCTTCTCTAGCCCCTCCACCCTGACTCATTGTCACGGACCCACTCTCTATTGGCACAGTCCCTTCAGTTGGAGCCCGCGCGTTACTCTCTACATCGTTTTCCATTGCTCCGCCGGGATCCGTTTACTATTTGAAAACACAATTTAAATTTGTCTAGAGTCATCACACTATCATAATATATTTAAGGCATGTATAGCTAGACTCGTACTCATGCTAAATTAGTCCGAGATTCTAATAAACCATGCTCTAATACCATTAAATGTAACACCCCTTACTGGAGTTCATCACCGAAATAAGATACGAGGTGTTACCGGACTTAAACACATACATACAAACGTTTTTGGGTCATAAAATTTCACTGGATTTTTAAAACTTTCAAAATTCCTCTAAATGACCCTAATATAGACCTACGAGGTCCAAAACACGCTTTGAGATTGATTCATGACTAATCTGTGCAATCTAGAAAACTTTGTAAAATTTCAGGCAAACAGGGGCACACTCCTGTGTGGAAGGGCGACACGCCCGTGTGTCTTCTTAACATGGCCATGTTGAAGGCCCGTGTGGCTCACATGGCTTTAACATATCGGGACACGCCCATGTCCTTAGTCTGTGTGAATTTATTTTTTGATTCGAAGGTACAAGGGTTTTCACACGGCTTGGCACACACCCGTGTCGATGACCCGTGTCTCCCATACGGCCATGACACGTCCGTGTCTTAGCCCGTGTACAAAAACCTTAACATTCTAATTCTAATGTCAGCAACCTTTTAAGGGCACACAGCCATGGTACATGACCATGTACTAGGCCGTGTTCTCCATACGGTTGGGACACACGACTGTGTCTCCGCCCGTATGGTTACTACTGGGCATTCTATTTCGCCAAAATTAGGTGCAGGGGACACACGGCCTGACTCACGCCCATGGGGCAAGCCATGTGTCACACACAATCTAGACACACGTCTGTGTGTCTGCCCGTGTGGACAAAAACAAGGCTATCTGCCAAGCATTTTTGCCACCCTTACTTGCACCAACCTATACAACATCAAACATAACCAATCCAAGCATAAATACACATAACCAAATAGCCACAACCATGAGAATCTTCATCAAATACATTTAATAAAAATCAATATTAGCCAACATTAATGGCCTATACAAATTGAATAACACATCCATCATATGAGCTAGCACTTGTGGCTAAACTTGCATAACACTAAACAAAAGATTCAAGTCCCTATACATGCCACACTCAAAACATTTAAACTAGCTATACCAAAAGCTTCAGGTGATAGTGTGATCGATGCCTCCGACATCCCTTGATTCCTGATGCTAACTTGGCAGAACTAAACGAAAATGGAAAAGAGAGGAAGTAAGCATAAAGCTTAGTAAGTTGCTTATAAATAGGTAACATTATCAACCATGCATATTTAAACACATAACATATTATAAATCAACACAACATTTTTGAGTGAACAAAGGTAGATATCACAAATATAAGCCAAAGATTACAAAATCGTCCCGAAATTCATTTTCATAGATAGAACTTACTCATATTATTCTTACCATTAAGGCAACATAAATAGAGTCATACCTCATGAGTTTCGAATTAGAACTTGTACAACTCACAACATGTGTAGCACCCTAAACCCGGCCCAGACTTTATGGCCGAATCCGACATGCCACATTGAAATTTAAAAAACCTATGTTCCTTTTTTAGTGTTTTAAAAGCCAACTTTTGTTAAGCTAACCAAGTGAATGGAAGCTGGGCACCAGGTAGATATCCATAGCAGAGGAGGTGAGCCATGAAGGCTACTTAAGTACCAAGCTCTTCGATTGGATCCAATACTAGACATGCCCACATCCATTGCCACACCTGGTTATAACGGATTGAAACTTCTTTGAGTGGTTATCTTTGATAAATCGAATATTCGTGATGTCGTGTTATTTTAAAAACAAGTATCGTTTTGAAATCGTGCCCTAAGTCAAGCCCATTTGAATTATTATCCACCAGAATAAAGTTATTAAAAATAATATAATCCCAGGAAATCAAAGAAGAAAATAAAGTTAAGATGGCCTTATTACAACCCAAAAATTAAATAGTAATTAAAAATAGCTTAAGAAAACCAGTCTCTTTTTCAAACCCAAAAGCGTTTACCATGGCCATTCTAAATCCCCTCCAGCTCCAAGACACTCACATCAAGGCCCACCTGCAAGGTTAAAGAAGGGGTGAGTTTGGAAACTCAATGTGTAAGGAAAACCCATTCAAAGCCCAGTCACTCAAGCCCATTGGACCTAAGCCCATTCAGCTATCAAAGGAAACTGTGCGAGCCCTTTCAGATCACAATAAACCGGGCCTTAGCCCTTATTCAGATAATGAAGACGCCCATAGGCCCATTTCAAAATACATGCAACATCAATAAACATATGCAAGCCCATATGGGGAGACTACTCAACCCACCAACCGCTACACTCCACTGCACCACCCTACACTTCATGTGGGAATAACTCAACCCACCCAAATTTACACTTCTACAATTGCAGCCTTGTCGCTCGCTTATCAAAAATTGAGGCAAAGCCTCCAAGACATGGACAAGCCACTTTCAGATTTCCTCCATCAATATCCCATCCCATGCATCGATAATAACAACATGGCATGCATAAATAACAACAATCAACATGCATTTAGGTCAATTTACTCTTGGGGTATTTGGTACTTTATCTCCTAGGGGTAAAACGTAAATTTTCCACTTTTTAAAGGTATTTCAGTAAGTTATCTATTTTAGGGTTTTTCATGCATATTCCTACCTTTCACGTACTAATGTAATCACTTACCGAGGGTTCTTACGAATTGGGCCGTTGGCCTTTATTCCAATTTTGGCCCAATAAGCCCAAAAATATCGAGGCACGTAAATCATGCACTTTGCAGTCCAAACATTGCAGCTTACCAAAAACATTAATCGATTTACCACACGAGCATTTGCACACTCGTAAATCTACAAAATACCGATTTTCGGCATTTCAGCTTTTCGGCTCTTACCGATCTAGACTAAGAAAGGGTGTCGGTTACACACCTGTTTTATGATGATTCATTTGACGAGATCCACGCACGAACTACCTACAATTATATTACTACCACGTTAATATAATTACCGAAACGAACTACATAATAACTCCTTACCTTATTCGGCCATAACACTTGAGGCACTAGCAATCCTACCTTTGCCGAAGTTTGTGACTAGACTTAGATCCTGTTGCTCCACTTGTCCAAGCCCTTGATTAGCAGCCTCTAGATCACATTATTATCAAGACAAAACAGTTATCACAACCCCTTAGGGCTACAAGTCCAAGTCGACAGCCTCTCTAACCTTTAGGGGTTTCGGCTTTTCTAAAATACGAAATAAAGACTAGATTGAGAAGACTTACCACCGGTTCCTTCGGTCAATGATCCCAACTAATTTCTACTCAATTCTGATGCTGATCTAAGCCCTCAAATGATAACAAAAGTCGAGCCTTTAGTGATCTCACTATTCGGCCAAGTCCCTAATAGAGTGGGGTTTTCGGCTTTTGTTGAAGCTGTGTAAAGAAAGATGAAATAGGAGGGTTTTGCTATGGTCCTGTCGACAGAACCTTGAGGTTTAGAGAACTAGAGAATCGGTCAAGAATGATGGAAAAGATAATAAAACTGGCTAGGAGAAATCGACACAGAAAAAGTATAGTTTTCGGTATTTCGACTTTTTATGGCAATGGCTATGAAGGTTTTAGAAACGTCTGAAGAAAAAGATGGAGATGCACAGGTGGTTAGAGAGATTCGGATATGGAGGAAAAGAAGAAAAAGAAAAAGTTGAAGAGAAAAATAGAAAAGAAAGCAGAGGAGAATGGCCAGCAAATGGCACAACTTTCCCCCTCATGCCGAATTTATACTGGCACTTAACCTAGTCGAATTTTCCCATGCTAGAGGCCCTTGGCCGGCCAACTCCCGCTCCTTGATCAGCTCCTAAATCTTCTCCTTTATCAGCTCCTATATACTCTCCCTTATCAGCTCCTAAATCCTCTCCCTTATCAGCTCCTAAATCTTCTCCTGACAGCCTTTCACTTTAGTTCCACTGCTTACCTTTTGCTGTACATAAAAATTAATATCACCAATTTGCTTACCTTTCGACTCGAACCTTTGCTCTCCTTGGTCATCCACACGCCACCTCTCAAGCGCCCAAGTGATGCCACAAGCCAACTTACCACGGGCTTCCTTGTGTTTTATTTTGCCCAGTTAATACCTTAAAGCCCAGCTAATCAGAACCCCTTCTTCTATAGAATTAAAATTAACTAAAATTACCGGATGTTAACTTAAACTTGGGCCTTCTAAAGACCCATTAACCTGATTAAATCTACGCCAAGCAGACAGAACACCAAAATTTAAAATTTTCCAACACTCACAGAATTCCCAAAAATTGGGGCGTTACAACATGAATACATCATTCCATATTTTTATCATCAATTTTAAAATAACCCGTAAAACCATTTGGAATACTAAAGGATATACGATAAGCCTCACATAAGAGAGTAAATTGTCGATGCCATGTCCAAGATATGGTCTTATAATGGCTCACATGTAAAGGCCGATGCCATGTCCCAGACATGGTCTTACACTAGCTCCCATCTCAATACCGATGCCATGTCCCAAACATGGTCTTACACTGGCTCTCATGATGTGGCCGATGCCATGTCCTAGACATAGTCTTACACTAGCGCACATATCAACATCGATGCCATGTCCCAGACATGGTCTTACACTCACTCTCATGATGTGGTCGATGCCATGTCCCAGACATGGTCTTACACTAGTACACATATCACCCAAATGTCATGGCATGGATATCCAATCTATTTCTAGGTTCAATCGGGACTCTACTGCATTAAATTTCATCATGCATTATTCGTAAGCAATTTCAACCATATTACACAAAATTAATCATTCAACACATAATAATGATAAAGTTTCCTTACTTACGTACAACTTACCTCGTATACAAAAAGTGAGCGACTAGTTGGATTTAGTCTACTAGCTTAGCCTTCCCCCGGCCTAGGGCCAAATTTTGTATTTCTTGATCTAAAATGATAAAAATTCACTGATTTAATCATCATATTAATCAATACATTTCATAATTCATATTTTGGCAAAATGACCATTTTTCCCCTATACTTTCACAAAATTACTATTTTGCCCCTAGGCTCATAAATCAATTTTTATCAAATTTTCTCACTAACCAAGCCTAGCCGAATTCTTTTTATACTAAAAGCAGCCCATAATTACCATTATTTTACACATTTACCACATAATTTATAATTTATGCTAAATGGTCCTTAGTTAGGGTTTTCTTGAAAACTACTTCACAAAAGTTGTATGTTTAACAACCAATATTCATTTTCTTCAATAAAAATTCAGCAAAAAACATGAATACTCTAATGGAAAAACCCTAGACTTCCAACCATTTTGCAAAATAGTCCCCTCATTAGCTAGATTATGCTACAAGGGTCCCAAAAGTACAAAAATTATCAAGAAAGGCCACCAAAATCACTTACTTGTTAGGGTAAAGGGTGGCTGAAATTTTGAAGCTCCAAAATCCTTATTTTTGCTGGTATTTTTGGTGGAGAGGAAGAAGATGAGAGGTGATATCTTTTTCTTTTAATATATTATAAATATAGTCAATTTAGTCATCAAATTTCACCTAACTTTGACCTTACAATTTCTTTGTCTCTATGATCAGCTATTAAGAAATTTGTGGTCTATTTACTCAATAAAGACCTCTAATTTAATGTTCCATAGCTATTTGACACCTTTAGCAAGTAGAACAAAACTTTTGCACTTTATGCGGTTTAGTCCTTTTTCACAAGTAAGCATGAAATCGCTAAAATTATTTTACCAAAATTTTCATGCACTCATATAATCAAGCTACAACACATAAAATAATATTAAAAATAATTTCTCCGACCTCAAGTTAGTGGTTTTGAAGCCACTTTTCTTACTAGGCCCAAAATCGGGCAGTTACAATAACATATTTCATCACATACACACAACAACCAACCACATCACAATTCTATAGGCACATGTATGCATATATGAATAGGTTTACAACCCAATAAACAATATGAGCCACATCTCATGGCCACACACAAAATGCATCACCAAATCATTATAAGCCAACACACATGGCCAAATTAATAATGACATAATTAATCAAAAGAAAAAGTCCTTACACATGCCATAAACTTAAAATACTTGCGATCACTTATACCCAATGATAGTTTGATAGCGTGATGGCATCTCCGGCGGTCTCCAACCCGAGCTAGCTAAAATAACCTATAAGAGATGGGAAAGGAAGGGGAGTAAGCCTCAAAGATTAGTAAATTCATATGAAAATAAATAACAGCTATTAACATTCATCTACTTTATCCATCCATAAGAATACTATTATTAAAATTGGCATTGAATCTTAATATTTCCATTTATTCATTCGTAGTGCTTACTCTTTTAACTCATCAACACCATTTACATGCCTTGGCATTAGCCTAGCCACTAAAGTCTCCCCATTATAACAAATCACATTAATTAACAAGTTATTTTCATCCTCTTAATCACATGCACATTATTAATGAGTAATCATAATTTCAAAATATAGTTCAACCACCTTTCACTTGTCTAAGCTCGTATCTTACTATATTCTTATAATGACTTTATTCGGAAATTATGCCATTCTTTCCTTTCCTCATATCTAATGAAACACAATTAAAATAAATGAACCGTACTATATCACAAATCAATTAGGCTCATAAGCCTATCATATGATCATTATCAAATCTTATCATGCATCCGTTCATCATAAATGTAGATAATTTGTCACAGGTTATCAATGTTTCACAAGCATAACTTGTTCATGTACATTCTTACCAAGAATTCATCATATACCAAATTCACTTCACATGAGTTCAGTGTACATACCTGTACCACTCGTAATATAGTCACATACTTTCTCGTTCTTAACAGACCTGTTGAAATACTATTTAAGCATGTAAACATATTGGATCACATCACAATTTGGCCCAAAAGCCTAACACATAATCATCGTTTATATTTATCATATATCCAAAATCACAAGTATATACACTATCAATCACAATGGGTAATAAACAATTATTTCCACCGTAATCATGAATTTACAATTATAGGCTTACGTACATGCATGTTTACTCATAGTAATTTCATTCCCATACTCATCTTTGATTTACCCGTTCAACACTTGGAATGCTATTGGGTACATGGAAGGCTCGCACATAAGTGGCACAAACGTAGCTAAAGCTACCTCATATCACATAACACATAAATGCTCATTCTTGAGCTACTCACGGGTCTGCTCACACAAGTTGTCGGTCAGGATGTAGCTACACGAGCTGCTCACACAAGCTGTCATGTATCTGCAACACATGCCGGACTACTCAGCCACCAGTAGGACATACAAGACCAGCACCCGGAACCACATAAAAATATATCACATATCTCATGAGCTCATAAATCACATGATTCCTAGTGACATGTCACTTGTATCTTAAACTATTCCTAAGGTTCATACGGGATTTTCTCTTTCTTGCTGGAACTTCTCGATTGTATCGATAGAATTAGTTATTCATTCCACACATTAACAGAGCATTTAAATATTTAAAATAAGGACATAATAATGCATTATTCACATACAAACTTACCTAGATACAAAAATGGCAAAAAATGGACCTAACCGTCAATTACTCATTTTTCCTCATTCTAGGCCCTAATCTCGTTTTCTTTTATCTATAACATCACATTTAACCCACTTATTAGTCATATTATTCAATGTGACCCAAAAATCATGCTATGAAAAATTACATTTTTTCCCTTAAACTTTATCATATTTACACTTTTATCCCTAGACTCGTAAAATGATTTTTTCTCAATTTCTTTAACATACAAGCCTAGCCGAATCATTTTCATAACTATAACAGCCCACAATTTCCATTAAAACACACTTTTACTACATAATTTATAACTTTTACAATTTAGTCCTTTTGGACATTTTCACCTAAAATCACTTAGTAAAAGTCATTTCTTACACATAAACTTTCATAATCTACCATGAAATATCAAAACACATGCATGTCACACCTGGGTAAATTTTTAAACATCAACTCTAGCTTAAATAAATGGTAGAAATAGATAGATCTTGTTATGAGGATTTCAAAAACATAAAAATCATTAAAACCGGAGCTAGAACGGACTTACAATCGAGCACGGAAGCTTGAAAAACCCTAGCCATGGTTTCTTCATGCATGTTTCGGCCAAGGGGTTGAAGATGGACAAAAATTGGCTTTTAACTTTGTTTTTAATTCATTTTAATTACTAAATGACCTAAATGCCCCTAACTTAAACATATTCTATTTCACTTATTTCATGTCCATTTTTGTCCAACAAATTAATCAATGGTATAATTACCATTTAAGGACTTCCAATTTGAAATTTCATAGCAATTAGACACCTCTAGCTTCAAGAGCTCAAGTTTTGCACTTTTTACGATTTAATCCTTTTGACTAAATTGAGTGCCCAAAGGTCGAAATTTTCGAACGAAATTTTCACGAAATCATTCCGTGAAATTGTAGACCATAAAAATATAATAAAAATAAAATTTTCCTCATCAGATTTGTGGTCCCGAAACCACTATTCCAACTAGGCCCAAAATCGGGCTGTTACAACTCTCCCCCGTTAAGGATTTTCGCCCTTGAAAATCTTACCAGAAGAAATTGCCTTCAACTCTCATGAAAAACTTTCAAAAAACTTTTCAGAATCACAAATCGAATTCACCTCGTATATCTTTTTCCAATAACCTTTGGACTTTAGCACACAGTGCTGGATCATATCGTCGAGATCTTAGTTACTCTCTCAGGAATTCATATACTCCGTTGTTTCTGTTGAATAAAAACTCTGCACATACTGAAACGATCATTCAGATCTTTGCCAAACAATCAACCACAATCCAAATAACATCTTCCTTTTCGAAGATTATTATAATCTCGATATGAAATTTATGGTAATTTTATCTCATCATCTCTGTCGTACCATCGCTGACTGTTTTAGCCACGAATACACTTGATTTTTGGCGTACTTGCTAACAAATAGACAATATGAACATAAACTCAAAAATATTGTGATACATACTCAATCACCAGAACATCAAATAATATAACTGCACATTTTATTACTCTTGGATGAACCAACAATCTACTACTGAGCCTCGTAAAAAACTTTCCTGTATAAGCTCTGAATTCATCTGCACATAATTTCCATCTAAGAACAATAACATCAGTAATCAGGTCAGACATGAAATTCAGAATAAAAAATTGACTCATATTGAACTCCTTTAGCTTACCATTCAGTAACACATTTATGAGATTCTCAATCTTGCAATGAAAACATCGCTTTAGCTTTTAATCTAGCTAAAATCAGATATCATCAATTAAGATCAATCATGTAATCCCGCTCACAAAATAAACAAAGATTTTTCCATTCAGCATCTGGAACTATATCTGCTTTCCCAGAGATTAATCAATATCTACTCGCGATCTTTCAACATCTCAAGTCTTTAACATTATATTAACTTCAGATCTTTTTATGACATTCGATACTTTAATTCTTGAAATTAGGGAACATGAGACACCTTTTGTCGAATAAACGATATCACCAAATTCTCAATACGGGCATAAAAGTAACCGTCTCTAAATCACTGGCCGAACAATTCTTTTTTAATGTGACATTAACCGTATGGAAACATGAACCATCACTTTACATTCTAGTAATAAAACACATTTCAATCTGTTCAATAGTGCATCACTTAAAAATCATAAATTCATTACTCAATTCAAACTGAAGTCAGAACCAGAGCTTTGGTTAATGATATCTACAACTATCTTCAACTTCTAACATGCACAGACCATTCAAATTTTCATAAATGTGATAGCCATATCATTCAAAACAGCTTTAACTCATAATATCATCATCAGATTAGAACAAATCTAATAGGTATAACTCGGTATCATACTCTCTAGAATATCAATCCTTCATTCATACTGTTTATCATTATACTCGTGAATGTACAAAATTTATTACCATAACTGAGGATACTTTAACTACATATAACTCAAATCACATTTCAACTGACCAACTCACTCTGATAAAAATGACCGAGTCGATTTTGACTATCAAATAATAACATAACAAAATGCTACTTTCTTCATGCTATTAAAACAACTCAAACACACAATCTAAAATTTCTTCTAAAACTATTTTCATTTTCCATTCTATTCTCATCTCTGTATGCGTTACTAATTATCCCACCACTGTACTCTTTGGTTTCACACTTGTGAACTTATTCAACATAATTCTTGTGAATTTTCGTTATAAAAGCAACATTGGTAAGGGGGTGAGGTCGTAAAGCCTGTAACTCAACTCTCATAATTACACACATATGACTTAGCATTCATCATTAACGCCATATCATCATAATCATATAGTTCACTCCAAGCAAATTAACACACTTATTTATTTTACAAATGTTTTCTTTCATCTATAATCTCAAACAATGAATTTACTTACTTGAGCTCAATATTAATATCTAAGTAAATTCCAACACTTAGCTTCAATTTTACTTACCAACATTCGTCAAATTAGAGAACGTCTTACGAATTTGATATGTCATTTACTTGACACCATAGTCCAACTATGGTCTTATCCGTCAACTCATCATCGAACGATTGTACTCATTTCCTGCGTTCTACTCAATTTGACCTTTCAATTCAATTTTCATACTATTATAATATTTATGGTTCCATAACAAAGTCATAAAACAAATCATCATATTATTTCTAATTTAATGATTAAACATATGATTCAACCATATGAACATACTGATTATACTTATGAAAGCAAGTATACATAAATAAACCTTCCGTCAATTTGTATAAGTGTACTTATCATATTCACTTAATCAAATATGTTGGGCACATAACATCACATGAATACCAAACAAACATGGATGGCTTATCACTATATAAATTTTCATTTCATTCCACGTTTCCACATTTCTCAACTTTTAGTTATCTCATTTCGTATATTAACACATACATATCAAGAACTTCTATTCATACCTTTCCAAATTTCAACACATTGTAACCACATTTCAATCCTCTCAATATCATTTTCAGTATTATCGAAAATAGCTCAGTTGGAAGTCATCTCTGTCTTAACAAAACAATTTCGTTAAATCCGGGAGATTATCACACTATCACTGGTAATAATATGACATGTATATCTAGACTCACATACGCTATGTTAGTCCAAGAAACGACTAAACCATAGCTTTGATACCACTAAATGTAACACCCCTTACCCGTTTCTGATGTCGGAACAGAATACGAGGCATTATCAGACTTAAACACAAGAAAAAATACAAAATCGAGCCATAAAAAATTGTTCAAATCAAATTCATTCATACATATGAAAAATTTCCTTTATATAGGCTACAGGCCTAAAACATAAATCAAGAATAGTTTGGGACTAAACCGAGAACTTTCGGAACTTATACAACACTTAAAAATTTTTCTTATTTTGGGGAGTTACACGCCCGTGTGGGTAGGCCGCGCGGTCACACACACCCGTGTGGCTTGGGACACTCCCATGTCCTCATCCCGTTTAATTCTCTGTTTATGACGTCATTAACAAAATAGGGTCACACAGCCAAGTCACACGCCCTTGTGCTGAGGTCGTGTCCTTCACACGGTTGAGACACACGGCCGTGTCTCTGCCCATGTGTTTACTACTGGGCATTCTATTTTACCTAATTAGGGTGCAGGGACACACGGCCAGAACACACGCCCATAGGACAGACCGTGTGTCATACACGGCCTAGACACATGCCCGTATGTCTATCCGTATGGACAACTTTGAGGCTATTTTCCAAGCTAATTGCCACCCTTATTTGCACAAACACGTACATGACTTCAAAGGCAATTAACATGGCATAATCGAGCAGTTAAACATACACAAACAAGACATGATCATGATCATTTCACGTCTACTAATACATGCATAAGACTTCATACTTTGTCAAGCCAAATTTATAAATTTGCTTGCACTAAGAGTTGTAGAATACTTCTATTTAACATACTCATGCCTTGGCTGTCATCATGCCATTCATCCATATTTCCATCATCAAACATTCATAGCCACAACACATTTCGTCACATACACACTACAACCAACCACATCACAATTGCATAGGCACATGCATGCATATATGAATAGGTTTACAACCCAATAAACAATATGAGCCACATCTCATGGCCATAAACAAAATGAATCACCAAATCACTATAAGCCAACACACTTGGCCAAATTAATAATGATATAATTAATCAAAAGTCAAAGTCCCTATACATGCCATAAACTTGAAATACTTGCGATCACTTATACCCATATGATAGTTTGATAGTGTGATGGCATCTCCGGCGATCTCCAAACCGAGCTAGCAAAATTAACCTATAAGAAATCGGAAAGGAATTAGAGTATGCTTCAAAGCTTAGTAAGTTCATATGCAAATAAATAACAACTATTAACATTTATCTACTTTATCCATCCATAAGAATACTATTATTACAATTGGCATTAAATATTAAGATTTCCACTTATTCGTTCGTAGTGCTTACTCTTTTAACTCATAAACACCATTTACATGCCTTGGCATTAATCTGGCCACTATAGTCTCCCCATTATAACATATCACTTTAATTAACAAGTTATTTCCATCCTCTTAATCACATGCACATTATTGATGAGTAATCATAATTTCAACATATAGTTCAACCACCTTTCACTTGTCTAAGCTCGTATCTTACTATATTCTTATAATGACTTTATTCAGCGATTATGCCATTCTGTTCTTCCCTCATATCCAATGAAACACAATTAAAATAAATGAACCGTACTATATCACAAATCAATTAGGCTCATAAGCCTATCACATGATTATTATCAAATCTTATCATGCATCCATTCATCATAAATGTAGATCATTTGTCATAAGGTTATCAATGTTTCACGAGCATAACTTGTTCGCGCACATTCTTACCAAGAATTCACCATTTACCAAATTCACTTTACATGAGTTCAGTGTACATACTTGTACCACTCGTAATATAGTCACATACTTTTTTATTCTTAACAGACCTGTTGAAATACAATTTAAGCATGTAAACATATTAGATCACATCACAATTTGGCCCAAAAGCCTAACACGTAATCATCATTTATATTTATCATATATCCAAAATCACAAGTATATACACTATCAAACACAATGGGTAATAAACAATTATTTCCACAGTAATCATGAATTTACAATTATAGGCTTACGTACATGCTTGTTTACTCGTAGTAATTTCATTCTCATACTCATCTTTGATTTACCCATTCAACACTTGGAATACTATTGGGTACACGGAAGGCTCGCACATAAGTGCCACAAACGTAGCTAAAGCTACCTCATATCACATAACACATAAATGCTCATTCTCGAGCTACTCACAAGCTATCGGTTAGGACATAGCTACACGAGCTGCTCACACAAGCTGTAGGTATCCGCAACACATGCCGGACTATTCAGCCACCAGTAGGACGTACAAGACCAGCACCCGGAACCATATAAAAATATATCACATATCTCATGAGCTCATGAGCTCATAAATCACATGATTCCTAGTGACATGTCACTTGTATCCTAAACTATTCCTAAGGTTCATATGGGATTTTCTCTTTCTTGCTGGAACTTCTCGATTGTATCGATAGAATTTTTTATTTGTTCCACACATTAATAGAGCATTTAAATATTTAAAATAAAGACATAATAATGCATTACTCACATACGAACTTACCTAGATACAAAAATGGCAAAAAATGGACCTAACCGTAAATTACTCATTTTTCCTCATTCTCGGCCCTAATCTTGTTTTCTTTTATCTATAACATCACATTTAACCCACTTATTAGTCACATTATTCAATGTGGCCCAAAAATCATACTATAAAAAATTTACGTTTTTGCCCTTAAACTTTATCATATTTACACTTTTACCCCTAGGCTCGTAAAATGATTTTTATTCAAATTCTTTAACATACAAGCCTAGTAGAATCATTTTTATAACTATAACAGCCTACAATTTGTAACTTCCCCTAACCCCATACCATCACCGAAACAGGGTTATGAGACATTACCAGTCAGTACAGTACAATATAGACATTAATTAAATATAAACATTCAGACTCATCATAATTTTAAGATGTCGTCTCTTTAATGGGCCCTCGCAGTCCAATATGAACAGTAAAATCAATTCGGAACTAATTTTGAATTACTACAAATTTTTTTCTTTCAAATTTCAAATTCATACTATATACCATTGCCAACCATAATTTACTTATTTTATCAATACTTTCACAACCTAAATGACTCTCATAAGACATCCTAGGTACATGCCATTACCAATACTCAACAAACTTTACCTCATTGAATTCGGGATCGGCCTGGGATGCTGACTCAACGGTCTAACCTTAACCTGCGCACGAAAACAAATCGTACGCTAAGTATACACTCAGTGGTATTTCTATAATCCGAACACTTAAACAATTATAAAACATATTAATTTTTATTTATTGAACTATTCAAACTCAATGAATATTCAAACATTCACATTCTAACCAATGTTTTGGTCTACTTTAAATTCAAAATCATTTATTATTTTTCAATAGCAATTAATCAATCAGTAATATTCATTAACAACCAGTCAATTAGAACTATTATTTATTCACTAACAGTCAGTTATTCGGTAACAATCAATTATTCAATAATAATCAGTTATTCAGTAACAGTCGATATTAACATGACTCGGACTCAGACGGATACACGGATCCAACCAATACACCAGTACGGCACATAGTGCCTCATCGGCCGAAGCCAAAATAGTAACAAGAATAAGAGTAATACGGTACACAGTACCTCATCGAACAAATTCAAACAAGAATAGAATAAGATTCAACACACAAAGTGTTGAATCGATAATGGTAACAGTATCAGTATTCGACACTCAAAGTGCCGAATCGGTAATAAATAACGATAACGATAATGATGAGTCGGCACATAAGTGTCTCGATCGATGGCCGGCAAAAACCCGTACTCTTTCATATCCTATGGCATGCCAACTATATCCGACTAGCCCGACTAGTTAATAGGGTATTTAACTCACTTTTCAGTATAATTTCTATCTTAGTTCAGTATCAATTATAATTCACTTTCTCAATTCAATAATTCTTTCCTTAATATATCATTCCAATAATTACATATATTCACACATTTTCACAATCTCATACATTTTCATTCAATTCAATATATATATATCTCAATTATTCACATTAATTCATAATTTAATACAATTCAATTCACTTTTCATTTTCATATAATTAAATTCCACAATAAACACATGTTCATAATTATTTCACCACATTTTCAAATCAAATCATTTCAATAAAAATACAATACCAATAATTCATACTTTAGTCATTTACCATAACATTCAATTAAAATACAACAATTATTAATTAAATTTACCCTTCAATTTCAATCAATATTCATTTTATTTCAAATAATTTAATCAATGCACCTACCATACATAATAAATAATAAATTCAATAATTAAATACTAAGTTCGGATTATAGAAATACAAACCGTAATTTTCGAGCTAACTCCTGTTGACTTTGTCTTGTTCTTTCTTAGCTGATATTTTCGGTACCACATTGACTACGAAATTAATACAATTCATAATCATTAATACATTATTAATTTATATCTTGAGTTATATAATTCTAAATTAAGATCCGCTAATTTTTCCTGAAACTAGACTCACAAATCTTCTTGCCATAAAATTTTCAGAATTTTTGGTTTAGCCATTAAGTACAGTTTATTCTTTAAATTCACCCCTATTCTGTTGTTTGACAGTTTTGACCCTTCTTCACTAAAAATTAATTATCTCATAGTACAGAACTTGGATAATATTCTTGTTGATTTATTCTGAAAATAGACTCATTAGGGATTCTAAAAATATAACTTTAAGCCTCTAGTTATTTGTTTCTAATTTTTGGTGATTTTCCAAAGTCAGAACAGAGGAGTCCAAATTCATTCTGACCTTGTCTCACAAAATTCGTTATATCTCATAATTTACAATTCAATTGCTTATACCATTTCTTCTATAAGAAACTAGACTCAATAATATTTAATTCCATATTTTATTCATTCTCTAATTCAATTTATACAATTTTTGGTGATTTTTCAAACTTAGACTACTACTGCTGTCCAAAATAGCTTTAGTGCAAAATGTTGATTTTCTACTTTTAATTTCAATTTAATCCTAACTAAATTCACTTACTTTTCTATCTTAATTCATACTTTATTTCTACTCAATTTTTAACCAAACTTATACATATTTTTCTATTTTTCATCATAAAATCATAATTTCAAAATTCTTTCAATTTAGTCCTTAAAGCATAAAACTTATGAATCACTTTACAATTCAATCCTTATTTCATTTCTAACTTGAATTTCTATCAATTTAGCCCTTAACTCATCATTTTACTCAACATGAACATTATCTAGAAATCTAATAACTTTCAAAATATCAACTTAATTTCACCAAAATCTTGTTCCAAAGCTTCTAAAACATTAAAATTAAGTAAAAAGGGCTAAATTGACTTACCAATTAAACTTTCAAACCTTGAAATCTCAAAATTTCCCTTTTCTCCCTTTCTTTCTTCTCTTTCCTTCCTTGCTCTTTGTTTCGTTTCATTCTGCTTTCTTTTCTATCTTTTTTTTCATTTCTTCTTCTTTTGTTTTACTTTATATATATAATATGTTAACTTAATAAATATCTAATTAATATCAAATATTTATTTTACATTTGTATCCATTTATTATCCACACACTTGTCATAATTTAATATATTTATTACATAAAAATCTTATAATATAATTATTTAATTAATAAATATCTTTTATAAATAATAAATATCTACTAATAATTAAATATACATATTACAAATGTATGTATTCAATTTATTACACATGTATTTTATAATTACCACACATTTGTCACTATTTTAATTTATTTCATAATATAATATAATATTAATATTAATTAATAATTATAGCAATAATTTGATATTTAAATAAATATCTATTGATTATCAAATACTTGTATTACAAATGTGTATATTTTTATTTATACACTTATATCAAATCATTTTCATACACTTGTCTTTCTTTTATTTATTTATCATATAATATCAATTTAATAATAATAAGTACATTAATACTTACTTAAATAATAAGTAAATACATACATGTATTACAAATGTATGTACATTATTTATCACACATGTATCTTGTTTTTATCACACACTTGGCACTCACTTTGGCTTATTTGCTTATTTAATCCCCTCAATTTTCTTTATTCTATAATTAAACTTTCACACTTCATTCAATTTAATCATTTTATCCATTTATCCTTAATTAAGCTAAATTTACTTCATTAAACTCTAATTAACCACTCGACTAACTAACTTCATAAATATTTTTAATAATTATTTACTAATCCATTTTCAAAAACAAAGATGAAATTTCGGGTCGTTACATTTTTTCCCCCTTTTATAAATTTCGTCCTTGAAGATGAAATTTACCTGAGAGAGGTGGGGGTATAAATACAAAGATCTCGCTGTTTCTCTCGGTTCTCGTATTGCTTCCTCAATATTATGACGTTAACGCTTAGGCTAGTATCTCAACCGGCTCTTTTTCATACTATAGATTACATCAAATCTCAATATCCTTCGTCGATATAACATGCAAGAGATATGATCTATATCATCTTCTGAGCTTCAAATCATGAAAAATTATCATAAACTTTCTGTAACTTCAGAAGAAAAACCAAACAATATTTTACAGGTCCAACTTTTCTACAACTTCATATAGCCCAACAGAATAAGAACTTAATTTCTCTTTCAACCCGATCTTCAAAATTTTCTTACAAGGTGAATCTCTAAGAAATACCATATCACTAACAAAATACTTAATATCCCAACATTTCTAGTCTATATATAATTTCTGTCTGACAAAACTGCTTTCAGTCTATCTCGAATCACTTTCATTCAATTTCCATATAGAATTTCCGACAATCAAATACTGTTTTTAAACTATCTCGAATTATTTTCATTTTTCTTTAGTTTCACGAATCAACCAGCTCCGTATATTCTTTTCTCATAGTATTCAATCAGATCCCATGCAGTTTTATATTTATAATCATTCAGAACTTCATACAGTGCTGAAAATTGTTATCATGTACCTAGAACTTCTTGTACTTGTTCTATAATCAAAGTATAAACCACGTATCTCAATCAGAAATAATAGAAACCACCATACCATGTAATCTGATAATCTCGAAAAAGTATATTTTAGACAATTATTAAGTAAGAAATGTATTCATACCTGAATAGAATATGCAGACTTTGTCATACCTTCGACGATTATTCAAATACCGTCTTTCTTTCTTTTTGAACATTGAGATAATTCCAATTCAAACCCATAGAAATTATATCCCATTTCCATTCTGATATCCTTTCTAGCTGTAACAGTTCTGAAGGTATCTGTATCTAATATAAACATTTACATACAATTTCAAAGTATTGCTTTTCTTTTCCCAGTCTTCAACACATCTGTCTCAAATCACTGTACATCTTATTCTTCCAGAATGCATAGACATAGTACTACTATAATTTCACGCAAATTCTCCTGTATAAGTTCTGAATCCCTCTGTTCAGCTTTTATTTCTAAATTGCAAACAACCATCATATCCAATCCGAAATGTTTAGTCAGAAATCATCTGTACACTATACCCATTTAACCGATAACTTATTACCACATTTCTGAGCTTCGCAGATCTACTATAAAGAAATCAGTTTAACCTTTATCTCTACCAAAATTGATCCATCTTCAGATGATAACAGTCAGATGTTCATAGCTCATAACACAAAACAAAGCTTTCAATTCTGAATATACATACATTTATTTGTCTTTCTCGGATGATAATTAATTATCATATCTTGATCTTTTAATGCAAGAACAATAACTACCACTTCCGAATCAGGTATCAAATAATTCTTCCCATATGATTCTAACATTTTGTAACATAAACTATTAGTTCACTTCTTTTTTTCTTGCATCAAAACACTGCTATCCCTGTAAATCACAAGTTTCTTTACTGGATTTCAGACTGAACCAGAACTAGTGCTTCAATTAACTGAGCTTTCAACTAATCAGAACCTTGCTAACATCTATCAAATCATTCTAATTCCACATCTTTCTATAATAACCGACTAGTTTTAGAAAACCTCTGATTTCAAATATATTTTTCACTATCATCTCAGTCACAAAATCTATAGCACATTCAACTTCTTCAATCAACAGTAGTTCGGGCAACTCTTCTGGAAACACATCAGAATTCTCTCGCACTATTGCCACTGATTTAAACCTTAACTTAAATACTTTAATATTCAATACATAAACAAGGTAAATACCATGAACCTTTTTCTGGCACACTTCTGTGTTGACATAATTAATATCATAATAAACAAATCATTCAATCTTCTCTTGTTCAAAACAAAACATTTCATCATCCTGATCTTGCAACATATTATACTTCTGCTTATAATTTATCACAAACATCGTGCAAAATTAACCATTCCATTCTCAGAATCACATCGAACAATAATAACATCAAATCGATCAGAAAACAGTAACTTAGTATCATTATCAGATAGTTCATGCAGATTCTATTAATCAATAAATCTTGACCGAAAATTTGATACTTCAACCAAAAATTCAGCGAACTCAACAGGCAAATCTTTAATGGATGCTGTAATGACATCTGACAGAGAAATATCTTCTTTTATACGATTAACATATGCCGTGGCTGGTGTTCATGCTCCAGATTTTTCAATAAAGTCATTTATCACACTTCGACTATCACCCGTATTTCCGGAGTTACAGAGTAATCTGCCTCTGATAGTTGTGTTACTGGTCTTGAATTTTGAATAATATCTTTTCAACTTTCTTTGAGCAATCACTAAAATAATATTCAGACTAAAATAATATTCAGAAGAATCATATCTAATCACATATTCCACTCTTTATTCTACATTCTTTAGCTTTATGTCTTCATTTAAACCATCTTCAAACCACTTGTACATTATAGTTTCTATTGCAATATACCCTCTGATATACTTATTTAATTAAACAAATTCCCTTCATACTCAGTTACAATCATATGACCCTGTTTAAGCTTCAAGAATCCCTTTGCATCCCTGATCAAGAAATCTCTGATTGATATATGTATATTTCTTTCAAGACTCATTTCAGAAAGTTTCAAATAACCCTTTCATAGTCACAGCATAAATCAATATTTTCCACCACTAATAAATTGAATATTTTAGTAGAAATACCATACCTTCCTAACATTTATTCGGCGAACAAAACAATTCATTTATAGCCCTGATAATATTCTCTAACCAGATTTCATTTCTTTCAAAATCATTTTCAGCTATAATTTTCAATTCTTCCACACTATATGTACATATTATTAATAGCAGATATCTTACCCGTTCAGACAAATTCTTTATCTTGAAGCACTTCAGGAACCGATTGAGAAACAAGAGGGGCAAATATCATAACAGATACAGTTTCTTCTATTCACTGAAGAGCATCGGTTATAATTCTAAACAGTTACATATTATCTCTTTCTCTATTATTATATTATTCAACACTTAGTGGACACTCAGTGGTTAATTACTCATTAAGTTATTACTCAGTGTTGTCAATTCAGTTTTTATCTAATTCACGAGGCTTTTCGTTTTCAGTATACATTTCAAGATCAATACTATCAATATTTTCGTCTAACATTTTCACTACAAAACAGAGACAAACAAATATATCAGCATCCGATCCCGATTCAATTTCAACTCAATTATGGCATGCACCTCTAGACTCAATTTTGAGCTCAATTTAGTTCGAGAATTGGCTAAACCTGATAGCTTTGATACCACTACTGTAACGTCCCCTAACCTCATACCTCGCCAGAACAGGGTTACGAGACATTACCAGTCAGTACAGTACAATACAGACATTAATTAAATATAAACGTTCAGACTCATCATAAATTTAAGATGTCGTCCCTTTAATGGGCCCTCGCAGTCCAATATGAACAGTAAAATCAATTCAGAACTAATTTTGAATTACTACGAATTTTTTTCTTTCAAATTTCAAATTCATACTATATACCATTGCCAACCATAAGTTACTTATTTTATCAATACTTTCACAACCTAAATGACTCTCATAAGACATCCTAGGTACATGCCATTACCAATACTCAACATACTTTACCTCATTGAATTCGGGATCGGCCTTGTGACAGCCCTAAATTGACCCTAGTCAGAAAGTGGTTTCGGGACCACGAAACCGAGTCTTATAAATAATTAAAGGTTATATTCTGTGTTTATGATGTGCGTAAATGCTTGTGTGATAGTTCCACACTTTAATTTGGTAAGTGTATGTGAAATTTATTAGTAGGGACTTATGTGAGACAATTTAGAAATATGCTAGGCAAGTGTTAAAGTGGCCTATTAATATATGTGGGAAAGTGCTTGTCCTTGCATGTCAAATTAGCCAAATTAAAGCATAGTGGCCGGCCATGCTATGGGTGGAAACATGTCACAAACATGTTATGTTAGTGATGTATGTTAGGAAAAATAAAATAAGGAGCATGGTAATAAAATAATGAAAGGGAATATGATGAAAACAAAGAAAAAAAAAGTGTCCATCCTTTTTCATTTCTTTGGCCGAAAGTTCTAAGGAAGAAGGAAGGAGCTCTTGCTTCATGTTCGGCTTGGAAGAGGATTAGGAAGAGGTTCGGCCATACTTGTATCTAGGTTAAGGTAAGTTTGATGTTGTGCCATGAGATTCATGCATGTTTTTAGTTGTTAGCTTGAGTTCTAACTAGCCCATGGTTTAAATCTTTGCTATGTGAGGGAGATGATACTCGGCCATGGGTGTTGTCTTCTTGGTGGATGTTTGATGTTGTGTTGGTGAGGTATGAAGATGATACAGTGTGTGTGAGAATTTGAAAAAGGTAGGTCTTAGCAACTTCATGAAGCAATCGGCCATGGTATATCCATAAGTATGATTTATGCTTGTTATGTTACTCATGGTTAAAATGATTCGGCTATGCTTCATGTAAAAATAAAATATACATGTGAATTCGGATATATGTTTATATTTGGTTAATGATTTATCCTTGTGAAGTATAAATTTGTAACATGATTTGAGTGGAAGTTATTATAATGTATTTGTGCATTCGGGTATATGATGAAAATATATGAAATGGTTATAATCGACCTTATGATTCGGCTCTTGTACACACATATATATATATATGTTTGCACATGATGTATTGGTATGCCATTTATGGGTGGTATTAAGTATATAATTGGCCTCAACATATACATGCATACTCGGCCACATGAGAAGATTAGTGTTGCATGTATTCGGTTAGAGGCAAGCATATTGATGCCTTTATCTTGGTTTAGACAATCGGCTAAAAGGGAGTGTGGGTTAATATGTTGAGTTGATGCATGATTTCACATGTATGTGACTTTAATGTCTAATATATATATATATGGGCTAAGTACCTTGAGTTCCTCTTTTCGATGCTCAAATGATTAAATCAATTTATTTGTTAAATTAAGCTCAAGAGCAAAGGGGAACTAAATCCGATAAAGGGAAGGAAAAGTGGTCGAATAGCCATCGAAATCGCTTCGACAACATCCGAGGTAAGTTTTGAGCAATGAGACTTAGTTTATGATTTGATTAAGTCATGATGTATGAGCATAACAAATATACGGTGATATGATGATTCTACTGGAATTATATGATGAGTTAATTAGTCTATACGTATGACGGGTAGCCGTATGTGCATAGAGATCGTGTCATAAAGCAAACTAAACCATGCTGGTTGTATGTGGCTAGTGAGCCGAAAATGGGAGTGCTTAATACGTGACTTGTGTTTGAACTCTAATTATGAAAATGAGATATAAATGTGTCATTATTTATTGATATGTGCATGAATATTCGGATGATAAACGGGCTAAGTCCCGAAGGCATTTGCGCTAGTGACTATATCCGGGCTAAGTCCCGAAGGCATTTGTGCGAGTTATTACATCCGGCTAAGTCCCAAGGCATTTGTGCGAGTTATTACATCCGGCTAAGTCCCAAGGCATTTGTGCGAGCTACTATATCCGGCTAAGTCCCAAGGCATTTGTGCGAAGTTACTATATCCTGCTATGTCCCGAATGTGACAAATTCTAATTTGACCCTAGTCGGAATATGGTTTCGGGACCACAAAACCGAGTCATAAAATTTAGTTAAAATTTTATTTGTATACCTTATATGTGTGGTAGTACTTGTATAAAAATTTGATGTTTTAATTTTTATCTTAGGAATGTGAATCTTACTTGAAAGGATTTAGTTGAAAGACTTAGAAAATTTTGATAGGTAAATAAGTAAGGACCAAATAATATTGAAATATGAAAATTTGGGTTTGCATGTCAAAATGCCCAAATTTTGTTGAGTGGCCGGCCAAGCATGGTTTCATTCTTCCAAGATTATGTTGTTTATTATTTAATATTGGTAAGTAATTAAAATAGAGGAGAAATAAAGATTAATAATAAGAAAATGAACAAACAAAAAGGGTGTGTTCATCCTTGCTATCCTTTAGTCGAAAAACCAAGTAAAAGAAAGAGAGAAAAGCTTTGGAGAAGTTCGGCCATACTTGTATCTAGGTTGAGGTATGTTGAAGTTATTCCTTTAAATTCATGTATATTTTTGGTTGTTAGTTTGAATTCTATCTATCCCATGGTTGGATTTGGGGTTGTTGGAGAGTTGGGATTTGACAAAGAAGCTTAAAAATTTTAGTTGATACCTTGATGCTATTAACATGTTAGTTATATGGATGTGTTAAGTTGCTTGTTATGTTAGCATGAAAGTTGAAGTTGTTAAGTCATTTTGTTGGAGGTGCGAATTTAGGACTAAGAAGAGAATGAGTATTCTACTAACATAGTTGAAAGGGGATGTTGCCGATTTTAGATTTAGATTATGGGAGTGGCTATAATGGGCATTAAGATGTTGAACTTAAGAAATGTAGTCACATGTGGATTTATATGATATTACAAATAGAGGTGAAGCTATGCTAGATTGGGAAAAAGTCGATCAAGTGTGCATGAGAAGAATTTAGGTGTTTAGATGATGTTATAGATGACATTGTACATGTATATATATATTCGCCATCAAAGTGAGTATGTAGGTGATGTTGAATCAAATTTTGGTGCACATTCGGTTATGTATATATATATATACATAAGTATGCCCATTCGTGATGTTACCTTTAATTATGTGTATAATCGACTAAATGGGTAATTAGTAAGAGTGGTTGCGAATATACAAACATACATATGCATGTGTAATTGAATTATAAATGTTTAGCAAGATGATTAAACTAGTTAATTTATTTATTAAGCCCCGAAGTTAAAGAAGGGAATCAAGCAAGGGCAAAGCCAAGGACATCGAGTAGCCGGGTCGAACCGTTATACCCAACACAAGGTAAGTCCTTAAGCACTTTTTGTCAGAACTCCTTGGATAGATATTTTTCAGAGTGATTCTCCTACTTATTAATATGACCATATGTACAATTTGAGTTAAGTGAATTGCTTTACCATGATGAAACAACATAGGGCACTATGTGTGCAAAATTATGTGGCACTATGTGTGCCGATTGGGAGGTTGAAGCATGAGGGAATCTCAAATGCACTATGTGTGCGATTTACTATGGCACTATGTGTGCGATTTACTATGGCACTATGTGTGCGAACATAATAAGCACTATGTGTGCAACATTCGGTTGTTGATATAAATTGTGCATGAACGAGGTAATTGATTGAGCTACTAACTAAATATCGAAATTGAGGTTGTGCGGTGTATGCATAAATTTATCTAGTGCATCGTTGTTCCAAACTTGAGGAAATGGATCTAAATCGATTGGGCTAACTTGGCATTTGATTTGATTGAAGGACTTGGCATGAGATCGAACCAAAAATTTAAGAAATTGTAGCATAGTTTGTTATGGTTGGAAAAATTGATTTTGTATTATTTGTTTTTCACTTATGATTATTATTGTTGGACGGTAGAGTAGTGCTTATGACTTACTGAGTTATGTACTCATTTGGTATGCTTATTTGTTGCTTATTTAGGTTCTTGATCCATTTTGTGTGCTCGGGACCGTCGTCAAGTCATCACACGGCTAGCAACTTTTGGTATTTTCTTCTTAGTTGGTCTAGGAGAATATTTCGGCATGTATAGGCTATTATGTTTGTTTGAAATTTGGTATGTAACCTTTTAGCCATGCGAAAATGGCATAAATGTTCGGTTGGATTTGGTTTTATGATGTTTGGTCACAAGTCTTAGTAATTCGGTTTTGGTTGAGTATTGGTTGAGGTCTACTCGATTATTACGCCATATGTCGTGGCTGATTTATTTTCGGTGCTATACTCATGATATGGCTATAGTGTAGTAGGGAGATGGTCGGTGATGATTAGCCTCTGGCATGGCTAGTCATGGTCATAATTGGTGACATGTATGATGAATTATTAGTTAGACCAAGGAAAATCATGAAATAGGCATAGTTCACTCTAGTAACAGATGCAAACAGCAGCAGTGATGTGAGATTGAAAAATCACTAAAAATAGTAGAAATGAAATTAAATAATGAATAAATTATTTAATCGAATATCGATGAGTCTATTTTCATACGGAAGAAGCGAAACAACCATATGAGCTATATGTTAAGAGATGTTTAAATTCTCGCGAAGCAGGGCCAGAGCGATTTCTGGATCCACTGTTCTGACTTAGGAAATTTACCATAACTTTTATCGAGATAATTAGAGGTCGTACCTTATATGTACAGATTCATCATCGAGTCTAGTTTCATTAGAGACAAACGGTATAGGCATTGAAGCCCTGAACAGGGAGATATTTAAGTTGAAATACACAGAGGTCAGTATAGTCGAACCTTGAAATAGGGGAGACTTTAATGAATAAACTGTACTAATTGGCCCAACCAAAAATTCTACAAAAATTCTACCATATAGATATACGAGTCTAGTTTTAGGAAAAATTTACGAAAATGGATTTTGAGTTTCAGAACTCAAGATATGATTTTTAAAGCGACTACAATACAGTTAGCCAGCATGCCTGGAAAAAAATTTGGGGGAAATAAATGAAGTAAGCTCGGTAACACCTCGTGTTCGATTTCCGGTAACGGCCACGGGATCGGGGTGTTACACCGAAGGCATTGAGCGAGTAGATATATCCGGTTAAATCCCGAAGGTACTTGGCTTGGGAATGAGCGACCTTGCTGTAATAGTTTCAATTAATATGCTCGTAAAATCCCAGCAATGAGGTATGTCTCGTATATGCATTGATTTAGTTGATCCCTTACAATTAGTATTCGCTGAGTCGATAAATGAGCTACCGGCCTTTGGCTAAGTTGATCTTTTGTGTATGAATATAAGGGTTGGTAATGTGAAGTAAGTATGATATTGAGAATATGTGTATATGAAATTATCCGCTTTAGTTATATGAATGCTATACTTGATTGAGCCTAATTCCATTGCTCAAAACTTACTAAGCATTAAATGCTTACTCCATTCTTTGAATCTCTTTTATAGATTTTGGTTCGTCACCATCGGACTCGGGATTATTGAAGTCGAAGTCTCCACACTATCAAAGCCCTTTTGGTACACTTTTGGTTGAACTTTGAAATGGCATGTATAGGACTACCCTTTTTGTTGTTAGTCATGGACCCTTTGGTTTTGTATAAATTTGGATAGCCATGCGAAAATGGCTTATATACACTTTGAGCTTAATATTATAATCGTCTTGTATGATGTTCATTAAGAGGTATGGAAATGTTTGGGAACGATTAGCCATTGGAATGGTTAATCATGATCATATTTTGTGCTATATATGAAAAGGGCTAGTTGAATCATGGAAACTATGTAATAGGTAAAGTCTACCTTAAAAATAGATGCTGATAGCAGCAGTGATGTGAATGTGAAAAATCACTAAAAATAGTAGGAATGGAATTAAATAGTGAGTAAATTATGTAATCGAACCTTGATGAATCTATTTTCAAAGGAAAGTAACGAAACGATCATATGAACAGTATGTTAAGAGATATTTAAGTTTTCGTGAGACAGGGCCAGAACAGTTTCTGGATTCCCTGTTCCGAATTTGGAAATTCATTATAAATTAAACAGAGATAATTATAAGTCATACCATATATGTATAGATTCCTTTTCGAGTTTAGTTTCTATAGAAACAAACGGAATCAATATTAAAGCCCTTTACAGGGAGATATCCAAGTCGTAATGCGCAAAGGTCAGTGTAGTCGAACCCTGAAACAGGGGAGACTTTAGCTAATAAACTGTACTAATTGGATTGACCAAAAATTCTAGAAAAAATTTTTAGATGAAAATATGAGTCTAGTTTCAGGAAAATTTTACGGAACTATTTTTCGAGTTTTGGAATTCGAGATATGATTTTTAAGGTGACAAGGACGCAGCTTAGCCACTCGTCTGGAAATTTAAAATGGACTGTATGAATAAGTGATTTAAGTCCGCAAACCCCTCGTGTCCGACTCAAAGCGATCTCTGCACGGGTGTTACAATTTTATTTGTATCAGAGCTACGATTTAGTCGATTCTAGGACTACCGTAATACGTTTGGGTCTAGCTATACATGCCATTATGTGATTATTTGATAGTGTGCTGATTTCTGACAATTGAAAATGTGTTTATTTATAGTAATGGATCCCGATCCCGACCGAACGGTAGCTGATGATCTTGAGAGTGTAGCGCCTGCTCCCGCACAAGGGACATCTCCGGCGGACTCTCAACCTAATGCTAGTAATCCGAATGATGATGCTAGACAAGCTTTTTATAGCGTGATGAATGATTGGTTCAACCAATACATTCGAACTAATACGGCTGTTCCACAACCTCCATTCCCGACAAATACCACCCCCACACCTACAATACCTCCGGCAACTGACCAAATAAGGTCAAATAAACCCCCAGTTGATAGAATCCGAAAACACGGGGCTACTAAATTTAAAGCTACGGACAGCGATGATGCCGAGCAAGCTGAATTTTGGTTGGACAACACTATCCGGGTACTCGATGAGCTATCTTGCACACCCGATGAGTGCCTAAAGTGTACTATCTCCTTGTTACGTGATTACGCCTACTATTGGTGGAATACGTTGACTTCACAGTGCCGGAGAGCAAGTAACTTGGGAGTTTTTCAAACCGAGTTTCGGAAAAAGTATATCAGTCAGAGATTTATGGATCAAAAACGGAAGGAATTTCTTGAACTTAAACAAGGTTCCATGTCGGTTACCGACTATGAACGAAAATTTGTAAGGCTTAGCCGGTATGCGCGGGAATGCATTTCTTCAGAAGCCGTGATGTGTAAACGTTTCGAGGATGGGCTGAATGATGATATAAAGTTGTATGTTGGCATTTTGGAAATCCGAGAATTTGTGGCACTTGTCGAGCGGGCTTGCAAAGCCGAGGAGCTCAGTATGGAGAAAAGAAAAGCTGAGGTGGAAGCAAAGGAGTTTCGTAAGAGGTCTTCGGGGAAGCCCTTCCCACAGTCATCGAAGAAATTTAGAGATGGCTTAGGCCGATCTAGAGACACTTCAGGCTTATCTAGACAAGATCGCGATCGACCCCCTGTGAGTGCACGAGTCACTTCGGTCGCCAGTGTTGGAAATGATCGTCGAGATAGAACGGAGTGTCAGTATTGTGGTAAATGGCACTCGGGGAGGTGTAGATTCCATGACCGCTCCTATTACAAGTGCGGGTCAGCTGACCACTTTATTAAAGATTGCCCGAAATTGTCTGAACAAAACGTAAATCAGAGTGGGAAACCTGGCACTACTACTGCTCGGGGTAGACCATCTAGGAATACGGGCAGTGCTAGTGGCGGTCAGAGAGGATCTAGAGATGCTACAACCAGATCTGAGGCTCGTGCTCCTGCTAGAGCTTACGCTATACGCGCACGCGAGGATGCTTCCTCGCCAGGTGTTATTACCGGTACTTTTACTCTCTTTGATACTAATGTGATTGCTTTGATTGACCCTGGTTCTACTCATTCTTATATATGTGAAACCTTAGCATCCACTAAGACTTTACCTATTGAGTCTACTGAGTTCGTAATTCGGGTGTCAAATCCCTTGGGTCGTTACGTGCTTGTCGACAAAGTGTGTAAGAAATGTCCCCTAGTAATTCAAGGTTCTTGTTTTCCGACGGACTTGATGCTTTTACCATTTGATGAATTTGATGTTATCCTCGGTTTAGATTGGTTGACCGTGCATGATGCGGTTGTGAATTACAAAAGCAAGACTATTCATTTGAGGTGCGCAAATAACGAGATAATCCGAGTTGAGTCTACGGACTTAAAGGGGTTGCCAGCTGTAATATCATCAATGTTGGCCCAGAAATATGTAAGAAAGGGGTGCGAAGCATACCTTGCGTATGTACTTGATGACAAAGAGTTAGAAAAGAAACCGAATCTGTGCGGCGGTTTGTGAATACCGGATGTTTTTCCCGAGGAATTACCGGGTTTACCACTGCTCGGAAGTAGAGTTTGGTATTGAGCTTGTACCTGGGACTATGCCGATTTCGATAGCTCCATATCGTATGGCACCAACCGAGTTAAAAGATTTGAAAGCTCAGTTGCAAAAATTGACGGATAGAGGTTTCGCTCGACCAAGTTTCTCACCTTGGGGTGCACCAGTATTGTTTGTGAAAAAGAAGGACGAAACCATGAGGTTGTGCATCGACTATCGTCAGCTGAATAGAGTGACAATAAAGAATAAATATCCGTTACCGCGTATTGACGATTTTTTTGATCAACTAAAGGGAGCCTCGGTGTTTTCAAATATAAATTTGAGATCGGGTTATTATCAGTTGCGAATTCGAGATTCGGATATACCCAAAACTGCTTTCAGAACCAGATACGGCCACTACGAGTTCTTAGTGATGCCGTTTGGGCTCACTAATGCCCCTACGGTATTTATGGATTTGATGAATCGGATCTTCAGACAGTATTTGGACCAATTCGTAGTTGTGTTTATTGATGACATCTTGGTCTATTGAAGAGATGAGACCGAACATGCTGAGCACCTGAGATTAGTGTTCCAAATTTTACGGGATAAGCAGTTATATGCTAAGTTCAGTAAGTGTGAGTGCTGGTTAAGAGAGGTTAGCTTCTTGGGTCATGTGGTATCCGCGACGGGTATTCGAGTTGACCGAGCAAAATTTCAGCCATACTTAACTGGAAGCCTCCGAGAAATATTACCGAGGTTCGGACCTTTTGGGACTTGCGGTTACTATCGACGGTTTGTAAAGGTTTCTCGATGATAGCCACACCAATGACGGCTTACTTCAAAAGATGTTAAGTTCGAATTGATGAAAGAATGTCGAAAAGTTTCGATCAACTGAAAACTTATCTGACTGAAGCTCCAATTCTAGTGCAGCCCGAATCAGGCAAAGAGTTTGTCATTTATAGTGATGCCTCCCTACTTGGGTTGGGTTGCATATTGATGCAAGAGGGTCGAGTTGTGGCCTATGCGTCGAGACAATTAAAGCCACATGGGAAAAAATTATCCAACCCATGATCTCGAATTAGCTTCCATCGTATTCGCTTTGAAAATATGGCGACATTACTTATTTGGTGAGAAGTGCCATGTATTTTTTGATCACAAAAGTCTCAAATATTTGATGACTCAAAGAGACTTGAATCTGTGACAAAAGCGTTGGCTTGAGTTGTTGAAAGATTATGAACTTGTCATTAACTATCACCCGGGAAAGGCTAAGGAGGTTGCGGATGCCTTAAGTCGTAAATCACTGTTTGCTTTACGAGCGATGAATGTACACTTGTCTGTTCTATCCGACAATGTGTTAGTGGCAGAATTAAAGGCCAAACCATTGTTGATTCATCAAATTCGTGAAGCTCAGAAAGTCGATGATGAACTGGTTGCAAAACGGGCTGAATGTGTTTCGAATATGGAATCAAAGTTTCAAATTGATGATGACGATTGTTTGAGGTTCAGAAGTCGGTTGTGTGTTCCAAGAAATTCAGAACTCATTTTGGATGATTCTGAACGAAGCTCACTGTAGCCGAATGTCGATTCACCCGGGGAGTACGAAAATGTACAACGATCTGAGACGTCAGTTTTGGTGGCATAGTATGAAACGAGACATTTCCGATTTTGTTTCAAAGTGTTTAATATGTCAGCAAGTAAAGGCAGAACATCAAGTGCCTACGGGTTTACTCCAGCCAATCATGATACCTGAATGGAAATGGGATCGAGTCACGATGGATTTCGTATCTGGGTTGCCAGTATCGGCAAGTAAGAAAGATGCGATTTGGGTTGTTGTGGATAGACTGACTAAGTCGGCTCACTTTATCCCCATACGTAAGGATTTTTCATTGGATAAACTTGCTAAATTGTACATTTCTCAGATTGTGAGATTACACGGGGTACCTATCTCTATTGTATCGCATAGAGATCCGAGATTCACCTCGCGATTTTGGAAGAAATTACAAGAAGCTTTGGGTACCAAGCTGCATTTTAGCACCGCTTTTCATCCACAAACCGATGGTCAATCCGAGCGGATAATTCAGATACTTGAGGATATGTTGAGATGTTGTATCCTCGAGTTTAGTGGTTCATGGGAACGGTATTTACCTTTGATTGAATTCGCTTACAACAATAGTTTTCAATCAAGTATTAAGATGGCACCTTACGAGGCTTTGTACGGGCGTAAATTCCGTACGCCATTGTTTTTGGACCGAGCTCGGTGAAAGCAAAATTTTCGGAGTGGATTTGATTAAAGATGCTAAACAGAAAGTAAAAAAATAATTCGTGAAAGTCTGAAGGCAGCATCAGATCGTCAGAAGTCGTATGCGGATTTAAAACGAAGAAATATTGAGTATCAGGTGGGAGACAAAGCGTTTCTTAAGGCTTCACCTTGGAAAAAGATACTCAGATTTGGCCGTAAGGGCAAATTGAGTCCGAGATTCATTGGGCCGTATGAAATCTCCGAACGAGTTGGTCCAGTTGCGTATAGATTGATTTTGCCCCCTGAACTTGAAAAGATTCACGACGTCTTTCATGTTTCGATGCTTCGACGTTATAGATCTGATCCATCGCACATAATTAATCCATCAGAGGTTGAAATTCAACCTGATATGAGTTATGAAGAAGAACCGATTCGTATCCTGGCTCGTGAAGTGAAAGAGTTACGAAACAAAAGGGTTCCGTTAGTGAAAGTGTTATGGCTCAAACACGGGATCAAAGAAGCTACTTGGGAAACCGAGAATGCCATGAAAGAACGATACCCAAACCTATTTACCGGTAAGATTTTCGGGGACGAAAATTTCTTAAGTGGGGGAGAGTTGTGACAGCCCTAAATTGACCCTAGTCGGAAAGTGGTTTCGGGACCACGAAACCGAGTCTTATAAATAATTAAAGGTTATATTCTGTGTTTATGATGTGCGTAAATGCTTGTGTGATAGTTCCATACTTTAATTTGGTCAGTGTATGTGAAATTTATTAGTAAGGACTTATGTGAGACAATTTAGAAATATGCTAGGCAAGTGTTAAAGTGGCCTATTAATATATGTGGGAAAATGCTTGTCCTTGCATGTCAAATTAGCCAAATTAAAGCATAGTGGCGGCCATGCTATGGTGGAAACATGTCACAAACATGTTATGTTAGTGATGTATGTTAGGAAAAATAAAATAAGGAGCATGGTAATAAAATAATGAAAGGGAATATGATGAAAACAAAGAAAAAAAAAGTGTCCATCCTTTTTCATTTCTTTGGCCGAAAGATCTAAGGAAGAAGGAAGGAGCTCTTGCTTCATGTTCGGCTTGGAAGAGGATTAGGAAGAGGTTCGGCCATACTTGTATCTAGGTTAAGGTAAGTTTGATGTTGTGCCATGAGATTCATGCATGTTTTTAGTTCTTAGCTTGAGTTCTAACTAGCCCATGGTTTAAATCTTTGCTATGTGAGGGAAATGATACTCGGCCATGGGTGTTGTCTTCTTGGTGGATGTTTGATGTTGTGTTGGTGAGTATGAAGATGATATAGTGTGTGTGAGAATTTGAAAAAGGTAGGTCTTAGCAACTTCAAGAAGCAATCGGCCATGGTATATCCATAAGTATGATTTATGATTGTTATGTTACTCATGGTTAAAATGATTCGGCTATGCTTCATGTAAAAATAAAATATACATTTGAATTCGGATATATGTTTATAGTTGGTTAATGATTTATCCTTGTGAAGTACAAATTTGTAACATGATTTGAGTGGAAGTTATTATAATGTATTTGTGCATTCGGTATATGATGAAAATATATGAAATGGTTATAATCGACCTTATGATTCGGCTCTTGCATATATATATATATATATATATATATATATATATATATGTTTGCACATGATGTATTGGTATGCCATTTATGGGTGGTATTAAGTATATAATTGGCCTCAACATATACATGCATACTCGCCACATGAGAAGATTAGTGTTGCATGTATTCGGTTAGAGGCAAGCATATTGATGCCTTTATCTTGGTTTAGACAATCGGCTAAAAGGGAGTGTGGGTTAATATGTTGAGTTGATGCATGATTTCACATGTATGTGACTTTAATGTCTAATATATATATATGGGCTAAGTACCTTGAGTTCCTCTTTTCGATGCTCAAATGATTAAATCAATTTATTTGTTAAATTAAGCTCAAGAGCAAAGGGGAACTAAATCCGATAAAGGGAAGGAAAAAGTGGTCGAATAGCCATCGAAATCGTTCGACAACATCCGAGGTAAGTTTTCGAGCAATGAGACTTAGTTTATGATTTGATTAAGTCATGATGTATGAGCATAACAAATATACGGTGATATGATGATTCTACTGGAATTATATGATGAGTTAATTAGTCTATACGTATGACGGGTAGCCGTATGTGCATAGAGATCGTGTTATAAAGCAAACTAAACCATGCTGTTTGTATGTGGCTAGTGAGTCGAAAATGGGAGTGCTTAATACGTGACTTGTGTTTGAACTCTAATTATGAAAATGAGATATAAATGTGTCATGATTTATTGATAAGTGCATGAATATTCGGATGATAACCGGGCTAAGTCCCAAGGCATTTATGCTTAGTGACTATATCCTGCTAAGTCCCAAGGCATTTGTGAGAGTTATTACATCCGGCTAAGTCCCAAGGCATTTGTGCGAGTTATTACATCCGGCTAAGTCCCAAGGCATTTGTGCGAGCTACTATATCCGGGCTAAGTCCCAAGGCATTGGTGCGAAGTTACTATATCCGGCTATGTCCCAAGGCATTGAGCGAGTAGATATATCCGGTTAAATCCAAGGTACTTGGCTTGGGATTGAGCGACCTTGCTGTAATAGTTTCAATTAATATGCTTGTAAAATCCCAGCAATGAGGTATGTCTCGTATATGCATTGATTTAGTTGATCCCTTACAATTAGTATTCGCTCAGTCGATAAATGAGCTACCGGCCTTTGGCTAAGTTGATCTTTTGTGTATGAATATAAGGGTTGGTAATGTGAAGTAAGTATGATATTGAGAATATGTGTATATGAAATTATCCGTTTAGTTATATGAATGCTATACTTCAGTTGAGCCTAATTCCATTGCTCAAAACTTACTAAGCATTAAATGCTTTCTCCGTTCTTTGAATCTCTGTTTTATAGATTTTGGTTCGTCAGCTATCGGACTCGGGATTATTGAAGTCGAAGTCTCCCACACTATCAAAGCCCCTTTTGGTACACTTTTGGTTGAACTTTGAAATGGCATGTATAGGACTACCCTTTTTGTTGTTAGTCATGGACCCTTTGGTTTTGTATAAATTTGGATAGCCATGCGAAAATGGCTTATATACACTTTGAGCTTAATATTATAATCGTCTTGTATGATGTTCATTAAGAGGTATGGAAATGTTTGGGAACGATTAGCCATTGGAATGGTTAATCATGATCATATTTTGTGCTATATATGAAAAAGGGCTAGTTGAATCATGGAAACTATGTAATAGGTAAAGTCTACCTCAAAAATAGATGCTGATAGCAGCAGTGACGTGAATGTGAAAAATCACTAAAAATAGTAGGAATAGAATTAAATAGTGAGTAAATTATGTAATCGAACCTTGATGAATCTATTTTCATAGGAAAGTAACGAAACGATCATATGAACAGTATGTTAAGAGATATTTAAGTTTTCGTGAGACAGGGCCAGAACGGTTTTTGGATTCCCTGTTTCGAATTTGGAAATTCATTATAAATTAAACAGAGATAATTATAAGTCATACCATATATGTATAGATTCCTTTTCGAGTCTAGTTTCTATAGAAACAAACGGAATCAATATTGAAGCCCTGTACAGGGAGATATCCAAGTCGTAATGCGCAAAGGTCAGTGTAGTCGAACCCTGAAACAGGGGAGACTTTAGCTAATAAACTGTACTAATTGGATTGACCAAAAATTCTTGTAACACCCCGAACTCGAGACCGTTGCCGGTGTCGGACACGAGGGGTTAACAAGCCAAAACCACTTATGGCACCGACCAATTTGACATTCCCAGGCAAGCTGGAAAACTGCGTCACTGTCGCCTTAAAAAGCATATCTTGAGTTTCACAACTCAGAAACTGATTACGTAAATTTTACCTGAATTTAGACTCATATATCCATCCATGGATCTATTTCTAGAATTTTTGGTCAGGCCAATTGGTACAGTTTATTAGTTAAAGTCTCCCATGTTACAGGGGTCGACTACACTGACCTTCACGCGTTACAACTTGAATATCTCTCTGTACAGGGTTTCAATACTGATACCGTTTGTTTCAAATGAAACTAGACTCAAAAAGGAATCTGCACATATAAGGCATGACTTCTAATTCATTATGGATAATTTATGGAAAATTTTCAAAGTCGCGACAGAGGACCCAGAAACTGTTCTGGCCCTATCTCACGAGAACTTTAATATCTCTCGGTATACTGATCATATGATCTTTTAGTTACTTTCATATGAAAATAGACTTGTCAAGGTTCGATCACATAATTTATTCACTATTTAACACCATTCCTACAAATTTTGGTGATTTTTCACATCCACGTCACTGCAGCTGGCAGCCTCTGTTTTTAAGGTAGGTTTTACCTATATTGTAGTTCCCATGGACCAACTATAGTCTAGTCATACTTAGGTCCACATATGATCATATTTAGCCATTCCAATGGCTGATCATGTGACCAACTCTCTCATTCCAAACCATAATCACATCATGAAACCAAATATAATTACAAACCACATATGGTCAAATTCCATACTCCACTTTTACGAACCATTTTCGCATGGCCGTACACATATACATCACAAGTACTTAAAAATAACCGAGGGTAGTCCTATACATGCCATATCCAAAACTCAACTAAAGGAGTACCAAAAAGGGCTTTGATAGTGTGGTTGACTTCAACTTCTATGATCCCGAATCCGATCGCTAACGAGCAAAATCTATAAACAGAGAAACAAAGAAACGGAGTAAGCAATTTATGCTTAGTAAGTTTCGAGCCATAATATACACACAACCAAAGCATAGCATTCAAGTAGCTAAACAATAATTCATATGCACAATTTCTCAAAGACATGCTTACTTCACAATCCCAACTCTTATATTCATACACAAATAACGGCCTAGTTAATGCCGATAGCTCATTTATCATTAGAGCGAATATTCAGACGATTTACTCATAGTGTGCAAAGCACACACAAAACATACCTTGTTGTTGGGAATTTCACAAGTGCATTAACTGAAAATTTTACAGCAAGCTTATAATTTTCAAATCACATACCTTCGGAGTTTAACCGGATATAGCTACTGTTCAAACGCCTTCGGACATAGCCCGTTATGATAACCCGCACAAATGCCTTCGGGACTTAACCCGGATATCACAACTCGCATTATCGCCTTGGGCTTAGCCCGATATCATATCTCGCACATTTGCCTTGGGCTTAGCCCGATATCACAATCGCACATTTGCCTTGAGCTTAGCCCGGATATCACAATCGCACATTCATACACATCTTTGTTTCAATATCATAACAAAACTTTTATGCACAATTCACTTAATAAGAAATATCATTTGGGCTCAATGGCCACATACAAGGGCACAATTTCGATTGCTTATTACTTCATCCAATCGAATCAAAATCTAAGTTCCAATACTAGAAAACTTACCTCGGATGTTGTCGAACGATTCGATGGCTATTCGACTACTTTTTCCTTCCCTTTATCGGATTTGGTCCCCTTTGCTCTTGAGCTTAATTTAACAAATAATTTGATTCAATCATTTGAGTATCGAAAAGAAGAACTCAAGGCACTTAGCCCACATATATTCACTAGACATTAAAGTCACATAAGTACGAATTCATGAATCGACTTAACACACAAAGCCTTCAACATGCTTACTCATGGCGAACGACACAACCTCTTAGGCACTCATTCATGGCCGATTATGCATGTTGATGTTGAGGCCAATTACATGTTTAACACCACACATGAATGGCACACATTTTACTAGCTAATGCTTTACTTATTGTAGCTCAATACTTATAATATAGCATCAAGCACTCATATGGCCGATTATACTTAGCCATACTTGCACCAAATCAACAATAAATTCCAAGATTTTCACATCACATGTGTACTAGGCCGAATGTACTTGCAATTTCACAAACATTCTTCAACAATTTCTTCTTTAAACAAACATATTTATCATTTACTTCATAACCAAATCATCATGTGCAAACATACATACACATATAGGTGCATGGCGAACCTCAAGGTGTTCATAACCATCTAAAACATAAATTTTACCAATCAAGTAACAAGCATAAATCATGCTCATGAATGCATCATGGCGAATACATCACATTCATACCCCTTTCAACTTCGGTCATGGTTAAACAAAGAACTCAATGTCTTACTCAAGATTGCTACAAAGAAATTTCAAGAGTAGTCAATCCATCATTGCATGCATCATTATCAAGCTTCACATTTAGCATGCAATGGCTTTAACACAATATCAACCTTGGCCTAATACCATTTCCATGGCATAACAAGGATTTGAACCATGGCTAACATGAACATCAAGTTAGCAACTAAAACATGCATGAATCTCATGACACAACTTCATACATACCTTAATCTTGATGCAAGTATAGCCAAATCTCCTTCTAGATCTCTTCTAAACCAAAATGGAGCAAAAATCCTATCTTCTTCCTTAGTATTTTCGGCCAAAAGGAGAGAACAAGGATGAACAAAATTTTTCTTTGCTTTTCTTTCACTCACGGCAACAATGGGGAGAATACCACACTCACACACATTTTTTTTGTTTCTCTTCCCACCACTAAATTTTTTATCATTTCATCACATCATGCATTATCAAAACATGTCATAACATGTTTTTCCTTGCCAATAACTCCTTGTCATGGCCGGCCACTATGCCATCTTTGGGGAATTTGACATGCAAATCCTTTAATTTTGCATGCATTATCAACTAGTCATCACACATTTCCCCATCATACTTTCAAAGTTTACTACTAGGTCCTTTCTAGTCAAATTCACCTTTATAACACTAAATCGAATCATCAAAATGCCACACACAAATTAACACATATCATAGGCATCAAAATAAATTTTAAATTATTTTTATGCCTCGATTTTGTGGTCCCGAAACCACATCTCGACTAGGGTCAATTTTGGGCTGTCACAATTCTAGAAAAAAAATTTTAGATGAAAATATGAGTCTAGTTTCAGGAAAAATTTATGGAACTATTTTTCGAGTTTTGGAATTCGAGATATGATTTTTAAGGTGACAGTGACGTAGTTAGCCACTCGTCTGAAATTTAAAATGGATTTGTGAATAAGTGATTTAAGTCATGAACCCTCGTGTCCGACTCCGCAACGATCTCTGCACGGGTGTTACAGTTCGATGCTGATTCAACGGTCTAACCTTAACTGCATGCGGAAACAAACCGTACGCTAAGTATACACTCAGTGGTATTTCTATAATTCGAACACTTAAACAATTATAAAACATATTAATTTTTATATATTGAACTTTTCAAACTCAATGAGTATTCAAACATTCACATTCCAACCAATGTGTTGGTCTACTTTAAATTCAAAACCATTTATTATTTTTCAATAGCAATTAATCAATCAGTAATATTCATTAACAACCAGTCAATCAGAACGATTATTTATTCAGTAACAATCAGTTATTCGGTAACAATCAATTATTCAATAATAATCAGTTATTCAGTAACAATTAAATTATTCAGTAATAGTTAATCTTTCCAGTTCCTTTATTTACCCCTATTAACATGACTTGGACTCAGGCGGATACACGGATCCAACCAACACACCAGTACGGCACATAGTGCCTCATCGGTCGAAGCCGAAACAGTAACTGTAACAGTAGCAATACGGTACACAAAGTACCTCATCGAAACAAACTCATCGGTCGAAGCTGAAACGAAGAATAAAGAATAAAGATGGCGATATTCAACACACAAAGTGCTGAATCGATAACTGATAAGATCGATTTCGACACACAAAGTGCCGAATTGGTAACATAATTGATATGATGAATAAGAGTCAACACATAAGTGCTCGATCGAGAAGTTTCAAAAACCCGTACTCTTTCATATCCTATGTATCACCCCAAACCCGGCCCAGACATTATGGCCAAGTCTGGTGTGTCACATTGAAGTGTTTTTCGAAAACCATGTTTTCATTGAAAACCCTTCTTGATGTTTAGAACTTTTACCGTTTAAACTTGTATAAAACCTTAGCCTTATTTTTTTTATCAAAACATGATTCATTGTAATAATCAAAACATTGTTAACAGCCTCGTAAAATCTTATGGGAAACTTTGAAAACTTGTAAACCTTTGTAGTGGCAGAAACATGTTATTTTAAAAACAGTTAGGTATCGAAAAATCAAACCTTCTTTGTTATGGCTTAAAGTGAATGCATACTATGCACCAAGTAGGATTCAAGAAAAGAGGAGGTGAGTCGATTAGACTGCTTAAGTACCTAGCTCTTCCATGATCCAATCCTAGACATGCACACATCTATTGCCACACTTTAAGCTTGTTACTTGTCCACGAACAACAAATTAAGTTTAAGTCTATTTAAAATATTTATTTCCTTTGAAATATTTACGTTGCGGAAGCTTTGCTCGGTTATCGTGATATTTTGAAAATAAGTAACTTTTATAAAATGCGTCCTAGAGCTAACCAATTTTAAAGAATCAATTTAAGTGATGTGAATCTCAAGTTGAAAACGATTTAAGTAATTTAAAAACCCAAAATAAAAATAATAGAGCGGCCTTATTACAACTTTAACCAAAATAGAAATAATCAAAAATAAATGCGAAATTTAAAAGGAAGCTAATTGAAACTTATTTAAAAACTAGAAATTTAATCTTCGTGGCCACTCTGAATCCCGCCCAACTCCAAGTCCACCAACTAGGGCTCACCTACATGGATGGAAGAGAAAGGGGGTGAGTTTGGAAAACTAAGTGTGTATGGAAAACCCATCCAAAGCCCAAGTCAGCTCAAGCCCATTGGGCCTAAGCCCTATTCAGATAGCAATGGTATCGGGTCAAGCCCTTTTCGTATCACAAGAACTAGGCCTTTGCCCTTTTTCAGATAACAGTATGGCCCGTAGGCTAATTCCAAAATAGAACAGACATATTCGTGTATGCAAGCCCAACCAAGCCTATAACCAACCGCTGCACTCCACCCGTACCAGCCCTACACTTCATGTGGGGAATAGCTCAACCCACCCAAATTTCTACACTCCACAGCTTGCAAAGACTATCGTCAGATATCAGTAAGTTGAGGCAAAGCCTCCAGTATATGGACAAGCCACTTTCAGTACTTCCTCCATTAATAACCCAGTCCCATGCATCAGATAATAATAACATGGCATTCAATAAATAGTAACAGTCAAACATGCATTCAGGTCAACCTTAACCCTAGGGGTATATCAGTAATTTTGCTCCTAGGGGTAAATTTGTAAATTTTCCACCTATAAAGGTATTTTAGTAATTTATCAATTTTAAAGGTTCTCATGAATGTTACGGTCCTTACTAGCCCATTTGTCATCGCAATAACTTATTTGTCTCAATTTCACAATTTTAGCCATTGGGCCCTAAAACCCCTAATGGGCCCTACAGTGTCCACTAGCAATTTAAGCCCATTTAATTCAAGTTTTATGATCAGTTTACCGATTTAAGCAGTTTTAATTCCATAATCTAACAGAACATACTTATTGCCTATTTTTTTATTATTTTACCCGTATGGGCCCGTAAGCCCATTGGGCCCAATTTTAGCTTATCGAGGGCCAATTACTGAAGTGCACGAAATTTCACACACGATTAACTTACCAATTTGTGATTTTAGATCTAATGATTTCTAAACATCTTGTGAGCACTCGCACACTCACAAGCCCACGAAATGTCAGATTTTTGGTATTTCGGCTTTTGCCGATTTGAACTATGAGAGGGTGTTCGATACACACCTGTTTCACGATGAATGCTACTGAGATCCCCTACGATGTCCTACAATTAATTACCACAATTCTTAGATTGCAAACCACAACAACCAATCCCAATATTCACCTACCCATATTCGAACCATGCCCCTTAAGCCTTTAGAATCTTACCTTTTTGCCAAAAACCGATGACTAGATCTAAGTCTAGTTGTTCCAAAGATCCAAGCCTTTGATCCAACCACTAGAAGACACTAATCACCAAAAGAAATCGTTAGTTAAAGACCCTTAAAGCCCTATGCCCACATCGACAACCTCCCTAGATTTTACGGACTTCGGCTTTTTCTAAATTGTAAAATAAGACTAAATCTGAGGTGATGAGCACTTACCACTTATTCCTCTTTGATTTCTATGTAGATCTGATGCAGATCTATCCTCTAAACGATAGTAGAACTCGAATCCAGGAGATCTGAAGTTTCGGCTATAAGTCCCTAAATCTATGGTATTTCGGCTTTTTAAGTGATGAAGAAGATGATGATTTGAGGCTATAACTTTGAAGTAATGTTGCCGATAAAATACCAAGGGTTTAGAGAAGATGAAAGTTGATTAAAAGGAACAAAAATAACTAAAGGATTTTGGCTTGGAGAAATCGGCACAAGAAGTGAGTTTTCGGGATTTCGGCTTTTATTGTGACAGCCCTAATTTGACCCTAGTCGGAAAGTGGTTTCGGGACCAAAAAATTGAGTCATAAAAATAATCAACTGTTAAATTCTGTTTTTATTATATGTGTAAATGCATGTGTGAAAGTTTCATGCTTTGATCTGGTCATTTGTATGTGAAATTTATAAGATAGGACTCATGTGATAAAACTTGAAAGTGTGATAGGTAAATTTTAAAGTACCAAATAATGCATGAAATGATGACATGAGGGATTTGCATGTCAAATGGACCAATTTTGTTTAGTGGCTGGCCATAAATGATGGTTGATGTATAATATATGTTTTATTATACTATTATAATAAGTGATGGCTTTATTTTTTTAAAAGAAATTAATTAGTAAAACAATCAAAGTTGATAAAAAAAATAGATGTTCATCTTTCTTCTTGATTGCGAATTTGGGAAAGAAAATATTGAAGAAAGAAAAGGGGAAGACTTTCGGTTATTTGAATGCTTAAGAAGGTTAGTATATTGTGTTAAAATTATGAAATTTTAGCTTGTTTTAGGTTAATTATCATGGTTCTTACTTAGCCCATGCTAAATTTTTAAGTTTTGATGGATGGATGGAGCATTCGGTTATGGTTATTAAAGAAGGAATTTGATTATTTCCTTTAAGTTTTGATGAAGAATGTGTTGAGGAAAGAAATTGATCTTGCTAAAAATATGAATTTTTAATGCTCATATATGTAATAGCCGAAAATAAAAATGCTTGATGTCTTGAACAAATGTTGTTTCGATATATTAAATTGAGTAAATTAGATGTTTGAACACTTAAGGATTCAGCATTGTTCATGATTTTTTTTTTAGAATGTGATTTTGAATGATATGAGTAATATTATGCATAGGTTTCAGCTTTGATAAGTAAAAATATAATGGTGGCTTAAGTTGAATAACACTCGGCTAAGGATTATAAATGTTAGCTAATTCGGCATAAGAGTATAGGTGACAACTACTTTGTATTTGAAGTTTTGAAGAATAGGTAGGGTTTAATTAAGTGATGAAGGTTAAATTTTTAAGTTTGGTTAAATTGGGCATTCGGCATTACTTATGACATTGGGTAGGAGTGTATGAAAGGTTAAGTTTGAGTAGTTAAGTACATTAAAATAGTTGATGATTTGAGTACTACCTATGGTTGATTCAATTATGGTCTTTGCATGAGTAAAGTGTTATTATGTGCATATATGCTAAGGAATATTCAACTATGTTATAAATATTATAAAATGAAATGATGTATATGGAATTATGATAAGAGATATATTTTGATTTTGTTACAAATTATAATCCAAAGACTTACTCCATGATAAAATACATGAAATTGTATGCAAATTTAGTTTATGAAATTGAATATGCAAGGTAATAAGTTAGTAAAATGTTCCTTGATAGTTTAGTTTATTAATTGGGAATAAATGTGATTGTCGATTGTAGCCTAGTAATATGTTCGATTATACATGAGTAGGGCATATGAATGATGTTTAAATAGCTAGTTTAGTAAGGTCATTTGTACCTTAAATATATGATATATATATATATACGTATTAAATTAAATTGATTAATTGATAAGTAATTGAACAAAATTCATTTGTTTAAATTAAGCTCAAGAGCAAAGAGGAACTAATTCAAATAGGGGAAAGGAGAAAGCAATCGAATAGCCTATCTACAACTATTCAAAACATCCGAGGTAAGTCTTTGAGTAACGGAACATAGCTTATGATTTGATAAAAATCATGATATATAAGCATAATATATAAATTGTAACCTAATGTTTCTACTTGAATTAAGTAGTGAGATAAATAATTTGTACATATGACTTGTATCTGAATGCTTATAGAGATCATGTTGACTATTGAAATGAAATCGGGTTCTTTGTATATGGCTATTGAGCCGAAAGTGAAATTATTGATAAGCATGGTGTGCTTGTGTTCTAGTAAGGTAAATGAAATGCTAATGTATTAAGATATATATATGTGTGCACGATAATTGAGGATTTTAACCGGGCTAAGACTCGCAGGCCTTGTGTGAGATTTATATCCGGGCTAAGTCCCGAAGGCATTCGTGCTGGTATTATATCCGGGCTATGTCCCGAAGGCATTCGTGCTGATATTATATCCGGGCTAAGTCCCGAAGGCATTCGTGCTGGTATTATATCCGAGCTAAGTCCCGAAGGCATTCGTGTTGATATTATATCTGGGCTAAGTCCCGAAGCCATTCGTGCTAATGTTATATCCAGGCTAAGTTCCGAAGGCATTTGGGTTGGAAATGTGTGATCTTGCTGTAATAATTCAAATAAATGGGCTCACAAACCTAAGATGGTCAGGTATGTACCATATATATGTTATAAAAATTGATTCGGTTTAAATTGTGATTATTCATTTGGATAGTGTTCTTCCGACCATTGCATATGGTTGTATGAAGTATATATATAACTTATTCAGGATATATGAATTTTGATTCAAGTGAAAATATGTTAAGATTGGCTCTGAGTACGTAAGTATATTGGTTGAAGTATGAAGTAACATGAACATGTGAATATGCGTATATGTATTTATTTAGCCTTGAAATTGGATAGGATGTATTCGGCTAAATAATGAAGTTGGTTGAATAAAAAGAAGTTATCTATGTGATATGAATTGATGTTTAAGGAATAAATTAAAATGACAGGCATGAACAATAGTAGTATATTTAGACATGTTTATATTAGGTCAAAGAAAAGATGATAAGCATTATGAATGCTATGCCTTAATTTTTAATGATTTCATTACTTAAAACTTACTAAGCATAGAAATGCTTACTATGTTGCTTTAATCCTCTATTTTATAGATCTTGTTCGTTAGCTACGGTCTCGAGGATCCCAAAGTCGAAGTTGTCCACACTATCTAAGCCCATTCGGTACGTTAGTAGTTAAACTTCGATAATGGCATGTATAGGCTTGTCTTTTTGTTGTTAAATAAGTATCTTTTTGATGATGTATATATGTATAGCCATGCGAAAATGGCTTGTTAAGTTACTATATGTATTCCATATAGTTAATGTGAATGTGTGTTTGATATTTGATTAATGTTTTCAATGTTTTGATGTGAATTGAACTTAAGAATGAATCAATATGCCCATTATATTGAGATGACTCTTTTGTAGATTGTATAATCGGAAAAACAATTTGGAATTCGGTTTTATAAGTGTGATATCGGGAGTTATTCAAATATATAGTTAAATGAAATTTCGTGCTTGTTTGGTAATACTCTTTAACCCTCCGGCGACGGGTACGGGTTAGGGGTGTTACATTTTATTGGTATCAAAGCCACGGTTTAGTCGATTCTAGGACTAACATAGTACGTATGAGTCTAGCTATACATGCCATTAGGTGTTAATATGATAGTGTGACGATTTCTGACAGTTAAAAATGTGTTTTCATATAGTAATAGATCCCGATCCCGATCGAGCAGTAGCTGACGATGTTGAGAGTGTAACGCTTGCTCCCGCACACGGGACCGTGCCGATAGATTTGCAACCTAACGCAAGCAATCAAAATGATGAGGCTAGACAAGCCTTTTATAATGTGATGAATGATTGGTTCAACCAATACATTCAGGCAAATACGGCTACTCCACAACCCCCACTTCCAACAAATACACCCCCTGCACCTATGATACCTCCGGTGATTGATCACATGAGGATGAATAAACCCCCGGTAGATAGAATTAGAAAGCATGGAGCTACTGAATTTAAAGCTACAGACAGTGATGATGTCGAGCAAGCTGAGTTTTGGTTGGATAATACTATCTGAGTATTCGATGAACTATCTTGCACACTTGATGAATGCCTGAAATGTGTCATATCTCTACTATGTGATTCTGCTTATTATTGGTGGAATACATTGGTATCGATTGTGCCCAAAGAACGTGTAACGTGGGAATTCTTCTAGACTGAGTTCCGAAAAAATATATCAGTCAGAGGTTCATCGATCAGAAACGAAAAGAATTTCTTGAGCTTAAACAGGGTTCCATGTCCATTACTGATTATGAACGGAAGTTTGTCAGACTTAGTAGATATGCTCGGAAATGTGTATCGTTTGAGGCTATTATGTGTAAACATTTTGAAGACGGGCTGAATGAAGATATAAAAATGTTTGTTGGCATTCTTGAAATACGAGAGTTCGTAGTACTTGTCGAGCGAGCTTGCAAGGCCGAAGAACTTAGTAAAGAGAAAAGAAAAGCTAATGTTGGAGCTGGAGAATTTCGTAAAAGATCTTCAGGAAAGTCTTTTCAGCAATCATCGAAGAAATTTCGAGATGATTCGGACCGATCAATGAACACTTTGAGTTTTTCCAGACAAGACCGAGATCGACCCCCTGTGAGTACACGAGCCACTTCAGTTGCCAGTGTTGGAAATGATAGACGGGATATGACTGAGTGCAAGTATTATGGTAAATGGCATTCGGGGAGCTGTAGATTTCATGATCGTTCCTGTTATAAATGCGGATTAGCCGACCATTTTATTAAAGACTACCCGAGATTATCCTTACAAAATATGAACCAGAGTGGGAAACTGAGTACTAATATAGCACGAGGTAGACCACTAGGAATACGGGGAATGCTAGCGGCGGTCAGAGAGGATCTAGAGATGCTACAACCAGATCCGAGACTCGTGCTCCTGCTAGAGCTTATGCTATACGCACATGCGAGGATGCTTCTTCGCCTGATGTTATTACCAGTATTGTTTGTGCAAAAGAAAGACGGAACCATGAGAATGTGTATTGACTATCGTCAATTAAATAAAGTGACAATAAAGAACAAATATCCGTTACCGCGTATTGATGATTTGTTTGATCAGCTGAAGGGAGCATCAGTGTTTTCAAAGATAAATTTGAGATCGGGTTATTATTAGTTGCGATTTCGAGACTCAGATATACTTAAAACTGCTTTTAGAACGAGATACGGTCACTACGAGTTCTTAGTGATGTCATTTGGGCTCACTAATGCCCCCACGGTATTTATGGATATGATGAACCGAATTTTTAGGCAGTATTTGGACCGGTTTGTAGTTGTGTTTATAGATGACATCTTGATTATTCACGTGATGAAATTGAACACGCCAAACACCTGAGATTAGTGTTACAGATTTTAAGGGATAAGCAGTTATATGCTAAGTTCAGTAAATGTGAGTTCTGGTTCAAACAAGTTAGCTTTTTGGGACATGTAGTATCCGCATTGGGTATTTGAGTTCATCCGAACAAAATTTCAACCATACTTGATTGGAAGCCTCCGAGAAATGTTATTGAAGTTCGGAGTTTCTTGGAACTTACCAGTTATTACCGACAATTTGTAAAAGGTTTTTCGATGATCACGACACCTTTATCAAAATTACTGCAAAAAGACGTCAAATTTGAATGGTCAGAAAGGTGTCAAAAAAGTTTCGACCAGCTGAAAACACTTTTGACGGAAGCCCTAGTGTTAGTGTAGCCCAAATCTGGTAAAGAGTTTGTCATCTACAGTGATACGTCCTTACATGGGCTGGTTTGTGTATTGATGCAAGAGGGTCGAGTTGTAGCTTACGCGTCGAGGCAATTGAAGCCACATGAGAAAAACTATCCGACTCATGATCTCAAATTAGCTGCCATCGTATTTGCTTTGAAAATATGGCGACATTACTTGTTTGGAGAGAGATGTCATGTATATTCGGATCATAAAAGCCTCAAATATTTGATGACTCAAAGAGATTTGAATCTGCGACAAAGACATTGGCTTGAATTGTTGAAAGATTACGAGCTCGTCATTGACTATCACCCGGGAAAGGCTAACGTGGTTGCCGATGCTTTAAGTCGCAAGTCACTGTTTGCTTTACGATCGATGAATGTACACCTGTCTGTTTCATCCAAAAATGTGTTAGTAGGAGAATTAAAGGCCAAACCATTATTAATTCATCATGTAATATCCTGATTTTGGGCCTAGTCAGAATAGTGGCTTTGTGACCACAAAATCCGAGATAGAAATAATTATTTTATGATTATTTTAAGGTCTATGATATGATTGCATGATTGTGTGAAAATTTCGTGAAGAAATTTTATGCATAAAGTGCTTAAATTGAAATCAGGGACTAAATCGAATAATTTGCAAAACTTGCATTCTAGAAGTTTCTAGTATGAAATTGTTTTGAAATATTAATTAGGAGGTCTTAAATAGAATTTTACCAATTTCTAAGTCTTGGACAAAATTGGACATGGATGGAATTTTGGAAAGTTTAGTAGTAAGGGCATTTTGGTCATTTAGGGTAAAATGAATTAAAATACAAAATTAAAAGCCAATTTTGCTCATCTTCAACCCCATGGCTGAATATAGCAAGGAGAAACCATGGCTAGGGTTTTCAAGCTTCCAAGCTCGATTGTAAGTCCGTTTCTAGCCTCGTTTTAATGATTTTTACGTTTTTGGAGTCCCTAGCTCGATTTAGCTTATGCTAGCAATAATTTAACCTAGGGTTTATATTTGGAAAAATACCCATAGGTGAAATTTGTGTATTTTGGTGTTTTATGATAGAATATGAGGTTTTAAATTATGTTAGACAACTTGTGCTACTCGGTTTTAAGTGAAAACGAGCAAAAGGGCTTAATCGGTAAAAATACCTAATAGTCATAAGTACATGTTAGAGTGAGAATTTGATGTTTCCATAGAAGGGAAAATGATCAGCGTGTCATAAAACATAAGAAAATAGGCTGAAATTTAATTTATGAGCTTTGGGGCAAAAGTGTAAATATGCAAAAGTTTAGGGGCAAAAGTGTAATTTTTCCAAAATATGATTTTGGGTCAATTTGAATAATGTGAGTCCTAATTAGACTATATTTTAAATGATAGAGCAAGGAAAACTGAAATTGGGCTAAAATGGGAAAATACCAAGTTGTGGACGAAATGGTAAAAGTAGCCATTTTCAGATACGAGGTAAGTTCATGTGTAAATGTAGTAACATAATTGTCATTTTAAGCAATTTAATGTTGTTTATATGATATGATGCCGATTATTATCATGAAATATTATGCTTTGTGGTTATTGTTGAATAATATGTAATTATGTGAATTACTTGATGAGTATGAACTATCACCGAAGTATCGATTTTGATATTCCGTGGAAGACGGCAAAGATGTGAGGAAAAAAGCCCATTTGAACCTTAGGAATAGATTAGGATACAAGTGACATGTCACTGGGATATTTGGGCATCCGAACTCGTTGAGTTGAGTCCGAGTTCACTTATGGATGCGAGCGTCCGAACTCGTTGAGTTGAGTCCGAGTTCGTGAGATGTAACTTGGCATCCGAGCTCGTTGAGTTGAGTCCGAGTTCACTTATGGATGCGAATGCCCGAGCTCGTTGAGTTGAGTCCGAGTTCGCTTATGGGCGGGTTGCATGGTAGCTTGGCTACATATGTGGCACTTATGTGCAAACTTTCCATGTATCCGAATTATATTCTGATGTGTTCAATGGGTAAAGTTCTACTGAAATGGAGGAATACTCAAGATGAAAGGGACGTATTGGTAAGTGTTGTGAAATGGGTACTTTGAACAGGTATGTACTTAACCCTCGGGTTGAAAAATCAATATAACAACAATATGGTAAGATGATAAATGAAAATGTGATATGAATGTCTTGGTGATGATTATGCAAATGATGTTTTATGTTTGCTTATATGGTTATGTTACTTGCTATTTGCATGTGAACTTATTAAGCATTTATGCTTACTCCTCCTTTTATTCCTTGTAGTTTTGAAAAGCCAGCTCGAAATCGGGACGGTTGGAGGCTCGCTCACACTATCCGTATACCATCTTGGCATAATGGCTTGTATATTTTGAGTATGGCATGTATAGCATTATAATCATTTTGTATATATGGTCTTATGATATGGTTATTGAGTGGTATGGAAATGCTTGGTAATGATTAGCCATTGGAATGGCTAATCATGATCATATTTGGTGTTATGTATGTCAAATTGCTAGCTAATCCATGGAAACCATGAAATAGGTAAAATTTACCATAAAATAGATTCTCACAGCAGCAGTGATGTAAATTTGAAAAATCACTAAAAATAGTATAAATGGAATTAAATGATTAGTTTGTTATGAAATTGAAGCTTAATGAGTCTATTTTCATATGGATTGAACAAAACAGGTATATGAATTATATTTTATGAGATATTTGAATTTTTGTGAAACAGGGCCAGAGTGATTTCTGGAACCCCTGTTCTGAATTTAAAAATATATCATAAATTGTAAAAATATAATTAGAAGTCATTATTTATATGTACAGATTCCTTATTGAGTCTAGTTTTAAGATAAATAAACTTCATAGTCATTGAAATTCTGTACGGAGAGATATCAGATTCGTAATACACAGAGGTCAGAGTAGTCGAACCCTGAAATAGGGGAGACTTTAACTAATAAACTGTACTAATTGGCCTGACCAAAAATTCTATAAAACAATTAGTAGATAGATATATGAGTCTAGTTTCAGTAAAAATTTACGGAATTGGATTTCGAGTTTCGAAACTCGAGATATGATTTTTAAAGCGACTGTGATGCAGTTAGCCAGCTTGTCTGGAAATTTTAAAATGAATTGTATGAGCTGTTTAAGTAATGAATTAAGTCGTTAACACCTCGTGTTCGACTCCGGCAACGTTCTCGGGTACGGGGCGTTACACATCAAATACGAGAATCCTAAAAAGTCGACGATGAATTGGTTGCTAAACGAGCTGAATGTGCTTCTAATGTGGAATCAGAGTTTCAAATAGATGACAACGATTGTTTGAGGTTCAGAAGTCGATTGTGTGTTCCAAGAAATTCAGAACTTATTTCGATGATTTTGATTGAGGCTCATAGTAGCCGAATGTCAATCCACCCGGGTAGTACGAAAATGTACAATGATCTAAAACGTCCGTTTTGGTGGCATGGTATGAAACGAGACATTTCTGACTTTGTTTCGAAGTGTTTGATATGTCAACAAGTGAAAGTGGAACATCAAGTGCCTTCAGGGTTACTTCAACCGATCATGATACCCGAATGGAAATGGGATTGAGTCACGATGGATTTTGTATCTGGGTTGCCATTGTTGTCAAGCAAGAAAGATGCGATCTAGGTTGTTGTTGATAGACTGACAAAGTCGACTCATTTTATTCCCGTACGTATGGATTATTCACTTGACAAACTAGCCAAGTTGTATGTTTCTCAGATTGTGAGGTTACATGGGGTACCTATTTCTATTGTGTCGGATAGATATCCGAGATTCACATCGCGATTCTGAAAGAAGTTGCAAGAAGCATTGGGTACCAAGTTGCATTTTAGTACCACTTTTCATCCCCAGACTGATGGTCAATCCGAACGGATTATTCCGATACTCAAGGATATGTTGAGATGTTGCATCCTTGAGTTTAGTGGTTCTTGGGAATGGTATGTGCCTTTGATTGAATTCGCTTACAACAATAGTTTTCAATCAAGCATTAAATTGGCACCTTACGAGGCTTTGTACGGTCGTAAATGCCGTACACCGTTGTTTTGGACCGAGCTTAGTGAAAATAAAATCTTCAGGGTTGATTTGATCAAAGATGCCGAACAAAAAGTAAAAGTGATCCATGAAAGTCTGAAAGCAGCTTCAGATTGTCAGAAGTCGTATGTAGATTTAAAACGAAAAGACATTGAATATCAAGTCGGAGACAAAGTTTTTCTTAAAGATTCACCTTGGAAAAAGGTGCTCAGATTTGGCCGTAAGGGAAATTGAGTCCGAGGTTCATCGGGCCATATGAAATATCCGAACGAATTAGGCCGGTAACATACAGATTGATTCTGCCCCTGAACTTGAAAAGATTCACAATGTTTTTCATGTTTCGATGCTTTGACGTTATAGATCCGATTCATCGCATGTAATTAGTCTATCAGAGGTTGAGATTCGATCTAATTTGAGTTACGAAGAAGAACCGATTCGTATTTTGGCTCGTGACGTAAAAGAACTACGAAATAAAGAAATATCATTAATGAAGGTACTGTGGCTTAAGCATGGAGTTGAAGAAGCTACATGGGAACCTGAAGACTCTATGAAAGATCGATATCCTAACTTATTTACTGGTAAGATTTTAGGGGACGAAAATCTCTTATGTGGGGGAGAGTTGTGACAGCCCTAATTTGACCCTAGTTAGAAAGTGGTTTCGGGACCACAAAACTGAGTCATAAAAATAATTAACTGTTAAATTATGTGTTTGTTATATGTGTAAATGCATGTGTGAAAGTTTCATGCTTTGATCTGGTCATTTGTATGTGAAATTTATAAGATAGGACTCATGTGGTAAAACTTGAAAGTGTGATAGGTAAATTTTAAAGTACCAAATAATGCATGAAATGATGACATGAGGGATTTGCATGTCAAATGGACCAATTTTGTTTAGTGGCCGACCGTAAATGATGGTTGATGTATAATATATGTTTTATTATACTATTATAATAAGTGATGGCTTTATTTTTTTTAAAGAAATTAATTAGTAAAACAATAAAAGTTGATAAAAAAAATAGATGTTCATCTTTCTTCTTGATTGCCGAATTTGGGAAAGAAAATATTGAAGAAAGAAAAGGGGGAAGACTTTCAGTTATTTGAAAGCTTAAGAAGGTTGGTATATTGTGTTAAAATTATGAAATTTTAACTTCTTTTAGGCTAATTATCATGGTTTTCACTTAGCCCATGCTAAATTTTTAAGTTTTGATGGATGGATGGAGCATTCGGTTATGGTTATTAAAGAAGGAATTTGATTATTTCCTTTAAGTTTTGATGAAGAATGTGTTGAAGAAAGAAATTGATCTTGCTAAAAATATGAATTTTTAATGCTCATATATGTAATAGCCGAAAATAAAAATGGTTGATGTCTTGAACAAATGTTGTTTCGATGTATTAAATTGAGTAAATTAGATGTTTGAACACTTAAGGATTTGGCATTGTTCATGATTTTTTTTAGAATGTGATTTTGAATGATATGAGTAATATTATGCATAGGTTTCGGCTTTGATAAGTAAAAATATAATGGTGGCTTAAGTTAAATAACACTCGGCTAAGGATTATAAATGTTAGCTAATTCGGCATAAGAGTATAGGTGACAACTACTTTGTATTTGGAGTTTTGAAGAATAGGTAGGGTTTAATTAAGTGATGAAGGTTAAATTTTTAAGTTTGATTAAATTGGGCATTCGACATTACTTATGACATCAGATAGGAGTGTATGAAAGGTTAAGTTTGAGTAGTTAAGTACATTAAAATAGTTGATGATTTGAGTACTACCTATGGTTGATTTAGTTATGGTCTTTGCATGAGTAAAGTGTTATTATGTGCATATATTCTAAGGAATATTCAACTATGTTATAAATATTATAAAATGAAATGATGTATATGGAATTATGATAAAAGATATATTTTGATTTTATTACAAATTATAATCCAAAGACTTACTCCATGATAAAATACATGAAATTGTATGCAAATTTAGTTTATGAAATTGAATATGCAAGGTAATAAGTTAGTAAAATGTTCCTTGATAGTTTAGTTTATTAATTGGGAATAAATGTGATTGTCGATTGTAGCCTAGTAATATGTTCAATTATACATGAGTAGGGCATATGAATGATGTTTAAATAGCTAGTTTAGTAAGGTCATTTGTACCTTAAATATATGATATATATATATATATATATATATATATACGTATTAAATTAAATTGATTAATTGATAAGTAATTGAACAAAATTCATTTGTTTAAATTAAGCTCAAGAGCAAAGAGGAACTAATTCAAATAGGGGAAAGGAGAAAGCAATCGAGTAGCCTACCTCCAACTATTCAAAACGTCCGAGGTAAGTCTTTAAGCAATGGAACTTAGCTTATGATTTGATAAAAATCATGATATATAAGCATAATATATAAATTGTAACCTAATGTTTCTACTTGAATTAAGTAGTGAGATAAATAATTTGTACATATGACTTGTATCTGAATGCTTATAGAGATCATGTTGAATATTGAAATGAAATCGGGTTCTTTGTATGTGGCTATTGAGCCGAAAGTGAAATTATTGATAAGCATGTTGTGCTTGTGTTCTAGTAAGGTAAATGAAATGCTAATGTATTAAGATATATATATGTGTGCACGACAATTGAGGATTTTAACCGGGCTAAGACCCGCAGGCCTTATGTGAGATTTATATCCAGGCTAAGTCCCGAAGGCATTCGTGCTGGTATTATATCTGGGCTAAGTCCCGAAGGCATTCATGCTGATATTATATCCGAGCTAAGTCCCGAAGGCATTCGTGCTTGTATTATATCCAGGCTAAGTCTCGAAGGCATTCGTGCTGATATTATATTCGGGCTAAGTCCCGAAGGCATTCGTGCTGATGTTATATCCGGGCTAAGTTCTGAAGGCATTTGGGTTGGAAATGTGTGATCTTGCTGTAATAATTGAAATAGATGGGCTCAAAAACCTAGGATGGTCAGGTATGTACCATATATATGTTTTAAAAATTGATTCGGTTTAAATTGTGATTATTCATTTGGATAGTGTTCTTTCGGCCATTGCATATGGTTGTATGAAGTATATATATAACTTATTCAGGATATATGAATTTTGATTCAAGTGAAAATATGTTAAGATTGGCTCTGAGTATGTAAGTATATTGGTTGAAGTATGAAGTAACATGAACATGTGAATATGCGATATGTATTTATTTAGCCTTGAAATTGGATGAGATGTATTCGCTAAATAATGAAGTTGGTTGAATAAAAAGAAGTTATCTATGTGATATGAATTGATGTTTAAGGAATAAATTAAAATGACACGCATGAACAATAGTAGTATATTTAGACATGTTTATATTAGGTCAAAGAAAATATGATAAGCATTATGAATGCTATGCCTTAATTTTTAATGATTTCATTACTTAAAACTTACTAAGCATAGAAATGCTTACTATGTTGCTTTAATCCTCTGTTTTATAGATCTTGTTCATTAGCTACGGTCTCGGGGATCCCAAAGTCAAAGTCGTCCACACTATCTAAGCCCATTCGGTACACTAGTAGTTAAACTTCGATAATGGCATGTATAGGCTTGTCTTTTTGTTGTTAAATAAGTATCTTTTTGATGATGTATATATGTATAGCCATGCGAAAATGGCTTGTTAAGTTACTATATGTATTCCATATAATTAATGTGAATGTGTGTTTGATATTTGATTAATGTTTTCAATGTTTTGATGTAAATTGAACTTAAGAATGAATCAATATGCCCATTATCTTGAGATGACTCTTTTGTATATTGTATAATCGGAAAAACAATTTGGAATTTGGTTTTATAAGTGTGATATCAGGAGTTATTCAAATATATAGTTAAATGAAATTCCGTGCTTGTTTGGTAATACTCTTTAACCTTCCGGCGACAGGTACGGTTTAGGGGTGTTACATTTATGGTGATCGGCTATGAAGGTTTTGTGGAGGATGGGATCGATAGAGGAGGTGAGTAAGGTGATCAGAAGGTTTCAGCTAGAAGAAAAAGCAAAAAGGAAGAAAGAAATTGGTGGAAAAAGAGAGGAAGAAGAACTCGGCACCAAGGAGAAGAAATTTGCGTTTTCGGCTTTTGTGAGAACTCAGAAAGGATGAATGGCAGTGAAAGCTTTCAGATGGCTAACCCTAATTCTCCAAGACAGAAAAAGAAAAGAACCTAACCCTAATATCAACTAAAACAATCGGCCCAACCTCCCTAAGGCCCTTACCGAAATTCATTTAACTGATCACATGCTCGGCGCATGCCTAAAATTAAAAAGTAACAATATGCCTACCTTGCAACTTGAACCCTTAACCTTTAATTCCTTCCCAGGCGCCATTTTTTTTAGGAACTTAGTGGCGCCACCTTGCCACTTTACCAAGGCCTTATTTGTGTCATAATTTACAAAGTTCTTCTTAAAAGCCCACTTGACCAAGTCTCCTATTCACTTAAAATCCAACCTTGATTTTTACCATGTTTAACTGAGGCTTGGGCCTTCTAATGGCCGACTAACACATTTAAACACAATTTCAATATTCAGAACACCAAAATTTCAAAATTTACCAAAAATCACAGAAACCCGGAAAATCCCGAAAATCAGGGCGTTACATCCTATGGCATGCCAACTATATCCAACTAGCCCGACTAGTTAATAGGGTATTTAACTCACTTTTCAGTATAATTTCTATCTTAGTTCAGTATCAATTATAATTCACTTTCTCAATTCAATAATTCTTTCCTTAATATATCATTCCAATAATTACATATATTCACATTTTCACAATCTCATACATTTTCATTCAATTCAATATATATATATCTCAATTATTCACATTAATTCATAATTTAATACAATTCAATTCAATTTTCATTTTCATATAATTAAATTCCACAATAAACACATGTTCATAATTATTTCACCACATTTTCAAATCAAATCATTTCAATAAAAACACAATACCAATAATTCATACTTTAATTATTTACCATAACATTCAATTAAAATACAAAATTATTAATTAAATTCACCCTTCAATTTCAATCAATATTCATTTTATTTCAAATAATTTAATCAATGCACCTACCATACATGATAAATAATAAATTCAATAACTAAATATTAAGTTCGGGTTATAGAAACACAAACCGTAATTTTCGAGCTAACTCCCGTGGACTTTGTCTTGTCCTTTCTTAGCTGAGATTTCCGGTACCACATTGATTATGAAATTAATACAATTCATAATCATTAATACATTACTAACTTATATCTTGAGTTACAGAATTCTAAATTAAGATCCGCTAATTTTTCCTAAAACTAGACTCACAAATCTTCTTACCATAAAATTTTCATAATTTTTGGTTTAGCCATTAAGTACAGTTTATTCTTTAAATTCACCCCTAATCTGCTGTCTAACAGTTTCGACCCTTCTTCACTAAAAATTAATTATCTCACAGTACAGAACTCGGATAATATTCCTTTTGATTTCTCTTGAAAATAGACTCATTAGGAATTTAAACATATAACTTTAAGCATCTAATTATTTTTCTCCAATATTTGGTGATTCTCCAAAGTTAGAACAGAGGAATCCGAATTCATTCTGACCTTGTCTCACAAATTTCATTATATCTCACAATTTACAATTTAATTGCTTATACCGTTTCTTCTATAAGAAACTAGACTAAATAAGATTTAATTCTATATTTATTCATCCTCTAATTCAATTTATATAATTTTTAGTGATTTTTCAAACTTAGACTACTGCTGCTGTCCAAAATAGTTTTAGTGCAAAATGTTGATTTTCTACTTTTAATTTCAATTTAATCCTAACTAAATTCACTTACTTTTCTATCTTAATTCATACTTTATTTCTACTCAATTTTTAACCAAACTTAGACATAATTATCTATTTTTCATCATAAAACTATAATTTCGAAATTCTTTCAATTTAGTCCTTAAAGCATAAAACTTATGAATCACTTTACAATTCAATCCTTATTTTATTTCTAACTTGAATTTCTATCAATTTAGCCCTTAATTCATCATTTTACTCAACATGAACATTATCTAGAAATCTAATAACTTTCAAAATATCAGCTTAATTTCATCAAAATCTTGTTCCAAAACTTCTAAAACATCAAAATTAAGTAAAAAGGGCTAAATTGACTTACCAATTAAACTTTCAAACATTGAAATCTCAAAATTTCCCTTTTCTCCCTTTCTTTCTTTTCTTTCCTTCCTTGCTCTCTGTTTCGTTTCATTCTGTTTCTTTTCTATCTTCTTTTTTTCATTTCTTTTCTTTTGTTTTACTTTATATATATATATATAATATATTAACTTAATAAATATCTAATTAATATCAAATATTTATTTTACATTTGTATCCATTTATTATCAAATACTTGTATTACAAATGTGTATATTTTTATTTATACACTTATATCAAATCATTTTCATACACTTGTCTTTCTTTTATTTATTTATCATATAATATCAATTTAATAATAATAAATACATTAATACTTACTTAAATAATAAGTAAATACATACAAGTATTACAAATGTATGTACATTATTTATCATACATGTATTTTATTTTTATCACACACTTGGCACTCACTTTGGCTTATTTGCTTATTTAATCCCTCAATTTTCTTTATTCTATAATTAAACTTTCACACTTCATTCAATTTAATCATTTTATCCATTTATCCTTAATTAAGCTAAATTTACTTCATTAAACTCTAATTAACCACTCGACTAACTTCATAAATATTTTTAATAATTATTTACTAATCCATTTTTCAGAAACGGAGACTCGAAAATACATTTTTCTGATAACCTTAAAATTCGGGTCGTTACACAATTTCCATTAAAAACACTTGTACTACATATTTTATAAGTTTTACAATTTAGTCCTTTTGGACATTTTCACCGAAAATCACTTAGTAAAAGTTGTTTCTTACACATCAAAGTTTCATAATCTACCATGAAACATCAGAACACATGCATGTCACACATGGGTAAATTTTTAAACATCAACCCTAGCTCAAATAAATAGTAGAAATAGATAGATCTTGTTACGAGGAATTCAAAAACCGTAAAAATCATTAAAAATAAGGGTAGAACAGACTTACAATCGAGCTTGGAAGCTTGAAAAATCCTAGTCATGGTTTCTCCTTGCAAGTTTCGACAAAGGGGTTGAAGATGGACATAATGGGCTTTTAATTTTGTTTTTAATTCATTTTAATTACTAAATGACCAAAATGCCCCTACCTTAAAAATATTCTATTGCACCTATTTCATGTCCATTTTTTTCAAAAAAAATTAACTTGGTCTAATTACCTTTTATTTAAAATTTGATAGCAATTAGACACCCATAGCTTCTAGAACTCAAGTTTTGCCCTTTTTACGATTTAGTTCTTTTGACTAAATTGAGTGCCCAAACGTCGAAATTTTTGAACGAAATTTTCAAGAAATCATTTTGTGAAATCGCAGACCATAAAAATATAACAAAAATAAAGTTTTCCTCCTCAAATTTGTAGTCTCGAAACCACTGTTTCGACTAGGCCCAAAATCGGGTTGTTACAGTAATCAAGACAATAAATAAGGTATACTGAATTCAATTACCAAATGCCTAAACAAAAGCATTCATCAATTATTTCAGTCACATAAGTGCATGTAATCATCCATTATCATTTTCACTCTTTCGAGCTATGATCAGTATGCTCCTCCTGAGTTGATAGACAGTAAGTTCTATTGAGCTGAAACGGTAAGCTCTTATGAGCTGATATATCAGTAAGCTCATACGAGCTGTGGTGAGTCCACAACACATGCAGGATCTCGACCAAAATGGTAACCTTAGTGACATGTCAGTTGAATCATACGACTTTCTACGGTTCAAATGGGACTCGGTATTCAATAATTCTCATCAATTAGGATTTTGAACTCAGTAATACCATTTATTCAATTACACTTTCATTTCAAACAATTTACAAGTATTTAAAAATTCGATTCTAATTATACGAACTTACCTTGAGTTGCTCGGATGTAAATTATTGACTATTTGTCCACTTTTCCTTTTCCCCGATCTAATCCTGATCTCAGCTTATCTTGATCTCTATATTATCAAATTTGGCACATTCAACATTAAGTCTATTCAATTTAGCCTATAATTTACAGTTTGGAAAATTTACACATTTGCCCCTAATGTTTCACATTTTCACAATTTAGTCATTATCATATAAAATTGCAAATTCATACAATTTAGTAGAAACCCGTGCTTAGTCAAATTTAATACAAGTTACTAGCAGCCCATATTTTCAATTTATTCACACTTTCAACCACCACATTTCACATTTTCTCAATTTAATCCCTTTTTGACATTTTTGTGAAAAATCACTTTACAAAAGCTATTAATCTAACATTAAATGCTCCAAATCTATCATAAATCATCAAATTACTCAAGCATTCAACAATGGCAACATGATAAATCTTTAACCGTTTTAAAATCTAGGGTATGGGCTAGCTAGAATACGAAGCAATGATCTCAAAAACGTAGAAATCATTAAAAACCGAGTCAAAATACATAACTAATTGAAGAATTTAGGGTTTTTGAATGTTAAACACCAAATTAGCTTCTTCTAGTTTTAATTTTTGGTGGATAAAGATGATAATGAAGCTTTAATTTGGTTTTGTTTTGTTTATTTTAAGTTAAATTACCAAATTACAAGTATAACCTTAATAAATAACCATTTAAATCATCCATTCTATTCCCATAAATGTCCACTTATATTTTTAATGGTCTAATTACAACATAAGGACCTTTAATTTAAGGTTCTATAGCTATTAGATACTTTTAGCTAATAGAACTTCACTTTTGCACTTTGCGCGATTTAGTCCTTTTTATCAAATTGAGTAATGAAACGATAAAATTTATTTACGAAAGTTTCACCCAAATATTCTATTATGTATACCTTAATAAAATAATAAAATAAATATTTTGACTTCAAAATTGTGGTCCCGAAACCTCTGCTCTGATTTGACAAAAAATGGGTTGTTACAACTCTCCCTCTTTAGGGATTTTTGTCCCCAAAAATCTTACCGGTAAATAGGTTAGGATATTGTTTTCATATAGTTTCCTCGGGTTCCCACGTAGCTTCCTCAATCCCGTGTTTATGCCAAAGAACCTTCACTAGGGCTATGCATTTGTTTCTCAATTCTTTGATTTCACGAGCTAAAATCCTGATCGGTTCTTCGCCATACGTCAAATTAGTCTGTATCTCAACATCTAACGGAGAAATCACATGTGACGGATTATATTTGTATCAATGTAGCATAGAAACAAGAAAGACATTATGAACCTTTTCAAGTTCTGACGGTAAAGCTAGTTGATACGCCCTATTCTTTCAACGATCTCATACGGTTTGATAAATTACGGACTAAGCTTTCCTTTACGGTCAAATCAAAGAACCTTTTTCCACATTGACACCTTTAGAAACACTCAGTCCCCAACTTGAAACTCAATTTATTTATGTTTTAAATCCGCGTATGATTTCTGTCGATCTGAAGCTGCTTTTAAACTGTCACGAATCATTTTCACTTTTTCTTCAATTTCTTAGATCAATTCAACCCTATGAATCTTTTTCTTATTTAATTTAGTCCAATATAGCAGAGTTCGATATTTGCGACCATATAAAGCTTTGTATGGTGCCATCTTTATACTCATCTAAAAACTATTGTTATACACGAACTCAATCAACGATAAGTATTTTTCCCAACTTCCCTCAAACTCTAAAATACAACATCTCAACATGTCTTCGAGAATCTGAATAACACTCTTGGTTTGACCGTCAGTCTGAGGATGAAAAGCAGTACTGAAATTCAACTGTGCTCCCAGAGATTCTTGCAGTTTCTTCCAGAATCACGGCATGAATCTCGAATCTTTGTCAAAAATAATAGATAGTGGCACCCCGTGCAATCGAACAATCTCAGAAATGTACAATTCAACTAGTCTATCAAGTGAGTAATCTGTACGCACCGATATGAAATGAGAAGATTTCATTAGTCGATCAACGAAAACCCAAATAGCATCTTTCTTTTTCAGAGTTAGGGGCAATCCCGACACAAAATCCATTGTAACTCTATCCCATTTCCACTAGGGAATCATCACAGGCTACAATAAGCCCGATGGTACTTGATGCTCAGCTTTGACTTGCTAAAAAATCAAACATTTAGAAACAAACTCTGAGATATCTCGTTTCATGCCTTGCCACCAATAAAATTGTTTCAAATCATTGTAGATTTTGGTACTCCCCGGATGAACAGATAAGCAGCAATTATGCGCTTCATGCAAAATCTTCTGAATGAGTTCTGAATTTCTCGGTATGCAAATTCTATTCCAAAACCTTAAACAATAATATGTTCCAATCTAAAACTCTGAATTAGGGATAGTCTCACATTGAATTCGTTTAACTTGCAATTCATGGTCATATTTCTAAGCTTCATAGATTTGTTGAAGAAATACCGGTTTAGCTTTTAATTCAGGTAAAATAGACCCATCATCACAAATCATCAATTGGGTATTCATTGCTCCTAATGTAAACAAAGATTTTTGGCTCAAGGCATCAGCAACAACATTAGCTTTTATTGAATGATAATCAATTACAAATTCATAATCTTTCAATAACTTGAGCCATCTTCTTTCTCGCAGATTGAAATCTTTTTGTGACATCAGATGTTTTAAGCTTTTGTGATCTGTATAAATGTGGCATTTTTCACCGTATAAGTAGTGTCACCAAATTTTCAATGCAAACACAATTGCAGCCAACTCTAAGTCATGCATCGGATAGTTCTTTTCATGCGGTATCAATTTTCAAGAAGCATAAGCTATAACTTTTCCTTCTTGCATCAGAGCACATCCCAGACCGTTTAATGACGCGTCACTATAAATCACTAACTCTTTCCCTGATTTAGGTTTACCCAGGACTAGTGTTTCAGTTAACAGTACTTTCAACTGTTTGAAACTCTGTTGACATTTTTTTGACCATTCAAATTTCAAACCGTTTTGAAGTAGTCGTGTCATTGATGTCACAATCATCGAAAATCCTTTCATGAATCTTTGATAATAGCCTGTTAAGCCCAGAAAACTACAGACTTCAGACACATTTCTTGGAGGTTTCCAGTCAACAATAGCAGAAATCTTACTCAGGTCAACTCTAATACCTTCAGCTGAAACAATATGCCCCAAAAATCCAACCTCTCGGAGCCAAAACTCACATTTCCTGAACTTCGCAAATAATTGATTATCACGTAGAGCTTGTAACAAAATTCCCAAGTGTTTGGTATGTTCAGATTCATCTCGCGAATAGATCAGAATGTTATCAATGAATACAACAACGAATCTGTCTAAATACAGTCTAAATATCCAGTTCATCAAGTCCATAAAAACTACAGGAGCATTAGTTAATCCAAAAGGCATAACAAGGAATTCATAATGTCCATACCTCATTCTAAACATGGTTTTCGACACATCCGGCTCTTTAACTCGTAACTGATAATAACCCGATCTCAAAACAATCTTTGAAAATACTGTAATCCCTTTCAACTGATCAAATAAATCATCAATTAGTGGTAGAGGGTATTTGTTCTTTATAGTCACTTTATTCAGCTATCTGTAATCGATACACATTCTCATCGTCCCGTCTTTCTTCTTTACGAACAATACCGGTGCACCCCAAGGTGATTAACTCGATCGTGCAAAACCTCTTTCTTTCAATTCTTGTAGCTGAGCTTTCAACTCTTTTAATTCTGTTGGAGCCATTCTGTACAGAGCTATCAATATCGGTGTTGTTCCCAGTACTAATTCAATACAAAATTCAACCTCTCTAATCAGTGGCAAACCTTGTAATTCTTCTGGAAATACATCCGAAAACTTACAAACAATAGGTACAGATTCAATCTATGATTCAAACACCTTTGTATCCAGTACGTATGCAAGATATGCATCATAACCCCTTTTTCATACATTTCTGAGCTAACATGGACGATATCACAGTAGGTAATTCACTCGAATCATCAAACTCAATCTGAAGAATTTCACTGTTCTGACATTTCAATTCGATAATCTTTTGTCTACAATTTACAACTACATCATTCATAGTCAGCCAATCCATACCTAGAATCACATCAAACTCATCGAACTATAGAAGCATCAAGTTAGTCGAAAAATAGTAACCCCGAGTCATCAAAGGACAATTCTTACAAATCTTATCAACTAAAACAAACTTGCCTAAGGGGTTCGATACTTTAATTACAAACTCTGTAGACTCGACATGTAAACTCTTTTTAAATACTAAATTCATACAGATATATGAATGGGTTCATCCAGGATCTATCAATGCAACTATATCAGTATCGAAAAGAGAAAAAATACCAATAATAATGTCTGGTGGTGATGCCTCTTCCCGTGCACAGATAGCATAATCTCAGGTAGGTGCTCGTGCCTCAGGTCTCACAGTAGAATCTCTCGTAGCACATCGATTACCACTCATATTTCCAGTGTTTTGGGGTGGTCTCCCTCTAGTAGCCATATTACTTGCTTTCGTCGATTGATCTCTTTCAGCTATAGACTTTTCTGAAGAGATCCACATTTAAAACAAGCTTCGCTTATTATTCTACATTCACCGTAATGTCGCTTATTGCAGTGCTTACATTCAGGTCCAACATTTCTAACAATACCCACACTGGCAACAGATGTCATCTAAGGTTTAGAGCTGGAATGTCTCGCATCTCTATCTTTGATCGAAATTTGCGCAAATTAGTAGAACGAGGATGATATTCTCTAGATCGCTTTGATGCTGACTAATGTGATTTGCCCGCAAATCTCTTCCTAAAGTCTCTAGCCTCAGAATCAACTTTTTTTTTCTCTTTGCTAAGCTCTTCGGCTTTGCAAGTTCTGTCAACTAGAATGACAAACTCTTTCAGCTCAAGAATCCCAATTAACAGTCTGATTTTTTCATTTAATCCATCTTCAAACCTTTTACACATTATAGCCTCAGAAGAAACACATTCCCGAGCATATTTTCTGAGTTGTACAAACTCTCTTTTGTATTCTGTTATCGACATATGGCCTTATTTCATTTTAAGAAATTCTTTTCATTTCTGATCAATGAACCGTTGGCTGATGTATTTCTTTATGAATTAAACTTGAAAAAATTCCCAAGTAACTCTTTCTCGCAGAACTATGGATATCAAGGTATTCCACAACTGATATGCAATGTCTTTCAATAGTGATACAACATATTTTAAACATTCTTTAGGTGTGCAAGAAAGTTCATCAAATACCTGAATCGTGTTCTCAAGCCAAAACTCGGCTCTTTCAGGGTCATCATTAATAGTGGCTCTGAATTCCTCAGCCCCGTAATTTTTGTATCTTATCAACAGGTGGTTTATTCAATTACAAAGGATCCATACCTTGAGGAACTACAGGGATTGGTTGGGGAATAGGTGGGAGTAGAGGTTGTTGAGCAACTAGGTTTGTACAAATGTATTGAGTGAACCACTCGTTCATCATTTGAAAGAAGGCTTCTTTAGCTTCACCTCTATGACTACTCGACACGGGTCTAGATTCAGAAGGCACTATCCCTTGAGCGGGAGCTAGAGCATTACTCTCAACATCATCTTCTACAGCTCATTCGGGATCCATTACAATACGAAAACATAGTTTATAATGCAAAGATTCATCACACTATCACAGGTTATATATATGGCATGTATAGCTAGACCCTCACACACACTATATTAGTCCTAGAATCGACTAAACCGTATCTCTGATACCAATAAATGTAACACCCCTCACCCGTATTCAATGCCAAAATAGTGTTACAGAGCATTACCAGACTTATAAAATAATTAAACATCCATTTAGCATACATTTTCTCAGTTCAAGCATTCATCATTCATTCTCAATCAATTTGTCCCTTATATAAGCCTAAGAGGCCCAAAACAAGCTTTGGGACTGATTCAGGACTAAACTGGTAATGTAACACTCGTTACCCCTGTCCGATACCAAGACAAGGTACAAGGCATTACCGGACTCGTACTCAGATATTCATGCAAAACCGGGCTATAAAACTTTTCTTCAAATCAATTTCATTCATACACATGCAATTCGTCCCTTGTATGGGCCTATGAGGCCCAAAACAACCATTGGAAGAGGTTCGAGACTAAATCGAGAACTTTAGAAGATTTTGGGCAACTTAACAATTTTTCTTGTTTTGGAGAGTCACACGGCTGTGGGGGTTGGCCTTGTAGTCACACACGCCCATGTGGCTTGGGGCACGCCTGTGTCCTCAACCTGTGTAACTTTCTGATTATGACGTTATCATCAAAATGAGGTCACACGGCTGTATCACACGCCCGTGTGTCCAGATCGTGGGGTACGTTAAAAATAAATGAATTTTTTCATAAAATGGTTCAGAATTCACATGGCTAGAGCACACGCCCGTGTGGGTAGGCCGTGTTTCTCACACGGCCAAGACATAAACCTATGTTTTAGCCCGTGTGCTAACTAATGGGCATATTGACTTGAAAAATTAGGGTGCAGGGGGCACACGGCCATTCAACACCTCCATGTGGGCAGACTGTGTGTCTCACATGGCTTAGACACATGCCAGTGTGTCTACCCATGTGGACCACTTAGAGGCTATTTTCTAAGCCAATTTCCACCCTCACTCATCCACATTCTCAAACATGTTTCAGAGCATGCAACATAGCATATTTAAACACTCAATGTCCAATGCCACGACAATTTCATGCCTTCAAAATATCATTCTAAAGCATATTCAATCAATCACACTATTTAGAAGCAGTCCACACCAATTTCATGCATAACCAAATTTGTTTTCCAAATTCCATAATACATATTCATAACCATGATCATCTTAATTCATTGAGTCATTTCTTATCTTCTAGCAACTATTCCACCCCTTATTATACATTCACCAAGCAATAACATATCACATCATCATGGCATTAGCACATGCATGCATGGGTAATTAGATTACAACCCAATAATCAAATATAAGCCATATCACAAGGCTGATACAAAATGAATCATCAACATTAGAGGCCCTTACAATTTGGCCAAAATTTCATGACACATATCATAAAAATAACCAAGTCCCTATACATGCCATACTCAAGTTATCAAATTCACTATACCCAATATTACTTTGATTGTGTGATCGAATACTCTAATAACTTCCGATCCCCAAGCTAGCTTGGCAGAACTACAAAGATGGAAAGGAAAGGGGGTAAGCATTAGAGCTTAGTAAGTCTGTAACACCCCGTACCCGAGACCGTTGCCGAAGTCAGACACGAGGGGTTCGCAGACTTAAATCACTTATTTGCACAGTCCATTTTAAATTTCCAGACGAGCTGGCTAACTGCGTCACTATCACCTTAAAAATCATATCTCGAGTTCCAAAACTCGAAAACCAGTTCCGTAAATTTTTCCTGAAACTAAACTCATATGTTCATCTACAAATTTTTTCCTAGAATTTTTGGTCTAGCCAATTAGTACAGTTTATTAGTTAAAATCTCCCCTGTTTCAGGGTTCGACTACTCTGACCTTCACGCACTACGACTTGGATATCTCCCTGTACAGGGCTTCAATATTGATGGCGTTTGTTTCTATAGAAACTAGACTCGAAAAGGAATCTATACATATATTCCATGACTTATAATTATCTCTGTTTAATTTATAATGAATTTCCAAAGTTGGAACAGGGAATCCAGAAACTGTTCTGGCTCTGTCTCACGAAAACTTAAATATCTCTTAACATACTGTTCATATGATCGTTTCGTTACTTTCCTATGAAAATAGATTCATCAAGGTTAGATTACATAATTTATTCACTATTTAATTTCATTCCTACTATTTTTAGTGATTTTTCACATTCACATTACTGCTGCTATCAGCATCTATTTTTAAGGTAGACTTTACCTATTACATAGTTTCCATGATTCAACTAGCCCTTTATCATATATAGCACAAAATATGATCATGATTAACCATTCCAATGGCTAATCGTTCCCAAACATTTCCATACCTCTTAATGAACATCATACAAGACGATTATAATATTAAGCTCAAAGTGTATATAAGCCATTTTCGCATGGCTATCCAAATTTATACAAAACCAAAGGGTACATGACCCACAACAAAAAGGGTAGTCCTATACATGCCATTTCAAAGTTCAACCAAAAATGTACCAAAAGGGGTTTGATAGTGTGGAGACTTGACTTCAATAATCCTGAGTCCGATAGCTGACGAACCAAATCTATAAAACAGAGATTCAAAGAAACGGAGTAAGCATTTAATGCTTAGTAAGTTTTGAGCAATGAAATTAGGCTCAACTGAAGTATAGCATTCATATAACTAAACGGATAATTTCATATACACATATATTCTCAAAAATCAGTCCTACTTCACATTTCCAACCCTTATATTCATACATAAGGGATCAACTTAACCAAAAACCGGAAGCTCCTTAATCGACTGAGTGAATGCTATTTAAGAGGAAACAATTAATCCAATGCATGTACAACACATACCTCGTTGTTGAGATTTTACGAGCGTATTAATTGAAATTATTACAGCAGATCGCTTATTCCCAAACTCAAGTAATCTTCAGGATTTAGCCGGATATAACTACTTGCACAAGGCCTTCGGGTCTTAGCCCGGATATGGTCACTAGCACAGATGCCTTCGGGACTTAGCCCGGATATAGTCATTAGCACAAATGCCTTCGAGTCTTAGCCCGGATATAATCACTAGCACAAATGCCTTTGAGTCTTAGCCCGGATATAGCAACTCGCACGAATGCCTTCGGATCTTAGTCTGGTTATAGTCACCTAGCACAAAAGCCTTCGGGACTTAGCCCGGATATCATTCGAATAACCATGCACATATATCAATAAATCATGACACATCCATATTTCATTTTCATTACCAAAGCTTAAACACAAAACACTTATCACACTTACAAATTTCGGCTCAATAGCCACATACAAATAGCATGATTTTGATTTACTTAAGACATAATCTAATCGAATCATAATCTAAGCTCCATTACTCGAAAACATACCTCGGATGTTGTCGAACGATTTCGGCGGCTATTCGATCACTTTTTCCTTTCCCTTATCCAACTTTGGTCCTCTAAGCTCTTGAGCTAATTCAAACAAATTTAACTTATTAAAGTCTCATTATGCTAGCTTATGGCCGAACATGACAATGAATTTGATGGGTCATATGGCCACCTTTAGCTCAAATACAAAATGGTCATACGCATTTTTAATCACATTATGCAATTTAATACAATTCATTCAAACATCAAAAGAGAAGCTCAAGGTACTTAGCCCATATATACATTAGACATTAGAGTCACATATGTACGAAATCACGAATCGAATTCAACATATTAGCTAATATTCCCCTTAGCCGAATTTTTTAAGTCAAGATAAAGCCATCAATATGCTTACCTATGGCTGAACATACACATCAACTTATGTACTCATTCATGTGGCCGAACATACATGTCTATGTTGAGGCCGATTGCAACACTTAATACATTCTACAAGTATGGTCACTTGTATTGACTAAACACCATTTTGTTTCAAGTTCAAAACTTGGCCAATACACATATATACACTAGTAAAGCATCCTCTCCTTTCCATCAATTCAACACATGCATTACTCATTAATATACAAAATTATATTCGCCTTAGCACACAACTTGCTAGCCGATTCCTCTCCATCTAGCAACTAATGCACATATGTGCTCATTTGTTAGACTCTACTTCATCTAACAACAACCATATTTTCCCTTCTACTTCCTACCATGGCCGGATGCTCAAGATACCTCAATATCGAAACTTTTAGCTTGGATTGCTTAAAGAACTTGGTGATGAGTTCAAATTTACCTAACACCTCAAGCCTCATAACACATCCATATAGCTAACATGCTAATAGTCTCAAGGCTTCAACTAAGACTTTTGAAGCCTCTTAGGCGAATACTAACTCTCTAATAATCCCAAATCCATCCATGAGATAGTTAGAATTTAGACTAATCATCCAAGGGATGTATGAACTTTCAAAGCAACATTAAACATACCTTAATCTAGTGAGCCTTCATAGCCGATTTTTCTCCAAGCTCATTCCCTTCCTTTCTTTCTTCTATTCGGCCAAAGATGTTCAAGGATGAACACTTTTTTTTTCTTTGTTTTCTTTCTTCCATTCACGGCAAAGGGGGGGCATGGATGAGACCATTTTTTTTTCATCACTCCACCTTTTTGCATTACTTTAATCCTAACCCCTTTTTTTATTCTTTCTAACATAACTCACTAACACAACATGTTTACAACATGTTTCCACCCATAGCATGGCCGGCCACTATGCTTTAATTTTGGGTAATTTGACATGCAAACCTATCATTTCACAACATGCATTATTAGGCCACTTTACATTTGCCTAGCACATTTCCAAATTTTCTCACATAAGTCCTATTTGATAAAATTCACTTGCTATTAACAAAATTCAAACATGAAATTTTCACACATGCATATGTACATATAATGAGCATCAACTATGACGGTTAATTATCTTTATGACTCGGTTTAATGGTCCCGAAACCACTTTTTGACTAGGGTCAATTTAGGGCTGTCACAACTCTCCCCCACTTAAGAAATTTTCGTCCCCAAAAATCTTACCGGTAATTAGGTTTGGGTAACGTTCTTTCATAGAGTTCTCAGTTTCCCAAGTAGCTTCTTCCATCCCGTGTTTGAGCCATAACACTTTCACTAAAGGAACCCTTTTGTTTCGTAACTCTTTCACTTCACGAGCTAGGATACGAATCGGTTCTTCTTCATAACTCATATCGGGTTGAATTTCAACCTCTGATGGATTAATTATGTGTGATGGATCAGATCTATAACGTCGAAGCATCGAAACATGAAAGACGTCGTGAATCTTTTCAAGTTCATGGGGCAAAATCAATCGATACGCAACTGGACCGACTCGTTCGGATATTTCATATGGCCCGATGAACCTCGGACTCAATTTGCCCTTACGCCCAAATCTGAGTATCTTTTTCCAAGGTGAAACTTTAAGAAACACTTTATCTCCCACTTGATATTCAATGTCCTTTCGTTTCAAATCCGCATACGATTTCTGACGATCTGTGGCTGCCTTCAGACTTTCACGAATTATTTTTACTTTCGCAAAGATCTCTAATCAAATCAACTCCAAAATTTTTCTTTCACTGAGCTCGGTCCAAAACAATGGTGTGCGGCATTTACGCCCGTACAAAGCCTCGTAAGGTGCCCTCTTAATACTTGATTGAAAACTATTGTTGTAAGCGAATTCAATCCAAGGTAAGTACCGTTCCCATGAACCACTAAACTCAAGGATGCAGCATCTCAGCATATCCTCGAGTATCTGAATTATCCGCTTGGATTGACCATCGGTTTGGGGATGAAAAGCGGTGCTAAGATGCAGCTTGGTACCCAAAGCTTCTTGCAATTTCTTCCAAAATCGCGAGGTGGATCTCAGATCTCTATCCGACACAATAGAAATCGGTACCCCGTGTAATCTCACAATCTGAGAAACATACAATTCAGCTAGTTTATCCAATGAAAAATCTGCACGTACGGGGATAAAGTGAGCCGACTTAGTCAGTCTATCAACAACAACCCAAATCGCATCCTTCTTACTTGCCGACACTGGCAACCCAGATACAAAATCCATCGTGACTCGATCCCATTTCCATTCAGGTATCATGATCGGCTGAAGTAAACCCGTAGGCACTTGATGTTCCGCCTTCACTTGTTGACATATTAAACACTTCGATACAAAATCGGAAATGTCTCGTTTCATACCACGCCACCAAAACTGGCGTCTCAGATTGTTGTACATTTTCGTACTCCCCGGGTGAATTGATATTCGGCTACAATAAGCCTCATTCAGAATCATCGGAATGAGTTTTGAATTTCTTGGAACGCACAAACGACTTCTGAACCTCAAACAATCGTCATTATCAATTTGAAATTCGGATTCCATATTCGGAACACATACAGCCTATTTTGCAACCAATTCATCATCGACTTTCTGAGCTTCACGAATTTGATGAATCAATAATGGTTCGGCCTTTAATTCAGCTACTAACACATTGTCGGGTAGAACAGACAAGTGTACATTCATCGCTCAGAAAACAAGCGGTGATTTCGGCTTAAGGCGTCCGCAACCACATTAGCCTTTCCCGGGTGATAATCAATGACAAGCTCATAATCTTTTAACAACTCGAGCCAACGTCTTTGTCGCAGATTCAAGTCTCTTTGAGTAATCAAATATTTGAGACTTTTTTGATCCGAATATACATGGCACTTCTCACCAAATACGTAGTGTCGCCATATTTTCAAAGCAAATACGATGGCAGCTAGTTCGAGATCATGGGTCGGATAATTTTTCTCATGTGGCTTTAATTGTCTCGACGCATAGGCCACAACTCGACCTTCTTGCATCAATACGCAACCCAACCCAAGTAGGGATGCATCACTATAAATGACAAACTCTTTGCCTGATTCGGGCTGCACTAGAATTGGAGCTTCAGTCAAATAAGTTTTCAGTTGATCAAAACTTTTCTGACATTTTTCCGTCCATTCAAACTTAACATCTTTTTGAAGTAGCTTCGTCATTGGTGTGGCTATCATCGAGAAACCTTTTACAAACCGTCGGTAGTAACCGACAAGTCCCAAAAAGCTCGAACCTCGAGAATATTTCTGAGGCTTTCGGTTAAGTATGGCTGAAATTTTGCTCGATCAACTCGAATACCGTCAGATACCACATGACCCAAGAAGCTAACCTCTCTTAACCGAACTCACACTTCATCGAACTTAGCATATAACCGCTTATCCCGTAAAATTTGCAACACTAATCTCAGGTGCTCAGCATGTTCGGTCTCATCTCTTGAATAGACCAAGATGTCATCAATAAACACAACTACGAACTGGTCCAGATACTGTCTAAAGATTCGATTCATCAAATCCATAAATACCGCAGGGGCATTAGTGAGCCCAAACGGCATCACTAAGAACTCGTAGTGGCCGTATCTCGTTCTAAAAGCAGTTTTGGGTATATTCGAATCTCGAATTCGCAACTGGTAATAACCTGATCTGAAATCTATTTTTGAAAACACCGAGGCTCCCTTTAGTTGATCAAACAAATCATCAATACGCGGTAACGGATATTTATTATTTATCGTTACTTTATTTAGCTGACGATAGTCAATGCACAACCTCATGGTTCCGTCCTTCTTTTTCACTAACAATCTTGGTGCACCCCAAGGTGAGAAACTTGGTCGAGCGAAACCTCTATCCGTCAACTCTTGCAACTGAGCTTTCAATTCTTTTAACTCAGTTGGTGCCATACGATACGGAGCTATCAAAATTGGCGTAGTCCCAGGTACAAGCTCAATACCAAACTCTACCTCCCGAACAGGTGGTAAACCCGGTAATTCTTCGGGAAAAACATCCGGGTATTCACAAACCACCGGCACAGATTCGGGTTTCTTTTCTAATTCTTTGTCATCAAGTACATACGCAAGGTATGCTTCGCACCCCTTTCTTACATATTTTTGAGCCAACATTGATGATATTACAACTGGCAACCCCTTTAAGTCCGTAGACTCAACTCGGATTATCTCATTACTTGCGCACCTCAAATCAATAGTCTTGCTTTTGCAATTCACAACCGCATCATGCACGGTCAACCAATCCAAACCAAGAATAACATCAAATTCATCAAATGGCAAAAGCATCAAGTCCGCCGGAAAACAGGAACCTCGAATTACTAGGGGACATTTCTTACACACTTTGTCGACAAGCACGTAACGACCCAAGGGATTTGACACCCAAATTACGAACTCAGTAGACTCAATAGGTAAAGTCTTACTGGATGCTAAGGTTTCACATATATAAGAATGAGTAGAACCGGGGTCAATCAAAGCAATCACATTAGAATCAAAGAGAGTAAAAGTACCGGTAATAACGTCTGGTGAGGAAGCATCCTCGCGTGCGCGTATAGCATAAGCTCTAGCAGGAGCACGAGCCTCAGATTTGGTCGTTACATCTCTAGATCCTCTCTGACCACCACTAGCATTGCCCGTATCTCTAGATGGTCTACCTCGAGCAGTGGTAGCACCGGTTTCCCACTCGATTTACATTCTGCTCGCACAACCTCGGGCAATCTTTAATAAAGTGGTCAATGACCGCACTTGTAACAGAGCGGTCATGGAATCTACAACTCCCGAATGCCATTTACCACAATCGGCACTCTGCTCTGTCTCGACGATCGGTTCCAACATCGGCGGCCAAGTGACTCGTGCACTCACGGGGTCGATCGTGATCTCGTCTAGAAAAGCCCAAGTGTTTCTAGATCGGCCTAAATCATCTCTAAATTTCTTCGATGATCTTGAAAGGGCCTCCCGAAGACCTCTTCTGAAACTCCTTTGCTCCCATATCGCCTTTTCTTTTCTCCATACTGAGGTCCTCGGCTTTGCAAGCTTGCTCGACGAGTACCACAAATTCTCGGATTTCTAAAATGCCAACACACAGCTTTATATCATCATTCAGTCCATCCTCGAAACGTTTACACATCACGGCCTCTGAAGAAATGCATTCTTGCGCGTATAGACTAAGCCTCACAAATTTTCGTTCATAGTCGGTAACCGACATGGAACCTTGTTTGAGTTCAAGAAATTCCTTTCGTTTTTGGTCAATGAATCTCTGACTGATATACTTCTTTCGAAACTCGGTTTGGAAGAATTCCCAAGTTACTTACTCTCTGGGCACAACAGAAGTCAACGTATTCCACCAATAGTAGGCAGAATCATGTAGCAAGGAGATAGTACACTTTAGGCACTCATCGGGTGTGCAAGATAGCTCATCGAGTACTCGAATAGTGTTGTCCAACCAAAATTCAGCTTGCTCGGCATCATCGCTGTCTGTAGCTTTAAATTCAGTAGCCCTATGCTTTCGGATTCTATCAATTGGGGGCTTATTTGACCTTATTTGGTCAGCTACCAGAGGTATCGTAGGTGCGAGGGTTGTGTTTGTCGGGAATGGAGGTTGTGGAACAGCCGTATTAGTTCGAATGTATTGGTTGAACCAATCATTCATCACGCTATAAAAAGCTTGTCTAGCTTCATCATTCGGATTACTAGCAATAGGTTGAGAGTCCGCCGGCGCTGTCCCTTGTGCGGGAGCAGGCGCTACACTCTCAAGATCATCAGCTACTACTCGGTCGGGATCGGGATCCATTACTATAAATACACACATTTGCAAATGTCAGAAATCACCAAACTATCAAATAATCACATAATGGCATGTATAGCTAGACCCAAACGTAGTACGGTAGTCCTAGAATCGACTAAACCATAGCTCTGATACCAATAAAATTGTAACACCCCGTATCCGAGACCGTTGCCGGAGTCAGGCACGAGGGGTTCGCAGACTTAAATCACTTATTTGCACAGTCCATTTTAAATTTTCAAACGAGCTGGCTAACTGCGTCACTATCACCTTAAAAATCTTATCTCGAGTTCCAAAACTCAAAAACCAGTTCCGTAAATTTTTCCTGAAACTAGACTCATATGTTCATCTACAAATTGTTTTCTAGAATTTTTGGTCGGGCCAATTAGTACAGTTTATTAGTTAAACTCTCCCTTGTTTCAGGGTTCGACTACTCTGACCTTCACGCACTACGACTTGGATATCTCCCTGTACAGGGCTTCAATACTGATGACGTTTGTTTCTATAGAGACTAGACTCGAAAAGGAATCTATACATATATGGAATGACTTATAATTATCTCTGGTTAATTTATAATGAATTTCCAAAGTCGGAACAGGGAATCCAAAAACTGTTCTTGCCCTATCTCACAAAAACTTAAATATCTCTTAACATACTGTTCATATGATTGTTTCGTTACTTTCCTATGAAAATAGATTCATCAAGATTCGATTACATAATTTATTCACTATTTAATTCCATTCCTACTATTTTTAGTGATTTTTCACATTCACATTACTGCTGCTTTCAGCATCTATTTTTAAGGTAGACTTTACCTATTACATAGTTTCCATGATTCAACTAGCCCTTTATCATATATAGCACAAAATATGATCATGATTAACCATTCCAATTGTAACACCCCTATCCCGTAACCGTCACCAGAATAGGTAAGGGGCATTACCGGACTTGTAACTCATGTCAGAACAGTAAAATGTTGAACTTTTTCTTGAAATAAAGATCATTCATTTAAATAAGTACTAAGCACAGGTAGGGATAAAATTTAAACTTCTCTAAGTAAACATTCAAAAGATGCCATTTTCGCATGGCTTATATACATTAACCAAAAATACTCTTCCGCCACTAGTCTATTCTATACATGCGATAAAATAATTCTAAACATAACAGTAACAAGCAGTGGATAGTGATAGTGTGACTAGTTGCTGACGATCCTCGAGCACTGTAGCTTCAATGAGATCTATAAAATAGAGAAAACAAAGTAAACGGAGTAAGCATTACAATGCTTAGTAAGTTTTAAGCAGTGTCAACAGATAACAATCAAATTATAACATAGTTGTTCGTATTTTTATTTCACTCTTCCTTCGGGCATACCATCCCTTTACCGAATATGCACATCTCATCACATACAATAGGCAGATAAACTTTCACATAAAAGTGAGCTCATGTGACATAGATATATTGTATGATTTCACATAACCTCTCACACTGATCCGATGTCACATAATCATAGGAATAGTCTCATAGATTGCTCTCGTATGCATCACATAACTACCTTATGATTTAGTTCAAATCAAGCTCACATATAAACTTGGAGTACATACCTGTTTAACCTTTCGCATTGAAAATATTTATAAGCAATTCTTATTACGAAGTCTTATAGCTTTAACCTCTACTCGGATTATCGGCGAGACCTTTAGCTCAGACAAAATCTCCACACGAAGTTATCGGGTCTTACCCGGACATAATCTCCACACGTAGTCATCGGGTCTTACCCGGAATACATTTCCAAGTTTCATGTACATTTAATCACATGTTACAACATTCACATTAGCCATTTGGCTTTACCACATATACATATCTCATACATATTTCACATTCGCCATTCGGCTTTACCACATATACATATCACACATATATTTCACATTCACCATTCGGCTTTACCATATATACATATCTCATATATATTTCACATTAGCCATTTGGCTTTACCACATATACATATCACACGTATATTTCACATTAGCCATTCGGCTTTACCACATATACATATCTCATACATATTTCACATTCGCTATTCGGCCTTACCACATATACATATCTCATATATATTTCACATTAGCCATTCGGCTTTACCACATATACATATCTCATACATATTTCACATTCGCCATTTGGCTTTACCACATATACATATCACACATATATTTCACATTCGCCATTCGGCTTTACCACATATACATATCTCATATATATTTCACATTAGCCATTCGGCTTTACCACATATACATATCTCATACATATTTCACATTCGCCATTTGGCTTTACCACATATACATATCACACATATATTTCACATTAGCCATTCGGCTTTACCACATATACATATCTCATATGTATTTATCTTGTACATCAATTTCAGCCATAGCTTATAAGCAACTCAAATAGTTTCATCAATGTTTACAACAAATTCACATATTCACCACAAGCTGTTTTCCTGAGCGATAGTCACTAAATTATTTATAACTGGAGCTACAAAACTCAAAATCAATTGCCGTTAATTTTCCCTGAATATAGACTCATATATCTTCCATCCATAAAATTTTAAGAATTTTAGGTTTGGCCAATCAATACCAGATTTTTCTTAAAGTTTCCCCTGTTTCACTGTTTGACTAATCTGACCACTCTTCACTACGAATCAAATTTTTCATTGTATGGAATTCAAAATGTGTTCTATTTGATTTCATTTGAAACTAGACTCATTAAGGAGTCTAAGAATATAAATTTTATCTTATAAACATTTTTGTACAAATTATAATGATTTTCTAAAAACAGAACAGGGGATTTCAGAGTCATTCTGACACTGTCCAACACAACTTTAAATATCTCTTTATAGGAAATTTCTTTGCTTACACGGTCTCTTTTATAAGAAACTAGACTAACTAAGCTTTGATTAAATATTTTATTCAGCCTGTAATTCCACACCAACAATTTATAGTGATTTTCTAAAATCACATTACTGCAGCTGTCCAAAGCAAATTATTACAATTTGCTCTTAAATTTCCAAGTCCAAACACTTATGAACTTACCATTTGAGTTTAAGACATATCATGGCCACATCATATCTTATTAAATCAACTCATTATGTCCTATTATGATTGAATTTACTGAACGTTTAATCACTTAAAACTTACCTCAGAAGTGGTCGACGATTGGATGTCCACGGCTATTCGTTTACTTTCTCTTTTCCCCTATCCGACTTTGATCCTCTTTGCTCTTAAGCTTAAGTAAAACAATAGATTGCTTAAGTACTTAACTAATATTATTCACTTAACAATCACATTTGGCAATCACATATCATTTAATCTTTGATTAACCAATTTAACACATACCAAAATCCAATCATACATCTAACCTTTATCTCAATACCAAACCGAGTTATAAGATCATACATTATACTAAGCATATCATTAAACATACCTATTCAATTTAGCTAATTTCATAGCCGATTAATCACCTTACCCCACATTACTCAATGCCGAATATTAACCCAACATCACAAGCATAATCACCATGAAACTTACCTTAATACACATTTTATCCCATTGCCGAATACATATATATATATATCATCAAACAAATCTTTATTCACATAACAACAATTCAAGCACATCAAAGCATAGTCGAATGTATTATTCTTCTTAAATTCAAAAATAAATACATGGGCTAACTTCAAAATCTTATTTAACAACTCAACTTTATAAACCCACATTCGGCTAGGAAGAAAGATTGATAATTTAACAGCCTTAGCTTAACATATATATATACAACCTAAATCCCTTTCTTAACTCGTGATTCACTAACTTAGGAGTTATTTTCTAACAAATTTTAACTTACTCTAATACCGAATGCTACTCAAGCTTTAAGCTCATGTCCTTTCATTATTAAGCAAATGTTATAACATAACTAACATCCCTTTTTCAATTTGAGCATCAACACATAAAGAAATTAAACACAAAGATTCATAGCCGAAACCTATACATAACATCATTCAAGGTTTAATCCCTAAATTCATGCACAAAGCCGAACCTATTGAGAGATGTATATAAAACAATATCTAGTTAGTACATTCAAGCACCTCGGCATTCCTTCAATTTAATACTAAGACAAACCAAAAGATTTATTCATGTAAATTCAAAATTTTCAAGTTCATCTCTTTCACATATAAATACCAAAAATTAAGTATTTACTAGCTTAAACTCTATTAAACCTTAAAACATCAATCTATCCCTACTATTTTCCCCATGGCGAATGCTCAAGACACCATAAAACTAAAAATTTTGTCATGGGCTATGTAATGAACTTAATATCTAACTCAAAATATGCAAAAAAAATCCATAAGCTAACATGAATTTCTCACCTTATTTATGACTTAGAATCACCGAATGGTTGCTCCTCTCTCCCTCTTAGAATCGGCCAAGAAGAAACAAGAATAAAGACTTGTTTCTTTCACCCCTTTCTTCTTTTCTTTACTCTATTCGCCAACTTGAGCAACATGATAACCTTTTTTCTTTTTTATTTTTTTTTCATCATTTTCCTTTTCCCTTTCTTTATTACTAACTTTGTTTTTATTTTATTGTTTCCTACATACCACATTAACGCAAAGTGTTTATAATATGGTTAATCCCATAGCATGGCCGGCCACTAGTTCATCTTTTGGGTATTTTGACATGCAAGGACAACATTTTCTAAGATGCATAAATAGGCCACTTTAACATTTGCCTGGCACATTTCTAAATTTTCTCACACAAATCCTATTTAGCAAAATTCACTTACAATTAACAAATTTCAAACATGAAATTTTCACACATGCCTATATACATATAATAAGCATCAAATATAATGGTTAAGTATTTTTATGACTCAGTTTTGTGGTCCCGAAACCACTTTCCGACTAGGGTCACTTTAGGGGTGTCACAACTCTCCCCCCCTTTAGGGATTTTCGTCCCCGAAAATTTCTACCGATGCATAGTTTAGGATAACGTCCTCTTATTGAATTATATTCATATAAACATTAGCTCATCGATAGCAATTGTAATTCATTATTGATTTCGCATCGATCTATAAAATCATTTTCTTATCTTAAAACAAATACATAAACATTTCTACAAGTATGCACATATATCTCATTTTCTTGATTTCATAAGCAATAATCGCTTAATTTAATTCACAAATGCATTTCAAACACATATTAAGCACATATTAACATGTATAATTCACATCGTCAACCCACATATTTGTAACCCACATTTTCATTCATGTATAAGCTGTAACCTGACCGAAAGTACACATATACTCAAACATCGCAATAAATATCCTTTATAATTCCATCATATCTCACTATTCAACTTAACCTATTTCCAACAGAAAATCAACTTCCACATACCTGAACATTGAATTCATTTAGCACATTCAATCACCGTTAACGATACCCGTTGAATCATTCGAAATCATTACGGATACTCATTAAGCACATATAGCTCTTACAATGCCATATCCTAGATATGGTCTTTCATATTCTCACATATCGAGCCGATGCCATGTCCCAGACATGGTCTTACACGCTATCTCAAATCAATGCCTTCGTCCCGACGAGGTCTTACATAATTCCACTTCACACACTTAGTGCCCATCGACCGATCTCGCACTCATAGTGCTCGGTTAAAGGGATTTACACACACACAGTGCCTCTAATCATTCACACACATAGTGCTCTTATTCATTCGTTATTACACATTGAAATGACTTAACCAAGTCTATAAACATCATGTATGTACACTTTTAAACATATCATCTCATTTAAATTTGAATTCGTATAGTAATGAACACTTAAACTTTGCTCAAATTACCGGCACGAAGCCTACTAGGCACGAAGGCCCGAATACACGTCACCAGCATGATTGCTCTTCGGGACCTAGCCCGGATATAACACCAGCACGAATGCTCTTCGGGGTTTAGCCCGGATACATCACTAGCACGAATGCTCTTCGGGACTTAGTCCGGATACATCACTAGCACGAATGCTCTTCGGGACTTAGTCCGAATACATCACTAGCACGAATGCTCCTCGGGACTTAGCCCGGATATATCACTAGCACGAATGCTCCTCGGGACTTAACCCGGATATATCACTAGCACGAATACTCCTCGGGACTTAACTCGGATATATCACTAGCACGAATGCTCTTCGGGACTTAGCCCGGATATATCACTAGCACGAATGCTCTTCGGGACTTAGCCCAGATATATCACTCTCAATTCTCATGTACATATACACATATAGCAATACACATTAGTATATCATTTACATTACTTGAATACAAACACAACATGCTTATCGACCATTCAACTTCCAGTTCCATAGCCACATACAAAAATCACATTTATAGTCATAACACTCTTTCAAAATTGCATCACTTATACCCCTATAATTCAATCCAAATCGAAATTCAAATACGAGTACATGATACGTACCTGATCAACTTAATAATCTAGGCATATCTAAGTGAAGTTATATCGCAAATTCTCATAGTCAAAAGCTTGCTACAGCTCGATCGGGATCAAGATTCATTACAATACATCAAACACATTTTAATAGCCAAAAATCATCACACTATCATTTTATCACTTTATGGCATGTATAAATAGACTCACGCGTGCTACGTTAGTCCTAGAATCGACTAAACCGTAGCTCTGATACCAATAAAATGTAACACCCCTATCCCGTAACCGTCGCCGGAATAGGTAAGGGGCATTACCGGACTTGTAACTCATGTCAGAACAGTAAAATTTTGAACTTTTTCTTGAAATAAAGATCATTCATTTAAATAAGTACTAAGCACAGCCAGGGATAAAATTTAAACTTCTCTAAGTAAACATTCAAAAGATGCCATTTTCGCATGGCTTATATACATTAACCAAAAATATTCTTCCGCCACTAGTCTATTCTATACATGCCATACAATAATTCTAAACATAACAGTAACAAGCGTTGGATAGTGATAGTGTGACTAGTTCTTGACGATCCCCGAGCACAGTAGCCGCAATGAGATCTATAAAATAGAGAAAACAAAGTAAACGGAGTAAGCATTACAATGCTTAGTAAATTTTAAGCAGTGTCAACAGATAACAATCAAATTATAACATAGTTGTTCGTATTTTTCTTTCACTCTTCCTTCGGGCATACCATCCCTTTACCGAATATGCACATCTCATCACATACAATAGGCAGATAATCTTTCACATAAAAGTGAGCTCATGTGACATAGATATATTGTATGATTTCACATAACCTCTCACACTGATCCGATGTCACTAATCATAGGAATAGTCTCATAGATTGCTCTCGTATGCATCACATAACTACCTTATGATTTAGTTCAAATCAAGCTCACATATAAACTTGGAGTACATACCTGTTTAACCTTTCGCATTGAATATATTTATAAGCAATTCTTATTACGAAGTCTTTTAGCTTTAACCTCTACTCGGATTATCGGCGAGACCTTTAGCTCAGACGAAATCTCCACACGAAGTTATCGGGTCTTACACGGACAAAATCTCCACACGTAGTCATCGGGTCTTACCCGGACATAATCTCCACACGTAGTCATCGGGTCTTACCCGGAATACATTTCCAAGTTTCATGTACATTTAATCACATGTTACAACATTCACATTAGCCATTTGGCTTTACCACATATAAATATCTCATACATATTTCACATTCGTCATTCGGCTTTACCACATATACATATCACACATATATTTCACATTTGCCATTCAGCTTTACCACATATACATATCTCATATATATTTCACATTAGCCATTCGGCTTTACCACATATACATATCACACATATATTTCACATTAGCCATTCGGCTTTACCACATATACATATCTCATACATATTTCACATTCGCCATTCGGCCTTACCACATATACATATCACACATACATTTCACATTAGCCATTCGGCTTTACCACATATACATATCTCATACATATTTCACATTCGCCATTTGGCTTTACCACATATACATATCACACATATATTTCACATTCGCCATTCGGCTTTACCACATATACATATCTCATATATATTTCACATTAGCCATTCGGCTTTACCACATATACATATCTCATACATATTTCACATTCGCCATTTGGCTTTACCACATATACATATCACACATATATTTCACATTCGCCATTCGGCTTTACCACATATACATATCTCATATATATTTCACATTAGCCATTCGGCTTTACCACATATACATATCTCATACATATTTCACATTCGCCATTTGGCTTTACCACATATACATATCACACATATATTTCACATTAGCCATTCGGCTTTACGATATATACATATCTCATATGTATTTATCTTGTACATCAATTTCAGCCATAGCTTATAAGCAACTCAAATAGTTTCATCAATGTTTACAACAAATTCACATATTCACCACAAGCTGTTTTCCTGAGCGATAGTCACTAAATTATTTATAACTGGAGCTACAAAACTCAAAATCAATTGCCGTTAATTTTACCTGAATGTAGACTCATATATCTTCCATCCATAAAATTTTCAGAATTTTAGGTTTGGCCAATCAATACCAGATTTTTCTTAAAGTTTCCCCTGTTTCACTGTTTGACTAATCTGACCACTCTTCACTACGAATCAAAATTTTCATTGTACGGAATTCAAAATGTGTTCTATTTGATTTCATTTGAAACTAGACTCATTAAGGAGTCTAAGAATATAAATTTTATCTTATAACAATTTTTGTACAAATTATAATGATTTTCTAAAAACAGAATAGGGGATTTCGGAGTCATTCTGACACTATCCCACACAACTTTAAATATCTCTTTATAGGGAATTTCTTTGCTTACACGGTCTCTTTTATAAGAAACTAGACTAACTAATCTTTGATTACATATTTTATTCAGCGTGTAATTCCACACCAACAATTTATAGTGATTTTCTAAAATCACGTTACTGCTGCTGTCCAAAGTAAATTATTACAATTTGCTCTTAAATTTCCAAGTCCAAACACTTATGAACTTACCATTTGAGTTTAAGACATATCATGGCCACATCATATCTTATTAAATCAACTCATTATGTCCTATTATGATTGAATTTACTCAACGTTTAATCACTTAAAACTTACCTCAGAAGTGGTCGACGATTGGATGTCCACGGCTATTCGTTTACTTTCTCTTTTCCCCTATCCGACTTTGATCCTCTTTGCTCTTAAGCTTAAGTAAAACAATAGATTGCTTAAGTACTTAACTAATATTATTCACTTAACAATCACATTTGGCAATCACATATCATTTAATCTTTGATTAACCAATTTAACACATACCAAAATCCAATCATACATCTAACCTTTATCTCAATACCAAACCGAGTTATAAGATCATACATTATACTAAGCATATCATTAAACATACCTATTCAATTTAGCTAATTTCATAGCCGATTAATCACCTTACCCCACATTACTCAATGCCGAATATTAACCCTTCATCACAAGCATAATCACCATGAAACTTACCTTAATACACATTTTATCCCATTGCCGAATACATATATATATATCATCAAACAAATCTTTATTCAAATAACAACAATTCAAGCACATCAAAGCATAGTCGAATGTATCATTCTTCTTAAATTCAAAAATAAATACATGGGCTAACTTCAAAATCTTATTTAACAACTCAACTTTATAAACACACATTCGGCTAGGAAGAAAGATTGATAATTTAACAGCCTTAGCTTAACATATATATATACAACCTAAATCCCTTTCTTAACTCGTGATTCACTAACTTGGGAGTTATTTCCTAACAAATTTTAACTTACTCTAATACCGAATGCTGCTCAAGCTTTAAGCTCATGTCCTTTCATTATTAAGCAAATGTTATAACATAACTAACATCCCTTTTTCAATTTGAGCATCAACACATAAAGAAAGTAAACACAAAGATTCATAGCCGAAACCTATACATAACATCATTCAAGGTTTAATCCCCTAAATTCATGCACAAAGCCGAACCTATTGAGAGATGTATATAAAACAATATCTAGTTAGTACATTCAAGCACCTACGGCATTCCCTTCAATTTAATACTAAGACAAACCAAAAGATTTAATCATGTAAATTCAAAATTTTCAAGTTCATCTCTTTCACATATAAATACCAAAAATTAAGTATTTACTAGCTTAAACTCTATTAAACCTTAAAACATCAATCTATCCCCTACCATTTTCCCCCATGGCCGAATGCTCAAGACACCATAAAACTAAAAATTTTGTCATGGGCTATGTAATGAACTTAATATCTAACTCAAAATATGCTAAAAAAAATCCATAAGCTAACATGAATTTCTCACCTTATTTATCACTTAGAATCACCGAATGGTTGCTCCCTCTCTCCCTCTTAGAATCGGCCAAGAAGAAACAAGAATAAAGACTTGTTTCTTTCACCCCTTTTCTTCTTTTCTTTACTCTATTCGGCCAACTTGAGCAACATGATAACCTTTTTTTCTTTTTTTCTTTTTTTTTTCATCATTTTCCTTTTTCCCTTTCTTTATTACTAACTTTGTTTTTATTTTATTGTTTCCTACATACCACATTAACACAAAGTGTTTATAATATGGTTAATCCCATAGCATGGCCGGCCACTAGTTCATCTTTTGGGTATTTTGACATGCAAGGACAACATTTTCTAAGATGTATCAATAGGCCACTTTAACATTTGCCTCGCACATTTCTAAATTTTCTCACCCAAATCCTATTTAGCAAAATTCACTTACAATTAACAAAATTCAAACATGAAATTTTCACACATGCCTATATACATATAATAAGCATCAAATATAATGGTTAATTATTTTTATGACTCGGTTTTGTGGTCCCGAAACCACTTTCCGACTAGGGTCACTTTAGGGGTGTCACACCAATGGCTAATCATTCCCAAACATTTCCATACCTCTTAATGAACATCATACAAGACGATTATAATATTAAGCTCAAAGTGTATATAAGCCATTTTCGCATGGCTATCCAAATTTATACAAAACCAAAGGGTACATGACCCACAACAAAAAGGGTAGTCCTATACATGCCATTTCAAAGTTCAACCAAAAATGTACCAAAAGGGGGTTTGATAGTGTGGGAGACTTTGACTTCAATAATCCCGAGTCCGATAGCTGACGAACCAAATCTATAAAACAGAGATTCAAAGAAACAGAGTAAGCATTTAATGCTTAGTAAGTTTTGAGCAATGAAATTAGGCTCAACTGAAGTATAGCATTCATATAACTAAACAGATAATTTCATATACATATATTCTCAAAAATCAGTCCTACTTCACATTTCCAACCCTTATATTCATACATAAGGGATCAACTTAACCAAAAGCTGAAGCTCCTTAATCGGTGAGCGAATGCTATTTAAGAGAAACAATTAATCCAATGCATGTACAACACATACCTCGTTGTTGAGATTTTACGAGCGTATTAATTGAAATTATTACAGCAGATCGCTCATTCCCAAACTCAAGTAATCTTGAGTTTAGCGGATATAACTACTTGCACAAGGCCTTGGTCTTAGCCGGATATGGTCACTAGCACAGATGCCTTGGGACTTAGCCGGATATAGTCGCTAGCACAAATGCCTTGGTCTTAGCTTTGAATATAATCGCTAGCACAAATGCCTTGGTCTTAGCCGGATATAGCAACTTCATACGAATGCCTTGGATCTTAGTCGGTTATAGTCACCTAGCACAAAAGCCTTGAGGACTTAGCCGGATATCATTCAATAACCATGCACATATATTAATAAATCATGACACATCCATATTTCATTTTCATTACCAAAGCTCAAACACAAAACACTTATCACACTTACAAATTTCGCTCAATAGCCACATACAAAGAGCATGATTTTGATTTACTTAAGACATAATCTAATCGAATCATAATCTAAGCTCCATTACTCGAAAACTTACCTCGGATGTTGTCGAGCGATTTGGCGACTATTCGATCACTTTTCCTTTCCTTATCCAACTTTGGTCCTCTAAGCTCTTGAGCTAATTCAAACAAATTTAACTTATTAAAGTCTCATTATGCTAGCTTATGGCCGAACATGACAATGAATTTAATGGGTCATATGGCCACATTTAGCTAAAATACAAAATGGTCATACGCATTTTTAATCACATTATGCAATTTAATATAATTCATTCGAACATCAAAAGAGAAGCTCAAGGTACATAGCCCATATATACATTAGACATTAGAGTCACATATGTACGAAATCACGAATCGAATTCAACATATTAGCTAATATTCCTCTTAGCCGAATTTTCTAAGTCAAGATAAAGCCATCAATATGCTTACCTATGGCCGAACATACACATCAACTTATGTACTCATTCATGTGGCCGAACATACATGTCTATGTTGAGGCCGATTGCAACACTTAATACATTCTACAAGTATGGTCACTTGTATTGACTAAACACCATTTTGTTTCAAGTTCAAAACTTGGCCAATACACATATATACACTAGTAAAGCATCCTCTCCCTTTCCATCAATTCAACACATGCATTACCCATTAATATACAAAATTATATTCGGCCTTAGCACACAACTTGCTAGCCGATTCTTCTCCATCTAGCAACTAATGCACATATGTGCTCATTTGTTAGACTCTACTTCATCTAACAACAACCATATTTTCCCTTCTACTTCCTACCATGGCCGGATGCTCAAGATACCTCAATATCGAAACTTTTAGCTTGGATTGCTTAAAGAACTTGGTGATGAGTTCAAATTTACCTAACACCTCAAGCCTCATAACACATCCATATAGCTAATATGCTAATAGTCTCAAGGCTTCAACTAAAACTTTTGAAGCCTCTTAGTCGAATACTAACTCTCTAATAATCCCAAATCCATCCATGAGATAGTTAGAATTTAGACTAATCATCCAAGGGATGTATGAACTTTCAAAGCAACATTAAACATACCTTAATCTAGTGAGCCTTCATAGCCGATTTTTCTCCAAGCTCATTCCCTTTCTTTCTTTCTTCTATTCGACCAAAGATGTTCAAGGATGAACACTATTTTTTTCTTTGTTTTCTTTCTTCCATTCACGGCAAAGGGGGGCATGGATGAGACCATTTTTTCATCACTCCACCTTTTGCATTACTTTAATCCTAACCCTTTTTTATTCTTTCTAACATAACTCACTAACACAACATGTTTACAACATGTTTCCACCCATAACATGGCCGCCACTATGCTTTAATTTTGGGTAATTTGACATGCAAACCTATCATTTCACAACATGCATTATTAGGCCACTTTACATTTGCCTAGCACATTTCCAAATTTTCTCACATAAGTCCTATTTGATAAAATTCACTTGCTATTAACAAAATTCAAACATGAAATTTTCACACATGCATATGTACATATAATGAGCATCAACTATGACGGTTAATTATCTTTATGACTTGGTTTAGTGGTCCCGAAACCACTTTCCGACTAGGGTCAATTTAGGGCTGTCACAAAGTCCACATGCAAATAATTTGCAATGACAGTAAGTAATTATCACACAAAGACATAATAACTTAACCATAAAGATTAGTCATCATTCAAGCATTTTGACTTATTTATCAAGTGCTCATATATATATATATACTTTCTCATCACAATTCATCCTTTATCAAGGCATTGCTCATGAGTTTAGCGTGCATACCTGTACTTACCCGTAGTATATCATATGATCATACCTCATACCTTCTTTAGCATGCCCTCTTTGGGACTTTCATCACCTCATCCATTGCAATACCCGTTGGACACTCAGAATACTATTACATATACGAAAAACTTGCACATAAGTGCCACATATACATACGTAGCCAAAGCTACCTCATAACATGTAACGCTCGAAATGGAGCTACTCACGGGCCCGTTAGCATAAGCTATAGGTCAGGGTGTAACCATGCAGGCTGCTCATACAAGTTGTCAGGTATCCGAACCACTCAGGACTACCTAGCCACCTATAAGACTCACAAGACAAATACTCGAAACCAAATTACATGTATCTCGTACATCATGAACTCAGACCACTCAAGGAACTCAGATGTCACATATAAATCACGAACCTAGACCGCTCAATGAGTTCAAATTCCTTAATTCCTAGTGACATGTCACTTGTATCCTAGACTATTCCTAAGGTTCAAACGGGGTTTCCTTACTTATCGCATCACTGTCGAACTTGCTCCTAATGTCGTTTACAATATCCATAATACCAACCATATACTCATGGAATATCAAGGCATATAATTCATGATTGAAAATAAGCATTTATATTCATATAACATTAAAGCATTAAAATATGTAACACATCACACTATTTACACATGAACTTAACTCGGTACAAAATGATGATAAACGAGTCTATTCGTCGAAAAATTTAATCTTCCCTCGTTCAAGACCCGTATCACGTTTTTCTTGATCTATAATGCCAAATTTAACTTGTTTAATAATCACATTGTCCAAATCAATCCATAATTCATACTTTGATAAAATTCCCTTTTTACCCCTAACTTTTCAATTATTTACAATTTAGTCCCTAGGCTCGTAAAATGAAATGCATGCATTTTCTTTGTTACCCGAGCCTAGCTGAATTTTCCTTGTACTCATAACAGCCCATATTTTCATCAAAATAAGTTTTTTATCACTTATTTTACATATTTTACAAAATGGTCCTTTTTTGGTGTTTTCATGCAAAATCACCTAGTAAAAGATGTTAAACACATGTCAGACTATCATATTCTTTCATTAAACATCAAAATACAAACTTCTCATGCATGGGTCAAAATTCCAACATGAACCCTAGCTTAAAATATGGTTAGGAACGGGTACATCATGTTACGAGGATTTCAAAAATGTAAAGAACATTAAAAATGTGGCTAGGGCACACTTACTTCCAAGCTTGAAACATTTGAAAACCCTAGCTATAGTTCTCCACAAATTTTAGCAGCTAAGGAGGAGGATGGACAATATTTTCACTTGATTTTCCCTTTTTAATTCATTTAATTACCAAATGACCAAAATGCCCTTAAGGCATTTCTTTTACATTTTTCCTAAGCATGCCCATTTTTGTCCAAACATTTAGAAATTGGCCAAATTGCTAATTAGGACCTTTTAATTTATAATCTAAAGCAATTTCATGCTAAAACCTTCTAGAACATAAGTTTGGCATCTTATTCACTTTGGTCCCTAAAGTTCAATTAGACATTTTATGCATTGAATTTCTCCAAGAAATTTTCACACTAGCATGCATATGTATCATGGAACTCATAATAATCATAAAATAATTATTTCTATGTTGGATTTGTGGTGTTGAAACCACTGTTCTGACTATGCCCTAATTCGGGATGTTACAACTATCCCCTATTTACGGATTTTCGTCCCTGAAAATCTTATCGGTAAAAAGGTTTGGCCACTGTTTCCTCATTGGCTCCTTTGGCTCCCATGTAGCTTCTTCAGCCCCATGTCTATGCCATAAGACTTTCACAAGGAAAATATTTTTTTTTCTCAATTACTTGACTTCTCGTGCCAGAATCTTAATAGGTCCCTCACCATAAGTCATATCCGGTTGAATTTCAACATCTGTTAGTGCAATCACATGTGAAGGATCAGCTCTATACCGACGCAACATAGACACATGAAATACATCATGAATCTTTTCCAACTCAGGTGGCAAGGCCAATTGATAAGTAACAGGCCCTATCCTTTCCGTAATCTCATACGGTCCTATAAAATGAGGACTCAACTTGCCTTTTCTACTGAACCTCAAAACCTTTTTCCATGGAGACACTTTCAAGAATACTTTACCACCGACCTGATACTCAATTTCCTTTCTTTTCAAATCCGCATACGACTTTTTTCTATTCGATGCCGCTTTCAAACAATCATAAATTACCTTCACCTTTTATTCGATTTCCTTGACCAAATCAACTCCATGAATCTTATTCTCCTTAAGTTTAGTCCAGTGCAAAGGTGTACGGCATTTAAGTCCATACAACGCCTCATAAGGTGCCATTTTCAAGCTCGATTGATAATTTTTGTTGTAGGTAAATTCAACCAACGGTAAGTACTTGTCCCAACTACCTTGGAATTCCAACACACAGCATTGGAGCAAGTCTTCCAAAATCTGAATTATTCACTCAGATTTTCCTTCAGTCTAAGGCTGAAAAGCTATACTAAAATTCAGTTTTGTAGCCAAAGCTTCTTCTAATTTCTTCCAAAACCGTGAAGTGAACCTCGAATCTCTATCTGAAATAACTGACAAAGATACTCTGTGAAGTCTTACAATTTCAGAAACATACAATTCGGCCAATTTATCAAGTGAATAATCAGTGCGTACCGATATAAAATGGTTCGATTTAGTCAACCTGTCAACTACAACCCATACGGCATCTATCTTTCTTGGTGTCAATGGCAAACTTGTCACAAAATCCATAGAAATTTGGTCCCATTTCCATTCGAGAACCAAAATAGGCTGAAGTAAACCTAAAGGTACCTGGTGTTTGGCCTTTACTTGTTGACAAATCAAGCATCTCGATACAAACTCAGATATATCTCTTTTCATATCGTTCCATCAATACATTTTCTTTAAATCATTGTACATTTTCGTGCTACCCGAGTAAACTAACATACATCCGTTGTGAGCCTCATGCAAAATATTCTGAATCAACTCAGTATTCTTTGGAACACAAATTCTACCATGAAACCTCAAACAACCATTGGAGTCTTTTTGAAAATCTAGTTCACTATTCGACTCACACTGAGCTTTCTTTGCTTGTAACTCTTTATCAGTTTTCTAACCATCACAAATCTGTTGTAGAAAAGTCAGTCTAGCTCTTAACTTTGCTAGAATTACACCATGATTGGACAGGGTCAGCCGCATGTTCATAGCTCTCAAGGCAAATAAAGACTTCCTGCTCAGGGCATCAGCGACCACATTTGCCTTACCAGGGTGATAATTAATCACAAGATCATAGTCTTTTAACAATTCAAGCCATCTTCATTACCTTAAATTCAAGTCCTTTTAGGTCATTAGATACTTAAGACTTTTGTGGTCTATATAGACATAGCATTTCTCCCCAAATAAGTAATGTCGCCAAATCTTCAAAGCAAATACAATGGCGGCCAACTCTAGATCATGCGTCGAAAAAGTTCTTCTCATGGGGCTTCAGTTGCAGCGAAGCATAAGCTACCACCTTGCCTTCTTACATAAGTACACAACCTAGTCCACTCAAAGATGCATCACTGTAAATCACAAATTCTTTCCCTGATTCCAGTTGTACTAACACTGGTGCCTCGATCAATAACATTTTCAATTTCTCAAAGCTCTGCTGACATTTTTCCGACCATTCGAATTTTACATCTCTTTGAATTAATCTTATCATAGGGGTGGCTATCATAGAGAATCCTTTCACAAACCGTCTGTAGTAACCAGCCATACCCAAAAAGCTCCTAACTTCAGTTACATTCCTTGGTGGCTTCCATTTAAGAATAGTAGAAATCTTATTAGGATCAACTCGGATACTATCACCTAAAACAATGTGGCCTAAGAATCTGACCTTTCAAAGCCAAAACTCACTTTTACTGAACTTAGCATACAACTTAAAGTCTGCAAAATAGTTCTCAAGTGTTCGGCATGCTTTGCCTCATCTCTAGAATAAATCAGAATACCATCGACGAATACCACAACAAACTTTTCCAAATATGGTCGAAAGATTCGGTTCATTAAATCCATAAACACAGCAGGAGCATTTGTTAATCCAAATGGCATAACGAGGAACTTGTAGTGGCCATACCTAGTTCTAAAGGTAGTCTTAGGCACATCTGACTCTTTAACTTGTAATTGATAATAGCCGGATCTCAAATCTATCTTAGAGAACCATGTCGCTCCTTTTAACTGGTCGAACAGGTTATCAATCCTTGGAAAAGGATACTTATTTTTAATTTTCATCTTATTGGGTTGTCTGTAGTCAACGCATAATCTCATAGAACCATCATTCTTTTTCACAAATAACACAAGAGCACCCCACAGTGAAAAGCTTGGTCTCACAAAACCTTTATCAGTTAACTCTTGCAAGTGTGACTTTAATTCTTTCAACTCAGTCGGGGCCATCCTATACGGAGCAATAGAAATAGGTGTCGTCCCTGGCATTAACTTAATACCAAAATCAACTTCTCTAATTGGAGGAAAACCTGGCAATTCCTCTGGAAATATATCCGCATACTCACATAAAATTGGCACTGATCCAATTTTCAACTCGGATTCCTTTGTATTCAATATGTATGCCAAATAAGCTTAATACCCTTTTCTCATACATTTTTTAGCAAACATCGAGGAAATTACAATTCGCGACTTATCTGCATCATTTGATTCAGCACGAAGAATCTCACCAGTCTCACATTTCAATTCAATAACTTTTTGTCTACAATTCATTATAGCATTATGTAGTGTCAACCAATCCATACCCAGTATGACATCAAATTCATCAAACGGCAACAACATCAAGTCGGCCGAAAAATAATGGCCTCTAATCATCAAAGGGCATTTCTTACATACTTTATCAACTATCACAAGCTTTCCTAACGGTTTGAAACCTTAATCATAAATTTTTTAGACTCAACAGGTATATTCATACTAGATACCAATATTATACACACATACGAATGAGTAGAGCCAGGGTCTATCAAAGCAATAATAACAGTATCATAGAGAGAAAAATTACCAGTGATCACATCAGGAGAAGTCGCATCTTCACGTGTGCGTATGGCATAGGCTCTAGCTGAAGTCCTAGCTTCGAACCTCACTGTTGTATCTCTTATATACTTTCGGACCCATTCCCGGCATTTCTTGAAGGTCTTCCCTTAAAAGTTGTACCACTCGGTCTTGAACCTTGAAATCTTTTTTTCTTCATCATCTCGAGACAGTCTTTAATGAAGTGGTCTAGAGAACCACATCTAAAACAAGATCCGTCACTCACCCTACAGTTGCCAAAATGGCGTCTACCACATTGCTGGCATTCGGTTTCGAAAGGTTTAGCTTTACCCATGCTTGCATATATGTAGCCTGAGATTTAAAATCTAAATTCTGCTTTCTACGACTCCCATATGAATGTCCAGCTGACACATGAGAACAAGAGTACATCTCTATAAGTTTCTTAAACTGGGATGGAAATAACTTACTTGGTGTGTCTCTTTCTTGTGTCTCTAGCCTCAGACTCGGCTTTCTTCTTTTCTTTAATCAGTTCTTTAGCTTTACAAGCTCATTCGACTAGTACTACAAATTCCTTCAACTCAAGAATACCTACTAACGTCTTCATATCCTCATTAAGTCCATCTTCAAACCTTCTACACATTTTATCCTTAGAGGATATACACTCCCGAGTGTACTTGCTGAGTCTGACGAATTCTCTCTCATATTCATTAATTGCCATATGACCCTGTTTCAAATCCAGAAATTTCTTACGCTTCTAGTCGATGAACCATTCACTAATATACTTCTTTTAGAATTCTTCTTGAAAGAATTCCCAAGTAACTCTCTCTACGGTACCACAGATGTCAGCGTTCTCCACCAGTGATATGCTGCATCTCTTAAGGATATGACACATTTTAAGCTTTCTCCAGGTGTACAGGATAATTCATCAAATACACGTATTGAATTCTCTAACCAGAATTCTACTTTTTCAGGGTCATCATTGGCATTTGCTCTAAATTCCTCAGCACCATGCTTCCGGATTTTATCAACTGGTGTTCTAGAGAATCTCATAAAATCTACACCTTGAGGCATCATAGGTGTGGGTTGAGGATTTGGAGGAGGTGGGGGAGGTTGAACGTTCGGGTTCGTTCGAAAGAACTCAGTGTACCAGGCATTCATCATGTGGAGAAAGGCTTCTCCGCCTCTATCTCCTCTACTAAAAGTTTCGGGTCTACTATCGGATGGCACCGGTCCTTCAGTGGGAGCAGGCACGTCACTTTCTACATCATCCCCCACTGCTCTGTCGGGATCCATTTCCTATATCAAAACACATTTTAATATCGTCAGGAGTCGCCACACTATCATAATATATGTATGGCATGTATAGCCAGACTCAAACACATGCTATTTAGTCCAAGAACTGATTAAGGGTGTGTTCTCCATTGCTTTTGGGATGAACTTTTTCTAAAAAAAATACTTTTCTCTTAAAAGCAATGAAGAACACACATCATTGGGGTAACTTTTTTAACTTTTGGGATGAGCTTTTTTAGAGATGAAAAAGCAGTAAATTTTAGCTTTTTCAGCCAAAAAGCACTTTTGGTTGTTATTTTACCTTTTTAACCTTACTTTTTGACTTAAAATGTGTTTGATGCTATTATTTTGTGTTCTCTTTCTTGGTTATTTAATATGAGTTTTACAAATGTGTTAAAAGCATTAATTAAAAATAAAAAATATTTTTTAAATAATACAATTGTGTCAATATCTAATTATAAATATTTAATTGTTATATTTAAATATTTAAATATGAGTTTATATATTCTAATTAAATTTAATAAATAATTAAAATTAATTACTTAAAATATTTAAAATTAATATTATATGTTAAATAATAACAATAAGTTATAATAAATTATTTTTTATATTTTTACTAAAATATCATAATATTAACTAATTTGAACATTATTTAAATACATATTTGTTACTTTATAATATCATGTCTAAAATGGACATTTTACTTTTCAAAAGTACTTTTTGACAGCAATATCAAACACTTAAATTTTCCAAAGCACTTCTCAAAAGTACTTCTCAAAAGTACTTTTCCACAGCACTTTTCAAAAGCAATGAAGAACTCGCCCTAAATCGCAGCTCTGATACCACTAAATGTAACACCCCTTACACGTGTCCTACGCCGGGATAGGGTACGAGGCATTACCGGACTTGTACTCAGATATTCATGCAAAATCGGGCTATAAAATTTTTCTTCAAATCAAATTCATTCATACATACGCAATTCGTCCCTTGTATGGGCCTACGAGGCCCAAAACATCCATTGGAAGAGGTTCAGAACTAAATCGAGAACTTTAGAAAATTTTGGGTAACTTAACAAATTTTCTTATTTTGGAGAGTCACATGCTCATGGGGATAGGCCCTGTGGTCACACACGCACGTGTGGCCTGAGACACGCCTGCGTCCTTAATCCGTGTAACTCTCTGACTATGACGTCATCATTAAAATAACGTCACACGACTGTATCACACGCTCGTGTGTCCAGACCATGTGGTACATTAAAAATAAATGAATTTTTCATAAAATGGTGCAGACTTCACACGGCCAGAGCACACGTCCTTATAGGTAGGCCGTCTTTCTTACACGGCCAAGATACACGCCCGTGTCTTAGTCCGTGTGTTAACCACTACGCATACTGACTTGAAAAACTAGGGTGCAGGGGGCACATGGCCATTTAACACCCCCATGGGGGTAGACCGTGTGTCTCACACGGCCTAAATACATGCCAGTGTGTCTACCCATGTGGACCACTTAGAGGCTATTTTCTAAGCCAATTGCCACCCTCTGTAACACCCCGAACCCGATACCATCGCTGGTGTCGGACGTGAGGGGTTGACGAGCTAAATCCTCTTAAAGCACCGACCAATTTGGCATTTCCAGACAGGCTGGAAAACTGCGTCACTGTCGCCTTAAAAATCATATCTCGAGTTTCAAAACTCGGAAACTGATTCCGTAAATTTTCCTTGAATTTAGACTCATATATCCTTCCATGGATTTATTTCTAGAATTTTTGGTCGGGCAAATTGGTACAGTTTATTAGTTAAAGTCACCCATGTTACAGGGATTGACGACCTTCGCGCGTTACAACTTGAATATCTCTCTGTACAGGGCTTTAATACTGGTGCCGTTTGTTTATAATGAAACTAGACTAAAAATGGAATCTGCACATATAAGGCATGACTTCTAATTCATTCTGGATAATTTATAGCAAATTTTTAAAGTCGCGACAGGGGACCCAGAAACCGTTCTGGCCCTGTCTCACAATAACTTTAATATCTCTTAACAAGTAACTCCTATGACCGTTTCGTTTCTTCCATATGAAAGTAGACTCATCAAGGTTCATTTACATAACTTATTCACTATTTAATACCATTCCTACAAATTTTGGTGATTTTTCAAAACCACACCACTGCTGCTGCCAGCATCTGTTTTCAAGGTAACCTTTACCTATTTCATGATTTCCACGATTCAATTGGCCCTTTTTGCATACATAGCACAAGTGTGATCATGATTAACCATTCCAATGGCTAATCTTTCCAAAACCATTCCATACCCCATAATGATCATCATACAAACGATTATAGAATGATACTAACAACGTATATAAGCCATTTTCGCATGGCTATCCAAGCTTACATAAAACCGAAAGGTACATGACCTTCTACAATAGGGTAGCCCTATACATGCCATTTCAAAGTTCAACCAAAATTATACCCAAAATGGAGGCTTTGATAGTGTAGATGACTTCAACTTTAATGATCCCGAATTCGATCGCTAACGAGCAAAATCTATAAAAGAGAGCCAAAGCAGCGGGTAAGCATTTTATGCTTAGTAAGTCTCGAGCAATAAAATCAGCTTTAACTAAAGCATTACATTCACATGGCCAAATGAATCATTTCATTAATACACATTCACATAATCATACTTACTTCACACTTCATCATTGTATACTTTCACACGATATCAACCAATTCAATAGCTGAAAATTCGTTAGTCGATTGAACGAATGTTACTCAAACATATCGACTTTTCCAATGCACATATAAACATACCTTATCCTTTGGGCTTTTCGAGCGTACTAATTAAATTTATTACAGCAACCAACGCTCACCTTCAGCCCAAGCTTCTTGAATACAACCGGATATAACCACATGCACGAATGCCTTGGTCTTAGCCCGATAGAACGACTTGCACAAATGCCTTGGTATTAGCCAGATTTAACAACTTGCACGAATGCCTTCGGGTCTTAGCCCGGATATGGTCACTAGCACAATGGCCTCCGGGTCTTAACCCGGATATAATTACTAGCATAAATGTCTTGGGACTTAGCCGGATATCATTCAATTGCTCATGCACACACATACATCAATAATCATTACACATCCATGTTTCATTTTCGTTACTAAGGCTCAAACACAAACATATCACTTGCATAATCGCCTTCGGGACTTAGCCCGGGTATCATTCAAATACTCATACACACATAAATCAATAATCATTACACATCCATATTTCATTTCACATAATTCGAGTAGGGTCATTTCTTGAAGACTTACCTCGGATGTTGTCGAACAACTTCAACGGCTATTCGATCACTTTTTCCTTCCCTTTATCGGATTTAGCTCCTCTTTGCTCTTGAGCTTAACGAATACAAGTAGAAGTATTCAATATTTTTCTCAATAATGTTTACTAGTCAATCACATTCGGCATCTCATATCATCTCACTTTATTATAATTTATCATTCAACCTTTGAACCAAAACGCCATTATATGGCCACATATACATACATCCATATATTTAAGCTCAAGAATTTTAACATAACATCAAGTGCTCAAATTACTCATGTGGCCGATTATACATGGTCATAAATACACAAAATCAAAAATAATTTCAAGGTTTTTCACCCTATACATGTACTAGGCCGAATGTACATGCAAATTTCACTACATTCTTCAACAAATTTCTTCTTTAAACAAACATATTTATCACTTTCTTCATCACCAAAATATCATGTGCAAACATATATACACATATAGGTGCAAGGCAATTTCAAGGTGTCCATAACCATCCAAAGCACAAATTTTAACTAACATGCAAGAAGCATAAACCATGCTCATGAATGCTTCATGGCGAATACATCACAATCATGCCCTTTCAACTTCGGTCATGGTTAAACAAATAGAAAACTCAATGTCTTACTCAAGATTGCTACAAAGAAATTTCAAGAGTAGACAATCCATCATTGCATGCATCATTAGCAAGCTTCACATTTAGCATGCAATGGCTTTAACACAATAACAACTTTGGCCAAATACCATTCCCATGGCATAACAAGGATTTGAACCATGGCTAACATGAATATCAAGTTAGCAACTAAAACATGCATGAAACTCATAACACAACCTCATACATACCTTAATCTTGATGCAAGTTTAGCCAAATCTCCTTCTAGATCTCTTCTAAACAAAGAAAATGAAGCAAAATCTCTTCTTCCTCTTAGAATTTTCGGCCAAAGAAGGAGAGAACAAGGATGAACAATTTTTTTGTTTTTCTTTCACTCACTACGACAATGGGGATTGCTACACTCTCACACACATTTTTTTTATTTCTCTTCCTCATCTAATTATTTTATCACTTAATACATCATGCATTAACAAAACATGTCATAACATGTTTTCTTTGCCCATAATTCATTGCCATGGCCGCCACCACCTATAAAAGGGAATTTGACATGCAAGTCCATTGTTTTGCATGCATGCTTTAATTAGTCATCACACAATTCCCTATCGTACTTTCAAAGTTCACTACTAAGTCCTTTCTAGTGAAATTCACCTTAATAACACTAAATCAATCACCAAAAATGTCACACATGAGCACACATATATTATAGGCATCAAAATAAATTTTAAATTATTTTTATGCCTCGGTTTTGTGGTCCCGAAACCACATTCCGACTAGGGTCAATTTTCTACTGTCACAACTCTCCCCACTTAAGAAATTTTCGTCCCGAAAATCTTACCGTAAATAGGGTTGGGTATCGCTCTTTCATAGAGTTCTCGGTTTCCCAAGTAGCTTCTTCTATCCGTGTTTGACCCATAACACTTTCACTAGCGAACCCGCTTGTTTCGCAACTCTTTCACTTCACGTGATAGGATACGAATCGGTTCTTCCTCATAACTCATATTGGCTTGAATTTCAACCGATGGACTAATCACGTGCGATGGATCGGATCTATAGCGTCAAGCATCGAAACATGAAAGACATCGTGAATCTTTTCGAGTTCGGGGCAAAATCAAATGATATGCCACTTGGACCGACTCGCCGGATATCTCATATGGCCCAATGAACCTCGGGCTCAACTTGCCCTTACGGCCGAATCGAGTATCTTTTTCCAAGGCGAAACCTTGAGAAACACTTTATCTCCCACGATACTCGATGTCCTTACGCTTCAGATCCGCGTCGACTCGAGACGATCGGAGGCTATCTTCGACTTTCACGGATTACATTCACTTTCATTCAGCATCTCTAATCAAATCCACCGAAAATTTTGCTTTCACCGAGCTCGGTCAAAACAATGGTGTACGGCATTTACGACCGTACAAAGCCTCGTAAGGTGCCATCCTAATACTTGATTGAAAACTATTGTTATAAGCGAATTCAATCAAAGGTAAATACCGTTCCCATGAACCACTGAACTCGAGGATGCAACATCTCAACATATCCTCAAGTATCTGAATTATCCGCTCGGATTGACCATCGGTTTGGGGGTGAAAGGCGGTGCTGAAATGCAACTTGGTACCCAAAGCTTCTTGCAACTTCTTCCAAAATCGCGAGGTAAATCTCGGATCTCTATCCGACACGATAGAAATAGGTACCCCGTGTAATCTCACAATCTGAGAAACGTACAATTCGGCTAATTTGTCCATTGAAAAATCCGTACGTACGGGGACAAAGTGAGCCGACTTAGTCAGTCTATCTACCACGACCCAAATCGCATCTTTCTTACTTGCTGACATTGGCAGTCCGGATACAAAGTCCATTATGACTCGATCCCATTTCCACTCGGGTATCGTGATCGGCTGAAGTAATCCTGAAGGCACTTGATGTTCCGCTTTCACTTGTTGACATATTAAACATCTCGAAACAAAGTCGGAGATGTCTCATTTCATACCATGCCACCAAAACCGACGTTTCAAATCGTTGTACATCTTCGTACTCCCCGGGTGGATTGCCATTCGGCTACAATGGGCTTCGTTCAGAATTATCGAAATAAGTTCCGAATTCTTTGGAACACACAGACGACTTTTGAACCTCAAACAATCGTCATCATCGATCTGAAACTCCGATTCCTTGTTCGAACACATTCGCCCGTTTGCAACCAACTCATCGTCGACCTTCTGAGCTTCACAAATTTGATGTATCAATAATGGTTTGGCTTTCAATTCAGCTACTAACACGTTGTCGGATCGAACGGACAAGTGCACATTCATCGCTCGTAAAGCGAATAATGATTTACGACTCAAGGCATCTGCAACCACATTCGCCTTTCCCGGGTGATAGTCAATGACCAGCTCATAATCCTTTAACAGCTCGAGCCAACGTCTTTGTCGCAGATTTAAGTCTCTTTGGGTCATCAAATATTTGAGACTTTTGTGATCCGAGTACACATGGCACCTCTCACCAAATAAGTAATGTCGCCAAATCTTTAAGGCGAATACGATGGCGACCAATTCAAGATCATGGGTCGATAATTTTTCTCATGTGGCTTTAATTGCCTCGACGATAGGCCACAACTCGACCTTCTTGCATCAATACACAACCTAACCCAAGTAGGGAGGCGTCACTATAGATGGCAAACTCTTTGCGATTCGGGTTGCACTAGAATTGGGGCTTCATCAAATAAGTTTTCATTGATCGAAACTCTTCGACATTTCTCCGTCCATTCGAACTTAACATCCTTTTGGAGTAGCCGTCATTGGCGTGGCTATCGTTGAGAAACCTTTACAAATCGTCGGTAATAACCTAAGCAAGCCCCAAAAGCTCGAACCTCGGTAATATTTCTGGAGGCTTCCAGTTAAGTATGGCTGAAATTTTGTTCGGTCGACTCGAATGCCCGATCTGAGATATCACATGCCCCAAGCTAACCTCTCTAACCGAACTCACACTTGCTGAACTTAGCATATAATTGCTTATCCGTAGAATTTGCAGCACTAACCTCGGTGTTCAAGCATGTTCGGTCTCATTTCTTGAATAGACCAAGATGTCATCAATGAATACGACTACGAACCGATCTAAATATGGTCCGAAGATCCGATTCATCAAATCCATAAATACCGCAGGGCATTAGTAAGTCCAAACGGCATCACTAGAAACTCGTAGTGACCATATCTCGCTCAAGGCGGTCTTGGAGTGCGTCCGAATCTCGAATTCATGGCGATAATAGCCCGATCTCAAATCTATTTTCGAGAACACCGAGGCTCCCTTCAGTTGATCGAACAAGTCATCAATACGCTGATAGCGGATATTTGTTCTTTATCGTCACTTTATTAAGTCGACGATAGTCGATGCACAACCTCATGGTCCCATCCTTCTTTTCACAAACAACACCGGGCGCACCCAAAGGCGAAAAACTCGGTGGGCAAAACCTCTATCCACCAATTCTTGCAACCGAGCTTTCAACTCCTTTAATTCCGTCGATTGCCATACGATACGGAGCTATCGAAATTGGAGTGGTACCGGTACCAATTCGATGCCAAACTCTATTTCCGAACAGTGGTAAACCCGGCAATTCTTGGGGAAAATATCCGGGTATTCACAAACCATCGCACAGATTCGAGTTTCTTTTCGACTCCTTGTCATCGAGCACATACGCAAGGTACACTTCGCACCTTTTCTTACATATTTCCGGGCCAACATTGTTGATATTACAAATGGCAACCCTTTAAGTCCGTAGACTCAACCCGAATTATCTCGTTATTCGCGCACCTCGGATCGATAGTCTTGCTTTTGCAATTTACAACCGCATCGTGCATGGTCAACCAATCCAAACCAAGAATAACGTCAATTCATCGAGCGGCAAAAGCATCAAGTCCGCGGAAAACAAGAACCTCGGAATACTAGGGGACTTTTCTTGCACACTTTGTTGACAAGCACGTAATGACCCAAGGGTTTGACACCGAATTACAAACTCGATGAGACTCAATAGGCAAAGTCTTCTTTGGATGCTAAGGTTTCACATATATAAGAATGAGTAGAACCGGGGTCAATCAAAGCAATCACATTACTATCGAAAAGATTGAAAGTACCGGTAATAACATCTGGTGAGGCAGCATCCTCGCGTGCGCGTATGGCATAAGTCCTAGCAAGAGTACGAGCCTCGGGTCTTGTTGTAGCATCTCTCGACCCTCTCTGACCGCCACTAGCATTGCCCGCATTTCTGGATGGCCTACCTCGAGTAGTGGTAGCACCCGGGTTTCCACTTTGACTTACATTTTGTTCAAGCAACCTCGGGCAGTCCTTGATAAAGTGGTCAGCCGATCCACACTTATAGCAGGAACGATCACGAAACCTACAGCTCCCCGAATGCCATTTGCCACAATGCAGACACTCCGCTCTCTCTCGGCGATCATTTCCACCACTGGCGATCGAAGTGACTCGTGTGGTCACAGGAGGTCGACCGCGATCCCGTCTAGAAAAGCCCGAAGCGCCTCTAGACCGGCTCACATCATCTTGAAATCTCTTGATGCTGTTGAAGAGACTTTCCGAGGACCTTTTGAATTCTCCGGTTCCCACATCAACTTTTGTTTCTCCTTCCTAAGCTCTTGACTTTACAAGCTCGCTCAACAAGTACTACGAACTCTCGTATTTCGAGAATGCCAACGAACATCCTTATATCATCATTCAGCCCATCCTCAAAGCGTTTACATAATAGCTTGGACGAAATGCATTCTCGCGCGTCTGGCTAAGCCTCACAAATTTTCGTTCGTAGTCGATGGCGACATAGAGCCTTGCTTAAGATCAAGAAATTCCTTTCGCTTCGGTCGATGAATCTCGATGATATACTTTTTTGAACTCGGTTTGAAAGAACTCCCAAGTCACTTGCTCTCTAGGCACCACAAGTCGAGTACTCCACCAATAGTAGGCGGAATCACGTAGCAAGGAGATGGTACACTTTAAGCACTCATCGGTGTACAAGATAGCTCATCGAGCACCGAATAGTGTTGTCCAACCAAAATTCAGCTTGCTCGGCATCATCATCATCCGTAGCTTTAAATTCAGTGGCCCCATGTTTTGAATCCTATCGATGGGGGCTTACTTGACCTTATTGGGTCGATTCGGAGGTATTGTAGGTCTTGAGGTTGCATTTGTCGGAAATGGAGGTTGTGGAACAGTAGTGTTAGTTCGAATGTATTGGTTAAACCGGTCATTCATCACACTATAAAAGGCTTGCCTAGCCTCATCGTTCAGATTGCTGGCCATAGGTTGAGAGTCTGCGGCCACCTGTCCCTTGCGCGGGCGCAGCGCCACACTCTCCACATCATCAGCTATTGCTCGGTTGGGATCGGGATCCATTGCTATAAACAAACACAAAGTCAAATTGTCAGAAATCACCACACTATCAATTCATCATTTAATGGCATGTATAGCTAGACCCCAAACATATCACGGTAGTCCTAAAATTGACTAAACCGTAGCTCTGATACCAATAAAATTGTAACACCCCGAACCCGAGACCATCGCCGGTGTCGGACGCGAGGGGTTGACGAGCTAAATCCTCTTAAAGCACCGACCAATTTGGCATTTCCAGACAGGCTGGAAAACTGCGTCACTGTCGCCTTAAAAATCATATCTCGAGTTTCAAAACTTGGAAACTGATTCCGTAAATTTTCCCTGAATTTAGACTCATATATCCTTCCATGGATTTATTTCTAGAATTTTTGGTCGGGCAAATTGGTACAGTTTATTAGTTAAAGTCGCCCATGTTACAGGGATCGACTGCTCTGACCTTCGCGCGTTACAACTTGAATATCTCTCTGTACAGGGCTTTAATACTGGTGCCGTTTGTTTCTAATGAAACTAGACTCAAAATGGAATCTGAAAATATAAGGCATGACTTCTAATCCTTTCTGGATAATTTATAGCAAATTTTTAAATTCGCGACAGGGGACCCAGAAACCGTTCTGGCCCTGTCTCACAATAATTTTAATATCTCTTAACAAGTAACTCCTATGACCGTTTCGTTTCTTCCATATGAAAGTAGACTCATCAAGGTTCATTTACATAACTTATTCACTATTTAATACCATTCCTACAAATTTTGGTGATTTTTCAAAACCACACCACTGCTGCTGCCAGCATCTGTTTTCAAGGTAACCTTTACCTATTTCATGATTTCCACGATTCAATTGGCCCTTTTTGCATACATAGCACAAGTGTGACCATGATTAACCATTCCAATGGCTAATCTTTTCAAAACCATTCCATACCCCATAATGATCATCATACAAACGATTATAGAATCATACTAACAACGTATATAAGCCATTTTCGCATGGCTATCCAAGCTTACATAAAACCGAAAGGTACATGACCTTCTACAATAGGGTAGCCCTATACATGCCATTTCCAAGTTCAACCAAAATTATACCCAAAATGGAGGCTTTGATAGTGTAGATGACTTGACTTTAATGATCCCGAATCCGATCACTAACGAGCAAAATCTATAAAACAGAGAGCCAAAGCAGCGGGTAAGCATTTTTATGCTTAGTAAGTCTCAAGCAATAAAATCAGCTTTAACTAAAGCATTACATTCACATGGCCAAATGAATCATTTCATTAATACACATTCACATAATCATACTTACTTCACACTTCATCATTGTATACTTTCACAAGATATCAACCAATTCAATAGCTGAAAATTCGTTAGTCGATTGAGCGAATGTTACTCAAACATATCGACTTTTCCAATGCACATATAAACATACCTTATCCTTTGGGCTTTTCGAGCGTACTAATTAAATTTATTACAGCAACCAACGCTCACCTTCAGCCCAAGCTTCTTGAATACAACCGGATATAACCACATGCACGAATGCCTTGGTCTTAGCCCGGATAGAACGACTTCCACAAATGCCTTGGGTATTAGCCCGATTTAACAACTTGCACGAATGCCTTGGTCTTAGCCCGGATGTGGTCACTAGCACAATGGCCTTGGTCTTAACCGGATATAATTACTAGCATAAATGTCTTGGGACTTAGCCCGGATATCATTCAATTGCTCATGCACACACATACATCAATAATCATTACACATCCATGTTTCATTTTCGTTACTAAGGCTCAAACACAAACATATCATCGGCATAATCGCCTTGGGACTTAGCCCGGTATCATTCAAATACTCATACACACATAAATCAATAATCATTACACATCCATATTTCATTTCACATAATTGAGTAGGGCCATTTCTTGAGGACTTACCTCGGATGTTGTCGAATAGCTTCAACGGCTATTCGATCACTTTTTCCTTCCCTTTATCGGATTTAGCTCCCTTTGCTCTTGAGCTTAACGAATACAAGTAGAAGTATTCAATATTTTTCTCAATAATGTTTACTAGTCAATCACATTCGCATCTCATATCATCTCACTTTATTATAATTTATCATTCAACCTTTGAACCAAAACGCCATTATATGGCCACATATACATACATCCATATATTTAAGCTCAAGAATTTTAACATAACATCAAGTGCTAAAATTACTCATGTGGCCGATTATACATGGTCATAAATACACAAAATCAAAAATAATTTCAAGGTTTTTCACCCTATACATGTACTAGGCCAAATGTACATGCAAATTTCACTACATTCTTCAACAAATTTCTTCTTTAAACAAACATATTTATCACTTTCTTCATCACCAAAATATCATGTGCAAACATATATACACATATAGGTGCAAGGCAATTTCAAGGTGTCCATAACCATCCAAAGCACAAATTTTAACTAACATGCAAGAAGCATAAACCATGCTCATGAATGCTTCATGGCCAAATACATCACAATCATGCCCTTTCAACTTCGGTCATGGTTAAACAAAAGAAAACTCAATGTCTTACTCAAGATTGCTACAAAGAAATTTCAAGAGTAGACAATCCATCATTGCATGCATCATTAGCAAGCTTCACATTTAGCATGCAATGGCTTTAACACAATAACAACTTTGGCCAAATACCATTCCCATGGCATAACAAGGATTTGAACCATGGCTAACATGAACATCAAGTTAGCAACTAAAACATGCATGAAACTCATAACACAACCTCATACATACCTTAATCTTGATGCAAGTTTAGCCAAATCTCCTTCTAGATCTCTTCTAAACAAAGAAAATGAAGCAAAAATCTCTTCTTCCTCTTAGAATTTTCGGCCAAAAGAAGGAGAGAACAAGGATGAACAATTTTTTTTGTTTTTCTTTCACTTGCACTGCAATGGGGATTGCTACACTCTCACAAACATTTTTTTTATTTCTCTTCCTCATCTAATTATTTTATCACTTAATACATCATGCATTAACAAAACATGTCATAACATGTTTTCTTTGCCCATAATTCCTTGCCATGGCCGCCACCACCTATAAAAGGGAATTTGACATGCAAGTCCATTGTTTTGCATGCATGCTTTAATTAGTCATCACACAATTCCCTATCGTACTTTCAAAGTTCACTACTAAGTCCTTTCTAGTGAAATTCACCTTAATAACACTAAATCAATCACCAAAAAATGTCACACATGAGCACACACATATTATAGGCATCAAAATAAATTTTAAATTATTTTTATGCCTCGGTTTTGTGGTCCCGAAACCACATTCCGACTAGTGTCAATTTTGGGCTGTCACACCCTCACTCATCCACATTCTCAAACATGTTTCATAGCATGCAACATAGCATATTTAAACACTCAATATCCAATGCCACAACATTTTCATGCCTTCAAAATATCATCTTAAATCATATTCAATCAGTCACACCATTTAGAAGCATTCCACACCAATTTCATGCATAACCAAATTTGTTATCCAAATTCCATAATACATATTCATGACCATGATCATCTTAAGTCATTGAATCATTTCTTATCTTCTAGCAACTATTCCACACCTCAACATACATTTACCAAGCAATAACATATCACATCATCATGGCATTAGCACATGCATGCATGGGTAATTAGATTACAACCCAATAATCAAATATAAGCTATATCACATGGCTGATACAAAATGAATCAACAACATTAGAGGCCCTTACAATTTGGCCAAAATTTCATGACACATATCATAAAAATAACCAAGTCCCTATACATGCCATACTCAAGTTATCAAATTCACTATACCCAATATTCTTTTGATAGTGTGATCGAATACTCTAACAGCTTCCGATCCCCGAGCTAGCTTGGCAGAACTACAAATATGGAAAGGAAAGGGGGTAAGCATTAGAGCTTAGTAAGTCCACATGCAAATAATTTACAATGACAGTAAGTAATTATCACACAAAGACATAATAACTTAACCAAAAGATTATTCATCATTCAAGCATTTTGACTTATTTATTAAGTGTTCATATATATTTATATACTTTCTCATCACAATTCATCCTTTATCAAGGCATTGCTCATGAGTTTAGCGTGCATACCTGTACTTACCCGTAGTATATCATATGATCATACCTTCTTTAACATGCCCTCTTTGGGACTTTCATCACCTCATCCATTGCAATACCCGTTGGACACTCAGAATACTATTAGATACACGGAAAACTTGCACATAAGTGCCACATATACATACGTAGCCAAAGCTACCTCATAACATGTAACGCTCGAAATGGAGCTACTCACGGGCCCGCTAGCATAAGCTATAGGTCAGGGTGTAACCATGGAGGCTGCTCATACAAGTTGCCAGGTATCCAAACCACTCAGGACTACCTAGCCACCTATAAGACTCATAAGACAAATACCCGAAACCAAATTACATGTATCTCGTACATCATGAACTCAGACCACTCAAGAAACTCAGATGTCACATATAAATCACGAACCCAGACCGTTCATTGAGTTCAGATTCCTTAATTCCTAGTGGCATGTCACTTGTATCCTAGAATATTCCTAAGGTTCAAACGGGGTTTCCTTACTTATCGCATCACTGTCAAACTTGCTCCTAATGTCGTTTACGATATCCATAATACCAACCATATACTCATGGAATATCAAGGCATATAATTCATGATAGAAAATAAGCATTTAAATTCATATAACATTAAAGCATTAAAATATGTAACACATCACATTATTCACACATGAACTTGCCTCGATACAAAATGATGATAAACGAGCCTATTCGTCGAAAACTTTATTCTTCCCTCGTTCAAGACCCGTATCACGTTTTTCTTGATCTATAATGCCAAAATTAACTTGTTTAATAATCACATTGTCCAAATCAATCCATAATTCATACTTTGATGAAATTACCTTTTTACCCTTAACTTTTCACTTATTTACAATTTAGTCCCTAGGCTTGTAAAATGAAATGCATGCATTTTCTTTGTTACCCAAGCCTAGTCGAATTTTCCTTGTACTCATAGCAGCCCATATTTTCATCAAAATAAACTTTTTATCACTTATTTTAGATCTTTTACAAAATGGTCCTTTTTAGGTGTTTTCATGCAAAATCACATAGTAAAAGATGTTAAACACATATCAAACTATCATATTTTTCCATTAAACATAAAAATACAAACTTTTCATGCAACACTAGCTTAAAATATTGTTAGGAATAGGTACATCAAGTTACAATGATTTCAAAAATATAAATAACATTAAAAACGGGACTAGGGAACACTTACTTCCAAGTTTCAAAAGTTTGAAAACCCTAGCTATGGTTCTCCACAAATTTCGGTAGCTAAGGAGGAAGATGGACAATATTTTCACTTGATTTGCCCTTTTTAATTTATTTAATTACCAAATGACCAAAATGCCCTTAAGGCCTTTCTTTCAAATTTTTCCTATGCATGTCCATTTTTGTCCAAACATTTAGAAATTGGCCAAATTGTTAATTAGGACCTTCTAATTTATAATCTAATGCAATTTTATGCTAAAACCTTCTAGAACATAAGTTTTGCATCTTATTCACTTTGGTCCATAAAGTTCAATTAGACATTTTATGCATAGAATTTCTTTAAGAAATTTTCACACTTGCATGCATACATATCATGGACCTCATAATAATCATAAAATAGCTATTTCTATCTCGAATTTGTGGTCTCAAATCCACAATAAACCCTAAACCCTAATTCAGAATGTTACAGGTAACTCAAGAAGCTTTCACGAAACTTTAAATTTTTTTCTCAAAATAAGGGACACACGTCTGTGTGGCAAGGCCATGTGTCTCACATGCCAGTGTGGACATGCCGTGTGTCTCACATGGCCACCAGATACTCTTGTGTCACAAGCTATGTGGACATTCAAAATGGGAGAACATAGCCTTATCCTAGCCTGTTTCCAACCTCGTGTAACTCTCTGAATTGTGTTACACGGCCAACACAAACGCTCGTGTAGCTAGCCCGTGTGCCCTAAAAATGGTCATACATGCCTGTGTGCTAGGTCATGCCAAACCTATAGGGTATATTGACTTATGCCACATGGCCAAGTCACACACCCGTGTTTAAGGCCGCGTGGAGCATACTGACTTGATTTCTAAAACCACACTAGGGGACACATAGCTGTGTAACATAACCGTGTGTCACACACGGCTAGGACACACGCCTGTGTCTCTGTCTATGTAGACAAAAGTAGGCTATTTACCAAGCCAATTTGCCACCCAAATTTGCTTGTACCAAACAACTTAAATGGCACCAATTCACAAGCACAAATCAAATCTAATATCAACCATTTGACATTTACTATACCAATATCCACAACCTCATCATATAAGTCGTTCACATAACCATCCATGAACTCAAAATATCAACTATACATGCACATATATGCACATAAACAAATTCCTCAAATTAAGCCAAATCTCATGGCTTTATCTTATAACACAACATGTACCAAAATCACTAGCTCAAAAACCATAACTATCATCTTTATAACTAGCCTATACATGCCATATTTACATATATCCTTGAGTTCAAAAGTACCAATTAGCAATTGGATAGTGTGTTGCGTATCTCAGACTTTATCTGAATCGAGCGAGCTATTGAACCTCTATAAAACATGGAAAAGAAACAGAGTAAACTTTATAGCTTAGTAAGCCTGTAAAATTCAGAATTAAGCTTACCATTTATACGTAATCAAGACAATAAATAAGCTATACTCAATTCAATTACGAAATGCCTAAACAAAAGCATTCATTAACAAGTTAGTCACATAAGTGCATGAAATCATCCATTATCATATCTGCTCTTTCGAGCTATGATCAATAAGCTCCTCCTGAGCTGATGGACAGTAAACTCTATTGAGTTGAAACAGCAAGCTTTGACGAGCTGAAAACAGTAAGCTCTTATGAGCTGATATATCGGTAAGCTCATACGAGCTGTGCTGAGTCCAAAACACATGCAGGATCTCAACCAAAACGGTGACTCTAGTGACATGTCACTCGTATCATATGACTTTTTACGGTTCAAACGAGACTCGATATTCAATAATTCTCATCAATTAGGCTTTCGAACTCAGTAATACCATTTATTCAATTATACTTTCATTTCAAAAAATTTATAAGTGTTTAAAAATTTGATTCTAATTATATGAACTTACCTCGAGTTGCTCGAATGGAAATTATCGACTATTCGTCCACTTTTCCTTTTCCCCGATCTAATCCCGATCTCGGCTTATCTTGATCTATATATTATCAAATTTAGCACATTCAACATTCGATGTATTCAATATAGCCGATAATTTATAATTTGGAAAATTTACACATTTGCCCCTAATGTTTCACATTTTCACAATTTCGTCCTTATCACATAAAATTACAAATTCATGCAATTTAGTACAAACCCATGAGCCAAATTTGATAAATGTTACTAGTAGCCCATATTTTTAATTTATTCACACTTTTAACCACCACATTTCATATTTTCTCAATTTAATCCAATACGACCTTCAATGTTGCGACATACCCTTGAAGATACCCTTAAGCTGAAAATACTGCCCTCGATGTCATAACATAGGACTTGTTGTGTCGGGACATCACCTCTGTATGAGAAATTAATATGAGCCAGGGGTGTTTTGGTCTGAACAATCCAACTTTAAGCTCGGGAACGTCAGCTAACATAGGGTTATGGACAACAACCATCCTATGTCTATAAATAAGCTCAACTAACACATATTAAAAACAACATTTTTCCTTTGTATAATTTTCTCTTTAGTTTTAGATTGTAGAGTTTCTTTTCTTCAATGGTTTATACTTGATTTCCATCATTGTTATTTATTTTCGGGAAAAAATTAGATTCCTTAAACTATTCTCAAACTCTATGAAGATTCTACGCTTTGATTCAATACAATCAGGCTTCTTCTAAACTCTATTCTCAAAATCATTCTTTATGTTCATTCTTTTATTCAACTTCATATTGTTTATTAGATCCATGAGGAACTAATCCTCCTCTAGGGGATTAGTGAGTAGAGGTATGAATAATTAATTATTTTGTAGGGATTTCTTAACAGATTAGTTGTTCAGGACAAGAAGAACCTAAACCCTAGGCCTGACAATCCCAAGAAGTCATCAACGTGAGAGCTAACCCATAATTAGTATGGCCAATCTGTGAACACCATAAACCTTTACCAGTCTAGACTGTAAGGTCGGAAGATAAGTAGTCCTTTCCCATTTAGTATTTTAGTGGACATATTAGAAGATCCTTGTAACGCCCTCACGCCCGAGACCGTCGCCAGAGTCGAGCTTGAGGTGTTACTAAACTTAATTCATTAATTAAATAGCTCAAACAATTTATTTTTAAAATTTCTAGACAAGCTGGCCAACTGCATCATAGTCGCTTAAAAATTCATATCTCGAGTTTCAAAACTCGAAATTAAGATCAATAAATTTTCCTTGAAACTAGACTCATATATCAATCTACAAATTGTTTTCTAGAATTTTTGGTCCAGCCAATTAGTACATTTTATTAGTTAAAATCTCCATTGTTTTAGGGTTCGACTACTCTGACCCCTGTGTATTACGAATCAGATATCTCCCTGTACAGAGTTTCAATGATTATACCATTTGTTTCTAATAAAACTAGACTCAATAAGGATTTCATAAATGTAAGGTAAAACTCCTAATTATTTTTGTACAATTCTTTGTGAATTTTTAAATTCAGAATAGGGGATTCAGAGACCACTCTAACCCTGTTCCACCAAAACTTAAATATCTCATAAAATATAACTCATTTACCTGTTTTGTTCCATCCATATGAAAATAGACTCATCAAGCTTAGATTTCATATCTTATTCATCATTTAATTCAATTTCTACTATTTTTAGTGATTTTTCAAATTCACATCACTGCTGTTATATGACTCTGTTTTATGGTCAATTTTACCATTTCAAGGATTTTCATGGTTTAGTTCAGACATAAAGCATACATGTTATCATATATAAACTTGATTAGCCATTCCAATAGCTAATCATTTACAAAACCTTTTCTTACCAAACCATAACCATATCATAAGATCATTTATACAAAGTGAGTATATTGCTATACATGCCACACTCAAAATATACAAGCCATTTTACCAATTTAGGTCTTCGGATAGTATGAATGAGCCTTCGACCTATCCCGATTCTCAAGCCGGCTTTTCAACAACTACAATGAATGAAAAGAAAGGGGTAAGCATAGATGCTTAGTAAGTTCACATGCAAATAGCAAGTAACATAATCATGAAATTCCACATAAAACATCATTTGCATAAACAACACCAAGACATTCATGTTTCATTTGCATTTAATATCTTTCTACGATTTCATCATACCAAGTTCTCAACCCGAGGATTTAAGCACATACCTGTCAAATTTTCTCATTCATCACACTTACCAATATGTCACCTTCATTTTAGGCATTCTTCTCATTCACTTAAGATTCACCCGTTGAACACATCGGAATATAATTCGAATACGCGGATTTCATGAATGTAAGTGCCATACCCGCAGCTAGACAAACTCAATAGCCTGCGGAACTTATGTAGCCAAGCTACCATGTAACCCGCCCATAAGTGAACTATGACTCAACTCAACGAGATCGGGCGTTCGCATCCATAAGTGAACTCGGACTCAACTCAACGAGTTCGGATGCCTCGTTACATCTCATGAACTCAGACTCAACTCAACGAGTTCGAAACTCAAGTTTCCTAGTGACATGTCACTTGTAATGTAATCTATTCCTAAGTTTCAAATGGGATTTTTCCTCGATCTCACATCTTTTCCGTCTTCCACGGAATATCGGAACCGATACTCCGTGATTGTTCATACTCATCAAGTAATTCACATAATTACATATTATTCAACAATAACCACAAAACATAACAATTCATGATAATAATAAGCATCATATCATATAAACAACATTAAATTGCTCCAAATGACAATTATGTTACTACATTTACACATGAACTTATCTTGATACAAAATATTAGCAATCGAGCCTATTCTTCGTAAACTTTGTTTTTCCCTCGATCGCGACTTGAATCTCGTTTCTCTTGATCTATAATGCCAAATTAATATTATTTAATATATACATTCATCAAAATAGCATTTAATATGAACTTTGGCAAAAATACATTTTTGCCCCTAAACTTTTGCATAATTACACTTTTGCCTCTGGGCTCGGGAATTAAATCATCCCTTATTCTTATGTTTTATGACATGCTGATCATTTTTCCCTTCTATGGCAACATCAAATTCACACTCTAACATGTACTTATGACTATTAGGTACTTTTACCGATTAAGCCCTTTTACTCGTTTTCGCTTAAAACCGAGTAGCACAAGTTGTCTAACATAATTTAAAACCTCATATTCTATCATAAAACACCAAAATACAAAAATTTCACCTATGGGTATTTTTCCAAATATGAACCCTAGGTTGAATTATTGCTAGCATAAGTTAATTCGAGCTACCGAGATTTCAAAAACATAAAAATCATTAAAAACAGGGCATGAAATCACTTACTATGAAGCTTGAAAGTTGAAGAAACCCTAGCTATGGGGAGAGGTAAAATTCGGCAGCAACAATATGGAGAAGATGATCATTTTGTGTTATTTTTCCCATTATATTTCATTTAATATACAAATGACCAAAATGCCCTTACTACTAAACTTTTCAAAAATTCAATCCATGTCCAATTTTGTCCATAGACTTAGAAATTGGTCAAATTGCTATTTAATACCTCCTCATTAATATTCCAAAGCAATTTCATACTAAAAACTCCTAGAATGCAAATTTTGCAAATTATTCGATTTAGTCCCTAATTTCAATTTAAGCGCTTTAGGCATAGGATTTCATCACGAAATTTTCACACAATCATGAAATCATATCATAAACATCAAAATAATTATAAAATAATTATTTCTATCTCGGATTTGTGGTCACAAAACCACTATTCCGATTAGACCTTAATTCGGGATATTACAACTCTCCCCCCTTTAAGGATTTTCGTCCTCGAAAATCTTACCGATAAATAGGTGTAGGTATTTGTTTCTCATAGTTTCCTCAGGTTCCCATGAAGTCTCTTCGACCCCGTGCTTTTGTAACAATACTTTCACGAGAGCGACACTTTTATTTCTTAGTTGTTTGACCTCTCGAGCTAAAATCTTAATCGGTTTTTCTTCGTAAGTCATATCCAGTCGTAGTTCAATTTCTATCGGTGAAATTATATGTGAGGGATCCGAATGATACCGACGTAACATAGATACGTGGAACACATCATGCATCTTCTGTAATTCAGGTGGTAATGCTAGCTGATAAGCTACTGGTCCAATTCTTTCAATTACTTCATACGGTCCAATAAAACGCGGACTTAACTTACCCTTCTGTCCAAATCTAAGGACTTTCTTCCATGGAGACACTTTCAAAAATACCTTATCACCAACTTGAAACTCGATTTCTTTTCGTTTCAAATCCGTATAAGATTTCTGTCTATCTGAAGTAGCTTTCAAACAATCTCGAATCACTTTCACCTTTTCTTCAGTTTCTTGTATTAGATCAACTCCATAAATCTGATTTTCCTTGAGTTTAGTTCAATACAATGGCGTCTGACATTTACGACCATACAATGCTTCATAAGGTGCCATCTTAAAACTCGTCTGATAACTATTATTATAAGCAAATTCTACCAAGGGTAACTATCTCTCCCAATTACTTTGAAATTCCAATACGCAACATCTGAGCATGTCTTCAAGAATCTGAATTACTCTCTGATTGTCCATCAGTTTGTCGATGAAAGGCAGTGCTGAAATTTAACTTTGTACCTAATGCCTGTTGCAACTTTTGCCAAAATCGTGAAGTATATCTCGGATCTCTATCTGAAATGATTGACAAAGGTATTCCATGAAGCCTAACAATCTCACAGATATACAATTCAGCCAACTTATTAAGAGAATAATTCGTACGTACCGAAAAAAAATGAGCCGATTTAGTCAGTCTGTCAACTATTACCCAGATGACATTTTTCTTCCCCGGAGTTAACGGCAACCCTAATACAAAATCCATAGTAATCCGATCCCATTTCCATTTAGGAATCATGATAGGCTGGAGAACTCCAACCAACTTCACTGTCTCAAATTCAAGTCTTTTTGTGACATCAAGTACTTCAGACTTTTGAGGTCGGTATATAATCGGCACTTTTCACCATACAAATAATGTCGTCAAATCTTCAAAGCAAACACTATAGCAGCCAATTCCAAATCATGAGTCGGATAATTCCTTTCGTGAGATTTTGACTGCCTCGAAGCATAAGCCACCACTTTTCCTTCTTGCGTAAGTACACATCCTAAGCCATTTCAAGAAGCATCACTATACACCGCAAATTCTTTACCTGATTCGGGTTGTACCAACACTGGTGCTTCAGTTAATAACTTTTTCAATTCTTCAAAACTCTGTTGACATTCTTTCGTCCATTCAAATTTAACATCCTTTCGGAGTAGTCTAGTCATAGGAGCAGCAATCATAGAAAATCCATTTACAAATCGCCGATAATACCCAACTAGACCTAAGAAACTTCTAACCTCGGTTACAATTTTTGGTGGTTTCCAATCAACAATGGCTAAAATTTTACTAGCATCAACCCGTATACCATCACTTGAAACAATGTGACCTAAAAATCCAACTTCCTGAAGCCAAAATTCACTTTTACTAAACTTAGCATACAACTAGTTATCTCTCAAAGTTTGCAAAACTATCCTCAAGTGCTCAGCATGTTCTGTCTCATCTTTTGAATAAATTAAGATGTCATCTATAAACACCACAACAAATTTGTCCAAGTATGGCTGAAATATGTGATTCATTAAATCCATAAACACGGAAGGAGCATTTGTCAACCCGAATGGTATAACTAAAAATTCATAATGACCATACCTTATTCTAAAAGAAGTTTTAGGCACATCTGACTCTTTTACTCGCAACTAGTAGTACCCAGATCTCAAGTCAAACTTTGAAAACCATGTCGCCCCTTTTAACTGATCAAACAAATCATCAATTCTTGGCAACGGATACTTTTTTTTTATTGTCACCTTGTTTAATTGCCGATAGTCAACACACAATCTCATAGAACCATCCTTCTTTTTCACAAATAACACGGGAGCACCCCAAGGTGAAAAATTCAGTCTCACAATGTGACAGCCCTAATGTGACCCTAGTCGGGAAGTGGTTTCGGGGCCACAAAACCGAGTCATAAAAATAATTAGCTGTCATATGTGATGCTTATTATATGTATATATGCATGTGTGAAAATTTTATATTTGAATTTTGTTTAATTGTAGGTGAATTTTAGTAAATAGGACTTATGTGAGAAAATTTAGAAATGTGCTAGGCAAATGTAAAGTGGCCTATTAATGCATGTTATAGAAATGGTGGGTTTGCATGTCAAATTGCCCAATATTTGAGCTAGTGGTAGCCATGCTATGGGGCATAGCATATTTTAAGCATGGTGTGCTAATGTGGTATGTAGGAAACAATAAAATAAAAAGCTAGTAATAAAGAAATGGAAAAAGGAGAATGATGAAAACAAAGAAAAAAATGTCCATCCTTTTCATTCTTCTTGACCAAAATTCAAAAGGAAAGAAAGGAGGAAATGTTGAAGAGATTCGGCCATGCTTGTAGCTAGGTTTAGGTAAGTTTGATGTTGTTCCATGAGATTCATGCATATTTTTGATGTTAGTTTGAGTTCTACCTAGCCCATGGTTTAAATCTTGCTATGTGATGAAGATGATACTCGGCCATGGGTGTTGTTTTCTTGGTTGGTGTTTGTTTCATGCTAAATCTAGATGAACAATGGGGGTTGTCATTTAGGTTAAGATCAAAGAAATTAATCTTGTTAAAACTTTGAACTAATAATGCCCATATGTGTGATAGCCGAACATAGACTTTGTTTAAAGTCTTGGTCAAAGGCCGGTTAAGTGTTTTGGAAATGATTAAGCTAGGTGTTTGATCGTTTTGGTTCGACATAGTACATAAAATGTTGCTAGATGGAGAAAAATTCGGCCAGCAAGATGTGTGCTAAGGCTGAATATAATTTTGTATATTAATGAGTAATGCATGTGTTGAATTGATGGAATGGAGAGGATGCTTTAATAGTGCATATATGTGTATTAGCCAAGTTTTGAACTTGAAACAAAATGGTATTTGGTCAATACAAGTGACCATACTTGTAGAATGTATTAAGTATGCAATCGGCCTCAACATAGACATGCATGTTCGCCACACGAATGAATGCATAGATTGATGTTGTACATTCGCTATAGGTAAGCATAATGATGATCCTATCTTGACTTAGACAATCGGCTCAAGGAGAATTTGTTAAGTGCTTAGTTAATTGATATTAGGTTAATGATGTGTGTATTTGGTCATAAAGGTGCACATGAGGAAATGTTTGATTAATTGTACTAAATTGCTCAATGTGATTAAAAATGCCTATGACCATTTTGTATTTGAGCTAAAGGTGGCCATATGACCTATCAAACTCCTTGTCATATTCGGCCATAAGCAAGCATAATGAGACTTTAATAAGTTAAATTTGTTTGAATTAGCTCAAGAGCTTAGAGGACCACAGTTGGATAAGGGAAAGGAAAAAGTGATCGAATAGCCACCAAATTGTTCGACCACCTCCGAGGTAAGTTTTGAGTAATGGAACTTAGATTATGATTCGATTAGATTATGTCACAAGCAAATCAAAATCATGCTCTTTGTATGTGGCTATTAAGCCGAAATTTGTAAGTGTGATAAGTGTCTTGTGTTTGAGCTTTGGTAATGAAAATGAAATATGGATGTGTCATGATTTATTGATATATGTGCATGGTTATTCGAATGATATCCGGGCTAAGTCCCAAAGGCTTTTGTGCTAAGTGACTATATCCGGACTAAGATCCGAAGGCATTTGTGCGAGTTACTATATCCGGGCCAAAACCCGAAGGCATTTGTGCTAGCGACTATATCCGGATAAGTCCCAAGGCATTTATGCTAGTGACCATATCCTGCTAAGACCAAGGCCTTGTGCGAGTGGTTATATCCGCTAAATCAAGATACTTGGGTTTGGAATGAGCGATCTTGCTGTAATAATTTCAATTAATACGCTCGTAAAATCCCAACAATGAGGTATGTTTTGTACATGCATTGGATTAATTGATTCCTTTTAAGTAGTATTCGCCGATCGATTAATGAACTTCCTACTTTGGCTAAGTTGATCTTCGTGTGTGAATATAAGGGTTGGTAATGTGAAGTAAGTATGATATTGAGAATTTGTGCATGTGAAATTATCCGTTTAGCCATATGAATGCTACATTTTAGCTGTGTCTAATTTTATGGCTCAAAACTTACTAAGCATTAAATGTTTACTCCGCTTCTTTGAACCTCTGTTTTATTGATTTTGGTTCGTCAGCTATCGGACTCGGGATTATTGAAGTTGAAGTCGCCCACACTATCAAAGCCCCTTTTGGTACACTTTTGGTTGAACTTTGAAATGGCATGTATAGGACTACCCTTTTTGTTGTTGGTCATGTACCCTTGGGTTTTGTATAAATTTGGATAGCCATGCGAAAATGGCTTAAATATACTTTGATCATAACAGTATAATCGTTTTGTATGTTGTTCGTTGAGAGGTATGGAAATGTTTGGTAATGATTAGCCATTGGAATGGTTAATCATGATCATTTTGGTGCTATGTATGACAACCTCTAGTTGATTCATGGAAAACCATGAAATAGGAAAAATTTACCTTAAAAATAGATGCTGACAACAGCAGTGGTGTGGATTTGAAAAATCACTAAAAATATTAAGAATGGGATTAAATAGTGAATAAATTATGTAATATAACCTTTATTAATCTATTTTCATAAGGAAGAAACGAAATGATCATATGATTCGTATGTTAATAGATATTTAAGTTTTCGTGAAACAGGGCCAGAATGGTTTCTGGATTCCCTGTTCCGACTTTGGAAATTCATTATAAATTAACCAGAGATAATTAGAAGTCATGCCATACATGTATAGATTCCTTTTCGAGTCTAGCTTCTATAGAAACAAACGGCATCAGTATTGAAGCCATGTATAGGGAGATGTCCAAGTCGCAATGTGTGAAGGTCAGAGTAGTCAAACCCTAAAATAGGGGAGACTTTAACTAATAAACTGTACTAATTGGATCAACCAAAAATTCTAGAAAAAAATTTGTAGATTGATATATGAGTCTAGTTTCAGGAAAAATTTACGAAACTGGTTATCAAGTTTTGAAACTCAAGATATGATTTTTAAGGCGACAAGTGACGCAGAACCCGTTTGTCCGGAAATTTTTTAAAATGGACTGTGGAAATAAATGTATTATGTCTGTTAGCACCTCGTGTTCGACTCCGGCAACGGGCTCGGGTACGGGGTGTTACAATTTTATTGGTATCAGAGCTACGGTTTAGTCGATTGTAGGACTACCGTACTACGTTTGGGTCGAGCTATACATGCCATTATGTGATTATTTGATAGTGTGGTGATTTCGACATTTGCAAATGTGTTTATTTATAGTAATGGATCCCGATCCCGACCGAAAGCGATGAGTCGATGATCTAGAGAGTGTAGCGCCTGCTCTCGCACAAGGGACAGCGCCGGCGGACTCTCAACCTAATGCTAGTAATCTGAATGATGAAGCTAGACAAGCTTTTTATAGCGTGATGAATGATTGGTTCAACCAATACATTCGAACTAATACGACTGTTCCACAACCTCCATTCCGGACAAATACCACCCCCGCACCTACCATACCTCTGGTAACTGACCAAATAAGGTCAAATAAGCCCTAGTTGATGTAATCGAAAACACGGCTCTTGAATTTAAAGCTACGGATAGTGATGATGCCGAGCAAGCTGAATTTTGGTTGGACAACACTATCCGGGTACTCGATGAGCTATCTTGCACACCCGATGAGTGCCTAAAGTGTACTATCTCCTTGCTACGTGATTCTGCCTACTATTGGTGGAATACGTTAACTTCTGTGGTGCCCAGAGAGCAAGTAACTTGGGAGTTCTTCCAAATCGAGTTTTGAAAGAAGTATATCAGTCAGAGATTCATTGACCAGAAACGAAAGGAATTTCTTGAACTCAAACAAGGTTCCATGTCGGTTACCGACTATGAACGAAAGTTTGTAAGGCTTAGCCGGTACGCTCGAGAATGCATTTCTTCAGAGGCCGTGATGTGTAAGCGTTTCGAGGATGGACTGAATGATGATATAAAGTTGTGTGTGGGCATTTTAGAAATCCGAGAAATTGTGGTACTCGTCGAGTGAGCATGCAAAGCCGAGGAGCTCAGTATGGAGAAAAGAAAATCTGATATGGGAGCAAAGGAGTTTCGTAAGAGGTCTTCGGGGAGGCCCTTTCAACAGTCATCAAAGAAATTTAGAGATGATTTAGGCCGATCTAGAAACACTTTGGGCTTTTTTAGACGAGATCGCGATCGACCCCCCGTGAGTGCACGAGTCACTTCGATCGCCAGTGTTGGAAATGATCGTCGAGACAGAACGGAGTGCTAGTACTGTGGTAAATGGCATTCGGAGAGTTGTAGATTCCATGACCGCTCCTGTTACAAGTGCGGATCAGTTGACAACTTTATTAAAGATTGCCCGAGGTCGTCTCAATGAATGTAAATCGAGTGGGAAACCGGTGCTACCACCGCCGAGTTAGACCATCTAGAAATACGGCAATGCTAGTGGTGGTCGAGAGGATCTAGAGATGCTATGACCAGATCTCGAGGCTCGTGCTCTGTTAGAGCTTATGCTATACGCCACGCAGATGCTTCCTCGCCAGACGTTATTACCGGTACTTTTACTCTCTTTGATACTAATGTGATTGCTTTGATTGACCCCGGTTCTACTCATTCTTATATATGTGAAACCTTAGCATCCAGTAAGACTTTACCTATTGAGTCAACTGAGTTCGTAATTCGGGTGTCAAATCCCTTGGGTCGTTACGTGCTTGTCGACAAAGTGTGTAAGAAATGTCCCCTAGTAATTCGAGGTTCCTGTTTTTCGGTGGACTTGATGCTTTTGCCGTTTGATGAATTTGATGTTATTCTTGGTTTGGATTGGTTGACCGTGCATGATGCGGTTGTGAATTGCAAAAGCAAGACTATTGATTTGAGGTGCACAAATAACGAGATAATCTGAGTTGAATCTACGGACATAAAGGGGTTGCCAGCTGTAATATCATCAATGTCGGCTCAGAAATATGTAAGAAAGGGGTGCGAAGCATACCTTGCGTATGTACTTGATGACAAAGAGTTAAAAAGAAACCCGAATCATGCGGTGGTTTGTGAATACCGGATGTTTTTCCCAAGAATTACCGGGTTTACCACTGCTCGGAGGTAGAGTTTGGTATTGAGCTTGTACCTGGGACTACGCCGATTTCGATAGCTCCGTATCGTATGGCACCAACCGAGTTAAAAGAGTTGAAAGCTCAGTTGCAAGAGTTGACGGATAGAGGTTTCGCTCGACTTAGTTTCTCACCTTGGGGTGCACCAGTATTGTTTGTGAAAAAGAAGGACGGAACCATGAGGTTGTGCATTGACTATCGTCAGCTGAATAAAGTAACGATAAAGAATAAATATCCATTACCGCGTATTGATGATTTGTTTGATCAACTAAAGGGAGCCTCGGTGTTTTCAAAAATAGATTTGAGATCGGGTTATTACCAGTTGTGAATTCGAGATTCGGATATACCCAAAACGCGCTTTAAGCGAGATACGGCCACTCTGAGTTCTTAGTGATGCCGTTTGGGCTCACTAATGCCCTCGGTATTTATGGATTTGATGAATCGGATCTTTAGACAGTATTTTGACCGGTTCGTAGTTGTGTTTATTGATGACATCTTGGTCTATTCAAGAGATGAGACCGAACATGCTGAGCACCTGAGATTAGTGTTGCAAATTTTACGGGATAAGCGGTTATATGCTAAGTTCAAGAAGTGTGAGTTCGGTTAAGAGAGGTTAGCTTCTTGGGTCATGTGGTATCCGTGATCGGTATTCGAGTTGACCGAGCAAAATTTCAGCCATACTTAACTAGAAGCCTCAGAAATATTACCGAGGTTCGAGCTTTTTGGGACTTGCTTACACTACCGACGGTTTGTAAAAGGTTTCTCGATGATAGCCACACCAATGACGGCTACTTCAAAAGATGTTAAGTTCGAATGGACGGAAAAATGTCGAAAAGTTTTGATCAACGAAAACTTATTTGACTGAAGCTCCAATTCTAGTGCAGCCCGAATCAGGCAAAGAGTTTGTCATTTATAGTGATGCCTCCCTACTTGGGTTGGGTTGCGTATTGACGCAAGAAGGTCAAGTTGTGGCCTATCCGTCGAGACAATTGAAGCCACATGAGAAAAATTATCCAACCCATGATCTCGAACTAGCTGCCATCGTATTTGCTTTGAAAATATGGCGACATTATTTATTTGGCGAGAAGTGCCATGTGTATTCGGATCACAAAAGTCTCAAATATTTGATGACTCAAAGAGACTTAAATCTGCGACAAAGACGTTGGCTCGAGTTGTTGAAAGATTATGAGCTTGTCATTGACTATAACCCGGGAAAGGCTAATTTGGTTGCGGATGCCTTAAGTCGTAAATCACTATTTGCTTTACGAGGGATGAATGTACACTTGTCCGTTCTATCCGACAATGTGTTAGTGGCAGAATTAAAATCCAAACCATTGTTGATTCATCAAACTCGTGAAGCTCAGAAAGTCGATGATGATTTGGTTACAAAACGAGCTGAATTTTTTTCGAATATGGAATCAGAATTTCAAATTAATGATGACGATTGTTTGAGGTTCAGAAGTCGTTTGTGTGTTCTAAGAAATTCAGAACTCATTTCGATGATTCTGAACGAAGCTCATTGTAGCCGAATGTCAATTCACCCGGGGAGTACGAAAATGTACAACGATCTGAGACGTCAGTTGTGGTGGCATGGTATGAAACGAGACATTTCTGATTTTGTTTCGAAGTGCTTAGTATGTCAGCAAGTGAAGCGGAACATCAAGTGCCTACGGGTTTACTTCAGTCGATCATGATACCTGAATGGAAATGGGATCGAGTCACGATGGATTTTGTATCTGGGTTGCCAGTGTCGGCAAGTAAGAAGGATGCGATTTGGGTTGTTGTTGATAGACTGACTAAGTCGGCTCACTTTATCCCCGTACGTATGGATTTTTCATTGGATAAACTAGCTGAATTGTATGTTTCTCAGATTGTGAGATTACACGGGGTACCGATTTCTATTGTGTCGGATAGAGATCCGAGATTCACCTCGCGATTTTGGAAGAAATTGCAAGAAGCTTTGGGTACCAAGTTGCAATTTAGCACCGCTTTTCATCCACAAACCGATGGTCAATCCGAGCGGATAATTCAGATACTTGAGGATATGTTGAGATGTTGCATCCTCGAGTTTAGTGGTTCATGGGAACGGTATTTACCTTTGTTGGAATTCGCTTACAACAATAGTTTTCAGTCAAGTATTAAGATGGCACCTTACGAGGCTTTGTACGGTCGAAAATGCCGTACACCATTGTTTTGGACCGAGCTCGGTGAAAGTAAAATTTTCGGAGTTGATTTGATTAAAGATGCTGAATGAAAGTAAAAGTAATCCGTGAAAGTCGAAGGCGACCACAGATCGCCGTAAGTCGACGCGGATTTGAAACAAAAGACATTGAGTATCGTGGGAGACAAAGTGTTTCTTAAAGTTTCACCTTGGAAAAAGATACTCAGATTTGGCCATAAGGGCAAATTGAGTCCGAGATTCATTGGGCCGTATGAAATCTCCGAACGAGTTGGTCCAGTTGCATATAGATTGATTTTGCCCCCTGAACTTGAAAAGATTCACGACGTCTTTCATGTTTCGATGCTTCGACGTTATAGATCTGATCCATCACACATAATTAATCCATCAGAGGTTGAAATTCAACCTGATATGAGTTATGAAGAAGAACCAATTCGTATCCTGGCTCATGAAGTGAAAAAGTTACGAAACAAAAGGGTTCCTTTAGTAAAAGTGTTATGGCTCAAACACGGAATGGAAGAAGCTACTTGGGAGACCGAGAACTCTATAAAAGAACGATACCCAAACCTATTTACCGGTAAGATTTTCGGGGACGAAAATTTCTTAAGTGGGGGAGAGTTGTGACAGCCCTATTGTGACCCTAGTCGGGAAGTGGTTTCGGGGCCATAAAACCGAGTCATAAAAATAATTAGCTGTCATATTTGATGCTTATTATATGTATATATGCATGTGTGAAAATTTTATATTTGAATTTTGTTTAATTGTAGGTGAATTTTAGTAAATAGGACTTATGTGAGAAAATTTAGAAATGTGCTAGGCAAATGTAAAGTGGCCTATTAATGCATGTTATAGAAATGGTGGGTTTGCATGTCAAATTGCCCAATATTTGAGCTAGTGGCGGCCATGCTATGGGGCATAGCATATTTTAAGCATGGTGTGCTAATGTGGTATGTAGGAAACAATAAAATAAAAAGCTAGTAATAAAGAAATGGAAAAGGAGAATGATGAAAACAAAGAAAAAAAAGTCCATCCTTTTTCATTCTTCTTGACCAAATTCAAAAGGAAAGAAAGGAGGAAATGTTGAAGAGATTCGCCATGCTTGTAGCTAGGTTAAGGTAAGTTTGATGTTGTTCCATGAGATTCATGCATATTTTTGATGTTAGTTTGAGTTCTACCTAGCCCATGGTTTAAATCTTGCTATGTGATGAAGATGATACTCGGCCATGGGTGTTGTTTTCTTGGTTGGTGTTTGTTTCATGCTAAATCTAGATGAACAATGGGGGTTGTCACTTAGGTTAAGATCAAAGAAATTAATCTTGTTAAAACTTTGAACTAATAATGCCCATATGTGTGATAGCCGAACATAGACTTTGTTTAAAGTCTTGGTCAAAGGCCGGTTAAGTGTTTTGGAAATGATTAAGCTAGGTGTTTGATCTTTTGGTTCGGCATAGTACATAAAATGTTGCTAGATGGAGAAAAATTCGCCACAAGATGTGTGCTAAGGCGAATATAATTTTGTATATTAATGAGTAATGCATGTGTTGAATTGATGGAATGGAGAGGATGCTTTAATAGTGCATATATGTGTATTAGCCAAGTTTTGAACTTGAAACAAAATGGTATTTGGTCAATACAAGTGACCATACTTGTAGAATGTATTAAGTATGCAATCGGCCTCAACATAGACATGCATGTTCGGCCACACGAATGAATGCATAGATTGATGTTGTACATTCGGCTATAGGTAAGCATAATGATGATCCTATCTTGACTTAGACAATCGACTCAAGGAGAATTTGTTAAGTGCTTAGTTAATTGATATTAGGTTAATAATGTGTGTATTTGGTCATAAAGGTGCACATGAGGAAATGTTTGATTAATTGTACTAAATTGCTCAATGTGATTAAAAATGCCTATGACCATTTTGTATTTGAGCTAAAGGTGGCCATATGACCTATCAAACTCCTTGTCATATTCGGCTATAAGCAAGCATAATGAGACTTTAATAAGTTAAATTTGTTTGAATTAGCTCAAGAGCTTAGAGGGCCACAGTTGGATAAGGGAAAGGAAAAAGTGATCGAACAGCCGCCGAAATTGTTCGACCACCTACGAGGTAAGTTTTCGAGTAATGGAACTTGATTATGATTCGATTAGATTATGTCACAAGCAAATCAAAATCATGCTCTTTGTATGTGGCTATTAAGCCGAAATTTGTAAGTGTGATAAGTGTCTTGTGTTTGAGCTTTGGTAATGAAAATGAAATATGGATGTGTCATGATTTATTGATATATGTGCATGGTTATTCGAATGATATCCGGGCTAAGTCCCGAAGGCTTTTGTGCTAAGTGACTATATCCGGACTAAGATCCGAAAGTTTTGTGCGAGTTACTATATCCGGGCCAAAACCCGAAGGCATTTGTGCTAGCGACTATATCCGGGATAAGTCCCGAAGGCATTTATGCTAGTGACCATATCCGGGCTAAGACCCGAAGGCCTTGTGCGAGTGGTTATATCCGGCTAAATCCCGAAGATACTTGGGTTGGGAATGAGCGATCTTGCTGTAATAATTTCAATTAATACGCTTGTAAAATCCCAACAATGAGGTATGTTTTGTACATGCATTGGATTAATTGATTCCTTTTAAGTAGTATTCGTTCAGTCGATTAATGAACTTCTGGCCTTTGGCTAAGTTGATCTTTTGTGTGTGAATATAAGGGTTGGTAATGTGAAGTAAGTATGATATTGAGAATTTGTGCATGTGAAATTATTCGTTTAGCCATATGAATGCTACATTTTAGTTGTGTCTAATTTTATGGCTCAAAACTTACTAAGCATTAAATGCTTACTCCGCTTCTTTGAACCTCTGTTTTATAGATTTTGGTTCGTCACCATCGGACTCGGGATTATTGAAGTTGAAGTCGCCCACACTATCAAAGACCCTTTTGGTACACTTTTGGTTGAACTTTGAAATGGCATGTATAGGACTACCCTTTTTGTTGTTGGTCATGTACCCTTGGGTTTTGTATAAATTTGGATAGCCATGCGAAAATGGCTTAAATATACTTTGATCATAACAGTATAATCGTTTTGTATGTTGTTCGTTGAGAGGTATGGAAATGTTTGGTAACGATTAGCCATTGGAATGGTTAATCATGATCATTTTGGTGCTATGTATGACAACCTCTAGTTGATTCATGGAAAACCATGAAATAGGAAAAGTTTACCTTAAAAACAGATGCTGACAGCAACAGTGGTGTGGATTTGAAAAATCACTAAAAATAGTAGGAATGGAATTAAATAGTGAATAAATTATTTAATCGAACCTTTATGAATCTATTTTCATATGGAAGAAATGAAACAATCATATGAGTCGTATGTTAAGAGATATTCAAGTTTTCGTGAAACAGGGCCAGAACGGTTTCTGGATTCCCTGTTCCGATTTTGGAAATTCATTATAAATTAACCAGAGATAATTAGAAGTCATTCCATATATCTATAGATTCCTTTTCGAGTGTAGTTTCTATAGAACCAAACGGCATCAGTATTGAAGCCCTGTACAGGGAGATGTCCAAGTCGTAATGTGTGAAGGTCAGAGTAGTCAAACCCTGAAAGAGGGGAGACTTTAACTAATAAACTGTACTAATTGGATTGACCAAAAATTCTAGAAAAAAATTTGTAGATTGATATATGAGTCTAGTTTCAGGAAAAATTTACGAAACTGGTTTTCAAGTTTTGAAACTCAAGATATGATTTTTAAGGCGACAGTGACGCAGTAACCCGTTTGTCTGGAAATTTTTTAAAATGGACTGTGGAAATAAATGTATTATGTCTGTTAGCACCTCGTGTTCGACTCCGGCAACGGGCTCGGGTACGGGGTGTTACACACAAAGCCATTATCAGTCAACTCTTACAACTACGACTTTAATTCTATCAACTCTGCTGGTGCCATTCTATACGGAGCAATCGAGATCGGAGCTGTTCCCGGTATCAAATCAATACCAAATTCTATTTCCCTGACTGGAGGCAAACCCGACAACTCTTCTAGAAATACGTCCGCAAATTCACACACAACCGGCACTGATTCAACTTTCTTTTCAACTGCTTTTGTATTAATTACATACGCCAAATAAGCTTCATAACCCTTTTTCAAATATCTCTGAGCCGACATTGAAGAAATCATACTAGATAATGCCTCTGATTTATCTGGTTCAACCTGCAGAATTTCACCACTTTCACACTTTAATTCTATAACATTTTCTTTGCAATTTACTATAGCATCATGCAATGTCAACCAATCCATACCCAAAATAACATCAAATTCAACAAACGACAACAATATCAAGTCGGCCGGAAAGTAATGACCCCGAATCATTAAAGGGCATTTCTTTCATACTTTATCAACTATCACACATTTGCCTAACAGATTCGACACTCTAACCATAAATTATGTGTTCTCAATAGGCATATTCATACTAGACTCCAGTTTCATTCATACATATGAATGAGTAGAACCGGGATCAATCAAAGCAATAACATTAACATCATAAAGAGAAAAACTACCAGTAATCACATCGGGTGATGAAGCATATTCACGTGCCTTTATAGCATAAGTTCTAGCTGGAGCCCTTGCTTTAGATTTAGCTGCTGAATCTCTGACTACATTTTTGCTGCTTGCTTCATTTCCAGCTTTTTCTCGAATATCTTTCTCTCGAGTCTGCACCACTAGCTTTTACACTCTGAAATTTTTCTTTTTTAGCTCTCTCTGGGCAATCTCTAATAAAATGATCCGGAGAACCACACCGAAAACATTCATTCGCTCTACATGGGCCAAAATGATTTCTGCCACACCGTTGGCACTCGGGCTTAACGAATCTCGTATTTCCCACACTAGCCATAGAAGTAGTCTGAGATTTAGGACCCACATTTTGCTTCTTAAAATTTCCATATGATTGTCCAGCCGAAACCTGTGAACGAGGATTCATATTTCTAGATTTTCTGGATTGCTGTGTGAATGAACTGCTCGTCGGTCTTTTCTTACAATTTCTAGTCTCAGCCTCTACTTTTTTCTTCTCTTTAAGTAGTTCTTCAGCCTTGCAAGCTCAATCAACCAGTACTACCATTTCTTTTAATTCAAGAATCCCAACAAATACTTTGATGTCTTCATTGAGTCCATCTTCAAATCGTCTGCACATTTTAGCTTCTGTAAGAATATATTCTCTAGCATACTTACTCAACCGGACGAACTCCCTTTCGTATTCAAGAATCGCTCATGTTCCCCGCTTTAATTCAAGAAACTCTTTACGCTCGATCAATAAATCTTTCGGTGATGTATTTCTTCCAAATTGCCTTAAAAGAACTCCCAAGTTATTTTCTTTCGGTAAAATCAAGTCAATTTCTTCCACCAATGATAAGTGAATCCTCAACAATGATATAGCACATTTTAAGCATTCCTCGTGTACAAGACAATTCATCAAATATTCGAATAGAATTCTCAAGCCAAAACCCCGCTTTCTAAGATCATCATCAATATTTGCCCTGAATTCTTCGGCCCCTTGCTTACGGATTCTGTCAACTGGAGATCTGTGAAATTTCATCAGATCTACACCTTGAGGCATCGAGGGTACAGGTTGAGGAATCGGGGGAGGTGGGGGAGGTTGTGCATTCGGGTTTGTACGAACGAACTTAGTATACCAGGCACTCATCATCTGGAGAAATGCTTCCCGAGCCCCTTCTCCTCCTCCTTGACCAACAGTATGAGGTGGATTTTCAATTGGCACCGCCCCTTCAGTCGAAGCTGGTGCATTACTCTCTACATCATCAGCCGCAACTGGATCAAGATCCATTTACTATAAAAAAAACATTTAAAAGGTCAGAAGTCGTCACACTATCACAATATATATATGGCATGTATAGCAAAACCCATACATACAACACATTAGTTTGAGAACAGACTAAACTTGCTCTGATACCACCAAATGTAATGCCCCGTACCCAAGTTCGTCGCTAGAGTCGAGCTTGAGGTGTTACTAAACTTAATTCATTAATTAAACAGCTCAAACAATTTATTTTTAAAATTTTCAGACAAGCTGGCCAACTGCATCACAGTCGCTTAAAAATTCATATCTCGAGTTCTGAAACTCAAAATTAAGATCCATAAATTTTCCTTTAAACTAGACTCATATATAAATATACTAATATTTGTCTAAAATTTTTGGTCCAGCCAATTAGTAAAGTTTATTAGTTAAATTCTCCCCTGTTTCAGGGTTTGACTACTCTGACCCCTGTGTATTACGAATCAGATATCTTCCTGTACAGAGTTTCAATTATTATGTCATTTGTTTCTCATAAAAATAGACTCAGTAAGGATTCCATACGTGTAAGGTAAAACTCCTAATTATTTTTGTACAATTTTTGATGAATTTTTAAATCCAGAACAGGGGATTCAGAGACCACTCTAACCCTGTTCCACCAAAACTTAAATATCTCATAAAATATAACTCATTTACCTGTTTTGTTCCATCCATATGAAAATAGACTCATCAAGCTTAGATTTTATAACTTATTCATCATTTAATTCCATTTCTACTGTTTTTAGTGATTTTTCAAATTCACATCACTGCTGCTGTATGACTCTATTTTATGGCCAATTTTACCATTCCAAGGATTTTCATGGTTTAGTTAAGACATAAAGCATACATGTTATCATATATAAACTTGATTAGCCATTCCAATAGCTAATCATTTGCAAAACCTTTTCTTACCAAACCATAACCATATCATATGATCATTTATACAAAGTGAGTATATTGCTATACATGCCACACTCAAAATATACAAGCCATTTTACCAATTTAGGTCTTTGGATAGTGTGAATGAGCCTTCGACCTATCCCGATTCTCAAGTCGGCTTGTCAACAACTACAATGAATGAAAAGAAAGGGGTAAGCATAGATGCTTAGTAAGTTCACATGCAAATAGCAAGTAACATAATCATAAAATTCCACATAAAACATCATTTGCATAAACAACACCAAGACATTCATGTTTCATTTGCATTTAATATCTTTCTACGATTTCATCATACCAAGTTCTCAACCCGAGGATTTAAGCACATACCTGTCAAATTTTCTCATTCATCACACTTACCAATATGTCACATTCGTTTTAGGCATTCTTCTCATTCACTTAAGATTCACCCGTTGAACACATCGAAATATAATTCGAATAAGCGGATTTCATGAATGTAAGTGTCATACCCGCAGCTAGACAAACTCAATAGCCTCCGAAACTTATGTAGCCAAGCTACCATGTAACCCGCCCATAAGTGAACTCAGACTCAACTCAACAAGCTTGGGTGTTCGCATCCATAAGTGAACTCGGACTCAATTCAACGAGTTTGGATGCCTAGTTACATCTCACGAACTCGGACTCACCTCAACGAGTTCGGAACTCAAGTATCCTAGTGACATGTCACTTGTATTCTAATCTATTCCTAAGGTTCATACAGGATTTTTCCTCGATCTCACATCTTTTCCGTCTTCCACAGAATATCGAAATCGATACTCGGTGATAGTTCATACTCATCAAGTAATTCACACAATTACATATTATTCAACAATAACCACAAAACATAACATGTAACACCCCTTACCCGTATCCGAGGCCGGGCTAAGGTACGAGGCGTTACCAGACAAAAATACAAACATTAAACTAAAATACGAGCCATAAAATTTTATTCATATTTCAAAGCATTCATTCTCTTACACATAGTCCCTTATTTGAGTCTACGGAGCCCAAAACATACTTTAGAAAGGGTTTGGGACTAAACCGAGAACTTACAAAAATCTTGGAAATTTCATGCTTTAAGGCTCTACACGCTCGTGTCCCAAAGTCGTGTTCCATACACGGCTGAGACACATGGTCGTGTCTCTGCCTGTGTGGAATATACCTAGGCTATTTTCCAAGCTTTGGTCAACCTTGATCTCTTACACACTTATACAAAATCAAAAGCATATAACATGGTATTCATTTAATGATTATACATCCTCAATTAAACCACAAACATAGCATTTGTATGTCATCATACATGTGTCTCTCATACTCATTTTACCTTGTTTATTATAGTACCACTTATACATTTATACCAAGACTATCATCTTACCAAATATCTTCACTTAATCATCAAGCATTCATATTTAAAGCTAGATCATATCTTTATAAAATACCACGATTCTGATCTGTGAGAATAACATGTTTATGTGAAGCATTTCAATTCAATTCCATACCCAACAAGCATTACATTGAGACTAGTCATATATATATATTTATATATAAATATACATGTCATGATACATAACATTCTCTTTTTGTTTTCTTATAAACACATATCATTTATTTCATTATATCAATATTTCATATACTATACTTTCCATGTATTCCACATATATTTATTTTTCTCCTCCTCCTCTCCATTCCACATCCTTAACGTATATAGCATTCTTGTAAGTACGATTTCACAATTTACTAATAAATGTTCACATCAAACTGTCCACACGAGTCATAGTCACTTAATTATTTATAATTCGAGCTCTGAGCTCTAAATTAAGATCCGTAAATTTCCCCTGAAACTAGACTCACATATCGTTCCACAATAAAATTTTCATAATTTTTAGTTTAGCCAATTAGTACAGTTTATTCATTAAAATTTCCCTGTTTCACTTTCTCGACGATTCGACCTCTCTTCACTAAAAATAATTATCTCACAAAGATGTAACTCGGATAACATTCTTGTTGATTTATCTTGAAAATTTTAAAAATATAATTTTGAGCCTCTAATTATTTTTCTCCAAATTTTTGTGATTTTCCAAAGTCGAGCAGGGGATTACGTAATCATTCAGAATCAGTCTCACGAAAACATAAATATCTCAAAATATAGAACTCCTTTGCTTTCTATGTTTCTTTTATATGATAATAGACTCATTAAGCTTTAATTTGATACCTCATTCAGTCTCTGATTCAATTTATACTATTTTTGGTGATTTTTTCAAAATCACGTCACTGCTACTGTCCAAAACAGTTTTATTGCTAATTCACTCTTTCACACTTTCTTTGTATTAACCTCATTTTAACATACATGTCACAAATCATTTTCACCACATTTTATGACATCCCTAAAGTGACCCTAGTCGGAAAGCGGTTTCGGGACCGCTAAACTGAGTCACTAAATCATTTGAGTATGATAGTTCTTGTCTAAATATGTGAAAATGCATGTGAATTTTAATTCTTTGATTTAGTTAATTTGAATGTGAATTGAAAGAAAAGGGCTCATGTGAAAGGATTCAATTATATGTGGCTAATTTTAAGAGGTTAATAAAGGAATGAAGTAAAATAAATGGAGTTGCATGTCAAATAATCCATTTGACAAGGATAGTGGCCGCCATGACAAAATTATGGGCAAGGAAACATGTTTCCAACATGTTATGTTAGTGGGGTATGTAGGAAACAATAGAATAAAAACTAGCATTAAAGAAATGAACAAAAAAAATGAGCATGGATGCCCCCATTGTGCCGTAGCTAGAGAGAAAGAAGAAGAAAAGGTTTTGTTCACCCTTTTACCTTGCCATTGCCGTGAGTGAGGGAGAGAAAGGAAGGAATGCTCATCTTTCTTCTTCTTCATTGCGAAATTGAGAAAGGAAATATTTAAAAAGAAACCAAGGCATTCGGCCATAGCTATTTCAATGGAAAGGTATGCATTGTGATTTTTGTTTACTAATTGATATTGAGATTAAGTTGATAAGTGTATAGTCTAGCTAACCCATAACAAAACTCATGGATTCATGGTTGGGAGACAAGAATGGTAGTTGCCGTATGTATGGGCATATATGCACTTTGGAAAGGAGATTTTTGGTGTCATTTGAGTTCCCTTTATGAATGTATGTGCATGAGTATTCGGTCATGTTATTGTTTCATGTTGTAAAATGTTTAATGCTTAAGGTGTTGTATAATTTTACTTGTGAATGAACTTGAGAACATCTAAATTATTAGTTGGAGGTGCCGAATGTGGTCTTGGATGAATTTTAAAGAACAAAGAAATTTTGGGTGACTAGAGGTCAAGGACATTCGGCCAAAGGCTTGTGTGCTAGCAAAGTTGGCCTAGATGTGGTAAATGTTAAGTGTTAAATGCAATGGGAATGCTAGATTAATGTTGCACATTCGGCTATAGTTAGGCATGTTGATGATCTCATTTAGACAATTAGACATAAAAGGGTGGTAATGAGGTTGAAAATTTGTTGAATGGCTGGTTGGGAAATGAATGAAACATTCGGCCATATGGGGTATAAATGGGCATAGGTGTTAAATACCTTGTATTGGAAATTTGGATATATGAGTCTAGTTTCAGGAAAATTTACGGAATCGATTTTCGAGTTCGAACTCGAGATATGATTTTTTAAGGTAACAAAGGACGCAGCTTAGCCACCTGCTTGGAATGTAAATTAATTATTTCCAAGAGAGAAATAAGGAAGTAAGCCCAGTAACACCTTGTGGTCAAATCCGGTGTGATCACGGGTTTGGGGTGTTACATTTATTGGTATCGAGCTATGGTTTAGTCGGTTCTAGGACTACCATAGCGCGTGTGAGTCTAGCTATACATGCCAAATTGTTAGTGCTTAATAATGTGATGACTTCGACGGTTGAAATTTTTGTCTTGGGTAGCAAATGGAACCCGGGGTAGAGAGACCCTTGGTGGATGACGTTGAAAGTGTAGCGGCTTCTCCCGCGCAAGGGACACCGCCTGTTGAGCCTTAGTCATCCGCGAATAATCAAAATGAAGGGGCGAAACAAGCCTTCTTCACCATGATGAATGAGTGGGTCTCGCAATATGCCCAAACCAATCCGGCTGTCCAACCTTTCCGAATTCAAATACCCCACCCCAAGAGCCCGCAATGCCTCCAAGCATTAATCACGTGAGGTGAGTAAACCACCTATGGACTTGATTAGGAAGCGTGGGGCCGAGGAGTTCAAGGCCATAGTTACCGATGATGCCGAAAAGGCCGAAGTTCGCTCGATAACACCATTCGAGTGTTAGATGAACTGTCATGCACACCGATGAATGTCTTAAGTGTGCTATATCCTTGTTATGAGACTCACTTACTATTGGTGGAGGACTTTAATTTCCATAGTCCCAAATGAACGAGTTACTTGGGATTTCTTTCAATCAATTTCGAAAGAAATACATTAGTCAACTGTTCATCGATCGAAGCGTAAGGAGTTCTTGGAACTCAAGCAAGGCCGGATGATCAGATCTCGAATACGAACATGAGTTCGTAAGACTTAGTCGGTATGCTCGGAGTGTGGCTGATGAGGTTGCTAT